>NW_027206512.1:50852349-51567349 GCF_024711535.1 Dipodomys merriami | reverse complement strand
GTACCCTGAGCCTTTATCCCACTGAGGCATCCATAGCCTGCAGACAGAGAAGCAGAGAGGTAAAGTGATTCAATGAAGGGTGCGCTTGCGGGCATTTGGTAGAGCCATACACTCAAATCTGAGCATTCTGCTTTAGAGTTTGTGCTCTGAGATACTAGTTTATACTGGGCACTCTCAATAAATAACAGTTACCCGTGAGACTTATCTCTAATTAACCAATAAAAAGCCAGAAATGGAAGCATGGCTAAGGTGGTAGAGCACCAACCTTGAATGAAGTGGTAGAATAATAACTGGGAGTGCAAAAGCTATAGGACAGTGCCCAGGCCCTGAGTTCAAGCCCCAGTACTGACATAAAAGATAAATAGATAGGTAGATAGGTAGACAGATACATACATACATACATGCATGCAAGCATACTACTTTTTTTTATTGTGAAAATACTGTACAGAGGGGTTACAATTACATGGGCAAGATAATGAGTACATTTCTTATCAAGCATTGTAGCCTCCTCCTTTGTTTCCCCTTCCCATCCTCCCCTCCAATCCTCTCCACCTCCACTCCCCTCCCCACCAAAGTTGTAAAGTTCGTTTTCGACATAACGACTTGTACATCTCATTGTTGCAATGGCAAGCATACTACTATATACAGATGAGTTATATGCAGATAAGTTACAATAATCCTTAATTAACTACCTAGAAGGTAGGAGTTTATATTCCACCCACAAAGATGTAGGTGTGCATTTTGAACATGGACAGATTCCACTTAGTTAACCTCTATAAAGTCTCACTAGAAGTCCTCCTTAGTGAAACCTAGGTTTCTAGGCAGGGAAATATATTTGACATTGCAATTGATTTTCTTTAAATCAAATATTAATCGAGCTCTTCCAACAGTCCAGGTGTTACAAACATGTAGGATATATTAGCAAACAAAAGACAACCCCTCGTTAGGTAGCTGAGATCTGAGGATCTGAAGTTCAAAGCCAGCCTGGACAGAAAAGTCTGAAACTCTTATCTAGAAGAGTGACAGCAAGGTCCTTGGGCCTGCAGAGAATTTTGAGATTTGACAAAGCTGGGTATAGTGGCTCATGCCTATAATCCTAGCTATTGGAGAGTGAAGGTTAAAAAAATAAAACAAGAGTGGTAGACAGCATGAAAAAGAACTAAAAGAAAAGCTAGTGGGTTCTCAATGAATGTTTGCTTTTCTCTCTCTCTCTTTTCAGTTGTGGGGCTTGAACCCCGAGCCTGGCCACTGTCCCAGAGTTCTTTTGCTCAAGGCTAGCGCTCTACCACTTTGACTCATAGTGCCACTTCTGGTTTTCTGGTGGTTAATCGGAGAGAAGAGTCTTTCTTACTCAGGCTGGCTTTGAACCATGATCCTCAGATCTCAGCCTCCTAAGTAGGTAGGATTACAGAAGTGAACCATGCTTTTTTTTTTTTTTAATAGAATACTGGGGTTTGAACTTAGGACCTTGCAATTATCAGACAGGTACTGTACCACTTGAGACTTATCCCCATCCTTTTTTGCGTCTGTTGCTTTTCAGGTAGATGTTTTTTATTTTTGCCTCGGCCAGCCTATACCATGAGCCTTCTAATTTAACTGAGGTGACAGGTACACACCACCATCCACGGCTTTTTTTTTTTTTTCACTGAGATGAGTCTTGCCAAGTTTTTGCCTGAGCTGGCCTCCAACTTTGACTCTCTTGATCCCCACCTCCCAAGTAGCTAGGATTACAAGGGTGAGCTACCGAGCCTGGCCTGTTTGCTTGTTGGACAGCTGAATGAACAAGCACACAAATGGCCTGATGAATGATGTAAAGCTGCCATCTCTACAGAGGCTAATGGCAGGGGCGTAGAAAGTTTTATCCATGAGGCTTTGTGCAAGACACCATTTGTATTTCCTCAGGACATTGAGCAGTACACTTGAGCTAATTTTAGATGCTTTTCTGAGGGGGCACTCAGAGGATTAGAGCTACAGGGCTTGCTGGCTTTATATGGATTACACTTTGAAGCCCAACCTTGAGATGGCATAAATCAGGGAGACCCACTTCTGGGAGGAGGGGACAGACAAGCGGAGCTGTGGCAGAGCACAGCTCAGCTGAACACTGAACTGAGCAGAGTGTGTGGGTATTCTGGGATGGAATTACTGACTTCACTGAAGAGTCCAAGAGACATCTTCAAGCTTGTAAGCAAGGATTTTAGTTCATACTAAAGTCCCAGTATTAGTTCACACTAATGGCTCCGTATTCATTCATAATAACGTATTGATATTAGTTGTGACTGATAGACACCAATGCAAAATATTAATGGTAGGAAAAACTGGGGAAAGAGACTAGTGTCTGGTTGATTTTTTTTTCTGTAAATCTAAAAATTAAAGTCAATTTAATTTTTAAAATTCAAGGGTAAATAGAACCCCCTTTGACACAATGACTTAATAAAAAATTATTTTTTAATTCAGAGACAAACAGTAACATACGTGTAGTTTATTTGCAACAGTCATAACATGAATTGAGCCCCCCACTCCCACCCCCGAAAAGAGTACAAACCATCCTGTGAAAACTGGGAGTTAATTAGAGGGAACAACCACTCAACTTCTGCAGTTCTGAAATAGGGAAACTGAGGTTCTGAATGGCTCTGTGGTGGTCCTTGTAAATGGAAGTATAGAGACCCTAATCACTCCTTTCTAGGGCCCTGCAGGCATATTATTCTTAAAATTGCCACACTCATGCATGCATGCGCACGCGCACTCACACACGCACACAAAGTGCTACCCTGCTTCTGTCTGTGGTTAACTCATTTATCTAGAATGTCAGGCACAGAGTGGTCTGGTTCATTTCATATTCTGTTTAAGTGAGGGTTGCTATGGAGACAAGTGATTGCCATCCAGCTTTCTCAGAATTAGGATACATGCAGTCAAACTGGTTTAATGAGAAAACTAATTCGAACTACTTCCAACTCATTCAAAATGAGTTCAAATACCTTAAATGTACTTGATGATGAGCCCTTGGGGATGGGGAAGGCGCCCAGGATCCAGTAGGGCCTAGGTCATCATTCCAAGTAACACTCTCGTTCAAAGCTGCACAGTTGTGGGGTAGGTGAGGTCCCTCCAGCCCCAGCAGCCACAGAGAAAGCCTCGGAAGTGGCTCTTGGAGCACCTGTGCCGGTCATTAAGACTGAAAAGTTTGCCCAGCAACATCAGGGGAATAAAAACCCTTTTATTCCAGTTATCAGATGGTTAGGTCCCAAGAGATTGGCAAGTATGTCATTAAGTTTGAATCCTTTCCGGTGTCCTTTGTCACTGCAAAGAACTGGGTAATGTCCTAAACAGTGGGGAGTTGGGGACCCCAGTCCTTTGGGCAGGGTAGTTAAGTATCTCCTTGAGGCCATACCCTGGTGGCTCAAGCTTAGAATCCTACCTACTTCAGAGGCTGAAATCTGAGGACTTGAAGCTGCCCCGGGCAGCTCCAGTTAATTACTAAGAGGCCAGAAGTGGAACTGTGGCTCAAGTGAGAGAGTGCTAGCCTTGAGTGAAAACACTAAGGAGGGGGCTGGGAAGGTGCCTTGCCTTGCATGCATGAGGCCCTGGGTTCGATTCCTCAGCCCCACCTAAGCAGAAAAAGATGGAAGTGCCGCTGTGGCTTAAGTGGTAGAATGCTTGCCTTGAGCTGAAGAACTGAGGGACAGTGCCCAGGCCCAGAGTTTAGGCCCCATGACTGATAAAAAAGAAGGAAAGAAAGAAAGAAAGAAAGAAAGAAAGAAAGAAAGAAAGAAAGAAAGAAAGAAAGAAAGAAAGAAAGAAAGAAAGAAAGAAAGAAAGAAAGAAAGAAAGAAAGAGAAAGAGAGAGAGAGAGAGAGAGAGAAAGAAAGAAAGAGAGAGAGAGAAAGAAAGAAAGAGAGAGAAAGGAAGGAAGGAAGGAAGGAAGGAAAGAAGGAAGGAAGGAAGGAAGGAAAGAAGGAAGGAAGGAAGGAAGGAAGGAAGGAAGGAAAGAAGGAAAAGAAAAGAAAAGAAAAAGCTAAAGAGCAGGGCGCTGGTGGCTCACACCTGTAGGTCTAGACTATTCAGGAGGCTGAAATCTGTGGAGCGTGGTTCGAAGCCAGCCCAGGCAGAAAGTCTGTAGACTCATATCTCCAATAAATCACTCAGAAAAAGCCAGAACCGGGGCCATGGCTCAAGTGGTAGAGTACTAGTCTAGAGCAAAAGAAGCTCAATGATAATGCCCAGGCCCTGAGTGTAAGACCTTGGTCCTGGAAAAAAAAAAAAAGGTTAAGGGACAGATTTCAGGCCCTGAGATTTCAGGCCCTGAGTTCAAGCCCCAATACCAATACCAGCACACGCGCGCGCGCACACACACACACACACACACACACACACACACACACACACACACACGAGTTCTGTTCAGGGAACAAAGTTTTCTCTATCTAGCCCTAGCTGTGGTAACTTGGCCATTAGCTGCCCCACACCTACACATATAATAATATAATAAATGGGTCATAATAATGGCTACTTCTTCGGAGAGTTGAAAAGAGTCAATAAGAAAACACAAATAATGAGCTGGATACACCATAAGGGACTGTAAATATTAGCATTACATAGATCATTATAGCGTTCCTCTGGCCCTTGTGACGGGCCTTAGACTGGCCTATGTGGAGTTGAGCACACACTGACTGAACATGGTCATTTCTTTTTCTCATGGCGGCCGAGTGTGTAGCAGCTGCCTGGGGAAGCCCAGAAGAGGCAGGTCTAGGTACAGGAGCCCAGGCCATGTCATTCCATCTGGCAGCTTGTGATGTGGAAATCCATCCACTGTGAGCTTTGGTCAGAGAATCTGCGTGTTCCCCACACACGACACATGTCAACACACCAGCTCATGTCTTGTTTGCTGGCCTCGTCCTTCTCCAGCTGGCTTTATGATCCTCACTCCCAAAGGTCCCTGATCCCATGCTTCCTGCATGCTACTTGTGTCCAGGCCCGGTGACCAGATCTTGACCCTGAGTCACTCCCACTGGGCTATTGGGCTCAGGCCCTTCCAGGGACAGTTCAGGGCTTCCTTGACTCTGTAAACTATAGAGAAGACATTGAGTCAGTGTGCTAACCCCGACTGTCCTCTGTCATTTCAGTTTTTATCTGCAAGGAGCTCTGGACGTAGTTTTGCAGGTAGGTCAGGGAAGGGAATCTGCTGGAGTTTATTTGCTGGACTTTCTGTGCTTTTTCAGATGCAATCTGGTTGTAATTTCAGCAGCAGACACTGAACTTGGCTACTTAATCCACTTTTTCTCGTTTTTGCCATTTTCTCCAGTTGCTGCTTTGCAGACTGTCTCTTTCTATTTGGTTTTTATTCCTTTTTAAATAGACTCCCAAGCATGCAATTGTATACACACACACACACACACACACACACACACACACACACACACACACACACAAATACAAATACACAAACCATCTGCCTGTATAGGAATTTTAGTGAGCTACCTTTCTAGATTGTATTGCCACAAGTATTTGTCATTCGAAGTGTTGTTTTGTTCCAATTTCCGTGACTTAATAAGCCTTTCTGTTCCCCATCCAATTGGTATTTTGTTCCACATTTCACAAGGTTTTCAGTTTGAGCCTATCTTTTCTGATTTGCATGTTGTTTTCAAGTCTCTGGAAATCTTCTTTCTGGAGAACAAAAGAAGAAAAACAACACCCAAGAACACAACATTTACTAGTCAGTTCTATCTATCTATCTATCTATCTATCTATCTATCTATCTATCTATCTATCTATCTATCTATTTATCTATCTGTCTGTCTGTCTGTCTGTCTATCTATCTACCTATCTACCAATACTGGGGCATTGCTGTCCCTTAGCTTTTTCATTCTACCACTTGAGCCACACTTCCACTTTTAGCTTTTTGCTGTTTAACTGGAGATATTTGGAAAGGCTCATGTACTTTTCCAGCCAGTCTTCTTTGAACCACAATGCTCAGATCTTAGTCTCCTATGTAGCTAGAATGACAGGCCTGACCCACCAGTGCAAGGCTACTAATCAATTCTTTTTTTTTTTTTTGGTCTGGTCATGTGGCATGAACTCTGGGCCTGGGTGCTGTCCCTCAGCTCTCCAGCTCAAGGCTAGCACTCTACCACTTGAGCCACAGAGCCCCTTCTACCTTTTTCTGCTTATGTGGTGCTGAGGAATCAAACCCAGGGCCTCCTGCATGCACTGCAAGCACTCTACCACTGAGCCACCTTCCCAGCCCCTTAATTGTAAGTAAAACTCCAAATTTGAAATGAAGTTGGAGAGAAAGCAAAGGACTGTCCTTTAGGGAGTGACCTGGAACACAGAAGGGTGGAAGCAATGAGCAACTAGTGTTTTCCCATTTTTTGTGAGTCTCTGAATAGTGTGAATAAGGGGCTGGGAACAACTTCTTTCCGTTCACTCATGTAGACCACCGTCCAGTAGAAGTTGTTGCAGGAACTCCAGCTACCTTTAGATTTTGAATACAATATCTGAATGGCTCCTTGTTTCAATCTGACTACCTCCCTCCCCACTTTCCACCTCTGTTAATTCATCTCCACAGGGGGAATCAGCACTTAATAAAAAACAAAACTATTGGCTGAAGGTGCAAGTCACTGGGAGCCTTCAAGCTCTTCTTGGCTTTGTTTTTCTAAAAAGTACCCATGACTGAGGCCAAGCAAATCAACATATACCCATGGGATCCTTCAGGAGGAATTCAACCAAGTTAGACAGCAGGGTGGAGAACAGGCAGAGAGCCTAAAAGAAATGGAATAGATCCCATGCCTTTCTTCTTTTTCTTTTGGGGTAGGTGAAGTCTCCGGAGTGTGGTGGAAAGTTCTATGGATATTCATGGTAGGCCAGTCGTCTCCTTGATTGGTTTGGGGAGTTGAGGAAAGGGAGAAATGGGAGGGATGCATCCTCAGAGAGTCACTGTGCTTCGGTCTGGCACAGTGCAGAACTGAGGGAAGATTTCCATAGCTCCCTTTCATTTGTGCGTCTCCTCCTGTTTCGGCAGGGGATTCAACACATCTCAGCCAGAGCAGCTCTTAACTTTGCTGTTTGGAGAAATTGTACTTCATCTCCCGGGGCTCTTCCTGTCCAAAATATGTACCCCCTTACCTCTTCCATTCTTTCTCCATTTATCAGAAGGCAGAACAAAATTATAAGAACGATCATAGACATAGGTTCAAATCATGCCTGTGCCACTTCTTAATTGTGTCCTCTGAGCCTCAGTTTCCCACCTGTGTAAAGAATGTATTTGTAAGAACATCCGTGGAACCGGATGATCTGGCTGTGGAAACTCCATGTTGAATAAAAGTGTTTTGCCACCTCCCATCAAAGGATGAAAAGATCATCATGTAGCACCATTTACTAGAGTCAAAAGTTAGAAACAACTGGGTTGACTGACGGACTTACATAGCTAAGTATATAATTCAGGAAAATGTGTGTTTTTGTATGTACATGCATACAAATGTAACCAGAATAATAACAAATTGCTTGAATTGTCCAAAAACCCTATGAATTAAGCACTATTTTGATCCTTATTTTATAGATGAGGAAGCAGGCCTGAAGGGATTAGAACATATTTATGTGTACTTAGTGAATAAGATGATAGAGCCGGTGTTTGAATCAAAAAACCCATTCATGAGATTGTGGTTATAAGCATGAGCCTCGATCACCCACACAAAATTGATCCATGACATACTATTTTTTACTCTATTAAATGCCTTTTATTTTAGATGGAACCAAGGGCATATTCTTATTTCCTTAAAAATAAATTCAGTTCATTTTTTCTTTCCCTCCCTCCCCTTCAACTAGTCATTATGTGTTCCTCTCTGTCATCAAAGTGATCCACAAAATACATATCATTTTTAAAATGAAAAGCATGTACCAGAAGCCACTGGCTCATACCTGTAATCCTAATTATTCAGGAGGCTAAGATCTGAGCATCCCAGTTTGAAGCCAGTCTGAGCGAGAAAGTTCATAATAGTCTTATCTCTAATCAACTACCAAAAGACAGAAGTGGAGTTGTGGCTCAAGTGGTAGTATATCTGCTTTGAGAGAAAGAGCTCAACACCTAGGCCCAGAGCTCAAGCTGCAGTACTGACAAAAAAAATTAAAAATAACCTGGCAGCAGTGGCTCATACCTGTAATCCTAACTACTTAGGAGGCCGAGATCTGAGATCATGTTCAAAGTCATTCCAGGCAGGAAAGTCCAAGAGAATCTTATCTCCAATTAATCACCAAAAAATCAGAAGTGAAGCTGTGGCTCAAGTGATAGAACTCCAACTGTGGGCATGAAAACTCAGGGACAGTACCCAAGCCCTGAGTTTAAGCCTCAGGACTGGCACACAGACAGACACAGACAGACAGACAGACAGACAGACACACACACACACACACACACACACACACACACACACACACACACACACACACACACACAAATAAAAAATAAATAAAAGCATTGCTTTGAATTCTGGCATGTTGCAATGAAGTATGAGGAAAGATCACCACTGATATATTTGGATACCCTGAGAAAGTACTTCACCTGACTGTCATACTTAGCACCTTGCCCAGAGGTAGACAGGAAACCTCCCTCAGGCTCCCTGGCACCATCCATCCAGGAAACATGTCAGCAGGCTCTGTAATCATCAGCAAAATGATGGATTCTGAGCATAAAAATGAAGAAATGGCCATATCTATGATGGGACCTGTTCTCAAAGGCCTTTTATTGATTGAAGAAACATGGTCCATAGTTTAACTCAGTCTTATACCAACAGAGCCATAAAACCATAGAGAAAGGAGGGAGCACCAAGGAGCCAACTGGTTGATGGTTTTACATACAGCTAAACTATTGATCTAGCCAAGCAATTAGCTAAAAGTGCTATTTTCATTTAACAAACTAGATTTTTTTTGTCAGTCTTGGGGCTTGAACTCTGGACCTGGGTGCTGTCCCTCAGCTCTTCAGCTCAAGGCCAGCACTCTACCTCTTGAGTCATAGTGCCACTTCTGATTTTCTGAGTGGCTTATTGGAGATAAGAGTCTCTTGGACTTTCCTGCCTGGGCTGGCTTTGAACCACTATCCTCAGATCTCAGCCTCCTGAGTACCTAGGATTACAGGCGTGAGCCATCAGCGCCCAGCTGTTTGTTTTTTTGTTTTAGTTTTGTGTCAGTCCTGGACTGAATTCAGGGCTTGGGCACTGTCCCTGAGCTTCTTTTTGCTCAAAACAAATGCTCTACCCCTTGAGCCATAGCTCCAATTCTGGCTTTTTTTGGTGGTTCATTGGAGATAAGGGCTGGCTTTGAACTGTGATCCTCAGATCTCAGCCTTGAGTAGCTAGGATTACATTTGTGAGCCACCAGCACCCAGCTTGGGCTTGCTGTTGTTGCTTTTTAAAAAATTTTTAGACAGAAACAAGTAGTTGTAAATCTTAGATAGTTGATACTTGAAAAAAGATGGACTTGATCCAACTTTTTTTTTTTTTTTTTTTGGTCAGTCTTAGGGCTTGGACTCAGAGCCTGGGTGCTATCCCTGAACTCTTTCATTCAAGACTAGCACTCTACCACTTTGAGCCACAATACCACTTCTGGTTTTCTGGTGGTTAATTGGAGATAAGAGTCTCACTAACTTTCCTGCCTAGGCTGGCTTCAAACTGCAATCCTCAGCTCTGTCTCCTGAGTAGCTAATCTTATAGGTGGGGGCTACTGGTGCCTTGTTGGTCCAACTATGTTTTAAGTTCTGTTTGGTGGATTCTGAATTTCTTCCCATCTGAATGTGCTTGGGAATTTTGGGGCAACAACTGTGACAGGATTTGCTTCAGCACAAGACTCAGTATGATCTCATCCTCACATAACAGCAATAATGAGAACCTTATTAAGCACTTACTATGTGCTTTACACCCACCCTTAGAGAGATATTTCAGAGCGGCGGGTGCACCTGCGGTCTCCCATGTCAGATCCACCATCAGTGGCTATGAGCTAAAGGACTGGATTTTCTCATGCTTAGTTCTCTAATTAGTAAATCATGACAGCCACGGCACAGGGTTAAATCATTTCATACACATAGAGGATTAAAAAGAGGGCTTAGAGTTGGCTATCATACTGTTATTATTTATGTTTCCAACTATCATCTAAGTTTTATGTTATTATCTCTGCATTATAGTCAAGGTACAGTTCACAAAAGTAAGTAATTTAGCCATGGTCTCATGTTCAGACCAGCCTCTCCTCTAGATAATATCCAAAGCGTTTAATACATACTGTAGAAAGAGTAGGGATGATCCCTGTTACTGTATCTGCCATCCTGAAATGACAAAGGACCAAGCAGGAGGTTGCTTGATTAAACCTTTATTTCTCCAGATGGGAAATAAAAGCATTGGTGCATGTATCTGAATAGCATGCCAGCAGCTTCTGCTTGTGATCCTAGCTACTCAGGAGACTGACTTTTGAGAATCCCAGTTTAAAGACATCTCAGGCAGAAAATTCTGAGAGACTGTTATCTCCAAGTAACCAAGGGAAAAAAAACAGGAGTGGAGGCATGACTCGAGTAGTAGAGCATCACCTTGAGAGAAAAAGCCAAATAAGAGCTTGAGGGCCTGAGGTCAAGTCCCAGTACTGGCATACAGACAAAAAAGAATGTTTTTGAGAATGTTGATAATAGAAGGACTGGAACTATAAATTTAAATATTGATTTAAAAACCTAATGAATAATAAATGATATCCATATTATTGTCATCTCTGCTCTGAGAAACATTGAGTGACCCACAGGTATAAAAGTGGCCAGCTCCTGTTTCACACAGGTCTTTCCGCCTACCATCTGATCTGTGTCTTATGCTAAGTCTTTCTTCCCCATTCAGGTTTGAATCTGGTCATCCTTTAGAAAATTATCTTTCCTGGCTCTCTAGTCCCTTCAGCTTTATTAAAACATTGCTTTGTCTCTGTTTTGTATGAGTCATATCAACTCATTTTCTCAGTCACTGATGCTGTCTTCTGACCTCGATTTTCAGTCCAATTTTCTCCAATACCCTTTTCATTGGGTTCTTCATACTCCTCAGCACTGATTTCCAACCTGTTTCTTTGAAACAAAAATCAGAGCAAATAAAAAAAGCACATGTTACATGCCCTCATGGAACGTGCCAAAGTCAAAGGAGGTCAAGATTCCATTGATAGCAATACTGAGACTCCTGGGCAAAAGGAAATTGGAAAGCATACCTGTGAAGCATCTCTTTTTTGCAAAAATGAAAGAACAAGTTTTGGACTATAAGCAATTCTGTGCTATATATTCAAGGCACCTTAATAGTTAGGTAGCACAGAATATTATTAAGAAAAACAGGATGTCTCTAGCATAGACAGGAAACCCATTTTCAAAAAATGTCAGAGCTCATTGTCCAAAAAGTTCGTAATTGCAAAATAGTAATAGTGGATTCCAGTCTGGGGTTTGGAGGTGAATAAACATAGCTTCGAGACTATAGGGGTTTCCTGTTTTGAATTTAAGAGTAGCCAAGACTTCTGCAAATATTTTTAGATGTAATGTTTATGGAAGGCAATAGAATATTAACCCAGAATGTTGGATAGGATAGCTCAATGTTGGTTTGTACATTCTAAGTAATTTGGACTATTGGACTGAATACTGAACTACTGTAGTTTTTCCTTCATTTCTTGCCTAAAAAGGGAATAGTAAGAAAATGACTTTAACCAGAATATTCAACAAGCATTTATTAAAAGCCTGTGGTACAAATAACATTCTGCAGAAGGTATTTATATTATACCCAAAGGAAGCAGAAGATGAAATATACACTCTTGACAATTTAGTACAGGGCTAAGGAATAATAAAACTGCAAGCAAGAACCCAAGACTAATTCCCCAGTAATATAGGAATTAGGGGTGTTCCCCTACCCCCATAGCCTGAGGCTCAACCCCTCACATCTTGCAAGTCTTTGCAAAAGCTGGTCTTTTAAGTGAGAACATCCATGGCCAATCTGGATAAATTGTAGTCTCTCTCTTTCCCCACAACCATGCACCCATGTGTGCACACACTGGCGCACACACACACACACACACACACACACACACACACACACACACACACACAGAGCCTGGACACCTTTTTCCCATTTTCTTTTGAGTCATTGCTGGTAAGTTATTATATACCTTCCTATATTGTCTATCTTACAGTGCCACCCTCCCTCTACCTCTGAATGAATTGTTCTTAAAAACACAAGAGTTTTGTGTGTGTGTGTGTGTGTGTGTGAAAATACCATACAGAGGGCTGGGAAGGTGGCTCAGTGGTAGAGCACTTGCCTTGCATGCCTGAGGCCCTGGGTTTGATTCCTCAGCACCACATAAGCAAAAAGAAAAAAGCAGGGAGTGGCGCTGTGGCTCAAGTGGTAGAGTGCTAGCCTTGAGCTGAAGAGCTGAGGGACAGCGCCCAGGCCCAGAGTTCAGGTCCCATGACCGGACCCAAAAAAAAAAAAAAATACCGTACAGAGGGGTTACAATTACATGGGCAAGGTAATGAGTACATTTCTTACCAAGCATTGCTGCCTCCTCCTTTGTTTCCCCTTTCCATCCCTTCCCATCTCACCACCCCACCCCCCCAAACACAAGAGTTTTATGTTTTGTTTCTTGCCAATTTTTTTTAGCAGAGTGAAGAGTATTGATACCTGGTAGGTGTGTTCAAAGAAAACTTGCTTAATGAGGTGTCAAATAGTGCATGTCAGCGTACATATTAGTGCTGAAAAAAGTTGAAATAGGTAACCGTTGGCAATGAGAATGTGGAAAGCCTTCTTGGGAGAAATGAAATGTGTACTTTGCAAGCCAAAACAAGTTGATTTGATCAAACATGGTGATTACAACATAGGTTTTGAGGCCTAGACCAAACACTGCCTCTATTTGGTTATATGACTAGAGCAAGACACTTAACTTTAGTTTTTATGGGTCTCTGAAGGAGATGATGCCTGAGGCCAAAGACTTTTGACTTTTGTCTCTAAGTGAGTTCATGTGTGTGTGTGTGTGTGTGTGTGTGTGCGTGTGCATGTGCGTGTGCATGAGCAGATGAGATATATATATAAGAATATATATATTAAATTCCAAGAGAATTATTGCATTCTTTCTTTGGTGTCTCTGGTCTAAAGCTGAAGTTGTCGAAGTCTTGTTGGGGCTTTGCCAAGGTGACCACAGTCAGCTTGGTTGATGAGATTTGGTAGGACCAGCCTTGAGTAAATTTGTGAACAAAAGGTGCCTCTGGTTTACCCACTTCTGGGCCCCATTCCCTTCTTCGCCTGGATCTCACGCTGCCCTTGAGCTATTCCAAAAGCCCGTAGGGCACCCAGCCAGGCCTGCATGCTCCTGAAGTAGGCCATAATCAAAAAATATATCTTCCTGTCCCTAGCTCTCTAAGCAAAAGTCTGACTCCTCAGCCTCCTGCCAGCGAGGCTAGATGCTTGTGAGCTAATTCCCTTCAGAATGGGAATGACAGATTATTGGCTGGGCTAGCCTTCTGTTTTCTTCACCACCAAAGTGAGGCCCAACCTAACGGAGGATTGAAATTGAAAGCAACTTCCAAATAGTCAGTGCCCAGAATCTGCCTGAACTTTTTATGTCCTAAATCATTTCATCCACAAGCAGGTAGATGATATTACTCCCTAAGGAGCTGAAGTTCATGAGAGGTAAACGTATGGACAGGCTCCAGCTATTTCTGTGTTATCAATCAATCACCACACTGAGCAAATAAGCCCAGAAATAAATTCTGGATACTGCTGCAGAATTTAAGGACAATGTTTTGGAACATGCAGAAAGGATCTTTTGTAGCACCCTGCTTTAGCCACATATGTGCTGGCTGTGACCTTGAACAAGCCCCCTGACCTTGAGATACTGGAGATAACTGAAGAACTAGGACTTTCCAGGGGTGGGATCTTTCCACAGGTTATGAGAAAATCTTTTTTTTTTTTTCCGCTGGTACTGAGGTTTGAACTCAGGTCCCTTCGTATTTTTGCTTAAGGTTGTACTCTACCACTTGAATCATACTTCCATTTCCAGCTTGTTGCTATTTTATTGGAGATACGAGTCTCACAGACTTTCCTGTCCAGGCTGGCTTTGAACCATAATCCTCAGATCTCCGCCTCCTGAGTAGTTAGGGTTACAGGCATAAGCCACTGGCTCCTGGTTTCCCCTTTACTTTTTTGTTCCTTCATCTCCTGTCAGTACCACATGCACAATATGTGCTTGGTTGCACTATGAGAACATTAAATAATAAAAATCTACTTTGCTATTTGTGTCACAGTAAGAGTTTGGACTTAACAACTTGACTCTTTGGCTTCTGTGCTCATCCTCCATCATTAAGGAACCATTTAACTTTGATGCCTCCACTTTCTCAAGTGTATACAGAAGGGAATAATTACTTATCTATGGCCTTAAGATAGGAACCAACTAAAACAAAGTGGGTCAGGTGTTGAGCACACATGGCTCTCCCTAAGAACTCTGCAGTTCAGGGCATCACCATGACTCCTGATTTGGAAAGGGGCAAAGTTAATAATGAACACAGCCTGGCTAAGGATATGCTGCATGCACACACACGCACGTGCAAGCGCGCGCGCGCGCACACACACACACACACACACACACACCCATAAACCATCACAAGAATGACACACAGCCATTTTCAGAGCAAGCTGGGAGAGAGCTCATCATGCCAGCAATTGGGAAGTGTGTGAGCACAATTCCAGAGAGCTCTCTGGAACTGGTGGGGTCACAGGGTTGATATTTGAAGACAAGGAGGCAGGTGGCTGGGCAGATGGGGGAGGCAGGGTTTGCACGCTCAGGACAATGGCTTGGAGGCTGAGGGGTAGCGGCTGAAGGACGCCAGTCTTGGATAAACAAAACAGCAGGTGAAACTACAGGGCGTCCAGACTCCAGGCACCCAGGGAGAGCCCACACAGAAGAAAACACTTGGCAGCGATGGGGAGGCTCCATTTGTCTTTTTCAATCAATCAGCCAACAATTGAGAAACCAGCCCTTGAGGCAAAGCTAGTGTGTGTGTGTGTGTGTGTGTGTGTGTGTGTGTGTGTGTGTGTGTGTGTGTGTGTGTGTGTGTGTGTGTGTGTGTGTGTGTGTGTGTGTGTGTGTGTGTGTGTGTGTGTGTGTGTGTGTGTGTGTGTGTGTGTGTGTGTGTGTGTGTACACACCAGCTTGTGCCCCCCCCAAAAAAAAAAACCAGGGCAATGACCACACAGATAAGAGTCTCGCTTCTGAGATCCCCTCCACACTTCCCCCCCAAGAAGCCAGCAGAGCCGCCATCAGTCACAAAGAAACGTTCTTTTCTTGTAGAGCTCCTATTTCTATTCTTGCTATCACTGCAGATCGGCTCAGGGTTTTGTATTCCAGCCAAGGATTTTTTTTTTCCTCTCTCATATTTTCCACATCACTCAAAGTCTATATCCGCTGCCTTGGAGCAGGTTTAAGGAATGATCTGAGATTTCTTTCTGAATAAGCAGTTATTTGTACTTTTGTTTTTCTTGGTTACTGAAGAGAAACAGTGACATGAGAGCGTGAGTAACTCTGGGGCTGAGCAGCACAAAAGTCAATGGTAGTGGCTTCCCGAGTAAATAGTTGCATTGTCAGGAGGCACAAGTGGCTCATTGAGGAAATCTGTCTGACTGCAAACAGGTTAACGCTTCAGGCACAGGGAAATCCAGGAAAGAGTGGAAATTTTGTCCAAAAGTGACCTCCATCTGTACTAAAAGCAAATGCCAACCAAGGATTCCAGGATACATTTCCAGTAGAGAAAACTAAAAAGAGAAAAACAGAGAAAAGGGAGAGAGAGAGGGGAGGGAGAAGAGGAGAACCAGGTGGAACTTGTTTATGGAACAATGGGAAAGTCTCCTCAGTTGTCTCTGTGCTTACCTTACTCTTTCATTCTCAGTTTCCACTATGTTCCATTCAAAGCCAAAAGAAATTGGAAACCAGGTGCTGGTGGCTCACGCCTGTAATCCTAACTACTTAGGAGGCTGAGGTCCGAGGATTACAGTTCAAAGCCAGCCCAGGCAAGAAAGTCTGTGAGACTCTTATTTCCAATTAACCACAAGAAAACTAGAAGTAGAGCTGGAGCACAAAGTGGTAGAGCACTAGCCTTGGGCAAAAGAACCCAGGCAGCACTCGGGCATCAAGTTCAAGCCCTGTGACTGACAAAAATAAAGTCTGGAGTGGAGGGAGGGATTGGTACTGAACTTCGGGCCTGGGTGCACACCCTTAGATTTTTTGCTCAAAGCTAGCACTCTACCAATTGAGCCACACTTTTGCTTCAGACTTTTAAAGTTTTTGAACATTTTTAAAATATAATTTTATTGTTATTATTAAGTTGTTGTTCAAAGGGAGTACAATTCTATAAGTCAGGTAATGAGTACAATTCTTTTTAGACGACACCCCTTCCTTTGCTTCCCCTCCCCCCCGTTTTCCTCTTCTACCCCTATCCACAGTGGCATAGCTGCTTTTTGTTAGCTAATTTGACTTACAGACTTTCCTGCCCTGACTAGCTTTGAACTGCGATCCTCAGATCTCTGTCTCCTGAATAGCTAGGATTACAGGTATCAGACCTTGCCAGTTGAAAGACTTGATTTTATTTGTGTTTTTGTTTTTGTTTTTTTGGGTCTTGAACTCAGGGCCTGGGCACTATCCCTGAGCTTCTTTTGTTCAAGGCTAGCACTCTAGCACTTGAACCACAGCACCACTTCTGGCTTTTTTCTGTTTATGTGGTACTAAGGAATTGAACCCAGGTTTTTATGCATGCTAGACAAGTACTCTACCACTAAGCCACATTCCCAGCCCCTTGATTTTTTTTTTTAAGGTAAACTACCTAGCACTGTGTAATATTTTTTTGAAAAGCATATTATTGTCAAGAAAATAAAATCCTTCCAGCAGAAATGTAACTGACTAAAGTCTTAACACTCACTATTCCTTCCTTTGAGATTTTGCTGATAACAATGTGGGCAAAACTTGTAGGTGTTTAGGGTTGCCAGAGTTCCCAAGTAAAAAGACAGTAGGAAAAAAACAAAAACAAAAACATGATGATGCTCCATTAGATTTTAATTTCAGATAAGTTCTACAGAATGTAGTGTAATTATATTCCAAATGTTGCACAGGACCTACTAAAAATCTATTTGTTGTTTATCTGAAATGCAGATTTTAGTGGCTGTCCTATTTTCCATCTGACCATACTCCTTCCTGTTGGCTCTTTGTTCTTACCTTGGATTTTAGTTTGTCACGTTCTCTAGAACGCATAGGTTGGATTGTATCTCCTTTGGCTCCACCCTTGCACACACATAGTACAAGGGAATCTGAAAATAACCCACGCATATTCTACTGGGAAGGTCACTTTTAAGAAGTGGATAGATAGCCACTGGGCACCAGTGGCTCACACCTTGAAATCCTAACTACCCTGAAGGCTGAGATCTGAGGATCACAGTTCAAAGCCAGTCCAGGCAGGAAAATTTGTGAGACTTATCTCTGATTAACCACCCAAAAGCTGGAAGTGGAGCAATAGCTTAAGTGATAGAGCACAAACCTTGAGCACAAAAGAACTCAGGGTCAATGCTTAGGCTTTAGTTCAAGCTCCAGGACCAACACACACACAAAAATTAGATGGATAGATATCCAGCTAATATATTAGTTAATAAAAAAAACTTCTTTAGCCTGATGCTCTGAGAGCCTTTGCTCTCCAATTAACCAGCAAAAACCTGAAAGTAGAAGTATGTTTCAAAGCAGTAGAATACCAATCTTGAGTAAAAAAGTTGAGTGAGAACATGAGGCTCTGAGATCAAGTCCCAGTACTGTCACACACATTAAAAAAAAAAAATTTGAGTAGGACAAGCAGGCAATATGCATTCTTTGGGGAAGGAAGTTCTTGGATGACTCCAGAAACATCTGTTGAGCCCTGTTATGCATTCTAAGTTCAATGTTGGATTCCCCCCCCATGTTAGCTTGTAGATGTTTTTCTCTTGAAGTTTTCATAGATTTGTTTTGTACAGTATTGTCACCATTTGCATGTTGCCTATCTCCTCCCTTAGACCTATGTAATAAAGACTTGGTGGGCAGAGTGGCACTATTGGGAGGTGGTAAAAACTGTTAGAGGCAGGCTCTACTGGAAGGTCGCTGGGTATGTCTTTGAAGGAGATTGTGGGAGATCACTGGCTGTGTCCTTGCAGGGGATTGTGGGATCCCAGCCATTTGTTCTCTGGCACTTACTTAATGGCCACAAGCATGGGCTCCCACCATGATGTGCTGGCTCACCACTGGCCCAAAGCAATGAGGCCAATCCATTATGGGCTGGAACCTCTAAAACTGTACATCAAAATCAGCCTTTTCTCTTCATAAGCTAATGGCATCCAGTATTTTGTTATACCAAAGGGAAGCTGATTAGCACAGATACCTTGTGACTCATAGTAGAAACTAACTGATGAAGAAAACAAGTCTTCAGCTGAGAGGGGATTCAAGGTCCTCACCTTCAGGACAAAGTAGAGTATAAAAAGAAAACAAAACTTTCAATGCATGTTGGCTCTGTGAGTGAGTGTGTGTGTGTGTGTGTGTGTGTGCGTGTGTGTGCGTGTGTGTGTATGTGTGTGTGTGTGTGTGAGTGTGTGTGTGCTGGTCCTAGGAAGGCTATCACTATCATTTATATTTCTGGCTTTTTGGTGGTTAATTGGAGATAAGAGTAAGACTCTCCTCGCTTTTCTGCCTTGGCTGGCTTCAAACTGTGATCCTCAGATCTCAGCTTCCTGTGTTGCAAGGATAATAGGAATGAGCCACTGGCACCTGGTGCATTCGCCTTGAGCTGCAGAGCTGAGGGACAGCACCCAGGCCCAGAGTTCAGTCCCCATGACCAGCAACAGCAAAATTATAGTTAGGCTGTAATGATTTATTACACAGTTGAAAAAATACAGCATTTATATATACTGTTAGTCTTCTCTATCTGTGCATTCTGAAACTCTGGATTCAGCCAACTGTTATGCCAAAAATGTTTAGGAATTCTGAGGGTGGTGATGCACACCTGTAATCCCAGCATTCCAGAGGCTGAGGCAGGAGGATCGTAAATTCTGTGCCTGCTATGCTAACCTGGGCCTCATTTCCTTCTAATGAAATTAGGAAAAGAGGGAGGAGAGGAGGGAGGAAGAGAGGGAAGAAAAGAGGAAGAAAGGGAAGGAGAGACAGAGGGATAAAAGGAGGGAAAAATGATAGACACTAACCCATAAATTTTTGATATAGTACCAGAGAAGACTATTCAAACACATATTAAAAGCTATTAAAACACTCTTGCTAGGCAGGCAGTGGTGGCTCACACCTGTAATCCTAACTACTCAGGAGGCTGAGATCTAAGGCCTGTGGTTCAAAGCAAGCACAAGCAGAAAAGTCCCCATAAGACTATTATCTCCAATTAACCACTCAAAAACCAGAAGTGGAGCTATGTCTCAAAGTGGCAGAGCGCTAGCCTTTCCCAAAAGAGCTCAGGGACAGCACCCAGGCCCTGAGTTCAAGCCCCACTCTGACAAAATTTAAATTTTTTTTCCTTTTTCTTTCAATGTAGCAGGGTAAAGCCAAATTTTTTTCATAAAGTCCAACTCAAATAACACAGCATCAGATTGTAAATAGAAGCAACCATCAGAAATAGTAAAGAAACTACCCCAAATATCAAATGACATCAATTAACTCGCTAAATATGTTCACTCTGAAAAATTCCTTTTTATTAAAACATGTTAAATGAAATCAGGTTTCTTTTGCTGTTTTTTTTTATTGTGAAAATACTGTACAGAGGGGTTACAATTACATGGGTCTGTTGCTGTTTTAACAGAATGAATATGGTAATTGCAATGGTTTTTTCCAATCACTATTTTAAAACACAGTTTTAATTTCTGATAATATTTTAATATTTAAATAAGTAGTACTAGATATTGTCAATAATATTAAGTATCTAATTTTATTAATAATAGTATTTAAATTCAAATTCCATAAGCTGTTTTTTTAACTATTTATTTATCTTTACTAAGTAGTTCTACAAAAAGGTTTCAATTCCAGAAGTCAGATTATGAGTACAATGCTTTTTGATCAAGTCACCCCTTCCATCTTCTTCCTCAGTTTCACTCATTCCACCCCTACCCTCAACTGGACTAGTTCAATGTTTACATAATGTACATGGACTATAATGGCTGCATTTGCTTAGCCTTCTTCCCTCCATTCATGTACTCTGCCCTTGTTGCCCTTCCCCCCAACATGCTTCAGCTTCTTGGTATTCATTTTGCTAAAGGAGCTATACCATTAGTTTTCTCCCCTAAGGATACTGCCGTGTAGTCAGTTTATTTGTGTGTATATGCATATAGCCCTGGATATGTTATCATGCATGTTTTGTATTTTAGATCAAACTCCCATATATGAGCGAAAACATGTGCCATCTGTCTCTCTGAACCTGAATTATTCCATTTCACATATTTTTTTTTCTAAGTCCATTCATTTCCCTGCAAATGACTGAATATTCTTTCTGATAGATAAGCAGAATTCCATTGAAACATAGGCACCACATTTTCTTGATCTACTCATTGGTTGTAGGGCATCTGGGCTGTTTCCATAGCTTGACTATCCTGAATAGTACAGCAATGTCTTTATAAATTTACATATGAATTCAATATTGTTGTTGTTTTAAATACAAGATGATATCTGAGCCCCAGGAGTTTTATGTCTATAATCCTCACTATTCAGGAGGCTGAGATCTGAGGATCCAAGTTCAAAGCCAGCCCAGGCAGGAAAGTCTGTGAGACTCTTTTCTCCAATTAACCACAAAAAGCCAGAAGAAGAGCTGTGGCTCAAGTGGTATAACTCCATCCTTGAGTGGAAAAAGCTAGAAGAGTTCAAGCCCAAGTAAACAAATGCAAGATGATGGTGCAGGGGAAATGTGTGTTATGAAACACACCAGTTATAAATAGTAACAGAAGACGACTTCACTTTTGAGCAAAAAGAAAAAAATTTGAAAGCATACATGTGCATATAAAACCCTGAAATATTATATATCAAAATACCAACACTATTACTTCTGTTCACTGATTCCATTCTTCTTGCCTTTGCTTCTGTGTAGTTTTTGTTTGTTTGTTTGTGGGGTATTTTGCCAGGCCTGGGCCTGGGTGCTGTCCCTGAGCTTCTCTGTACTCAAGGTTAATGTTCTATAAATTGAGCCACAGCGTCACTTCTGGCTTTATGTGATTCATTTATTGGAATTAAGAGTCTCATGAACTTTCCTGCCTGGGCTGGCTTCGAACTGCCATCCTAGATCTCAGCCAGGTAGAATTACAGGTGTGAGCCATAGGCACCCAGCTTCTGTGTAGGTTTTGAAACACAGTTATTTTGAGACTAACAAACAAACAGTTCTGAGGAGAATTATTAAATGCCAGCATTTTCCAATCCAAGAAGCCCAGTGTAATCATTTTCTTACCAAACTTGTACAGCAATCATTTCTATCTGATCCCAGAACATGTTTACTGAAAAAGAAGCTTTTTTTCTCTCTCCTAAGAAACTCTATATCCATCAGTAGTCATTACTAATTTCCTTCTCTCCAGTCCTGGCACTCAATAGCGTTCTTTCTGTCTCTTACAATTTGACTATTCTGAACATGTCATAAAAATAGAATCATATAATACATGGCGTGTGTATATAATACATGTGTGTATATATGTGGCTTCTTTCATTTACTACAATATTTTCAAAGACCATTCATGTTATAATATAATATCAGTTCCTCATTCCTCTTTATAGTCAAATAATATTCCATTGTATCATAAGCAATTGACTCTTCCTGGTGATAGTTATGGTCTAGAGTCATGGCCAACATTGCATTATGAGAATAGGATTCGGATCTTGAAAACCTCTAGCTACCACTCAATCATCCACTCAGTTCATGATTTATTTTATGTGTGTTTCTAATGAGCTATCTCACTAAATATTTTTGTCAATCCTTTATCACCTAACAACAACAGTAAAAACCATAACTGAATAAAATTTTCTTTTTTTTTCTTTTTTCTAATTTTGAATTTTCACTTGTTGTTGTTGGCAGTAGAGTAAGTTGGCCTTATTATTATTATTATCATCACCATTGGTGGTGGCAGTGATGGTAGTCAGTTGTGGGGCTTGAACTCAGAGCCTGAGCGCTGTTCCTGAAATCTTCTGTGCAAGGCTAGCACTCTACTACTTTGAGCCATACCTATACTTCTTGTTTTCTGGTAGTTAATTGGGGATAAGAGTCTCACAGACTATCCTTCCCTGAGTTGGCTTTGAGTCATGATTAGCTAGGATTACAGGCATAAGCCACCAGCAACCAGCCAAGCCTTTATTATTCTTACTTTAACATTCTGATGACACCTTTTGAATTTTTGTATGTTTTCATCATTAAATCTATTTTTTACTTGATTCAATATCATTTTTATATAACTTGAGGATTTTATTTTCATGATATTTTTCCAGTCCAAAAAAAAGATGTTTCTCTATTTATTCAGAAAATGTCTTATTTCCTAGAATAAAATGTTATTGCTTTCTTCAGATAGATTCTAAACTTTGTCTCATTGCATTTGCTTATGATACTATTTTTAAAGCATCTATTTTGTAATTTCTGTGTAATTTCTAATACTATTATAATTTACTGACTTAAAAATTTAGCTTATCTCCATAACTCTCCCATTTCTTTCCCTGGTTTTAGTTGTTGTTTTGCCAGTCCTGGGGCTTGAACTCAGGGCCTGGGCTTTCTTCAAAGCTACCACTTGAGCCACAGCCCCACTTCTGGCTTTTTCTGTTTATGTGGTTCTGAGGAATTGAACCCAGGGCTTCATACATGCTAGGCAAGCACTCTACCACTAAGCCACCTTCCCAGCCCCCTAGTTTTAGTATTTTTAATTGAATCACTTGAGATGTCTATATTCAGATAATAATAACACGACCTTTTTTTTCAATATTTGAAATTCTCATTTATTTTTCTTGTCTTATTGCATAATTTTCCAAAAGTTGATGTATAACAGTGGTGATATTTGTTGTCTATTACTAAAATTGGGTGTATTTGCTCTTGAAAATTTTGAACCTAATACAAATTTTAATTTAAAATGGGAAAGATAACTCTTCAGGATGCAACAGTAACCATTTAGGAGCTATAACAGTGAATAGAGCAGAGTAAGTTTGAGTCCCCGAGAGCGAGAGCTAGAGATTTAAAGAAATTTTTATTCCTTAAAGGAAATAATGGGAGAAGAGAGTTGAGAAGAATGCAATGGATCCAAAATGGCGGAATATGAGTTCAAAGATCAGGAACAGCTGTAAAGAACAGGAGACTAGGGATCAGCAAGAAGAATTTTCTTGGTCAAAAGCCAAAAATGCCAGCTGGGAGGTAACCACTATGTCAAAACAGTTTTACACAGAAGCCAAAGAGGGAATATGAAGCGCTGATAGGAAAGAAACTTGAGGATTCATAGAAAGTCTTGCCAAACAGATTCTAGAGAGTTTTTCAAGCCTTCAAAATGTGAGCTGCCATCTTCATAGCAGGGAAATAGAGACCTTTCCCTAACACAATACTTTGCATGCAGTTGGTATTTGATAAATGTTTTCTAAAGAAGAAAGCAGAGCAATAGCATCCCAATAGCCAAAGATAACGTTAAAAAGTCTTTTTTACTAGGCATTTTATTGAACTGTAATATGCATGCAGAAAATTATATAAATCATAAATTCAATAAGTTATTACCACTATTACCACTGTTTCTGAAAGGACAATCACAAAAATAAATAAATAAATTTACCTACTCTCTTTTTAGGGGGGGCGGGAGGTGGGGTTGGTCATGAAGCTTGAATTCGGGGCCTGGGTGCTGTCCCTGAGCTTTTTTGCTCAAGCTAGCGCTCTGCCACTTGAGCCACAGTCTATCTACTCTCTGCTTTTTCTGAATGATTTATTGGAAAAAAGAATTTTATGGACTTTCCTGCCCAGGCTGGCTTTGAACTGCAATCTTCAGATCTCAACCTACTGAGTAGCTAGGATTGTAAGAGTGAGCTACCAGTGCTAGACAGTTTTAACTAATTTTAAGCCTTGTACAAATAAAATAACACTAAATGGAAGTATATGCTTTTTTGTGTATCCAGCTTGTTTTGCTTCAGCATTGTGTTGAGCAAGTTTTGGGGATTCCTTCACATTGTTTCACGTAGCAATAGTTTTTCCTCACTGCTGTATAGTATTCCATTTCTGAAAATGTATATATACATAGTATATATACACTATGTATATGTATGTATATATTATATGTATATATACTGTATACCATTTAGACATTCTATTGCTGGTGAGCATTTAAGATGTTTCTAGGTTAGAAATCTGTGAATTGCTCTAAATAGCTTATCATTGAAGGAACATAGATGTTATGTATGGATGTTGATGTCTTATCATATGCAAATTAAGAGATGGAATTGGTAGGTTGCAGGTATTTTATGTTCAGCCTTAATAGCTATGATTGGTTCCCAAATGGATACAAATAATGTATATCCACACAAATAGATACATGTTCACACAAGAATCTATGACAGATTTTTTTATTCTTTAAAAGTTGCATTATGTCAAAATATATCTAACATCAATTTTGCCATTTTGATCTACTCTGAAATGTACAACTCCATGGCACTGATTGCATTCATGCTGCAGAGGCATTCATTGCCACGATTTTCAGAACTTTTCCATCATCTCAAAAAGGAAGTCTGTCCCCATAAGCAATGACCCTCCAACCTCCTCAGCCCTTAGCTCTTAGAACTCTCAAGTCAATGTCTGTCTGTAATCTAATAGTTCTAGATCTTTTGTGTGGCTTGTTTGACTTAGCTCAATGCTTTCAAGAATGATCCATGCTGTGGCATAGGTAAGAACTTCACTCTTCTCCATGCTGATCAATATTCCATTGTGTGTGCTGAGCAGGTTTTGTTTCTCCATCTTTGGTCAGCTGACACTTGGGCTGTGTCTACTTTCTGGTTGTTATAAACACTGTCATGACCATTGTTCAAGTATTTGAGTTTCACTTTTCAATTCTGACATGTTGTTTTTGTCTTTTAATAATTTGTGGCATCATTTCAAGTATAGTATAGATTGCTAGTATGATTGCAAGTAGAAATTGCTAGTATCCTAGTATAGTATCTATCATATATATATATATGATATATCCATATATATGATATATCAACTAGCATATAAATCATATACCATTTATCATAATATATTATATTATTATATTATATTATCATAATATATCCTATATATAATATATAGGATATATATCTCCTATATATAGGATATATATCCTATATATATCCTGTATATATCCTATGTACATACATAGGATATATATGACATATGAATAATTAATATATAACAAAAATATGATATATCCTAGGATAGATTGCTACCTTATTTTTTTAAGTGATGGTATGATGTAAGGATGACATTTGTGAGTATGTGCCAGTACTGGGACTTGACCTTAGAGCTTCATGCTCTCTCTTAGCTCTTTCTCCTTTAGCTTTTTCACTTACGGCTGGTGCTTCTATTTGAGCCACTCTTCCACTTTTGGCTTTTTGCTGGTTAATTGGAAATTTAAAAAAAAAACTCTTGGATTTGTCTTCTCAGGCTGGCTTCAAGCATTGATCCTCAGATCTCAGCCTCCCAAGTAGCTAGGATTATAGGCATGATTACAGCTTGATCATACATTATAAAGTCACAGTCTTTATATACTAATTTAACTCAATAAAAAAAATCTTTATCCTTTATGAAAGAGTCCCATACATTGCTCAAGTTTGGGAAACACAAAATCACTGTAGAATTTTCAGACTGGGGCATGGTGCTGAGGAGATATCAGCAAGAACAGTCAAAGTGGCCTGTGGCTGGAGAGCATCAAGATTTGGACTTGAACTCAAATTCATATGTGAATGTGTCTCTTCTCTGAAGTCGGAGAATGAATGATTCATCAAAATGGACACATGCAAAAGGCTGGGCCTAGATACTCTGCTCAATCTGCTTCCCAACTTGGTTCTCCTAAAAATGAACTTTCCCTCGAGCCTGACAATGATACCAAACTTCACGTGTTGGCTGTGAGGATTACAGTTGACATATTTAAAGCATCTGGGACATCTTAAGGATATTCAATGACAGCCACTGATGTTACAGGGACATTTGAGCTGGACGTTCTTGGCATGTTCCATGAGTTTTATGTCATACTTAATCCTCTTCCACATTTGGGAAAATATTCTAAGCCGAGTAACTCAGTATTGGATACATAATCACAGCTGGGTTTTTTTATTTCTATTATGGGATTCAGAATTACAAATGAAGCAAAATTACAACTCTCTGATTAGGATCTAACTCCTTGAATTTTTATCAAAAATAGTTCTGCTTTACTTTAAAAAAATAATACCTTACAGCAGCCATTTCAACCTTCAACATTGAAAATATTTCTAAAACCTTCCAGTTCACTTGGACAGAGTGTATTTTTGTGATGTGTCTCCCCATCCCTGTTTATGATTAAAAAGCATTGAAATGTGAATGCCTGGGTTGATGTAAACATGGTAACTATAGATGAGATTGAGCTAAATCCACAGTGACTTCAGATCATAAACTGAAAGCGTATCTTCGCATGTTATGGAAACTGCCTGTGTTCTTGGGATTACTTTTATATTCAAATTGGAGTATGATGAGGGTGGAGACTCCAGTACCTCAGAATTTACAAACAGGAATCACAATTTAAGCAGTTACATGCCTGAGACAGCCGCTCCTCGGATAGTAATCATGTTTAAAGGTTTGGCAATGCTGTTTTACTTATGAGTTCCATCTTGTCTCCCATTAGTAAGAACATGGAGTCAAGGTTGGGGACATGCCAGCTGTGCCTCGTATGAGTATCACAATCTGTCCACATCTGTCCACTTCTCCCCAACTCTCCAGCCCCGAGCCTGGTCAACATTGTTCTGTAGCTCCAAAGTGCTTAAGCATTCTAGAGAGTCTACCTGCTTGTTCTAGAGCACTGTTGTAGTGGGGGCCGGGGAGGGGTGGTTGTTCCTGTCCTGGAGCTTGAACTCAACTTTTGTGTTCAAGGCTGGTGATCTATCACTTAAGCCACAGCACCACTTCCGGCTTTTTGTTGGTTAAATGGAGATAAGAATCTTATTTTCCTGCCTGGGCTGGCTTCCGGCTATGATTTTCAGATCTCAAACTCCTCTCAGACTTGAGACACTAATGTCTAGCTTCCTTTATCACTTTCTCATTCATTCTTCACTTGGGTAATACCCTACAGTAGCTTCCACCACCTACAGTCTACCCTTGTCTGTCCTGCTGTGGCTCTACCTCATCTACTCCATGCCTTCTTTCCCTACTTCTGGAGCTACCACTGGACCTCTCTCATGCATGGGGCTGCAGCCACAAGGCTTAGTACCTTCAAATGATCCATTACTACTGTAGGGTCCCAGTGTTCACGCTGGCTTCTATCTCAAAGGCTGTATTTCACAATCTTCATGATTGTCCCATCTCCTGGCCCCCAGATAATCCTCGCAGAGGACTTCCTTCCCCACACACTCAGGGACAGGCCACCATCCATCCAACACTGTTCATAGACTTTCCTGCCTGGGCTGGCTTTGAACCGTGATCCTCAGATCTCAGCCTCCTGAGTAGCGAGGATTACAGGCATGAGCCACCAGCGCCCAGCTTGGTGGTTTGAGGTAAGAGTCTCATAGACTTTCTTGTCCAGGATGGTTTCAAACTGCAGTCCTCAGATCTCAACCTCTTGAGTGGATAGGATTACAGGTGTGAACCACTGGCATCTGGCTTGTTTTATTTTCTTTAACTCGCTCAATACTCTGATTTTGTCTTTGCCATGTGTTTTGATAACTAGTTTACCCTATGGAGTTCTCTTCTAGAATGTAACTGCAAAAGAATCTTTTCACCCAATACCTATGTGACACTTGCTCAATAATGTTGCCCCTATGAATGAATGATTACCCTGCTTCAGAAACCACCTATGTTCAGCCAGACACCAGTGGCTCATACCTGTCACCCTGACTATTCAGGAGAATGAGATCTGAGGATCAAAGTTTGAAGCCAGCTTCAGCAGGAAAGTCTGTGAGACTCTTACCTCCAGTTAACCAACAACAATCTGGAAGTGGAGGTACAGCACAAGTGGTAGAGTGCCAGCCTTGAGTGAAAAAGCTAAGAGACAGTATTTGGGCTCCAAGTTCAAGCCCCAAAATTGGCAAAATGAAAAAAGCTATTAGTGGCTCATGCCTGTAAATCCTAGCTACTCAGGATGCTGAGATCTGATCATTGTATTTCAAAGCCAGACAGGGCAGGAAAGTCCATGAGATTCTTATCTCCAAATACCTACCAAACACCAGAAGTGGCACTGTGGCTCTAAGTGGTACAATGAGAGTCTTGGGCAAAAAGAGCTCAGGGTCAGAGCCCAGGCCCTGAGTGACTGACAAAAAATAAAAATAAATAAAAATTAAAAGCTATCATCTATGCTCTAGGTTCACCAGCCTCTGGCCCAAGAACCTCTTTGGGCCTCAATTTTCTTTATGGGTAATTAGTAAGTTCAACTAGAAGGTCTTTAGGAACCTTTCTAATTTTATGTTTGTCATAGTTCACACTTAAGTATCCCCCTTCTATCTCCCTGCCCCCAGCCTCCCACTGCTGATTTATGAATAGCTCTAAATCACTTGGAGATCCTTTATGCATAAACATGAAGCTCCCAAGGATGTACGATGGTCTCTAGACACTAGATTGTCATCACAACCACATGTCGTAGTGTTTATTTTCCCTTGCCTCACCAGTTTCCTCCAAACCACACCCTCCACTGCCAAGCCACAGTCCAAGCCTGCTTTTGGAAATAAAAACGGAATAAAAAGATCTCTGGCTGCTGGAAAATTGTTTAAAAGCTTCATAGATACTTAGTCAGTGCAGCGTTTCTGGAGAAATCATAACCAACAGGACCGATAAGCACTTTATAGAAAATTTCTTCATATGATGGTCCCTGAAAACAATAGGAAAGAATGATGTGAAATGTGAGATACAGTAAGTAGTTCCCTGATTATCTAGGGGTTTGCTTTCCAGGGTTTCAGTTACCCCTAGTCAACCACAGTCTGAAAATATTAAATGGAAAATTCCAGAAATAAACAATACACAAGGTTTAAATTTTGAGCCATTCCAACTAGGGTGATGAAATCTTGTACTCTACAGCTCCATCTTGCCTAGATCCTGAGTCTTCCCTTTGTCTAGTGTGCCCACACTGTAGATACCACCCACCCATCAGTCACATCTCAGCTTTCATGCGGACTTCTGTGATATCAAGGTGCTTGTGTTAAGAAGCACTTATTCAGCAGAGCACTGGTGGGTCATGTTTGTAATCCTAGCTACTCAGTAGGCTGAGACCTGAGGATCAAGGTTCAAAGCCAATTAGGACAGGAAACTCCTTGAGACTGTTATCTTCAGTTAACTACCAGAAAACTGGAACTGGCTCGAAGAGATAGAGCACAGCTTTGAGCTTAGGAACAGCTCCCAGGCCCTGAGTTCAAGCCCCACGAAGGAAGAAAGGATGGAAAAAAGAAAGAAAGAAAGAAAGAAAGAAAGAAAGAAAGAAAGAAAGAAAGAAAGAAAGAAAGAAAGAAAGAAAGAAAGAAAGAAAGAGAGAGAAAGAAAGGAAGGAAGGAAGGAAGGAAGGAAGGAAGGAAGGAAGGAAGAAGGAAAGGAAGAAAGGAAGAAAGGAAGGAAGAAAGAAAGACTTTAGTTAATAATGGTCCCAAAGTATAAAAATAATAATGCAAAGCCCCCAGGGCATAGAAGTAAAGGACAAACTAACTGCTGTTATGTAGCTATACTGCAGAACATATTGGAAAAAGCATCAAAATAATATACACGGTTCAGTACTGTCTGGAGTTCCAGGCATCTATCAAAGGTTTTGAAACATACCCTGCTGAAAAGGGGAACAATTAAAACTGTCAGGGACAATTTTTACTATGTCATTGGTAATTAAACTGACTAGCCTTATAGTTGCTTAATGTACAGCCATTTGGTATATCATATGCTAGGCATACATACTTTTTAAAAAAAACAGTGATTGGGCTGGGAAGGTGGCTCAGTGGTAGAGCACTTGCCTTGCATGCCTGAGGCCCTGGGTTCTATTACTCAGCACCACATAAGTAAAAAGAAAAAAGCCAGAAGTGGTGCTGTGGCTCAAGTGGTAGAGCTGTAGCCTTGAGCTGAAGAGCTGAGGGACAGAGCCCAAGCCCAGAGTTCAGGCCCCACGAATGGACACCCCCCCCCAAAAAACAACAACAACAACAACAGTGATTTCCAGGCATTAGTGACTGAATTCTAACTACCCAAGAGGCTGAGATCTGAGGATCATGGTTCAAGGAAAGTCTTTAAGACTTCTGTCTATTTCTCTGTATGTCTCTCTGTCTCTGTCTCTATCTTTCTCACACATACATACATGCACATACATACACATGTAGTCCTTTACTATATGCCTCTCTTCTGCCTGTGTCCATTTTCCATTTACATTCTTTTCTCTAGGGAATCTATAGGATCCGTTTGGTTGTATGGGGAGATCTGTACATGTACCTAGTCGATTGCGCTTCCATTGGACAGAGCTCTCACTTCTCAAGATTCTTGAATGGATGTCTTCCCCTCCACCAGTGGGGAAAAGATTGATACCACAGAGTCCTTTCATAGTCGTCAGCGTGGTAGAATCACACAGAACAAAGCATAAACCTCTGTTTAAAAGGGAACCATTGGCAGAAGGGTTGTAGTTTCCTGGTAGACTGCTAGCCTAGAATGTATAAGGCCATGGGTTCCATCCCCAGGGTTAGAAGAAAAGAAGAAAAGTAAAAAATAATTAAAGCCACTGCTAATTATCTTTTGGGTTTTTTGGAAGGGAGGGGGTTGTTTGTTTGTTTTGTTTTTGTGCCAATCCTGGGCTTGAATTCAGGGCCTAGACACTGTCTCTGAGCTTTTATGTTCAAGCTTAGGGCTTTACCACTAGAGCCACAGCTCCATTTCCAGACTTTGGTGTTTTTTGTTTGTTTTTTTTTTTTGGTGGATAATTAGAGATGAGTTACACATGGACATTTCTGCCCAGGCATGCTTCTATCCAAGATCCTTAGACCTCAGCCTCTTGAGTAGGTAGGATTATAGATGTGAGCCATAAGGCCTGGGCACTGTCCCTGAGCTTTTTTGCTCAAGGCTAGCACTCTACCACTTTGAGCCACAGCACCACTTCTGGTTTTCTGATAGTTAGTTGGAGATAAGAGTCTCAAGGACTTTCTTGCCTGGGCTGGCTTTGGATTGCAGTCCTCAGATCTTAGTCTTCTGTGTAGCTGGGATTACAGCCGTGAGCCATCAGTCCCCAGCTTATTGTACACTTTGGCTAGAATTCCATTTTTAGTTGTAGTATCTGAGAGTCAGATATCGTAACTTTTTCATGCTTTCCCCCCCCCCTCCATTCTCTTATTGAATTTGTGATCAGAATTTTTAGTTGACTCAGGATACAAAATTCCTCTCTATTCCAATACATTTGACCTCTCAAAATGCCAAACTATGGAGGTTTTAAAAATTGCTTTGTTCGTGGTGACTCATAAATGACTAGAAATAAACATCACCTTGCAGTTCAGGCTATTCCTCCTGGAATGCCATTCTCTTACTTTTCACCTCCAGGAATGCTAAGCATTTCTCAAGTCTCTTTTTTTCCCACTGAGTCCTTCTTGGTTTCCTGAATCTACCCTCTGCCTCCTCTCAACTCTTCACTTGCCCCTTGCTATTCCAACATGACACCCCTTGCTATGACCACTGCTAAGAAACTTTACTTTCTTACTGGTTTATTCCAATTAAACAAGGAGAGAAAACATGTTCAATGTCTTTTTCCTTAAACTAGGTAAGAAGTGGGCACTGGTGGCTCATGCCTGTAATCGTAGCTACTCAAAGGCTATGATCAAGGTTCAAAGCCAGCCCAGGCAGGAAAGTCTGTGAAATATTTATCTCCAATTAAACTACCAAAAAAGCCAGAAGTGGAGCTGTGGATCAAATGGTAGAACACTAGCCTTGGCAAACAAAAGCTGAGGGACAGCACCCAGACCCTGAATTCAAGCTCCAGGACCACCACAAAAAATAAATAAATAAATCATAAAGAGGTAAGGACAACCTAGAGGAGGGAATGCATAGGAAAAGCATTATGATGCCCACCTTGCAGAGAAGGGAGTTTAAACACACCTGCTGGCACAGGTAGCTCACAGCTGTACTCCTAGCTACTCATCTAAGGACTAGACTTCAAAGTCAGCCTGAGCAGAAAAGTCTGTGAGAGGCTCTTATCTCCAATTAACCACCAAGAAAGCCAGAAGTGAAGATGTATCTCAAGGGCTAGAGCACTAAACTTGAGCAAAAAAGGAAAACAAGAGCATGGGGCCCTAAGTTCAAGCCCCAGTACTAACACACACACGCACACATGCACACACACACACACACACACACACACACACACACACACACACACACACACATATGCATCCCAGCATCATCCCTTGGAAAGTGAAGTCAGTATTTCACTGATTCTACTGGTCTCTCACTGAAGGAAACAAAAAATAAAAACAAAAGCTGCAGAGCAAAGAAACTATTGAAAAAGCGGGGTTAGAAAAAAAGAAATCATGAACAAGAAAAATGTACAGGAAAATTAAAAACTCAGCAACAGGAGAGGAGCTGAAGTGAATGGAGGAACAGGAAAGAAGTTGGTTTATTTTTAAGGGTGGGGATGGGGAGACGAAGGGGAAAGAAAAGGACAGAAAAGCAATTTTCTAATCTCCTTAAGAAAATGTGTTATGCCAACCAGAAGAGCTAATTCTGGCTTTGGGAAGTGGGAAAGAAATGAGGAAGCTCTCCCCCATAGCCAAAGGTAAGAGAACTGAAAAAAGTATAGAGAGGATAAAGAGGAACAAGAGAGGGAAGTGGTCAGCTCCTTTTTTGGTTATTAAAATGATTCCAAATGCAATCAGTTTTCAACAACTTTGCAAAATCAGAGGGAAAGAAGAAAACCACAGTGAAAGGAACTTGGAGTGTGAATTACATTTTTTTCTGGCTTCAATGGAATATTCGACTAGACTTTTAGTTATTTCTACCTTCTGCTTAATTCTAACAGCAGCATAGACCCAAATAGCATCCAATTGGTATTGAACAGTAACAATACTTTGAATACCTAATAATGGAGAGAGCTGGGGCTGTAACTCAGTGGAGAATACTGGCCTAGCAAGTGTGAGTGAGGCCTTCGGTTCAAATCTCCAGCACTGACAGAAAGGGGAGAGTATAATTTAGATATTTTAAGCCAAATTTTATGGAGCAGGGCTGGGAAGGTGGCTCAGGGGTAGAGGGTTTGCTTCACATGCATGAGGCTCTGGGTTTGATTCCTCAGCACCACATAAGCAGAAAAAGCAGGAAGTGGTGCTGTGGCTTAAGTGGTAGAGCATTAGCCTTGAGCAGAAGAGCTGAGGGACAGCACCCAGGCCCAGAGTTCAGGCCCCATGACAGAAAAAAAAAAATCTTATATAGCCTGTGGTTAAATGCTTTGTTATCACATAACAACCTTTTAATCACTTTAAACCAGAATTTCTAAGAATCTAATCTAACAACTACTTATAGCTTTATCTACCACTTGATCTCTCTCCTGAGCTCTAGTCTGGACATCTCTACTGTGGTCCTCAAGTTCCAGAAGCTTCACATATCCAAAACTGGTCCTATCATCTTCCCCTGAGACTTGTTCTTCTAGTCTATTGACATGCCAACACTATTATCTATCTGGCCTCCCAAAGCAGAATCCTAGATGGTGTCTTTCATTTCTCCTTCAGATACACAGTTATTTTTTTTCTTTTTTTGACAATAATGGAGTTTGAATCCAGGGCTTTACCCAGTGTGTTGAACCCAGAACTTCATGCTGGGTAAACACTTGTGAACAGGTGCTCTACCATTCGAGGCATACCTCCCAACCCATTCTTTCTATTTTGTTTGTCTTTTCTTTTTTGGTACTGGGGATCGAACCCAGGACGTTGCACTTGCTAGGCAAGCGCTTTGCCACTGAGCTACATCCCAGCCCCCATTCTTTCTATTTTGTAGTGAGGCTTGAATTCAGAGCCAGGACTCCAGGTCCTTTAGCTTGTTCAGACAAGACTGATGTTCTACCACTTTGAGCCACAGCCCAACTTCTCGATTTTTTTGGTGGTTAACTAAAGATAAGAGTCTCACAGACTTTCCTGCCCAGGCTAGCTTCCAGATCTCAGTCTCCTCAGTAGGTAGGATTATAGGCATGAGCCACCAGCACTGGCCCCAGGCCATTTTTTCTTGAACTGTCCACTTCTATCAATCAGTTAAATCCTACTCATCTTCAGAATTCATCTCATAGTGAAACTTTTCTGAGCTTCCTTCCTCAGATTTTGTCAGATCCTCCAAATATGTGCTTTTTTTATGATATATATAAATACGGATGTACAGGCATAGAGATGGAAGTGGTAAACTTAACTGCTGTAACAAATTGGCCAAATACAGCCCATGATTGTTGACCTATTCGCTACTATGTCCTTTCTGCCTAGCACTCTTGGGCTAGTGCTTAAGTTGTCAGCACAACCTACTTTTTCCACATCCAGGGGCCAGCCTTTTCCTAGTTTGTTGACTTTATCACCATCATGTCTACTTAGATGTTACTGGCTAGAAGTCATGTGACTGCAAGGGAGGCTAGGAAATGTAGCTCTACCTTCTGTTTCAGCAAGGAGCAAACAGTTTGGGATGAGAGCACAGTTACAGTCATCCTTTTCTGTTTAATTGTAGAAATACATCCACTGTTTGTTTCCTTCATCAAATTCTAAAGTTCTGTGAGGATGGATGCATTCCTGTTCACAATCTTTCTCAATAAGTGGCTCACACTTATCATCCTAGCTACTTAGGAGGCTGAGCTCTGAGGATCAAGGTTCGAAGCCAGCCCAGGCAGAGAAATCTGTGAGATTCTTATCTCTAATTAAATCAGCAAAAAGCCATAAGTGGAGACATGACTCTACCACAAGTGGTTGAATACCAGACAGCCAAGTAGAAAAATCAAGTGAAACCAGGAGGTCCTAAGTTTGAGCCTCAGCTGGCACAAATAAGAACGCTTTTTTTTTTAATTAAAAAGAAAAGAACTTTAAGAAAGCTGCATTGAATTCACCAATGAGGTTTATAGGGTCTTGCCTAGAAGAAAAGATGGAGGAAGATAAGAGGGGCCTTCCTGTTTTGTTGCTTTCTCAAATGCCAAGGTGCTATTGTTTGTGGCGCTTGTCCTGAACCCCATCAAATGAATCAATGAATAGGTAATAGGTAGATGACATGAGGAGAGGGAGAGTTGGGAGACACCAGGTTCAAGATCAGAAATCACCAGGGACATCTATCAAGAAAACCATAATTGAGAACAAATTGATTCCCAAGTAAAATTGTGCTAAAGATAGACAAGTTATCAGAAAAACAGTTTCCAAATTTCTTTCCACAATCTGAATATTTTCATCATCATCATCTTGTTGTAAAAGTTTCACAGAGATTCTTTTCTTCTCTCCCATGACATCAAGTGTTAAAACCCATAAGGAAGGAATAAAAAAGACTTTTCTTCCAGTTGTGTGACAGAACACTAAGATTTATGCCCTAATTTTGGCAAAATCATCTGTGCTTGCTGAAATGGCAAATTACATGTAGATAACAGGGAGAGGGAGGGGGAGGCAGAGGGCACATAGTTTATTTCATGGTCCTCCTGGCTGATTAATTAGAAAAGAGATTCATTAAGGCTCTAGCCCTAAGGTGGGGAGGGGGAAACCCCAAGAATGAAAAGAGACCAAGGAGAATGACATCATTTCCTCTGATGGGAGTTGGCCAATGTTTTCTCTTGGGTCCAAGGTAGGGCAGAGGTAGGGAGACTTCTCTCCCTGGAGCCTGGTGGGGTTAAATGACCTTCTAAATCCAACTGTATAATTCAAGAAAACCTGGTACAGCTATAATCCTACCTACTCAGGAGGCTGAGATCTGAGAATCAAAGTTCAAAACCAGCCTAGACAGGAATGCCCATGAGTCTCTTATTTCCAATTAACCACCAAAAAGCCAGGGCAATGAGGCTGTGCCTAAGTGGTAGAGTACTAGCCTTGAGCAAAACTGCTCAGGAACAGCTCTCAGGCTCTAGTTCAAGCCCCAGGACTGGCACACAAATAAATGAATCCAAAAGGACTTCATTTTCCCTAAATTGTATTGGCGTGTATATATGTCTAGAATCTTGGAGCCTGAAGAGCGGAGGACTTGGAGACGGGACAGGCTTGTCCAGATTCCAGCCTTCCCGGGATAATGCAACTTCTCAGCCAGAATAACAGACTCCCAGTTTAGGAATGTGCTATGGATGCTGCCCAGGGATCATTCCTGGGTTCCTCAGAGTGCATTTGGCTCAAATGAAAGAAAGAAGCAACTTGTATTCCTATGTCAGTATTTTAGCATCACCTGAGCAAGGATAAATGGTTTCTAAGCACAACTTAAGCCAAGGAGCAGACTTAATGAGGTATTCACGTGGCAGGAAAGTTTACAACTTTAATATAAGAGGAACAGCTACTTGCAGAAGTCATAATAAAAAGGTCTTCCACCCCACCCCAATTACATCTGATATTCCTATGATAATAAAAAAAGTGAACTTAAAAAAAAAGTATAGCTCTTAAACCCTTACTTATATTCTTAGAATTTTATGGGACCTAAATGTCTTCACACTTAGGCTGGATAAAATCTGTAAGTCTTTTGATTTTTTTATAGAGCAGGGAAGGAAAAGAAGAATTGTATGCATTGGTTTAGCTTAAACTGCCTTCTCTGTCTCATTTTCAGTCAGAAATGATACTCTGCCTTTCCTCTTTTCTCTTATCCCTTTTCTCCTACCCCCCACCCCAATGTATCCTTCTCTTTTGTGTAAGATTGCTATCCAAAATAATCAGTATTGGAAATTGGTCTGTTTTGCTTCATTTCTCTGGCCTGAGTCATTCTCTCTAATACCAGGCCGCCCTTAGGGAAGAGTCAGAGGAAATGATGTCATTCTCTTTGGTCTCTTTTCATTCTTGGGTTTTTTTTCTTCTTCTTCTTAGTGCTAGAGCCTTAATGAATCTCTTGTAATTAACTAGCCAGGAGGACAGTGAGATAAACTACGTACCCTGTGCCGGCCTCTCCCTGTTATCTACATGTAATTTGCAATTTCAGCAGGTGATTTTGCCAAAATTAGGGCATAAATCTTAGTGTCCTGTCACACAACTGGAAGAGAAGTCTTTTTTTTATTCCTTCCTTATGTGTTGGAAACTGAAAAGGCAGAAAGCATCTCGTCCAAGGTCAAGCAGGACGGAGAGGAGAGTAGCCAACAGCCTGGTAGAGAGGCCAGGGCCTGCAGGTTAGATTTGTCCCCACAACTTTCATTTGCTACGCTAATGAGTAAAACAAAAACCCACAGTTAGGAAATCTGCCTAGGACAGTTTTTATATATTAACTTGTTAAAGGTATAGTTAATCCTGGGACATTTTCGACTCCCTATCATTACAACTTTAAATCAATTTTGTTCTTTTTCCCCCTGATATTTCACTATTCTCGTAAACTGACCGTTGAAGATTATACGTAACTGAGCACCAGTAACTCACATCTATAATCCTAGATACTCAGGAAGCTGAACTCTCAGGATGACAGTTGGAAGCCAACTTAGGTAGACAAATCTGAGAGACTCATAGCCACCAAATTAACCACCCAAAAGCCAGAGGAGCCAAAAGTTCAAGTGGTAGAACACTAGTCTTAAGCAAATAAGAGCTTCTAAGCAAGAGCAAGAGGCCCTGAGTTCAAGCCCCAGTACCAGCCCCCACACACACACGCACATACACACACACACACATATATTACACACACAAACCACACACACACACACACACAATTACATATGCTTTATTCTGTGGGGGTTGGAAGTAAGATGACTGGACCAAGGGCTTTCAGTTACCCAGAATGCCATAGTGCTCTCTAATACACCTGCTGAAAGCCTCCCACTCTGAGCCGCCTGGCCTAGGCAGCTTGCCTGCCAGGGGCCTTACCTCAGTGATTCTAACACAGGGGTTCTCTCTCCAGTCATACTTCAGGAACAGCCTGAGAAACACAAGAGGATCCTGGCTTCACTCCGCACGTTCAATGTCAGTGCTGGTTCATAAGATGGCTTCTGGAATGGGGGGAAAGGTGAGGGCTAGAAGTAAAGGTATTGAAAAGAGATGAGGTGAGTCAGGAAGGGAAGAACAGACTTAAAATTGGCATCTTAAATTACGTAGAGACAAAACTAGCATTTACTTTTAGGAAAGAACCCAACTCTCAGTAGGAAGCAATGCACTTAACCAAATACATAACTGAACGTTGTGTGCAAACAGCTGTGGTGTTCATTAAAATGTGTACCCCTAGCCTAGCCAGGCACTGGTGGCTCTGGGTTATAATCCTAGCTACCTCAGGAGGCTGAGATCCAAGGATCATAATTTGAAGCAAGCCCAAGCAGAAAAGTCAGTGAGACTCTTTTTTTTGGGGGGGGGGTCCGGTCGTGGGGCCTGAACTCTGGGCCTGGGCGCTGTCCCTCAGCTCTTTAGCTCTACCACTTGAGCCACAACGCCACTTCTGGCTTTTTTTCTTTTTGCTTATGTGGTGCTGAGGAATCGAACCCAGGGCCTCAGGCATGCAAGGCAAGCGCTCTACCCACTGAGCCATCTTCCCAGCCCATCAGTGAGACTCTTATCTTCAATTAACCACCAAAAATCTGGAAGTAGAGGTTGGCTCAAAGTGGTTATGAAGTAAGGAGGTGGAGGTGGAGTCTAAGTGAACTTCTTACAGCCATTTTGGTGTCTCTTGCTCAGTGGAGGGAATTCTCCACCCAATGGTAAAAAGCCAAGAGGTGAGAGAGGCCATTTGTTGAATCCAGAGGCCTAGCTCAAGGTGAATTAGGAGGGCTCTGCTTCAGAGAAAGCACGAGTCATAGCCTTAGGAGAGCTTTGCATATAGAGAATGCTCTGATTCTGCCTTGATTACCTTGATTATGGCTTGACTCATCCACCTCTGAGTAGTCTTTAAGATTTCCCAGTATGGAAGGTTGAAGCCTATCTTCCCTAGATGGAAAAGTTCTGCTGGTACCTGAGCATGTACCTGAGTTTCTGTTCATATAAGGTTTAGCATCTTGTCTTCATGGTGGGGGAAGGTGAAGCCCCTCCTCCAGCCTCCCAGGTGATGAGTGTACCTGAATCCCTGGAGACTTGGATGTTAGGTTACTAAACCTGTCAGTCCAGTACCTGGGATTGGGAGTTTCCTGTGATCCTGCCCCCTGAACCTGACCCTATGTAGGCCCACACCAGTTCAGGCACCAGGAAGCCCTGTCACCACATCTCTGTGTTCTTGTCTTGTCTCCTGACTCCTGGCTCTTCTCTGGTCACTATGGCTTCTCAAGTCAGCTCTGCATTGGGGTTGAATTGTTTGTTGGTATTATTTTTGTTCTTTCTTCTCTCTCTGGCTTTCATGGTACAGTTTCCTAACAGTGTCAAGTGTATTTGCTGACTGCTGGTCTTTGAGACAGGAGTCTACAGTGCAGTTGCCGTGTATTTTAATAAAGGCTCCCAAGATCTGACTTCTCAAAATGTGGCTTATTCCATTTTCTCACCTTCAAAAGTTAGAGTGCTAGCCTTGAGCAGAAGAGCTCAAGGACAACATCTAGGCCCTGAGTTCAAGCCTCATGATGGACCAAACACAACCCAAATGTCTATTCCTGTCTCTACTAAGGGATAAGCAATGGATTGTAAATCATTAGGGTGAGACCTAGAGATTTTTTTCTTCTTTTTCTTTTTCCATTTATTTATTTATTTTTGTTCTATGTTTACTAGACATGTGTTCTACTATGTCAGCACCTCTAGCTCTGTTTTGCCCTGGTTTGGTTTATTGGTTGTTGTGGTTTATTTGGGATGTGTGGTGTGTGTGTGTGTGTGTGTGTGTGTGTGTGTGTGTGTGTGTGTGTGTATGTGTGTGTGTGTGTGTGTGTGCTGGTACTGGAACTTGAACTAATGGCCTGGGTATTGTCCATGAGGTTTTGTGCTCAAGATTAGTGCTCTACCACTTAAGCTAAAGCTCCACTTCCAGCTTTTTGGTGGTTAATTGGAGATCAGAATCTCATGGATTTTCTCAACTGGGCTGGCTTTGAAGTGAGATCCTAAGATCTCAACTTCCTAAGTAGCTAGAATTATGAGTGTGAGCCACCAGTGTTGGGCTCCTCTGGTTATTTTTAAGATCAAGACCAGCCTGAACCATGATCCTCCTATTTAGACTTCTCTTCATAAACTGAGATGACAGGTACATGCCACCACATCCAGCTTTCTCTGTTGAAACTGAACTCTCTCCAACATTTTTTTCCCCAGGCTGACCTGGAATCATGATCCTCACATATCTACCTTCCAAGTAACTAGAATAACAGGTGTGAGCCACAGGCACCTAGAAACCTCTGAGTTTTTTTTTTTATATAAGTATAGGACAGACACTGAAGTTTGCCAGTCATTCATCCCATCTTTCCTGAGTCTCCTTCATCCTCTTTTTCATGGACAATGCAATTAGTGTGAAGCATGTTTTATCTCGGATCTGGCCTTCTAGGTGAAATCCAGCATTGTTATTTTGCAACTTGTCTGCTATGTCCTCTCAGTCATTCTGTATAGTGCTAGAACCATATAAGTGTCCTCACATGCATGTAAAACCACATGCAGATGCACATGCACACAGGAACACACACAGGTTTGTGCACAGTGCTAGCAATTGTTTCCAGATCCTTAGTGACAAGCATCTTAGACTACTTGCTTTGTCCTTGAAAATGCCTCTTACTAGGGTAGTCCTAATTGGGACTGAGTCTGAGAATAAGGGAGAGGAACCAAGAGGGGGGGGGGGGGGGGAAAGTTTTCTGGACAAAACTTCTTGAATTCCAAATATTTGACTTCTGCCTCTAGCTACTCAGGAGGCTGAGATCTGAGGATTGCAGTTCAAAACCATCCCAGGCAGGAAAATCTGTGAGACTCTTATCTCTAATAAACAACTCTGAAAAGGCTGGAAGTGGTGCTGTGGCTTAAGTGGTAGAGCACTAACCTTGAGCAAAAGTAGCTCAAGAACATAGCCCAGGCCCCAGAGTTCAAGTACCAGGACTGGCAACAAAAAGAAAGAAAGAAGGAAAGAAGGAAGGAAAGCAGGAAAGAAGGAAAGCAGGAAAGAAAGAAAGAAAGAAAGAAAGAAAGAAAGAAAGAAAGAAAGAAAGAAAGAAAGAAAGGAAGGAAGGAAGGAAGGAAGGAAGGAAGGAAGGAAGGAAGGAAGGAAGGAAGGAAGAGACATTTGTAAGAAATAGAAAATGGAAAGGGCTGATTTTCTTTTCTAAAACTCACTGCAGATTTTGATGATAGATGAACTTGCATTTCCCCTTCAGTTTTTATTTTTTTCCACGACAATTCATTCTTGGCTGCTGAGCACCTGCTTGAATAGTTCTTTCTTTTCTCTGTCCCTGGGGCTTACCGACCATGTTAGAAACCATGAGGAAGGTGTAACACCAAGAGAAGGGCCATGGCATAAGGAGACTCCTATTGGAGCTACATAATGTCGTCATTGTTTAAAGCCAGCCACTGCATAGAAAGCTGTGGTTAGATTTGTGATGTGAATCTGGGAACTCATACACCCCTGAGAGCAAGAATTTCCAGGCCCAAGGTGAGCGTCTGTATGAACAAGGCTGGCCTCTCCATTGAAACCTTAGGCTTCCCTCTCATGAAGACTGCATTACATTTGGGACTTTTCTTTGCTTCCAAGTTTTTGTTTTTGTTTTGTTTTTCAAGGCAGCCCACAATAAAACTGTAGTTTCAAGCTGGCTACCTGTAGTTCATGCCTGTAGTTCTACCTACTTCAGAAGGCTGAGCTTTGAAGCTTGAGGTTCAAAGCCAACCCTGGATTTGATCTCCAATTAACCAGCAAAAAGCTGGAAGTAGTAGAGTGCCAGCCTTGAGTGGAAAAACATAAGGGATAGCACCCAGACCCTGAGTTCAAGCCCCAGTACTAGCATGTATACACACACACACACACACACACACACACACACACACACACACACACACACACACACACACACAAGAACAGAATGTCCATGAAATGAAAACTGGTCGTCATTTCCCAAGCTTACTCATGCATGCGACTACCTTTTGCTCTCTCCCACTTCCCCTTTGTCTCCTTGACTCAGTCTCTTTCTCTTAAGTTCCTTGTCAGTTAATTCACATTTCCTGATTTGGCAAACACCACTCTTCACCTTCTTTTTCTTGGGTAAAACTTCCTGAGTTGACATTCAAGAGAACTATTACCTCACCCTGAGAGCTTTAGGAGGAAAACGGCATTTAGGTTTAATTACATAAAGCCCCACAGTAGTTACCACCTTATAAAAGTCAAGTGACTTTTTTCCCCCCAAGCTCCCTGTTTTCCAAGGCTGGCTGGCCACCTCGGGGAGGGTAACATGCCTGGAAATCAAGCCAGGCCTCAGCAGGCCAGAGAAGCTTTCCAGCCCTTTGGGCTGAAAGGAAGCCAGCAGCAAGGAGTGGTGGAGATTTCTAAGGGTATTCTTGGACTCTTAAGAAAAGGGGCGGCCGGGCGCTGGTGGCTCACGCCTGTAATCCTAGCTACTCAGGAGGCTGAGATCTGAGGATCGCGGTTCAAAGCCAGCCCGGGCAGGAGAGACTGTGAGACTCCTATCTCCAATAAACCACCAGAAAACCGGAAGTGGCGCTGTAGCTCAAGTGGTAGAGCGCTCGCCTTGAGCTGAAGAGCTGAGGGACAACGCCCAGGCCCAGAGTTCAAGCCCCACGACCGACAAAAAAAAAAAAAAAAAAAGAAAAGGGGCATAAAAATTGGGGTGGGTGCTGGGAGTTCATGCCTGTAATTCTAGTTCCTCAGGAGGCTGAGATCTGAGGAGTAAAATTTTGAAGCCAGCCTGGCCTTCTCATGAAAGACTCTTATTTCCAGTTAAACAACAAAAACCCACAAGTAACTGGGTGCCAGTGGCTCACTCCTGCAATCCTAGTCAGGAGGCTGTAATCTGAGGATCGTTGTTTGAAGCCAGCCTGGCAGGAAAGTCTGTGAGGCTCTTATCTCCAATAAATTACACAAGAAAAACAAAACAAAAAACCACAAACATTCAAAAAACAAAAGTAGAGCTGTGGCTCAAGTAGTAGAGCACTAGCCTTGAGCAAAAGGACAGCACCTAGGCCCTGAGTTCAAGCCCCAGGACAGGCAAAAAAAAACAAAAGCCAGAAGTGGAGGTGTTGACTCAAATGGTAGAGAGCTTGCCTTGAGCAAAAAAAAGTCTAGTGGGAGTGTGAGGTCCTTTGAGTTGAAGCCACAGTGTTGGCAGGAAAAGAAGGGGATCAAGAGAGGGAGGGAGGGAAGAAGGGAGGGAGGAAGGAAGGAAGGAAGGAAGGAAGGAAGGAAGGAAGGAAGGAAGGAAGGAAGGAAGGAAGGAAGGAAGGGAGGGAGGGAGGGAGGGAGGAAGGAAGGAAGGAAGGAAGGAAGGGAGGGAGGGAGGGAGGGAGGGAAGGAGGAAGGAATGAAGGAAGAGAGGGAGGAGGGAGGGAAGAAGGAAGGGAGGAATGGAGGGAAGGAGGGAGGAAGGGAGGGAGGGAGGAAGGAAGGGAGGGAGGAAGGAGGGGAGGGAGGGAGGGAGGGAGGAAGGAATGAAAGAAGAGAGGGAGGGAGGGAGGGAGGAGGGAGGAAGGAAGGGAGGAAGGAGGTAGGAAGGGAGGAATGGAGGGAGGGAGGGAGGAAGGGAGGGAGGGAGGAAGGAAGGAAGGAAGGAAGGGAGGTAGGAAGGAGGGAAGGAAGGAAGGAAGGAAGGAAGGAAGGAAGGAAGGAAGGAAGGAAGGAAGGAAGGAAGGAAGAACGAAGGAAAGAAGGAAAACCTAAATTACACGTGCCCAGGGAAGACGCCCTTGGAGGCCCGTAGTGCCCAGTAATACACAGTACTACAGAAAAACCTCGAAGAGCTGGGGTTGAGAGCTCTTCCCACAGCTGCCCCCTCCCCTCCCTTCTTCAGGGAGACTGGGGAAGTGGGCATGTTGTTTTCCTCAGGGGTGACCACAGCCTCCCAGAGCTTGGTACACCAGCGCTTCTTTCCTCTTCCTCAAATAAGCATAGCCCAGACACAGCATCTTCATATGCATCTTCCTGAGGATCCCAGAAGCCCGAGTTTGCGTCTTCCCTAGTGGTGTGTGTCATCTCAGGATTGGGTGCAATCTCAGCTTGTTCTCTGTCAGCTTCTCTGTTACCCCTGGCCCTTGCTCAGTTGTTCTCCTGCTGTACCCCATTCCACTCTTCTGCTTCCGTTGCCTCTAATACTCACCCCCTCCTGCCATCCTGTGTACAGGAATTTCATGAGGTTCCCCAGATCTTCTGTGCATTGCCCCATCCCATGTACAACCTTAGCTTCTAAAATAGAAACCACAGGGAGTGGAAATGGGGCCACATACTTAAAATGGTGGATGCTCAAATAAGTGTTTGTTGGATAATAAAGGAATTTTAGAGCTTTTGGAAACCAGAAAGAAGACACAGAGAAGGGGAGTTTTTGATCCAGGAAGATGTTTCTAAACTGCCAAGACTGGAAGAAGGAGATGGCCAGATTGTTACTGAGTATTTACAGTAAGTTAGAGAGTTAAAGCTAGGAGCTGGTGTCTCATGCCTGTAATCCTAGCTACTCAGGAGTTTGAAATTTGAAGATTGAGGTTTGAAGCCAGTCTAGGTAGAAAAGTCTGTGAGAGTCTTATTTCCAGTTGAACACACACACACACACACACACACACACACACACACACACACACACACACACACACACACACACACACACACACACACACACACACACACACACACACACACCACCTTAGTGAATTAGATACCACATCAGTATTTCATAAATAAACTGAGGCACAGAATGTTAGTATAACTAATTCAAGGCCACAAGAAGAGAAAGTAGCAGACAACTCTTGTTTAGCCCTGTTCTTCTCACTACAAGACCCTTCCTTGACTTGATGCCTACTATCTGGGTATCCTAAGCAGATGCACTTGAAATGCCTGGGTTCATGGGGGCTGCGAAGGTGGCTCAGTGGTAGAGTGCTTGCCTTGCATGCATGAGGCCCTGGGTTCGATTCCTCAGCACATATAAACAGAAGAAGCAGGAAGTAGCACTATGGCTCAAGTGGTAGAGTGCTAGCCTTGAGCTGAAGAGCTGAGGGATAGCACCCAGACCCAGAGTTCAGGCCCCACAACTGACAAAAAAATGCATGGGTTCAAATCCCAGCTCTGCCACTTACTAAACAGGATGACTAAAAGCAGGTCTCTAGGTCTGTTTAGCACCTGTTTTCCCTGTGAAAATATTTCTAAATGGGACTCACCATTCTAAAACTCTATTTAGTCGTACCAACAGATAGGTTTTAGAGGGGATCTTTATGGAGTAAAAGAAATTTGTAACTTCAGAAGAAGAAATGACACGAGGAAGACTATGAGGCTGGCTACGTAGTTAAACATGGCAGATCAGTGGTCCGGAGGAAACCCCCAGACAGGAGGTGTCTTTTTTTTTTTCTTTCCCTTCCTTCCTTCCTTCCTTCCTTCCTTCCTTCCTTCCTTCCTTCCTTCCTTCCTTCCTTCCTTCCTTCCTTCCTTCCTTCCTGTCTTTCTTTCTCTCTTCCTTTCTTTCTTTCTTCCTTTCTTCCTTTATTTCTGCTGATCCTAGGGCTTGAACTCAGGGCTTCAGTACTGAACGTGAGCTTTTGTGCTCAAGGCTAGCACTCTACCACTTGAGCCACAGCTCCACTTCCAGCTTTTTGGTAGTTAACTGAAAAGTCTTGGGGACATTTCTCCCTGGGGGGGAACCAGGATCTTCAGATCTCAGCCTCCTGAGTAGCTAGAATGACAAGTCTTAGCCACCAGCACCTGGCTAAAATGTCTGCTTTTAAAGTCTTGGCCCAAAGATATGCTATCCTTATTGTGATTGAAGCAAAGCAATATGAATCCTGAGATCCGTGCGCTTCAGCATTCTTGCTCAGATGGGGCTTGGATGGATGTAGAAATGGATGGCACACTTTTGGTGAATTGTGCTCTGAAATATTATAACTGCAGAGCTGATTAAAAGGTGGACTGTGGGAAGCCTAACATCGTTAGGGGATCTAGATTTGTACTTGCTTTTCTGTTCACATGTGGGAACTCTGTTGACTGTTTTGCTGTTTCCATGGGCTTGTCTGAAAATACTGTGTGTGAAACATTTAAAATCACTTAAGTGGGAAAGTAAAATGACTCTGATCTTCGCCTCACTGTGACTTCAGGCAGACTGTAGTGACTTGATTGTTTCATTGAGCACAGTCTATGTTAAGAAAAAAAATCTGAATAGGTAAATCTCAAGTATCAGGTTCCAAATCTCTTTAGCACTTTTGGAGAAATCCTTCTCTCTGCTTCCTTCACAGCAAGAATAGTGAAAAAGTTCCTTTTTGTGTTCAACCTTTGAAATTGGATATGAATTCTTTTTACTTAGATGGTGTTCTATCTTTGCTAACCCCACATTGTCTGGCCACATCATTTTCCACAAGTAAAAAAAGTCTGACTTGAGAAAATTCAGTTCTGATTCTTCTTGGTAATACTAGCACTCATAAAAAATTCAACATTTATGGACTTAGTTCGTTTATGATGTAGGAATCTCTTTCTGGCTACTCGTCCCCACCAACACCAGCCTCTGTCCTATCTTAGGACCAGGCATACAGTGAGAGGCTGCAGACTGTGGGCTGGGCTCTTTTCTTCAATACCTGACCCTTGTGGGTTACCCATGAGAGTTGTGAAGGTCAAGGCGCCAGCCTGGCCAAACCCTGCATTCTCAAAAAGCCTAGCAGAGGAGCAGGACCCAGTTTTCCTGTGCAGGATTTCAAATTGTCTAGATAGCTGAAGTAGAGGAAAGATGGTGAATGTCAGAGGGAGGGAGAAACTCCATTTGTCTGATTCATATCCTTCCCCTCGCCCTGCCCACTACCTCAGAGGTGTCTTCTGACCCTTACAGACACAAAAGCCCAGAGGAAGGATTTTGTAGACATGATTAGTCTTTCATGCTGAATTTCTTTCCCTCAAAGTTGTGTATCATGCTCTTACAAATAGAAGTCAGTGTCATCTTTTGATTGATTGATTGATTAGTGCTGGTCCTAGGGTTTGAACTCAGGGCCTGGGTGCTCTCCCTAAGATTTTGTGCTCAAAGCTAGCTCTTTATCACTGAGCTGCAACTCCACTTCTGGCTTTATTGGTGGTTAATTGGAGATAAGAGTCTCACAGACTTCCTGCAGGTGCTGGCTTCAAACTGTGATCTTCAGATCTCAGCCTCCTGAGCAGCTAGGATTACAGGCATGAACCACTCGTGCCTGGCTAGGAGTAGATCTTCTTAAATAAAAGAAGAGAAAGGTACCAATACATAGGAAAGCCCAGGGGCTGGGAAGGTGGCTCAGTGGTAGAGCGCTTGCCTTGCATGCCTGAGGCCCTGGGTTCGATTCCTTAGCACCACATAAGCAAAAAGAAAAAAGCCGGAAGTGGCGCTGTGACGCGCCAGCCTTGAGCTGAAGAGCCAAGGGACAGTGCCCAGGCCCAGAGTTCAGGCCCCACGACCGGACACCAAAAAAAAAAAAAAAAAAAACATAGGAAAGCCCAGAGAAGCTATCATGCCCTATCATTTCATTTTATCAACTATTCTTCTTGGTTTTCCCATTTATAAAATGAGGGGATTACACATGACTTTGAGGTAATTTCTTCCTTAATGATTCTAAGATATAGAAGTGCTTGAATGTCCTTTTCTTTTCTTTCTTTTTTTCTTTCTTTTTTTTTTTTTTTTTTTTTTGCCAGTTCTAGTACTTGAACTCGAAGCCTGGGCTCTGTCCCTGAGCCTCTCTGTGCTCAAGGCTGGTATTTTACCATTTGAGCCACAGCGCCACTTCCAGCTTTTTCTGTTTATGTGCTACTGCGGAATCAAACCAGGGCTTCATGCATGCTAGCCATGCCTCTGCCATTAAGCCACCTTCCCAGCCCTGAATGTCCTTTAATAACATGTAAAAAATCTGCTACTTGTGCTCAGTCATATCCCCCACAAGGATGGGTGGTGAATGATAACAGTATAATAAATAATTCCCAAATTTAGGAGCTTAAGACAAGAATAAGTAACTTAGCTTCTCCTTGATACTTTGAGAGTGATAAATCCAGGAGTCAGTGGCTTTGGCTGATGGTTCTAGCTGGAGTTCTCTCACAAGCTTCTTCTTGAGAAGTTGACTGAAGGTGCAACATTCTGAAAACTTGATTGGAAGGATCTGATTCCAAGATGGCTCCCTCACAGGGCTGTTGGCCAGAGGCTTCAACAGTTCACAAGGACATCCTTTAAGTGTGATTATCATGCAGTTGATTAGCCTGCTGTGGGTGATCCTAGAGCAAGAGCAGGAGAAAAGCCACAGTGCATTGAAGGACTACTTTCATGGGTGACATATTGTCCTTTCTGCCACATTTTATTTTCCCAAAACAAGGTACTAAAGACAAGCTCCACTGTGAGGGGAAAGGAATTGGGCTCTACCTCTTGAAAGCAAACAAGTGGAAGGATTTCATTTTTATTTGTGAATTTGTGAACTTAATTAAAAAGCCAATACACATTGGTTAAACCAAAGTGGGCCAGCACTCCGACACAGAATGTGGGCAGTATGACAAGTAACAATTGTAGAGTGACACTATCCAGAAAGCATTTCCCCTTGTCAATGCCGTTCTGCATCAACAACATGAACATACTCATTTAGAAATGAGGAAATGGAAACAGGTGACTTTGGTGTGGGCATTCAGCAACTTCTGTACAGCTGGGAATTAAGCCTCAACCTTCTAAACACAAAGCACAAGTCTCTGCTACCACTCAAGCCCGGAAGTTCTCATAAACACCACTGCACACACACAAATTTCACACAAATGTGACTATTCTTCAGTACCTATCCATCACACTGTTTTATTAATTACTATTTTTCCTTTTTATTTTTTCTTCTTTTTTCTTTTTGGTGCAGATACTGAGGCTTGAATTCAAAGCCTCTCATTTTCTCTAGTCTTTCCTTTTCTTTTTTTTTTTTTTTTTTTGCTGGGACAGCTTGATCTCAGAGACTGAACATTATCCCTTAGCTTTTTGCTCAAGTCACAACTCCAATTCTAACTTTTCAGAAGTTAATTCAAGGTAAGAGTCTCATGGACTTTCGTACTTCGACTGGCTTCTTAACTCAAGCCTCAGATCTCAATCTCCTCAGTAGCTAGGATTACAGGCATGAGCCGCTGGCACCCAGCTTCTCCTGATTTTTTTTTTGCTCAAAACTAGTGCTGTACAACTTGAGCCACACCTCCATTCCAGCTTTTTGCTGATTAATTGGACTTAAGAATCTCATGGACTTTCCTTCCTGTCTGGCTTCAAATTATGACCTTTATATCTTAGACTCCAGAATAGCTAAGATTACAGAATAAACCACTGTGTCTGGCCATAAATTCTTATTTTCAACTGACTTCTACAAGTACTGGAGACGGTTTATGAACATTTAAGAAGAAAACAGAAAGAAGAAACATTTAAAAGCACTTAGATATGATAAGATTATAATGCAGGGCCATAAATGCAGTTCATAGTTTTCTGGCTAAAAGAGATGATAGAGAACAGGGGTTTTGCTTTTTGACAACAGTGAGCATACATGTTAGCTTGGCCTAAACTAAATTCAAGAGGGACTTGACTTCTCTTGTGTTTGCATGTGAGTCAATTTTTATTGTTATTATAAAGGCGATGTACAGATTGGCTAAAATTGCAGGTCGTGAGTACATTTGGGACAATATCACTTTTTCCCTCACTCTCCCCCAGTTCTCCCACCCACCATCCTCACCCACAAGTTGTATAGAGTTCATTTCCCACACGGGGGACTTGACTTCTTGAGGAGACATATTATATATCACTTTGCCCTGTCTTCAGTCATGTTTCTCTGACAGAGACTTTCATAGCAACTCTCCCCATAAATATAAAGAATGTGTTTTGCCTAAGTTGGTAAATATTGGAACAAGAAACTGAGGAGGATGGGCATTGGTTGCTCATAACTGTAATCCTAGATACTCAAGAGGCTGAGATGTGAGGATCCTGGTTCAAAACCACCCCAAGCAGACAACCCAAGAGATAATATTTCCAATTAACCAGCAAAAAGCTGAAAGTTGAGGTATAGCTTAAGTGGTGGAGTACAAGCCTTGAGGGGAAAAAGCTAAGCAAGTTCACAAAGCCCGGATTTCAAGCCTTAATATTGGTATGGGGAAAAAAAAAGGAGAAAAGAAGAGAAGGAAGAGGAGAGAGGAGGAAGAGGAGGAGGAAGAGGAGGAGGAGGAAGAGAGGAGGAAGAAGAGGAAAAGGAAAGAGAACTAATTAAGAAAGAAAGAAAGAAAGAAAGAAAGAAAGAAAGAAAGAAAGAAAGAAAGAAAGAAAGAAAGAAAGAAAGAAAGAAAGAAAGAAAGAAAGAAAGAAAGGAAAGAAGGAAGGAAGGAAGGAAGGAAGGAAGGAAGGAAGGAAGGAAGGAAGGAAGAAAGAAAGAAAGAGAGAGAGAAAGAGAGAGAGGGAGGGAGGGAGGGAGGAAGGAAGGAAGGAAGGAAGGAAAGGAAGGAAGGAAGGAAGGAAGGAAGGAAGGAAGGAAGGAAGGAAGAGTTCTTGGAGAATATACTGGAATGGGTGGTTAATCTCTCTGGTGGACCATCTCAAATATCAAAGAGATATGTGAGAGTTCTTGAATAACCTGCTAAATCTTATTTATTTTTCTTGACGTCCTCTAATAGGTACCTCTAATACAATTGTTCTGCATTGTCGATTGAATTATAGGCTTTGGATCTCTGCATTAATGGAGCAAGGGAAGCTAATAGAAAGTTACAGGAAAATGTCAAATAATATGTTGCATCACAAGAACTCTAAAAAAAGCTAGTCTATTTTTGGATCAATATGCTACGATTCTGTGACTTTATAAATGAGATACTGGCTGGTGCTGGTGGCTCATGCCTCTAATCCAGTAGCTGTTCAGGAGCCCAAAATCTGAGGATCATGGTTTCAAGCCACCTTAGGCAGGAAAGTCCATGACATTCTTTTCTGTGATTAACTAGCAAAAATCCCCAAGTGAAGTTGTAGCTCAAGTGATAGAGTGCCAGCCTTGAATGCAAAAGCCAAGGGAACATTTGAGTCCCTGAGTTCAAGCTCCAGTGCTAATACAAAAAAAAACAAAAACAAAACCATAAAAAAGAATGAAATGCTAATATACATTTTTGTCTCTAAAGTGAGACAGCCCACTTTGGTCTGGCGTGAAGCAATAGCTTTTTTCCTTCAGAAGGAATTTCAAATATATCCAAGCTTCTGATTTAGTGACTAATTGAAACCAAAGCTTTATGCAACATGACATAGGATCCTGGAATAGATAAGTTTAGCCTGGGAGGGGGAAAAAAATGTAAGGCAGGTGCAAGCAGCTGTCCCTTTCTGCCATAAAAGACCTCAAATTTAGCTCTAGTAGTGATGTGCCTTTTAAGCGCATGAATTCTGTTTAGTTTTCTCCCTTGGCTGAAAATTATACCCTCATATTCCCCCTCAAAATATATATGTTACTACATATAATGCAGTAGTTATAAAAGTTCGTATTTAGCAATGGATCTTCTTTATCCATTGTAGAAGAGAATTGTAAATAAAATACATAAAAATGATAGCTCTTGCCAGGCACTGGTGGCTCATGCCTGTAGTCCTATTCAGGAGGCTGAGATCTGAGGATCATGGTTTGAAGCCAGCCCAGGCAGGAAAGCTCATGAAACTCTTATCTCCACTAAACCACTAAGAAACTGTGGCTAATATGGTAGAGCACTAGATTTGAGCAAAAAGATGCTCAGAGATAGCTCCCAGGCCCTGAGTTCAAGCCCTAGGACTGGTGCGCATGTGCGCACACATGCGTGCACGCACACACACACACATACACACACACACACACAAACACATGCATACAAAGGTAGCCTTTATTTCTCTTTGAAACCAACTAGACAGATAATAAAGAAAATAATTCTTCATAAAATTAGAGGATGCCATTTCTTGAATGCTTTATTTGCACTGGGGTGTTCACTTAAGAGATTTTGCTTCATATTTCTGTAATATGTAAAAAGTATTGTTGAGAAGCAAAGTTAATCTGCAGAAGGAACATGGAGAAATGAATGTTAATCTTTGTGAAATACAGTAATTTGTAGTCCAGAAAAGGAAGTAATCAGAATGGACAGGCTACTGATTGAAAAGATAATTCTCTTCTGTTCTCTGGAGTAATGTCTGCACCATTGAGATCAGCCTCCATCACTATCCTACACGTCATCATTCCATGTCCTCTTTTTTATGTCAAATGGAACTGCAAATGTTATTGTCATGGAATGTCACGTAAAAAAAAAAATCCCTCAAAAGTTAAGTGAATTCTTTTTTTTTTTTTGGTCAGTCATGGGGCTTGAACTCTGGGCATGGGCACTGTCCCTTCAGCTCTTCAGCTCAAGGCGAGTGCTCTACCACTTGAGCCACAGTGCCACTTACAGTTTTCTGGTGGTTTACTGGAGATAAGAGTCTCACAGACTTTCCTGCCTGGGCTGGCTTTGAACCTGGATCCTTGGATCTCAGCCTCCAGAGTAGCAAGGATTACAGGCGTGAGCCACTGGTGCCCGGCTTAAGTGAAATTTTTTAATTGCTGGTACTGAGGCTTGAGCTCAGAGCATCATGGTCTCTTGGTTCTTTCTACTCAGATGCCCAGGCCCCTAGGATTGTGAGGTCCCCTCCCTTTGCCAGCTGTCAGCACCCACCCTATCACTTGCATTTGGAAGTGTGCCCTCAGCTCCTAGCCTCTTTGTTTCCTGTAAGACCACACACGGGCTTTTGCTAAAAGATTTTCAATGCTAATTATGATCAGACAATGCTTGAGGAAAAACAAAAATAGCAAACATGTATATGGAAAGTTTTAAATGTAAGAGTTATCTTTTCCCCCTCCCCCTTCTTTCTCTGTTCTTTTTCCTTCTTTTTTTCTGTCCGAGCACAGTGGATTTTATTGATGGAAACTGACAAAGTAGGCAGCCTAAGTCCCTCCCTTCTCCAGGGGGTACTGGTAGAAACTGCCAGGGAATATTCTCAGGGTGCTGGGATACTCAGCAAGGGCAGGGACTCCTGAGAGCAGAGGGCCTCGTTCACTCAGGTTCTTTTTCTTTTCCTTTTTTGGTCTTACTCTGCTTTCTTTCTCTCTCTCTCCTTTCTTTCTCTCCTTCCTTCCTTCCTTCCCTCTTTCCTTCCTTCCTGATTTTTTTTCTTTTTGTGCCAGTAATGGGGCTTACTCTCAGAACCTCTTTCTCTCACTAAGCTTTTTTGCTCAAGGCTAGCACTCTACCACTTGAGCCATAGCCCCACTTCTGCCTTTTGCTGGTTAGTTAAGAATCTATTAGATTTGTCTACCTGAGCCGGCTTCAAATCTGGATCCTTAGATTTCAGTCTCCTGAGTAGGGAGAAACATGAGCTACCTGTTCTGATTTACATTCTTAAAAGATCACTCCACGTGTCCTGTCGGGCCTGGTATGGTAGCATAAGCTTGTAATTCCAGCACTATAGTAGTGAAGGCAAGAGAATTGCTAGGACAACCTGGGATACATGGGGAAGGGGGGGGGGCGGAATTACTCAAAACTAGGAAATCATGAGAGGACAAAAAATATTAGATATGACGCATAGTTTAAGAGGAAAGAACAGTTTGGATTATTGATTATGGAAATAGAGGAATCAAAGGTGAACCATTAAGGCCCCTGAATGTATGCTACTCAGGTTACCATGTTTTAGTTTGTTTTCCTTTACTATATTAAAATGCCTGAGGCTGGGTACTTTATGTTGAAAAATGTTTTAGATCAAGTTTTTTGCTTATTTGTACTTGGTCTGGAACTCAGGGCCTCATGCTCTTGCTTAGAGATTTCCCTCCAGTCTGATGCTTGCCCCTTGAGCCACACCTCCACTTCCAACTTTTTAGTGGTTAAAGATAATCTTTTGCCTGATTGGGCTGGCTTCAAACTGCAGTCCTTAGATCTCAGCCTATTGAGTAGCTAGGATTATAGGTGTCAGCCACCAGTAAGGGCCTTGGCTAATCACAAGTTTGAAGTCTGAAAGTCCAGGACTTGGTAGTTTTATCATTATGGTCCATGGTGGATGGCATCTTGACAGTGATATGCATAAAAACAAGATGGAAGTGGCAAGAGAGAAAGCCAGTTTCTTTCCCTCCCCTCCACACCCCCTGCCCCCTTGCTTAAATATCTTCACTCTCTTCCCTCTTTTCTTTTAGTCTATGTACCCAAGCCCAGCTCCATTTTTGCTGTTTTTATAATAGCTCTCTCTTGTAGAAACTAACTGGGATCCCACTGTAATAATCCCTTCTAAGGGCTAGGAATGTGGCTTAGGGGTAGACTGCCTGCCCCCTGAGTTTCATTCCTCAGTACCCTATAAACAGGAAAGGCCAGAGGTGGCGCTGTGGCTCAAGTGGTAGAGTGCTATCTTTGAGCAAAGAAGCTAAAGGACAGTACCCAGGCCCTGAGTTCAAGCCCCAAGACTAGCAAAATATAATAATAATAATAATAATAATAACAATAATAATAATCCCTTCCAAGGGCACCGTCCCCAGGGACCACTACCCATCTCTCACAAGGCCTTCAAAATTCCATTACTTCTTAACATCACCATACTGGGACCACCCTTCTAATACTTGAATCCTTGTGTGACAAACCATGCCAAAACATAGCCCAAGACTGTGTGCTTTCTACAGGAGGAGTCTTCCTAGAAATGAACTCCCAAATGATAAGCTTGGGACTTTGGGATTGAAGAGCTATAAATATTTGAAAACCTTTAAGCAGGGAGATGACAAGATTATTCACCTTCTCTTGCCTCAGGTTTATATTTCCTCCTTATTATGACTTTGTTGTGTGAGATACGTATGTGTGTTGTGGGGTGTGTGTGTGTGTGTGTGTGTGTGTGTGTGCATGGAATGGGAGGGGGCTTCTTTTCTCCCATTCACAAGATGGCCAGTGGTTGCCATTTTAGGGAGCACAGCTGGGTGCTGAGGTGATGGAAGGTAGACCACAGTACTGATGAGATGGACGTGGGAGGAAAATGCCTGGCAGGAGAGGGGAAAGAAAGGGAGGGATTCCAAAGGCACACCTGACTTGATTCCACCAAAATCAAACCAAATTTGTGGCGGTCACCTTCCTGCCTGGAGGTCTTCCAGCCTCACAAAGTCAAGCTGGAGGCTGATTTGGGGCTTGTGGGAGGGAGGAGGGTGTGGATATTCAGCCACCTGGTACCTGCTGCTCCAGTAATCCTGCCATTCATGGAGTTGGAAAAGAAAGAGGTCTCTTAGAGATTCCCTCCCTCCCTGCACTTTCTGCACTCCTCTGTGGAGTTGACACTCAGGTTTTGAGGTTGTAGAGCTACCCTGGGGTGAATTTGAGGACTTTGAGGACTGGCACGATTGTATAACCACAGTACCTCACTTCACCCCAATGCTCATTTGAGTTGGGTAATTGAGAAAACAATCTTTTCACTTAGAACTGTGGTCAGAGCCCAATGAGTCCAGAAAGTGGAGCAGAGAGAAAGCTCTCCTCCTCCTCCCTCACCTCCAGCTGAAGGCTTTCCTTTGGACCTGTGCACTATGCACTGTGTAATATTTTTTTTTTTGGTTCCGGTCGTGGGACCTGAACTCTGGGTCTGGGCACTGTCCCTCAGCTCTTCAGCTCAAGGCTAGCGCTCTACCACTTGAGCCACAGCGCCACTTCCAGCTTTTTCTTTTTGCTTATGTGGTGCTGAGGAATCGAACCCAGGGCCTCAGGCATGCAAGGCAAGCGCTCTACCACTGAGCCACCTTCCCAGCCCCAAGTCTGTGAGACTCTTATCTCCAATTAACCAGCAAAAAGCTGGAGGCGAATGGAGCTGTGGCTCAAGTAGTAGGATGCCAGCCTTGAGCAAAAAAGCACAGGAGGCCCTTAGATCAAGCAGTACCAGCAGAAGGAAAGAAGGGAAGGGAAGGAGAGAAGAAAAGAAGGGAAGGGAAGGAGAGAAGAAAAGAAGGAAGGAGGAAAGTAGGGAAGGAAGGAAATCTCAGGGTATAAATGGCATATTGGTATTAAGGCCATATTAATTTGGTCCAGACAGACAAATAACTAAGCAAAAAGAAATACATTTCTTTATTCACTTATTTCCTACTCTATTTCATAAAAAATTTTTAGGAAGCTGGCATTTATGAATAATGAAATAGTGAATTCTTCACCTTAGTAGATAATAAATGCTTTTAACCAATTTCATTAATATTTCTATCCTTTTTTCCTAAGTAGAATATTTTCTTTTGTACCCAATATAAACTTTATATTTACAATTGGTTACCTACCACACCCTCTCAGAAGATCAAGCGCCACAATAAAAGAACTTAATTCAGAGACCCACAATGGATCCTCCTTCTGTTAACAAGAAACATCCATTTAAAACAGCAATTGTACACGCAAAGCCCTGTTATTATTCAGGCAGGGACTCAAAGACGATCGCTTTCTTGGCACCTCTCACTGCCCAAATGTAAGATGTGTTGTGGGCAACTGTCTGCTTATTTTCTTTCCTAGACAAGTGGTTAACCCATGTTGGATATCCTGTGTTTATAAAATTCCAGGAAAGCTATGTCATAGAAATCACTGGTGTGCATGAGTGCGTGCGTGCATGCACAAGTACAATTTATAGTCAGAATGTAAACTGAAACAGTTTGAGGAGGAATCTGCCAGCATAGAGTGACCAGGAATGTCCATTGGAGATGTTGCCTTTGACCCCACATGCTGGGCCCAATTACACCCTGTTCATTACCTGTGATCTCTTGGTTAAGTAGTAGGAACTAAATGAATCCATCATGTGGCAAAAGGCCAACAAGCCAGAGCATAAAACCACTGAAGCCAGATACACCAGTTTATTGTCTATCATTTGCAAAGCTAAAAGAAAAAAGTTTCTTAACGTGGGAATCAGATATAAAAACCTTAATTTATACTTTAAAAAATGCATTTTTCCTGCAGTTATATCGGAGGATCTTTAATTACAAAACAAACAAACAAACAGAAAACATCTTGAGGAACAGACCACAATTTACTAGGAGGAAAAAGTTCCATGGGAATATTTATAGTATTAATGTCTTAATTGTTTTAAGTGCTACTATACAACTTCTTTCTGTGAACTTTACGTTCTCTGTGAGAGGGAAATATTTTTATTCTGTCATGCTAAAAATCACAAATAACACAATCACAAAAATCACAAAAAGCACAAATAACACAAATGTTCCGATTTTCATAAAAAGCTTACTGTTTTAATTCACCTGAATTACCCACAGTATGCTTTTGAAAGCACTTCCTAATCCATGAAAATAGCCTGTGTTTTCTCAGATTCTTTCCGTATTTCAACAGTTTCTCATATTCTTTTGGGGGTGGGGTGGGGGTGGGATAAAAATGCATTTTTTTCCTTTTTTAATTTTCTATTCTTTTCTAATTTTCTATTTGCTATTGTTGTAATCTACCCAAGCCTCTTTGAAAATAAAAAATGCAAAAGAAAGTTTAACCCACCATTGAGTCTTACATCCTGTGGTCTTGGAATTTTAAGATTTCATTCAAAACACACATTATAAACAAAGTCTCCCAAATGACTATCTAGAAAAGAATGTGGCAAAAATCCAGAGCCGATTGTAATATTTGGAACTGGCGTAAGCACAAATGATTGGTGTGTGCTTTCAAGAGGGGTTTATGGGTCAAATCCTACAAGGGATTTGCAGGAGATGCACAAAGGTAAATTCCACATTTGCTGAGTGCCTCCAGAAAAAAAATCCAACCCTTGATAGTGAAATGAAGAGGAAAAGACAGGTATTAAAAGGATCTTATTAATAATTACTAACATTCATTCACTACAACCATAATTTTGGGAATTGTTCTGGTTTACAAAATTCCTATAAACAAGTTTAAAGCATACACTTGACAAGCTTGGTTGTTGTTGTTGTTGGTGGTGGTGGTGGTGGTGTGGTAGTGCCAATTCTGGGGCTTAACCTTAGGGTCTGAGTGCTGACCTGAAGGTTTTTTTGTTTTCTCCAGACTAGTGCTTGAGCCATAGCTACACTTTCAGCTTTTGGGTGATTAATTAAAGATAAGAACCTCAAAGACTTTCCTGCTTAGGCTTGGCTTTGAACTCTTTCCTCAAATCTTAGCCTCCTGAGTATCTAGGATTACAGGCATGAGCCACCACACTTGGCTTTGATTTTTCTGTCTGTCCGTCTGTTTGCTGTTTGCTTGTGTGTGTGTGTGTGTGTGTGTGTGTGTGTGTGTGTGTGTGTGTGTGTGTGTGTGTGTGTGTGTGTGTGTGTGTGTGTGTGTGTGTGTGTGTGCGCATGCGCACTCTTGTCCTCAAACTCTTGCTCAGCTTCTTTGCTCATGGCTGGTGCTTTACTGCTTGAGCCACATCTCTAGTTCAGCATCTTGCTGATTAGTTGGAGATGGAGTTTTACAGACTATTTTTACCTGGGTTACCTTGGAACTGTAATCCTCCAGTTTCAGCTTCCTGATCTACCAGTGTCTGGCTTGACAAGTCTGTTCTTTATCAGATTACTTTGGCATTGTTCAAAGTGGGAGTTCAGGGCAGGAGGCTGATGGGGAAGGGACAAGTTGGCAATGCCAAAAAAATTAAGTCATTAACTCAGGAAGAAGGATATATTACAAGCAGGGAGATCTCAGTGGAGTTATTGAGAAGCCAAGTAATATTGTGAAACAATACTATAAATCAATTTAAGTAGCACTAAGATTGTCCATTTAAAAATCTAGGCTTTGCTGGGCACCCGGGGTGGCTTACTCCTGTAATCCTAGCTACTCAGAAGACTGAAATCTGAGGGTCTCGGCTCAAAGCCAACCCAGGCAGGAAAATCCCTAAGACTCTTATCCCCAAGAAACAACTTGGAAAAAGCCAGAAGTGGCACAGTGGCTCAATTGGTAGAGCTCGCCTTGAGCACAAAGAGGCCCAGGGACAGCCATTAGGCCCTGAGTTCAAACCCCACGATTCACGCAAAACAATTAATAAATAAATTTTTAAAAATTAAAAAAATCTAAGCTTCAAAGAGAAAAGATAGGGTAGAGAACACTAGAATAGCTCCTAAAAATATGCAAGCTATCCTACAGAAACATCATGACTCTCTTTCCTTCCAAAATTGGATAAGAAAGAACTCCTAAAAAGAAAAGTGGCAATAAAATACTTTATACAGTCAACCAATCAATCAGTGAATCAATAAGCTTGAAGTTAGGCAAAGGAGAAAGGCAGCTAAGAAGCAGAAATCATTTCAAAATGACTCTTATTTGCTTAGCCAAGTTAATGGATTAAGTGTTTTTCATTTTATACCTCTGCTAATTTTAGTGGCCTAATTCATTAGTTTTTCAAAATCTTATCTACAGGTTTAGAGGATTCACTTCAAATTTCTTGCTTATTTTATTTTTTAGTGACAGAACTGGGGCTTGAACTGTGAGCCTTATGTTCTTGCTTATGCTTTTTCTCTTCAAGGCTGGTACTCTACCATTTGAACCTTACTTCGACTTCCAGCTTTTTGTTTGTTGATTAAGAGTTTCAAGGATTTGTCTGCCATGGGTAGCTTTTAACTGGAGTCTTCACATCTCAGCCACTTGAGTAGCTAGGATTACAGGCAGAGTCACCAGAGCCTGACTTAATGCCTATTTTTAAGTCACTAATATACAATGTAGAACAGCAAATACTGATATGGACTGTTTTGCTGCTCATAACTAACTGCATTGAGTAGACTTTTCCACCTCCACGGTGTGGTGTTTCAATTTTAATACACTATTCTGAAAAACTTTTATGAACCTAATATAGCATTTTAGGCTGTTTTGCTTTTAATCATCATGAGAATGCATCAGACCCAGAGCAGGAACAAAGGAAAAAAGTGTTCTGCATATGAATGGTGCTAAGTGTATAATACACAAGCAGGAACTGCAATATCCTGGCAAATGACAAGCCAAGTCTCAGAAAATAGAGCCTGCTTTTTAAAACAGTTTAGTAATCATTACTATTACAAAGTAGTCTCTGAATCTTAGTTCTGATACCTGACCTAACAAAATGCAGTGGGATGTCTCCTCCCTTAGGGGCTTGGGCCTAGGCCCTGCTCCTGAGCTGTAATGCTCAAAACTAGCACTCTACTACTTTGAGCCACAGCTACACTTGTGGTTTTCCGCTCCACTTCCAGTTTTCTGTAGGTTAATTGGAGATAAGAGTCTCATTGACCTTCCCGCCTGGGCTGGCTTTGAACCATGATCTTCAGCTTTCAGTCTCCTGAGGTAGGATTACAGGCATGAGCCAACAGTGCTGGGCTAACTAACTGGCTTCCTTCTTTCCTTCTTCTTTCCTTCCTTCTTTCCCTCCCTCCTTTCTTTGCTCTTTCTCTTTACACACACACACACACACACACACACACACACACACACACATTATATATGGGAATGGGCTATGAATGATAATTTATAGGAGACTTCATCTTTTCATAATTGGCACTGGGAATTTTAACATTATTCACTTTATTTTTTCCAATAGCTTTAGCTAAAGAAAAAGAAAAATAGAAATACCTACAATTATCTTTCTTCAAGATCCCAGTATCTTCATAGTTCTGGAGTCTAAATCTAACTTAGATTTTTAAAAGATTATAGTTTTTTGCTTATATGTTTTAAATGTTTTAAGAGATGAAGACTTACAGAGTGTATGGTGATACAAACCTATAATCCCAGCATTTGATAGGCAGAGACAGAGAATTGTGAGTTCATGCCTGTAATCCTAGCTACTCAGGAGGCTGAGATCTGAGAATCATGGTTCAAGGCCAGCCTGGACAGCAAAGTCCATAAAACTCTTATCTCCATAATTGGTTAATACCAGCCAAAAGCTAGATCTTAGGAAGGGTGTGTGTGTGTGTGTGTGTGTGTGTGTGTGCGTGCACACACACACACACACACACACACACACACACAAAGCAACACTGGAAAAAAGTAACTTCCTTCCCTCTCTGAGCATTTATCTTAACTATTAAAGCCCATCCACTACTTCTACTCCCCCTCCCCTTGATTTTCTATTATCTGTATGAAAGCTTCAGTTCTTTTGGATAGATCCCTTTCCCTCCTCTCCCAGGGCAGTAACTTCAGTGCCTTCATGAGTCTTGTTCCATGGGCCTAGCAAAGCTAGGTCTTAGTAGATACTCAGCAAGTATTACTTTTTAGGGTGGACTTTTTGTTGTTTTGTGCTGGTCCTATGACTTGAATTCAAGGCCCAGGCACTATACCTGAGCTTTTATGTTCAAGGCTAGCACTCTATCACTAGAGCCACAGCTCCACTTTTGGCTTTTTTGATAATTTATTGGAGATAAAGAGTCTCAAGGACTTTTCTGCCTGTAAGGTTCACTGAAAGGAGACAAGCACCTGGTGAAGACAGAAAAGAGTTTATTGGGAAGAACAAACTGCTGGCCTCTACAAGAGAAGGGAAGGAAAAAGTGGGAGGGAATTATATAGGGAGCGGCCAGGAGGTGTGACCACAGCAGACACAGAAGTGCCCTCAGAGTCTGGGAACCTATCACTGTCAGAAGGAGGTATGGCCGGAGAGGTTCAGGAAGTGACCTCAGCAGATGAGGAAGTGACCTCAGAGTCTGAGGTCCTTGGCTACTCACAGTCAGGTGATTGATAGGTGATTACTGGTTTCCGGCAGGTGATTTCTGGTAAGGCTACATGCTGTGTTTCACTAAGAGCACAGTGGGAGGGTGCTGTTCTGGGGAAGACATAACACTGCCCAGGCTGGCTTCCAACTGTGATCCCTGGATTCCAACCTCTTGAGTAGCTAGAATTACAGGCATGAGTCACTGGTGCCTGGTTTAAATATTACTTTTGAGTCAATGGATGACAGGGAAAAATTCAATAAGATTAAAGGGGATTGGGGTGAACAAAGTGTTCAGGTTCTTAAATGATACAAGTATTTCACAGCATAAAAGACACTGGCACACAGCTGTTCTGCCCAAAAGCAATTTAGGAGGTTACACTAAGAAAATTTCCCTGACCTATAGTTCTAGGCAGAGGTCTTCATAACTTAACATTACAGACAAAGCAAGTCTGAAACCTGGTTTGACCATGGACAAATCCGTTATGCCTAGTTAAGGGTTTCACCTTCAAATCAAACACCAGTGGCAACCCTAACTATTGAGGAGATATTGTTTGTGAGATATTAAGAGTGTGCTTCAAAGCTAGCCCAGGCATAAAAATCCATGACACTCATGTCTAATTATCCACCAAGAGCTGGAAGTGAAGGTATGACTAAAGTGGCAGAGTGCTAAGGGAAAAAGCTAAGGGAGAGCGGCCAGTGTTAGGTCTGCCAGGCCCTGAGTTCAAGCTCCAGGACTTGCGCGCACACACACACACAGAAAAGGGAAAAGTTACAGATAAATAGCCTAAAGCAGGATGGGAAGGTGGCTCAGTGGTAGAGCCCTTGCCTTGTATGCATGAGGCCCTGGGTTCCATTCCTCAGCACCACATAAGCAAAAAGAAAAAGCCAGAAGTGGCGCTGTGGCTCAAGTGGTAGAGCGCTAGCCTTGAGCTGAAGAGCTGAGGGACAGCGCCCAGGCCCAGAGTTCAGGCCCCACGACCAGGCCCCCAAAAAACAAACAAAAGAAAAATCCTAAAGCATGGAGTGGGGAAGGAACTATGGATTCAGTGACTACTTTTGTAGGCATTTTGTGATTCTCTTACAGGCGTTATTTACTATGCTTTACAAATACAAAATGAGCATTAATATTATCCTCCTTTTGCAAGTAGTCCCAGAAGTTAAGGAACAGAAACAAAGATTTCCAATTGGTATTGACTGTGCAGTGTTAAATCTTCTTTAAAGCGTTTTGAACTTTGAACTCAGGGCCTTGATGTGCCAGGCAGGTCACATCCCCAGCCCAATTCTGAATTTTAATTTCAGACAAACAATGAATAATTGTTATAATATAAGTATAATCAAAGTATTACCTGGGACAAAGTTGTACTGTTCAGAAAAAAGAAATGAAAATGAGTGACACTAGTTGTGAGCATTTACAATGGAGCCAGAAGGTCATTCTTAATCCTATCTCAGATTTACCTCAAGATCAACCTTTGAACAGGCAGCAGACCCATCCGCCCTTGGGTGCTAGATGACCTTTGAAGCACTGTGAACTCCTGCTGATCTACTGAACCGCAGACCCCTTCCCTCAAACACTGCAGCCCTTTCTCAGAGAACATGTTAGTTTCTGCCTGAATCCAGCAAGGATTGAAACAAGTTATGCAGTTCAAGCTATAAAAATAGGCACCATTTTGTAAAACTTATGAATACTTTATTTTTATTTTTCCTTTACTGGAGCTTAAATTCAGGGCCTGGGCGCTGTCCTTTACCTTTTTCTGCTCAAGGCTGGACCTCTACCTCTTAAATTATAGCTCCCCACTTTCCACTTTTAGCGGCAGGGGTAGGGAGGGGAGGAGTGTTAATTGGAGATCACAGTCTTACAGACTTCCTGTACAGGCTGCCTTGGAACGGAGATCCTCAGATCTTAGCCTCCTGAGGAATCGAGGTGCCACAGGGAGTCATCCCTCCTTTTTAACGTGAAATTAAAAGATCAGGAGACATTGCAGGGAATATCTAAATTTGCCTTAGCCTTTGAAATCTAGGAGGTACTATGTAAATCAACCTTATCCTTTTAATTGGTAATGGTTAAAAGCAGAAAGAATGAAAGGCATCTCTTAGAAAAGATAGCCCAGAAAGTCACTGGGGTTTGGGTCCCACCCATCTTGTACACCTAAAACCTTGGTCTTAGGATGAGTTGTTGGCCCAGTATGTGACCTGCAATGTAGAATGCCCCAGCCACCATTTTGAGTCTTCTTTTTTTTTTTTTTAAGTGACCTAGCCAGTTGTTTAGAGTCCACCATTAAGGAAAACAATGGCCCGACTGAGTGGCCCCATAGCCCCCTTTTGAGTCTTTAGTTCCCATTTCCTAAGGGAAATGTTTCTCTTTTCATTTCTCTCTGTTTTAACACTGTTTTACAAAACTAAATCCTTGTCCCACTCTTCACCTGTGAGACTCGCCTTTCTGTGAGAAAACCTGAAATGCTTTTCACAAGGACCTCAAGGGCCTATAATGGTGGTGTCAAAACTGCGAAACTGAGGGAATCCTTTATGCATCTTCTAGTGACAAGTTTCATTTGTCTGGCCCATAGTTCCTTAGGCCATAACCTCCTTAAAAAGGAGAACAGAGACCTATTCAGTCCTTTTCATAAATAAAGATCCTAAGAGATCCTATCTATTCAACTGGCTTGAATTAAGTTGGTGGTATACAATAGTTCTGACTATTGATGTTTGTCTCTTAAAATAAGGTCATGCTTCTTCTGAAATATTAAAGAATCCAAATGTCAAAATGTACTCTCACCTTCAGAACGAATAGAGTTGGGGCTTAGTGGCTCACCCCTGTAATCCTAGCTACTCAAGAGGCTGAGGTCTGGGGATCTGTTCAAAGCCAGTCCCAGCAGAAAAGTCTTTAAGACTCTTATCTCCAGTTAACTAGCAAAAACCTACAGGGAGAAGTGTGGCTCTAATATTAAAGTGCCAGCCTTGAACAGAAAAGCTAAGTTCAGGTCCTAGTTCTGGCACATACACCCAAACACACATAAGAATGAAATTAGAAGGTAAATCAACTAACAAAGTGATGATTAGTCCTTGACTTTCTATGGAGTTCAATTTATTATTTAGTTGTTCCTTCTTGGATATTTACATCAGCACATGACTTACTAAGATAAAATTCATGATCACATTAATTTGATTATTAAAGCATCTAATTGAATACATTGAATTAACTTCTTTTTCTCTATTTTACTAACAACTTTATGAGTATATGCTTCACAAATAAAGTGATTTAAGCCAGGCACTATGGCCCATAACTGTAATCCTAGCTAATCAGGAGGCTGAGAGCTGAGGAACATAGGTCAAAGCCAGTCTAGGCTTTGAAAGGAAAGTCTATGAGACTCTTATCTCCAATAAACTACTGAGAAAAAGCCTGTGACTGCAGGCAGATGCATGTCTCCAGAAAACTTGCAGCCTGGCATACACATAACACTGTTAGAAAATTGAGCCATTAGAGTAATAAAGCAAAGAAAGAGCATAAAAATAATACCGACAAACCAGATCAGCTCCAATGGAGAGCTGAAGGGGGGATGCCATGGCGACCTGAGGAGAACCAGAAGACAATGATGTATGGTGAGAAAACAGAGAAGCCACATTTTAAGAGGTCAGATTGGGAGTCTTTATTAAAAGGCCGGTGACTGCATGGTAGACTCCTGTTTTGAAGACCAGCAGCCCAAAAGAGAACCAGAACAAAAAATCACATGTTGGGGTGGAGACCAAGCCTTAAAAAAAAAACAAAAACCTGTCATACATAGGCAGAGCAAACTATCCAGGGGAACCATAAAGGACAATCAGGACCCCAATTATCTAGGGGAAATATGAACTTCCTGGAACCCTACAACTCATGACATATTTGCAATACAAGGAATGTCCTCTATAGCCTCTAGAGTTTTTAGAAAGTCCCTATCTTCTATTAACTTTTTTTTTTTTTTTTTTTTTTTTTGGGGTCCAGTCGTGGGGCCTGAACTCTGGGCCTGGGCGCTGTCCCTCAGCTCTTCAGCTCAAGGCTAGCGCTCTACCACTTGAGCCACAGCGCCACTTCTGGCTTTTTTCTTTTTGCTTATGTGGTGCTGAGGAATCGAACCCAGGGCCTCAGGCATGCAAGGCAAGCGCTCTACCACTGAGCCAACTTCCCAGCCCCTTCTATTAACTTTTATGAACTTCTTTTGCTCAAGACTAGCACTCTATCACTTGAGCCACAGTCCCACTTCCCACAATTTCCCAATAGAATGACTTATTGGAGATGAGAGTCTCACCAACTTTCCTGGCTCAGGCTGGCTTCAAACGGCAATCCTCAGATTTCAGCCTCCTGAGTAGCTAGGAACACAGGTGTGAGCCACCAGCTCCCGGCTCCACTGCCTGATTTTGTCCTTCATCCTCTCCCCCTGGGCTATGCTAACAGCCCCCCTGGAAGCTTGCTGGACTCCACGGGCATACCCCAGCACAGGAAGAGAGTACAAAGCACGAGCATCCCTCCTGAGGAGCCCTGAACACTGCTGGACACAGCTCCTCTCACAGTTGCCAGGGGCGCTCTGCAGGACATTTGTGCAGGTGGGTGGGGGAAATGGAGCCCAGGAAATTGCCCATTCTTCTTGCACTCAGTTCCTGGGATCCCAGAATGCTGGCTGAGTCATTATAACTCACAAATCTTCAGAGCTGCAGAAGCTTCTGGAAAGATGGGGCTGCTGAAAGGTCTGCAGATCCAGATCCAGGGGACTTTTACCTGCTTGATCTCTTCTGTCTTCTTGTCCTCTCTCCACCTTTCTCCTCTTCTTCTTTTCTTTGAATCAACCTTAGCCTTCTGAATGTCTAGGATTTCAGATGTGAGCAACCTGCACCCAGTCCTTTGTCCATTTTTAATTGAGTGTGTGTGTCTTTTTTATTGTTTGTAATGGGCCTTAAACTCTCAGTCTCATATTCTTCCTTGACTTTTTGATCAAGTCTGGCATTCTACCACTCGATCCATACCTTTACTTCCATAGTTTAAAAAATTCTTTGCAAGCGAGTTGCTGGTGGCTCATGCTTGGCAAACTCAAGCAGATGAGCACTGAGGTTCTCAGAAGCCAGCCCTGTAAGAAAAATCTTTGAGACTCTTACCTACAATTAACCAACAAAAAGCTGGAAGTGGGGATAAGGCTCAAGTGGTAGAGCCCCAGGTTTGAGCTTAAAGTCAAGAAAAAAAAACAAAAGACCCCAGAGTGGTACACACCACACACACACACACACACACACACACACACACACACACACACACACACACACACACATTGTCTTTCTTTTTATTGTTTAATCATTCTTAGTCACTCACTTTTACTAGTTCATATATTTTAAAGAAATTTAATATAAGCTATTTAGAAACAAGTCATTCCTGCACCTCTTATCATGTATACTTTTGCCCATAATTTTTTTAAATTATAATCTAAAATAGAATGTGTGACACAAAGTATTTTCTATTCGTGTATAGTAACAAAAATCATTCAGTACTTGATGTTTTGCTTTTGGCTAGTGCTCTACCAACATAGCAATACCTTTAATCTCAAAATCATTTAAATTTCTGTGTAGCTGGAAAAAAAGAACTCACTGCCAACCATATATATCATTTCTAAGAGTTTAACTTTTAAAAGTCATATTCTTGGATGGTAATTTGTAAAAACACGGAGGAAATTACCTACCCACCAGACTACCTACCCACCTGATGTCCCTGGGAGGCCTTGGGGAATAGAGACTAAACCCTATTTATAGTTACTTCACACATTTTACACTACATTTATTTATTTATTTGTTTATCAAAGAGCTGGGGATCAAATGTAGGGCCTCACCAATGCTAAGCTAGCACTCACCAGTAAGCTACATCTCCGGTCCATAGCATCCTTTTGAATATAAAATCTGTTAGACTGGCCTACAACCTTTTGAAAATGCAATAGAGATTGCATAGATGTAAATTCTTCTACACATAATCTGTTCTGTTTTTCTGACGTTATCTTTTGGTTCTTATGTCTTTTTTGTTTTCTTCTGTGATTTGTTGCTTATTTTAGAACCCTGGAAAGTACCATGCAAATACAGAGATAGCTATGCTAGTTAAAAATAAAATACTTACTGTTTGCTGGTGAAGGAAAGTATGATGCTATGTAGGTATAACTGTTTGATTAAAACCAGATTTGCATTTCATAAGAAAATTTCTGGAGAAATAGAGACTTGAAAAATAGAAGCCAAATGCTTCTCCCAGATAGTAGTTTCTAACTCTCACTGAAGTCAAAAGTGTTTGTGAGGATAGAATTTGGGATATTTGATATATTTGGGATGCTAGAAGAGAAAGAAGAAGAAGACGATGAGGAGGAGGAGGAAGGAGAAGAAGAAGAAAAAGAAGATGGCATAAATTTCCAAATCTTTCAGGAGTACTTATACGACAGGCAAATTAGTTATAACCTTGAAAATGTTTTTCCATTAATGTAATAGTCATAACACCATAATATAATTCTTTTTGACAGTCTTAGGGCTTGAAATCAGGGCTTGGGCACTCTCCCTATGTTTCTTTTGCTCAAGGCTAGCACTCTACCACTTGAGCCACAACGCCACTTCTGACTTTTTTGTTTATGTGGTACTGAGGAATGGAACCCAGGGCTTCATGCATGCTAGGCAAGCACTCTACCACTAAGCCACATTCCCAGCCCTCCTGTAAAATAATTTGTTTTACCTTCTACTAGATGTGAATTATGACTAAATTTAGTTAAATAATCATTCGACTTGCAAAAACTCCATATAGAACAATATGATACTGATACAGAGTCTAAGGATTCCTTTAAATTGTTTCTTTTTCTTTCTTTTTTCTTTTCTTTCCTTCCTTCATCCTTCCCTCCCTCCCTCCTTCCCTTTCTTTCTTTCTCTTTCTTTCTCTTTCTCTCTCTTTCTTTCTCTCTCTTTCTTTCCTTCTTTCTTTCTCTCTCTCTTTCTTTCTTTCTTTCTTTCTTTCTTTCTTTCTTTCTTTCTTTCTTTCTTTCTTTCTTTCTTTCTTTCTTTCTTTCTTTCTTTCTTGTCTCTGGGGTTTGAACTCAGAGCCCAGGCTCTGTCCCTAAGCCTTTTTGTGCCCAAGGCTTTGTGCTTTACCACTTAAGCCACACTGCCACTTCTGGCTTTTTCTGGGTAGCTTATTGGAGATAAGAATCCCAAGGACTTCCTGCCTGGGCTGACTTTGAACCATGATCCTCAGATCTCAGCCTCCTGTGTAGCTAGGATTAGAGTTGTGAGCCATCAGTGCCCAGCTAAATTGTTTCTTCAATGCATTTCTCAAAAGAAATACATGTAGGATTTGAACAAAACTTTCAAACACACCTATTGTATGTTAACAAGTCTGTCCTTAGCATTTATTAATAGTTTACTTAGAATTGATAGAAGTTTTTCCTTATAATGTATGTTCCTTGTATGTTCAAGGGAATTGTCTTTGAGAAGGTTAGATATTTCATGGAAATTCTTTAGCATCTCACTATTTGTCAGTGCCTGAATAGAGAGAGTCCACAGTTACCTTCTTAGTCTTTAGTCTATTTTGAACAAGGGTGCTAACCACAAAGGGCATATCAATAAATTGATGGTTATCATTATACCATCTGTGACAAGCAATTCAGAGGCACAGAGTAAAACCTTCTTGGCAAGCTTTATTTGAAAACATTGATAAGGACCATCATTCTCAAAGCAAAAGATTCATTCATAATAACATAGCACAGAAAATGTAGTGATCGTGTTTTGTTCAAATGACTTTTCTGGATAACCAGTCAACTTTTAGAAAGTAAATGTGTCAAGAATTACATATTACTAACCATACTTAAAAGCAATTGTTTCCATTCTATTTTCTTTTTTTGCTAGTCCTGGGGCTTGAACTCGGGGCCTGGGCACTGTCGCTGAGCTTCTTTTGCTCAAGGCTAGCACTCTACCACTTGAGTCACAGCACAACTTCTGGCTTTTTCTGTATATGTATTGAGGAATCAAACCCAGGGCCTTATGCATCCTAGGCAAACACTCTACCACTAAGCAACCTTCCTAGCTCCTCCATAAACTTCTTATTTAGCTTCTTAATTAGCCAAAAGCTAGAAGTAGAGCTCATGGAGTAGAGCACTAGCCTTGAGAACAAAAACTCAGGGACAGTGCCCAGGCACTGAGTTCAAGCCTCAGGATAGCAAAAAGCAATACACACAAAAAGCAATGTGAACTTAGGTCAGGTATTGATGACTCATGCTTGTAAGAAGGCTGAGGTTTGAGGATCAAAGTTTGCAGTCAGTGTTGGGAATGTGGCTTAGTGGTAAAATGCTTGCCTAGCATGCATGAAGCCCTGGGTTCAATTCCTCAGTACTACATTAACAAAAAATGCTGGAAGTAGTGCTGTAGCTCAAGTGGTAGAGTGCTAGCCTTGAAGAAAGAAGCTCAGGGACAGTGCCCAGGTCCTGAATTCATGCCCCAGGATTAGGGGAAAAAAGGTTGACGTCAATCCAGGCAGAAAATTCTTATCTCCAATTAACTAGTAAAAAGTTGGGACTGGAGGTATGACTCAGTAGTAGAGCACCAGCCAGCCTTGAAAGAAAAATCAAGAGTGTAAGGTCCTGAATTCAGGCCCTGGTACAGAGACTGAAAAGGAGAGAGCAGCCGGGAGCTGCCTCTAATCCTAGCTACTAAAGAGGCTGAGATCTGAGGATCACAGTTCAAAGCCAGCCTGGGCAAGAAAGTCCGTGAGACTCTTATCTCCAATAAACCACCAGAAAAGTGGAAGTGTTGCTGTGGCTCAAGTGGTAGAGCACTTGCCTTGAGCTGAAGACCTGAGGGACAGAGCCCAGGCCTAGAGTTCAAGCCCCACCACTGACAAAAGAAAAAAAGGAGAGAGGGAGGGATGGAAGGAGGAAGGAATGAAGGGATGAAGGGAGGAAGGAGGAAAGAAGGAAGGAAAGAAAAAAAGGAATGGAGCTGGGAAGGTGGCTCAGTGGTAGAGCGCTTGCCTTGCATGCATGAGGCCCTGGGTTTGATTCCTCAGCACCACATAAGCAGGAAAAAAAAGCCAGAAGTGGTGCTGTTGCTCAAGTGGTAGAGTGCTAGCCTTGAGCTGAAAAGCTGAGGGACAGTGTCCAGGCCCAGAGTTCAGGCCCACAACTGGACCCCCCCCCAAAAAAATGAATGAAAGAAGAAAGAAAGAAATGAAGGGAGAGAGGGAGGAAGGGGGGGAAGAAAAGAGGGAGGGAGGGATGTGAATTTGTTCAAAGTTGGCCAGCTAGTTAGTAATGTAGGCTCAACTTAGGACTTAATGGTAGAGTAGGTTCAATGTTCTTTCACAAGCCAGCTTCAAAAAAAAAAACAAAGAACCAAAAAACAAAAAAAAACCCTAGAGTTTCTGACACTGACTTGACATGAAATCCCAAACCATGGCAACATATGATACATGACTACTAGGAAACTTCTGGATCTGAAAAGTATATTCTCTTAAGAACAGATAGCAGCTGGAATGTTTGATTCCCACAGTCATTTCTTGTTTAGACTGTGTTCATTTTTATTTTCTCATGTTATGAAAAGTACAAAATAGATCAATCACACATGGGAGCATTTTCTTTCAATTACATTCACATGAAAACTTCTGACAAATTATTAGATTTGTACACATTCTTCACACCAAATGTTTGATTCCATTCGCGTTCCACTTTACTAGCGTAAATGGCCTGTTCATTTTCTTACTTTGTGTTCTTGAACTGCCTCCCATGCTAACCAGCTAAGCAAAGCTCAACTCATGGCTGCAAACAAGTCAGACGGCCAGAGCTCAAGAATTCTGTGAAAATGTAACCACAATTAGAAACAAAGGATGAATATTTATTTTTGTTTCTCAAGCTCATCTGAAGCTTACTCTGTGACTCTAACTCATTTTCAGTGTGCCTTTTACTTCTCTGAATTCTGGAAGCAGATCTCATGTTCCTTACAGAATTGCATGGTCTGATGGAATCTTTCTTGGTGCTCTTTCTAACCCCTGTACATTTGATTAACCTTGATTAACACATAGTAGAAAACAATATACAATGTTCTGTATAGAAGGGATGAATGAAAACCAGGAGGCAAACTGTACCTGTGGAGCAAAAGGCTATCATTTCTGCTGTGTTTTCAAAAGTTTTTTGATTGTTTGTTTTTTGTTGTTTGTCTTGGTGCAGTCCTAAAGCTTGAATACAGGGTCTGGGTGCTGTCCCTGATCTTCTTGTGCTCACAGCACTTGAGCCACTCTTCCACATTTGGCTTTTTTTGGTGTGTGGTTATTGGAGATAAGAGTCTCATGGATTTCTTGCCAGGGTTGGCTTTGAACCTTGATGCTCAGATCTCAGCCTCCTGAGTAGCAAGGATTATAGGCATGAGCCATGGGCACCTGGCTAGTCTTCCGAACTTTTTAGGTGCCCAATCAATGCACTTTCTATTCCCATGATGTCCTACTTTGCATCCTCAGAGGTGTCCTCGGTGGCCATGTAGTACTATAGGTTTCCTAAACTTTTTAGATAGGTGAGTTCCTTAGAAATGAAATAATATGATATTGTAATTTCTAAGTGGGATATGACAAACCTTGCCAGGTTGTGGTGCTTAAATCTGTAACCCTAGCTATTTGGGAGGCTAAGAATGGGAGGATTGCAGTACAAGGCTAGTCCAGGAAAAAGTTTATTAGATATCATCTCAACTAATAGTGAGATGATGTAGTAGGTGTCTGTCATTCTGGTTACTCAGGAGACTAGGCTCCAGGCCACCCCACCCTCTACCCCCTAAAAAAATACCATCTGTACAGAAAAAGCTGGATGTGGTAGTTCATGCCTTTTATCCAAACTATGACAGGAAGTTAAACAGAAGGATCTCAGTGTCCTGGCTGTCTCAGGAAAAATACTAAGACTTCATCTCAAAAATAACCAGAACAAAAGGGGATAAAGGTATGTTTCAAGTGGTCAAGTGTCTGCCTGCCAAGTGCAAAGCCCTGAGTTCAAACTCCAGTACTTTCCAAACAAAGAAAAAGATAAATGAATTAACAATGATCTTGACAATATCATCATTATATTTTTTCTTGCCAGTGCTGGGGTTTGAAGTCTGGGCCTGGGTGCTGTCCTTGAACTCTTTTTGCTCAATCAAGGCTAGCACTCTACTACTTGAGCCACAGCTTCATGTCTGGCTTTTTCTGCGACTGACTGGAGATAAAGAGTCTCATGGGCTTCCTGCCTGAGCTGGCTTCAAACCAAATGAGATCTTACAGATCTCATCCTTCTTTGTAGCTAGGATTACAGGAGTGAGCCACTGGCAACTGGCATATTTGTCTATTTTTAAGATTGATTCTTGAGGTTTCAAGAACATTTTGATGTGTTCTTTGGGGGTTTTGATGAGACAATTGGAAGTTATGAAAAACAAACATCATACCACTACCGTAGCAACAATACTGTAGCAATGTTCTATGTGTTTTAAAACACATATGGAGTCCCTACAACCCTATCCACTGGGAAAGTGATTCCTGTTTTATAGGTAAAGAAACAAAGACCAAGACAGGGGATTTCCTTGTCTGGGGTCTGACAACTGGAATACTGGCAATGTGGGTCCAGAGACTAAATATGCTATTAAGTAGCTGCCCAGAGAAAGCCTCAATGTTTTAGTAAGTCTCATTATGGGATCATGGTGTGACTTGATCTGAGGATGAAAGCCCTGCTGAAATGCATCACTGTGTTTAAATGACCAAAACAAATTGTAATGACCCCCTAAGGAACTACTAACTGCTTTACTTTCCCCCTAGATTATCCTCGGGGACTCCCAAATGTATCCCTCTTACTATAAAATATTTTACTTACAGAATTTTACAAAAGAAACAATATGTAATTAGTCCCTGGAACGTAAAACTTCTGAGGAAGGTTTTACCTACATTTGTTTTATAACCAAGATCCTCAAAGCTTGGTTCATGGACAATGCACATCAGAATCTGACTGGCCTCTTACAAATGCTTGTTCTTTAACTCTTTTTTTTTTTTTTTTTTTTTTTTTTTGGTAGTGGCACTGGAGTTTGAAATCAGGGCCTTTACATTCTCCTTGGATTTTCTTGCTCTCACAGTATTCTACCACTTGAGGCCATACCTCCAGCACTTTTTTCTGGTGAATGGGAGCTAGTCTCAAAGACTTTTTAGCCCTGGCTGGCTTTGAACCTTAATTCTTTTCTTACAACTTCCTAAGCAGCTAGGATTACAAGTGTGAGCTGCTTCTAGCACCTGGCTAGAGGGCCGAGGTGCTGACTCAAGCTATTTTTTTACACTTTTGGTGCTTAATTGGAGATAAGACTCTCACAGACTTTTCTGTCAGGCTGGCTTTGAACCAGGATCCTTAGATCTTGAATAGCTAGTACAGGTGTGAGACACTGGTGCCAGGCTCCAAACTGACTCTTTTAGCCTTAGTGATGTCTACTAACTTACTAACTTTTGTGAACTACAGTTCTCTACTAGGTCCTTCTTATGACCCTGCTTGGATGCTTGTTCCTCTTCTGTATATGCCAGTCTCAACTGGACTTCCCCTGAATGCAAGAGGCCTTTTCACACCTCAGGGCCTGAACCTGCAGCTTCCTGTGCTGTGATGCTTCCTCCTCTTACTGTCTTCTGAACTCCCACTCAGGTGAGAGTCAGCTCAAAGTCATTTCTACAAATATTTGCCTTCCTGCACCTATCAGGCAAGAAGCAGTGCTTCTTCCATCCTTCAGCTAACTGCCTGTAGTTTAGATCTCAATCCTAACACAGAACAAGGCAACTGAACTGTGCCCTGTTAGCTAGACCTCCCTGGGTTGGGGGGGAGGGGAGCTTTGCTATCTATGTTGTGAAGCACTAAAGAAAAATGCCTAACCTATAGTGCTAAGAACACTAAATATGTCTGAATGCACCAAGAGCCAGTTATATATTTTTATTATTTTCTTTTCTTCCTATTTCTTTCCTTCCTTCCTTCCTTTCTTTGTGTTCCAGTCCTGGGTCTTGAACTTAGGGTCTGGGCACTGACCCTGAGCTTCTTTTGCTTAAGGCTAGTGCTCTATCACTTGAGCAGCAGGAGATGAGTCTCATGGACTTCCCTGCCCAAGCTGGCTTTGAATGATGATTCTCAGATCTCAGTCTTCTGAGTAGCTAGGATTATAGCTGTAAGCTACCAGCTTCAGGCTTTTTGATTTGTTTTTGCAGAAAGCTCTGTGAGCTTTTTCTCCTTCCAAGTAGATGGTACTTGGGTACTTTTGCTGCTCTAATCCCAGTGTTACTTTCAACCTAGAAGGCTTAGTGAATCTTCTGAATCATTTCTGCTCTTCCCCAAAGTGGAAGAGGCATTGTATTCCTCCTCCAGATACCAAAACAGACATTGTTCTGGTGGCTGGGGCTTGAACAATGGACAAAATAGACAGAAGTCCCTGTTTTTAATAATATTAGAATGGGAAGACACAGACAGTGAACACAATACACAAACATGATATAAAATGTAATTGTGATGTCATGATAAAAGTAAAAGGGGATAAGGTATATGAATGTCACTCTAATGAAGGGGTGATCAGGGAAAGCCTCACTGAGGTGACTTCTAAGAAGAAAAAAGGAGTGAGGTTTGAGGTGTCAGAGGGGACAGAATGCCATGTAGGGTTGAGTATACTGGGTGTGGTCCAGGAGTAGCTAGAAAAAGAGTAGGAGGAGTGAAGATCAGGAAGGTCAGTAGAGTTCGGTGGCAGCCAACCTTGTGTATATCATAGTGATGGTTAAAATGAGAAAACCCTTGGAGAGTTCTAGAGGATGACTCATAATGCTCCATTTGAGAAGTCACAGAGGGAAGGTTAAGATTGGAAAACAAGAACACCAGTGAGGAGATTCCCTTCCTGCAAGCCAGTTGGTTAAAGAGATGGGTTACACTGGGCTGGTAGCAAGGAGGTAAAGATATGATAGGACTGTGGGAACTTTTTTGGAGGAAGAGTGCTATTTGGGGGGGGGGGGGGAACAAGGGAATTGTTCCTAAGGCTTGAACTGAGGGCCTAGGTGCTGTTTTTTTTTTTTTGTTTTTTTTGTTTTTTTTTTTTTTAACTCAAGGCTAGTGCTCTACCACTGGAGCCACAGCTCCACTTCTGGAATTTTTTTTTTTTTGGGGGGGGGGAGGGTGTTTAACTGGACATTAAAATCTCATGGACTTTCCTGCCCAGGCCGGCTTCAAACTGTAATCCTCAGATCTCAGCTCCTAAGTAGCAGGCATGAGCCACCAGTGCCTGGCCAGGGATTGCCATTTATTGAGATGGGAAAAGATGGAGGAAAGCTGTTTAAAAGTGAGGATGAAGAGATGTGATTAGATTAGATGTGTGGTTACCAAGGATTTCCAAGGCCACAGAATTCTCAATGGCCATAATCTCCAAGTTAGACTAGTGACTAAAACATAGCTGACAAATTTTGGGAGAAGGATTCAAGGAATACCTTTAAGGTCATTACATTCTTCCTGTGTTCTTCTGTTGTAAATGAGATTTGCACTGATGCATTGTTTTAAACTGTCTCATTTTCTCTTTTTTTTCTGTGTAAAGTTATAATCAAAGGAATAAGCATATACAAACTCAAGAAACCTAGAAACCTTGAAGGCTCCAAAAAGTTGATTTCCTATTTAGTTACATAATTGACAGAAAATGAGCAGGGCCTGGTGGCTCAGGCCTGTAAGCCCAGCTACTAAGGAGATGGAGGCAGAAGGATCTTGAATTCCAGGCAAGCCCAAGCAAAGTTCTTGAGACCCTTTCTCAAAAAGGGTCTGGGGATGCCACTGGTGATAGAGTGCTTGCCTAACACACACAAGGCCTAGGGTTTAAGCTCTAGTACCCCACCCCCTCCCCAAAACATCAGTCCTACAATTGTAGGCCAATGGTGTATGTCAGCAAGACACCAGTTCTTAGGCAATGCCAGGCTGAGGTGGACAGAAACTGCATGTACAGAGAGTCAATCTGAAACTTGAATGGTTGAAGAAATAATCCAAAAAGAAAAGATGTATTTAAAGGGGTAGTCACTAAAGCACCTGATAAAACACTTCCTAAAATGGAAAGGGGAAGGAAAGCAAAAGCAATTTTATCATAGTCGTGGGAGGAGGGGAAAAAAGAACAGAAACTGATCCGTGGGGATTACTTTAAAAGGCTTGGAAGACAAAGGGAAATAAATAAAAACATCCCGTCCCTCTAATGCACTGCAACCATGCTGGGGCAGGCCGGGTGCCGCCGGCCTTTTCCACTTTCTCCGGCTCACGAGGCCGGCAATCGGGTGAGAGGAGAGAGGCTAAGGGCATTCGAACTTGGGTTGCAGCAGAACTGGTTGGTGATCGGACTAAGGTGACTCAAAGGCATGACTCAAACTGGACACGGGGGCCTGTCTGTCAACTCCAAGAAGGCGGAGTGAGCGGCGCGGAACACACTTTGGGAAAGTACCAGGCCGGCTCCGCAGGGCGGCCGGAAGCCTCCCCGGGAGAGGGGCCGGCGCTGCTCGGGGCCCTTGAACCTGACCTCTCACTTCCCGCACCTGGGAACTTCCCTCACTCCACGGCTGGCATCCAGCCTCGCGGGGCGTGCCCGTGAGACCTCGGGGTCGGGTCTCCCCGCCTCGCGCCCACCCGCCCCGCCCGGGCACGCGCGGCACGCACCGCGCCGGGAGTCGCACCGCCGACCCGGGCACCTGCTCGGCTCGGGCTCCGCGAGACTTGGGGCGAAAGCCTTACCCGGCGGGGGATTGGCGGGGGCGGCGCGGGGGTGTGTGTGTGTGAGGAGAGGGAGCGCGTTCTCGCGAGGCTTAGGAAAATTCCCACGGCCTGTGTTGTGTCTGAGCGGAGTAGTGGCAGGCGGTAGGAAGGAGGTGTAGCGTGAGACTGGACTGCCCGCATGGGACGCATGCGCAGTGCCGCTCGCGCGTGGCGCGCCAATCCTGCAGCGCCTTCCGCAGATTGGGGAGGTGGAGGGGGTGGGTGGGAGGCAGATTCCAGTTCTCCGGGTTTTGTGGCTCCCTGCAAGAGGCTGTGCTAGAGCTGGGAATCTCCAGGAAAAGGACAGGGCAAGGAGGGGAGCGGGGGAGACGGAGAGGTGGAGGGAGGAGAAGCTGCACATAGGAACAGGGGGCGGCGGGGTTCGGGCTCTGCCCCCGGTTATTAAATGCCCCACCACATCGCGTCTGCTAGGGGCTTCGCGATTTTTCTGGGCCAGGTTAAGTGCGTTTGGGGCTGCAAGCCAGGCGCACGGGAGGACCGGTTTTCTGGGCAGCGTCCTGCCTGCGGCCGGGCTCGCACGCGCCGGCAGCAGCTGAGCGTCCCCGCGCGCTGGGGCCCTCGGCTGGGCTGCGTGGCTAGCGTCGGGGGCGGCGGGGAGCGGCTCCTCATCCCCGCGCACTGGTCTCTGCTGGAGTCCGGCCGCTCGGCGCCCCGGCGGGTGGCAGGCCGGGTGGCTCCCCGTTGCGCCGGGGCCCGAGGCCCGCAGCGGACCTGAGTTTGCACCCAAGGCGACACCACTCGACGGGCAAAAGTTTTCTATCCGAAAAGCGGTGGGAGCGATCGGGCCACGTGGTGACCGTGCCAGTTTCCCTACCTGCAGTGGGGAGAGGAGGGGGGGTCGGGGAGGCCAATGAATGGAGACCGCTCCGGGCCGGTCACTCACTGGTCCAGACCCCAGGGATCTCGGCCGAGCGCACACGCGCACCGACGCGAGCCGGGAGGAGGCGTCCACTGAACGCCCGAATGAATGAAAAGGCCGCGAATGCGGTGAGCTGGAAGCCACCGGGAGCACACCCACGCGGGGAGGAGGCGGCCTGGGAAGCGCCGCGTATTTTCCCAGGACCCCTCCTCCCGGGCCCTCGGCCCCGCCCCCTGACCCTCCGTTGCCTGTCCCCGTAGTAATTCCCCCCCCCTTCACACACACCTCCCCGCCCCTCCGGTTTTCCTCAGTCTCCACGTACGTTCCCGTGGGCGCGTCCCAAAACCCGGATCTCCGGAGCGCTCCCCATGGACTGCGCGGAGGGCTCGCCCGCGGAGGAGCCGCCTGCGCATGCTCCGTGGCTCGGGTAGGTTTCCCGAGGAGGCAGTGAGCTGCATCGCCTGCTCGGCGGGCGGCGCGAGGCGGCGGGCTGTGCGCGGCGCCGCGAGGGGGAGAGGAGTACCGGGGCTGGGTGGAATCGAGAAGCTAGGCAAAAAGGGAAGGGGCGGGGAGGGGAGGGGGGGAGAGGAGAGAGGGACCCGGGCAGGCTTCGGGGGGAATCTCGCGAGGGTTGGAGTTTTGGCGAGAGTTTGTGGAAGATGGCGCCTGTTGTGACAGGGTAAGTCTGAAGGAACCGAGCGCTGGGAACCGGGAAAGTTGCGGGCGTCTGGCAGCCCGTGGCGGGCGGCGGGTTCGAGGACCGCGGCTCGGCCGGGTCTCGAGAGGCCGCGAGGAGGGAGCGGCGTCGCGTGCCGCGAGCGCGGCGGCGCGCTGCCCGCTCGGCTGCCGCGGTGGCTCGGGCTTCGGCGCGTGAGGGCGGGCGGCGGCGGCGGCGGCGAGGCCCCGGGGTGCGGGCGCGAGTGCGGCCGGCGCGCGGGACCCGCGGGCGCTGCGCCCGCCGCGCGCCCCGCCGGAGGAGGGCCCTGCCCGGGGGGACGCTGCCCGGGGAGCCCTGCCCGGCGGGGGGGGACGCTGCCGGGGAGCCCCCGCGTAGCTTTTGTTCCTCCGGGCCGAGTCGCCCCTTATCCCCGCCGGTGCGCCCCCCCCGGCCCCGGGCGCTTTGTCTTTCCGAGCTGTCCCCCCCTCGCCCCCCGCGAGTCTCTACCCCGGGCCCTTTGTTTCTCCGCCTTGGGCGCTTTGTCCGACCCGCCGCGTCCCGCATCCCCTCTCCATCGCTGTCTCGCCTCCCGTGCCTCTTTGTTGTGTTTCTCCGCTCCGTAGCCCGGTGACCTGCCACAGCCCGGGGAGCGCATTCCCGTCCCAGTCCCTTTGTCTTCCCCAAGTGTCTCCCCCGTCTCACCTTTCTGTTTGGTCCTTGGTCACCTCCTGAGACTTCCTAAGCCCCCGCTCCCCAATCTCTAGGGGTTTACTCCCCCCCCCCCCCCGCCTTCCCTCCAAGCGTCGCTTGGTTTATCCGCTGCCCACCGTGCGCGTGTGTCTCCTGAACTGTCTCAGCCCCGGGGACTCCCCGTCTGGTGCATCCAAGTGCACGCAAGACTCTGTGACTTCTTGTTCTGAGTCCGAAAGATGCTGGGGGGGGGGGGGGGAAGGATACCGAAGTTTTCTTCTCACCCCTTTCGGGATTACATGTGTTTTCCTCCCACCCCTGCCCTGTGCCCCTTTCTCTCGGGATTAAAACGTTTCCAGTTTTCGTTGCTGTCTCTTGTGGTTGTTTTGCTTGGAAACTGTCGCCCTGGAAAAAGATCCCGTCTCTTGATGGTTATCCCCCCCCACCCCCCTCCCGCGCGCCTTCCCCGATGGGTTCAGAAGGCCTAGGCCAAGTGCAGCTTTGTATCTCTGGGTTACCTGGGGATGCTTGGGGCTTGGGGGAGAGTATTGTGAGACGCGGAGAAACGGGCGGTGTGTGTGTGTGTGTGTGTGTGTGTGTGTGTGTGTGTGTGTGTGTGTGTGTGTGTGTGTGTGTGTGTGTGTGTGTGTGTGAGACGCGGAGAAACGGGCGGTGTGTGTGTGTGTGTGTGTGTGTGTGTGTGTGTGTGTGTGTGTGTGTGTGTGTGTGTGTGTGTGTGATTGCTATTTGAGAATACGTCCAGAGAAATAGGCGCTGTGTGTGTGTGTGTGTGTAATTGCTATTTGAGAATACGTCCAGAAAAATAGGCGCTGTGTGTGTGAGTGTGTGTGTGTGTGTGTGTGTGTGTGTGTGTGTAATTGCTATTTGAGACTACGTCCAGATACAATGTCTTCATTTGGCGTGCTATATAGGGGTTGAGTGGATTCTGATGTTGAAAACTAGTGAATGGGGTGGAGGATTAGCATTCTGTAGGCTGGTTATTTTGCCAGTGACGCCTGTTTGGTAAGGAGAAGCATCTGTCCGGGTTGGGCATCAAATAGACACGGTTTAGTTCTTCATCATTAAAGTTTACAATTTACAGATAAGAGTTGACTGAGTTTATAGTTTGTAATTTTTGTTTCTGTAGATGCATTACATCAACCTTTTTTCAACGGGATTAAGCTTCTGGGAATGTAGTTTAGTTTTGGGAGATGAATGAATATTCCTTTTAGGGTCTTTGTGGAAAATATTAACTACAGTCAAAAGACCGGTAATGGCCTAAGTGAGGTTATTTAAAATGCACGTTCTTGTTAAAAAGGAACATTAAATTGTCGTCAGCTCATATTGTTATGGTAATGTTAGAAGCTTGGGGAATGGGGTGCGGTGCTGTGTGTACTTGAGGCCCTAGTTATTCTTGTTGCTCAGAATAAGAAGTATTGAGTTTACCAGGATTACTATACTGAGTGTATTTTTCAGGAGTCTTTTTTTTTTTTTTAACTTAGACGTTTGCTACTAAGATACATCATCCATAAAAGTCATTGCTAGCATCATTTCAGTTACAAGAAGTACTGATGATAGAGAATGTACTGGATGGCTGGAAGTAATGTGAGCAAACTTTTTTCTTTAAAAGTGATTATTAGAATTAGGTTGAGTTTTAATTAATGGAAAGCAATGTTTTTATGAGTGCTACAAGAGATTCCTGAAAATTTACAGCTTGGATTCAAAGGACTTTTATTAACAGTCATCTCCCATACTTGTTTTTAGTGCATAGCTATGTATTGGAAGGGCAATTCTTGAGCAGTGTTTTGACTGTCAGCAGAGTGTAAATACTGTAATAATGGACAATAGTTTGCTCTGACATGTCCTTTAAGTATAATCACACAGACATCATAAACTCACTTTGAAAAGGAGTTGTGTTGTTTTAAAATCATTCAAGACTAGGCTGGGGATGTGGCTTAGTGGTAGAATGCTTGCCTAGCATGTATGAGGCCCTGGGTTTGATTCCTGTGTACCACATAAACAGAGAAAGTCATTACATAAATCACGATTTGAAAAAAAAAAACATGTAAGACTGATTTAATCAGATAAAACAGTGCCCTTAAGTTACAACAAATGACAGCATATTTGGAAATGCATATGGTAAGTTATGGCTAAGGAACTTTCATTCTGAACATTAACTATAAAATATTAAAGTTTTACCTTTATTAACCCTGTTAATTTTTGGGAAAATAATACAAGGGTCACTCAACTTTTTGAATCTGTTCTAACAGCATTAGAGTTTAAATATCTTGGCTGAAAAGTTGCCTCTTGTTCTGTCAACACAATTCTCTCCATGTTTTTTACACATTCACTCATTTGTGTTTATATACATATTTGTTTCTGTGTGCACTTGTGCGTACTAGTTCTGAGACTTGAACCCAAGGCCTGAGTGCTGTCCCTTTTTTTCTCATTGCTAACACTCTGCCATTTGAGTCACAGCTTCACTTCCCCCTTTTTGGTAGTTAATTTGAGCTAAGTGTCTCATGGACTTTCCTGCCTAGGCTGGTTTTGAACCTCACTTCTCAGATCTCAGCCTCCTGAGTAGCTAGTACAACAGCTGTGAGCCATCGATGACTGGCTTCACTTATTTACTTTTGACAGTACTGAAGATTGAGCCACGCCCTCAATAATTAGGTTTTTTTTTCAGAAAGGTTATTACATTTTTGCTTAGTCAGCTTCAGAGTTTGATCATCCTGTGCCTCTTCATGTAGTTGGACTCCAGGCCTGTCCCACCATGCCTGGCTTGTTGTTGAGATGGAGTCTTTTTCAGTCTGGTCTCAAAACTTGATTCTCTTGATCTTTTTTTTCCACAGTGAGCAGGTAAGAGCTACCATACCCTCTCTCCAAATGTCGTCATTGTCTTCCTCATCTTCCTCGTCCTCTTCCTCTTCTTTTCTGTGAATCATGGGGCTTGAACTCAGGGCCTGAGTACTTTTTTGCTCAAGGTTAGTGCTCTACCACTTTGAGCCAATGCCCTATTTCCTTTATTTAGGTGGTTAATTGGATATCAGAATCTCACACTTTGCTGTCTAGGCTGGCTTCAACCTAGGATTATAGGCATGTGCCCAGCCCCAAATATCTTTTAACTGGATAAGATAAACGATTATTTTTTGGAATAAGTCACTTTTGCCAGATGTAACTTACTAGATAATCTTTGACACAATGGCTAAGACAAAAAGGCTTTGTTTGAAAGTTCTTCAAATGTTAATTCTCAGGTTCAGTCATTTTTAGAAAGGAGGCTTAGATTTGGATTTAAAGCATTATTTTGCATTTGCTTCCTCCTAATGCTAATTTTCATGTTATTTATACTAGGGGCAGTATTTTCTCATGGATTGACTAAAAGTTGTTATTTTTGGCATCTGGTTTTGTGATTACTTCCAAGTTATTCTACTTCCCTTGGGCCAGTTTCCTAACTGTAGTAAAGTGGGAATTGTAATAACTTGTCACATATGCACAGAATTGTTGTGATTTAGGATTTGTAGAGTACATCCTCGGGTGGAAGGTGTTAAAGTTTAGAACTTGTTACCCGAAATAAGCTAATGTGAAGTGGGTCATAACTTATAGGAAGGCAAGTAGGAGGTTATGAGCTAAATTCTTGGCAAGTTACAGTAGTGATAATGGGTTGAAAAAAAAACAAATATGTTTGGGTAATAAAATAGATTAATCCCCTCACACGTAAACTTGGAGGAAGAGGAATAAGTAAAACAAATTACAAGGTAGTATAAGAGATTAAATATCTATCAAACTCAAATATAACACATTGTAAAATTATAGAATATCACCCTCCCCCCTGCCCCCCCAGCTGAGGACCAAACTCGGCCTTGCACTCGCCAGGCAGGTGTTCTTCCGCTGAGCTAAACCCCCAACCCCTGGAATGTGTCTTTCTATTGATTTGTTTTCTGCATGTAGTTTTTTTTTTTTTTTTTTTTTTTTTAAGCAATAGCCAAGAGTCAGGTGCCAGCGGCTCAGACCTGTAATCCTAGTTACATAGGTGGCTGAGATCTGAGGATCACAATTTGAAGCCAGCCTGGGCAGGAATGCCTGTGAGATGCTTAGCTTCAAAAAAACTACCAAAAAACTTGAATTAGAGCTGTGGCTGAAGTGGTAGAGAGCTAGCCTCAAGCAAAGAAAGCTCAGGGACAGCACATAAGGCCTGAGTTCAACCCCAGGATAGCACCAAAAAAAAAAAAAAAAGTGATAGCATAGATTGTTTATTCTGCATTGACAAATATACGTGTGTGTGTGTGTGTGCATGCGCGCGTGTGTGTACCTTGTGTTTTTAAATACTTTGTAATTTTCAAGAATATTTTTTAACTACAAGGATTATAATTTCACATTTGAATCTTGGTTTTAGGAGTGTGTTTTGCACTTGGAAATATTCTGCAGGTATTTATTGAAAGACTTAAACCTATAGCTTCTCAATTCCTGGTAGTTGTCATTTGATTTGCCATACCAGGGTTCTGGCTTCCTATGTCATTCACCAAACCCTAAGAACTGATAGGTTCCCCTCCTACAATCTTTCTTTAATCTGTCTACTTCATCTTTACCACCACAGTTTATATTCTCCTGATCATTTCTTACTTGGATTATTACAGAAAACCAAGCAGTCTCCCTCTGCTTCTAGATTCATCCTCTTTCTCTAGCTTCCACATACTGTGGAGCTGGTTTCTAAAGAGCAATTTTGACCATTCCACTCTACTTTAAAAACCTTTCAATGGCTCCCCCTAGCAGCTTTCATTAAGAGAGGCAGCAGAGTGAGGGTTATGACTACACTTAGGCTTTAATCTGCACAGGGTTCCAATTCTGTCCCTGCCACTTAAAGTCTTTGTGTCATTACCAAGTTGGCATATTGTTGTCTCTTGATCAGTTGCAAGATAATTATTCCTAATTAAAAGAGTTGTTGGGAGGATTGAGATAATGCATGAAAGCATTTAGTAGAATTTCAGGTACATATCTTTCATTCATATTCAGCACTCCAGCCACATTGAAGAACTTGAGTTCCTGACATTGGCCCAGTTGTTTAATGCCTCCGTGAGTGTGGAAAGTACTGATCTATAGTAGGTTATTATTCAGTACTAATTTCAGTGGATAGTCTTAACTAGAAACCACCACGCTGGGCTTCCTGCCCCTGTTATTAAAAGACTGGTGTAATTCTCTTTGAAGTGTGTTACTAAAGTGTAACATTATAATTATCACACTAAAATGCTGTTAGTTATTTAGTGATAAATATAATTTTGTCCTTAATCATTTACATATGTACATTTTTTTTGGCAGTTCTGGGTTTGGCCTTACACTTGCTAGGCTGGTACTCTGCCACTTGAGGCAAACATCCAACCTTTTAATAGAATCTGAGATCTTTCCCTTGGCCATCCTGGACCATGATCTTCCTATTTTCCCTTTACCCTTGCAATGTGACAGGCATGTTAAGGCATATTACATCATGCTCAGCTTATTGGTTGAGTTAGGATATTCCTAATTCAGTTTCTGGACTGGCTTTAAACTACATTCTTCCTGGTTGTCTTCCTAAAAATAGATGGGATTACAGGCATGAGCCTTTGTACTAGACTAGGTTTCATTATTTTTAAGGGTTTTTAGTTCTTATTAGATATATGATATATAAATATAATACATAATTTATAAGATATAATGAAATATACATTAAACTTTAGGATAGTATAGATTTCTTCATTAGGAGCCATGTTAGAATCAAGTAAGTTTAGGTCATCAGGGAGTCTCAAGTCTTGTGGACAAATCACTTGCAGATAATTTCTGTAACTTACCTTCTACCTCTGTAAAATTGAGAGCATGGCCTTGTGTTTACCTACTACGCATTTTATGGCTATTAAAGTAAGGTAATGTGAAATTATATAAAGGTCAAGTAAAATGTGTGATTTATAAAATAGTGAAGCACTGTGTACACATATCTATCATAGCACTCTTGTCTCTTTGGTAACCCTTCACGGACAGGCTTCAAGGTGGACTTTTTATAATGCAGCCTGTGGTTTGTGGGTTGTGTTTTAGGAAGGCAACCCTTGAAATACATACTTTTGTTTTTGCATTTTAAGTATTTGGTAAAATACTGCTTCACCATGGATGTTGTCATTGAGTCACCGCCAACTTATTGGGGTCTCTCTCTTTTTAAACTACTTTCTTGTCTACTGGATAGCCATAACAATGTAGGAATGTTAAATGCCGAGTTGCTACCTTTTTTTTTTTTTTTTTAAAGCAGGTAGCCTGCCCACAGTTCTGGAAGCCCCTTAGGCTTGCCACCACATATCACGATGTTGCTTGTGCCTCATTAGGTTCAATTCTGCTTGGGGGAAATGAAGTGATAAACTAATGATCTGAAAAGGGTAATGTATTCCACCAACCTAACAAACTTACTTCAGGGGTGGAGGAAGAGGCCAACATCAGAGGTAGTGTAAATGGTAGTAATTACCTGTCTGTATAAATATTTGTATGTTTGTTGTGTTGTAGAGATAAGCATGGCAGCTTTTCAGTCAGATTGGTAACATCATAACAGTTTTGGTACTATTTATAGTATTTTAAGTTTACAAAAAAGCAAACAAAATAAGACACACCACTTGGGTGTTCTAAATAGCAAAAGTTGTGCATCAAAAATGATACACTTGAATGCTGTGAGATGTTGACTTTTTCTTTAACAAGTTCCTAAGCCAAGATCCCTTTTTTAGATTCAGCAGTATTAACTCTTAACCATTATCAGTTAGATGATAATCAGAATTGTAATAGCAGTTTCTCTCATAAAAAGGTTTTGTTTTTTTTTGTCCGTTGTGCCTGAACTCTGGGCCTGGTCGCTGTCCCTCAGCTCTTTAGCTCAAGGCTAGCACTCTACCTCTTGAGCCACAGCGCCACTTCCAGCTTTTTCTGCTTATGTGGTGCTGAGGAATCAAACCCAGGGACTTATGTGTGCAAGCATGTTACCACCTAGTTACCTTTCCAGCCCCTCATAAAAAGTTTAACCAAGGAAAATTTTCATTCCATAAAACTGTTACTTTGTATATGTGTAGTAGAGACATTGTTATAGAAATGCAACATTGCTTTGTGAAATGTAGAACCAATGCTAAAAGAGTTTTGTGGTTTGTAAAAATGTTACAAACAACTTAATTTTGACACAGCCTAATTTCCTCTAGAGGTATTACCTTGAGGCTGGCTTGTGCATTGTAACAGAGGCATTCTCTTTTTAGGAAAACGGCAAAGACAGGAAGATCTTGTTTTGTAGCATACTTCTTACAAGTCATAGTTTTGATTGTGAGAAAAAGTTTCATATAAAATGTTACACAGTTCTGTACACAGCTGCTAATCTTTGCACCAACTGGAGTTAAGCAGAAACATGAGGAAGGCTTTGGAAAATGAACGTTAGCCACTAAAGCTCGCCTTTTAGTATTATTCCAATAGCAATATATTTATTAAAGAGACAGTTGTTGAGTAGAAGAGACTCCTTGTGTTGGTCCTGTAAAGAGGATGAAGAAATGATTCAGTGAAGCCAGGTGTTAGTATTAATCTCAGGAGGCTGAGATCTGAGGATCAGAGTTTAAAACCAGCCCAGGCAAGAAAGTCTGTGGAGTCTCATTTCCTGTTAGACACCAGAAAGGCTGAAGTGGCACTGTGACACAAGTGGTAAAGCACCAGCCTTGAGCAAAAATGTTCAGGGAGAGTGCCCAGGCCTTGAGTTTAAGCCCCAGAACTGGCAACCCCCTCCCCCCCCAAAAGAAAGAAAGAAAGAAAAAGAAAGAAAAGAAGAAAAGAAAGAAAGGGTAAAGTATTTAGTGAAGCCAGTGATTTAGTAGAACACACAGAAAACGTTAATATAAAAGAAATTATAGTAACTGCTTTCACATATGTGTAGTGTTGGTGGGAGCACAGGTGTAAAGATTGCATTTTTTTTTTTTTGGTCAGTCGTGAGGCTTAAACTCAGGGTCTGAGCACTGTCCTTTAGTTTTTTTGGGTTTGTTTTGTTTGTTTTTTGATCAAGGCTAGTGTCCTACCACTTTGAGCCATAGCACCACTACTGGTTTTCTGGTGATTAATTGGAGATAAAGTCTCATGGATTTTCCTGCCTGGGCTGGCTTTGAACCACAATCCTCAGATCTTGACCTCCTTTAGTAGTTAGGATAACGGGCATGAGCCACTGGTGCTTGGCTAAATGATTATCTTTATTTAGTTAGTGTGGAGTTCTTAGAAAAGGTAAGCTGATCATTTTAAATAAATGGGAAAAGTGGTGGTGGAGCCTCTGAGGATGTTGAAACCCAATCAAGGACATAGAGAATAGGAATAAGAGATTGAAGGCTTTGACTTGAGGCTGTGTGTAGTAAACATGTAAGATAGGTTGAAATTGGTAGAAACAATAGAGAAACATAATCAAGGGTGATGTTGTTGGGCCTAGTAATTGAGAGGCAGAACAGCTCTTTGAGACAGCATAGAGCAAACTTTGAATCAGTGTAATATCCATCACAAATGTAGATTTGTAGCTGAGCATGTCACTTAAATCTAAATCTTTCCCTTATTGAAAAAAAAAGAAGTAGAAAATATTTTATGGTACTAATGTGAGGATTATGTAAGATAAAAGATAAAATTATCTGGTTAACTTTTGGGGAGAAGTGGGTGTTGAATATATAAGTTCTCTTCCTCTTTTCTAAAATATGGACTTGAAAGGATAAAGTTAGAGGTGTATACAAAAGAGAAGGTAGGGGAAAAAACCTGGATGATGAGATAAGGTTTAAGAAAACTTTTTTTTTTTGTCAGTCCTGGAGCTTGAACTTGTGACTTAGGTGCTGTCCCTCAGCTCTTTCACTCAAGGCTAGCACTCTACCTACCACTTTGAGCCACAGCACCACTTCTGCGTTTCCTGGTGGTTAATTGGAGATTAGGTCCCATGGACTTTACTGCCAGCTTTGAACTGAGATCTTTAGATCTCAGCTTCCTGAGTAGCTAGGATTACAGCACGAGCCACTGGTGCCCAGCAAGAAAACCTATTTTTTAAGATTGCTTTATTTTCGACTTTAATAAATGTCAAATATTTATTTTTGTATATTTGCTATAACACTTAATATTGCTATATATATGTATATATATGTAGGTGTAATACTGCATTTATATAAATTTGTGTTGATTATCCACTGTCTGTCTAAAGTGAGCTCCAAAAGGACCACAGCAATATTTTACCTTGTATAATTATGAAGTGACTACCCTCAGTCAAAATGTTACTGGGTGAATGAATGTTTGAAATGGGTTTTACAATGCCTGCCACTAGGTGGCTCTTAAAGTCCTGAGGTTGACATTCAATGTAGAGTGGTTTTCCTGCCTAGTGGTTTTCCTGCCTATTACCCACATAGAAACTGACCCCCATTTTGCCATTTCTGGACTATATTTTCAGAGTGAAATATAAAACATGTTAAAACTCAGTGTGTTGGAAAACAAAAGTATAACAGTGTTAGAATATGTATTGTAGGAGGAAGCCAAAGGAAAGGTCACTGAAATTTGTAAGTAATCAACTTCTCCAAAAAGCATTCTTTTTTTTTGGGGGGGGGGTGGTCGTGGGTTACTGTCCCTCAGCTCTTCAGCTCAAGGCTAGCGCTCTACCACCACTTGAGCCATAGCACCACTTCCCACTGTTTCTGCTTATGTGGTGCTGAGGAATCAAACCCAGGGCCTCAGGCATGCAAGGCAAGCACTCTACCACTGAGCCACCTTCCCAGCCCTTCCAAAGAGCATTCTTAAAGTGAAGATGTAGTTTGAATTTTGGCAATGCTTTTGTTGGTTAAATTGGATTCTTTAAAGAAGATTCTTTAAAGAGAATATTATCTTTTAAAGGATTTGGTGAAAGATGACATATGATTTGTTGCAATATGATTCTGTGTTGTGTCATTATCCCCCCCCCCCCCATTCTTACCCTTAGGCTCTTTTATTTATACTATATTTTTCTGTGTTGTGAAATAATATAACTGCATCCTGTGTGACCTCTGTCTGATACTTGTGAATATTAAATCCATTAGATTGAGGAAACCTCACTTGGAAAAGATTTTACTAGTCATGTTCTAAAGTGCAGTATCACTCTTTTGAGCAGGTTAGGTGATTTACAGCTGGTTAGTTGTCGAGCCTTTCATAGGCTGAGCTTGTTCCTGATTTGTTTTGGAGGAGGGGGAGGCATATGCCTTTCTTTTTACTCTTCTATTTATATGACGCGGCTGCCTTTTAATCTTAACATGTACCCTTCCTCCCTTTTCCTTTATGTGCAAACCAAGAATGCACATCCTTCCCCTCTGAGCCTGATTGGTAGAGTGCTGCTGTCAGTGTTAATTTATAAATGCTCAGTTCTGAAGCTACCTACTCTAATTCCCTCTGCTGTCGTTCTATTCTTAGGTTGCTCAGATCTTTATCTTCTGGTTAGAGTGGCCTAGTCACCAGCATATGTCCTTACTGCACACCTTCTCGCCCACTCAGGCTAGACACAGTCATTCCTGGCTTACGCTACTCCTACTCCTTAATTCTGGTACCACACTTACACTTAGGACTCTTGTGCCCTGGTAGTAAAGTGTTAAGTAATTGTAGCTGACTATTCCAGAATCTCTGGGGAAAATGGAAGGAGAGAAAATGGAATGTTCCTACCACTAGATAATAGATATAAAAGTTGAAAGAAGAGTCAACTCAAGTAGTAAAGCACCAGCCTTGAGCTAATAAAGCTAAGGGATAGCACCCAGGCTGAGTTCAATCCACAGCTCCATGTTCAGTTTTTCACTAGTTAATTGGAAATAGAGTCTCTTGGACTTTTCTGCCTGGGCTGGTTTTGAACTAAGATCCTCAGATCTCAAATTTCTGAATAAACAGGATTACAGGAGTTGGTCACTGGTGCCTGGCAAGGTGAATGGTTTTTTGAGGGAGAGAGGATTAGGATGATGCACACTGAAAGTTTATTCAGGTAATGCTTGCTGCTACACTGTCCTTTTCTTGATTTTGGGAAAATCTGGAATTTTCATTTTGGATCTGGGATTTGAACTTGGTACCTGATACTTTCACTCATTGGCTAGCGCTCTACCAACTAAGCCATAGTTCTAACCCAATCTGGAATATTTTTGTTGGACTATTTTAATTTTTTTCCCAAACGTTATTTGGTATGTGGGAAGGTAAATTACAAGTTTATGATGTGTTATAGAGACATAGTTTGTCATCAGAATTTTGCTCAGTTACTATGGTGTTATGATGACACTTTACGTCTGCTGTCTAAAGCTATAAATGTTAGGTTATAAATTGCTTTATTTTTAGATATTAAAGATGTCACCTGGGGGCTGGGAAGGTGGTTTAGTGGTAGAGCGCTTGCCTTGCATGCCTGAGGCCCTGGGTTCAATTCCTTAGCACCACATAAGCAAAAAGAAAAAAGCCGGAAGTGGTGCTGTGGCTCAAGTGGTAGAGCTCTAGCCTTGAGCTGAAGAGCTGAAGGACAGTGCCCAGGCCCAGAGTTCAGGCCCCACGACCGGACCCCTTCCTCCCCCCCAAAAAAAGATGTCACCTGGAATTGCACTGTGATTATAAAAATATTTTTGATAATTTTACATTTTATGCTATAATTTAAATTCTAATATCCATTTTGTATTTTATATTATGTTTATTTTATTTTCTGGTCATGGGACTTGAACTCAGGGCCTTTGGACTGTCCCTTAGCCTCTTTGTGCTCAAAGCTAGTGCTCTACCACTTGAGCCATAGCATCACTTCCAGCTTTTTAAAGTAATTTACTAGAGACAAGAGTCTCATGGAGTTTCCTGCCTGGGCTAGTTTCTCAAACCATGATCTTCAGGTCTCAGCATCCTGAGTAGCTAGGATTACAGGTGTAAGCCACTGGCACCTGGGTATTTTATATTTTTAGATCAAAACATCTAGACTCCTAGAAAATGTATACTTAAAAAAAAGAAAACCAAGAGGGAAGAGGTAGAATAGTAATGGGTAAAAGAAACAAGAACAACAGCAAAAAGCCAGTTAAATATTGAGGATGTGTTCACTATTTTGAGAAGGTATTACATCCTATATTAGCAAATTTCTGCAGTTGATAATATATGTCATTAAAATAGATTTTCCTTATAAAGTTAGTGCTTAATATACTATTGATTATAAAATGTTAAATATTGAGTATGTCCAGGAAAAACAAGTTCAATGTACAGGTTAAAAAACTAAAGCCACTATTCTTGTTATTATCATCAGTGCTAGGGATGGATCCCAGGTCTCACAAAGGCTAGGCAAAAACTCTGCCACTTCAGTCTCTTTTATCTTGTCTTTTTCTCCTCTCTCTCTTTTTGTCTGAGATCAGGACTCAGAATGACATTTCCACTTTTTTTCTTTTTCTTTTTTTTTTTTTTTTTTTTTGTCGGTCATGGGGCTTGAACTCGGCCTGGGCGTTGTCCCTTAGCTCTTCAGCTCTAGGCGAGCGCTCTACCACTTGAGCTACAGCGCCACTTCTGGTTTTTTGGTGGTTTTATTGGAGATAGGAGTCTCACGGTCTCTCCTGCCCGGGGCTGGCTTTGAACCACGATCCTCAGATCTCAGCCTCCTGAGTAGCTAGGATTACAGGCGTGAGCCACCAGCTCCCGGCTTCCACTAATTTTCTTATGCCCTACCAATTGAGCCACACCTCCAGTTTTCCTTTTTTTTTTCTCCCTTTAACTTAAAAATTGCTAAATTAATTACCATCCTTCTTAGTGATTTTAAAAGTTTTAAGCTGTGTCTAACATCTGTGTTTTTATTACATGAGACATGCTTTCAGGAGGATTTTCATATATGTAAAAAATAACAATTTTTGTGATTTGTAGTTATTAACTACCCACAGTTACTTATAGATATAAAAACATTCTTACTGAGTTACTTCTGATTCATAACCAAATTTTAGCTGAGCAGATATAGGCTACCAATGGAATAATTAGCCAAAAAATATTAGGGAGTTAGAGAATCCCTCTGTATAACATTTAATTTCTTGACCAGTTTATATATACATAGTTAAAGTTTTGAAGCAGTTAAAATTTCTTTTCTTCTTTTGGGACTTCACAGTTGTCATTGATAGTTGTAATCACAAGGGAAGCAGAAATACTATTTCTATCCGACAGCACTGGTCCCTATTAGGGCCTACTGAGGTTCACTTTTATGTTGTATAGTTTCCCAGTCACACTAACTCAGTATACTTTTGAAAGATCACACCTGGTAACAACATGTGATGTCGATATTAAAATGACTTAGTGAACTTAAATGCTCCCACAGTTGGTGTCTACAGGGAAATGTGGTCTGCTCTGTTCCAGTGAGAGGGTACTTATTCTTTTGTTGTTCTAGTCCTGAGGACCTGGGCACTGTCCTTGAGCTTTTCTACTCAAGGCTACTGCTGTACTGCTTGAGCCACAGCTCCATTCTGGCTTTTTTTTTTGATGCTTAAATTGGAGTTAAGCATCTCAAGGGCTGGTTTTGAACATTGATCCTCAGATCTCAGTCTCCTGAATAGCTTAGTCATGAGCCACCAGCACCCAGTGTGGATACTTCTTATTTCTAAACCTATTGCTGCCCTATCCCCCACAACTATTCTCTTAAAATTCCTTTTATCTGTTTAGCTTTTTTTTTTTTTTTTAACTCTGGGCCTGGGCTCTCTCCCTCATCTCTTCATCTCAAGGCTAGCACTCTACCACTTCAGCCATGGCATCACTTCCCGGTTTTCTGGTGGTTAATTGGAGATAAGAATCTCACAGAAGTCTGAGCTGGCTTTGAACGGCAATCTCAGCCTCCTGAGTAGCTAGGATTATAGCAACCCTCTAGCATTTTGACTTTTGTGAACTTTTTTTTGTTGTTGTGGGGCTTGAACTCTGGGCCTGGGCACTGTCCCGATCTCTTTAGCTCAAGGCGAGTGCTCTACTACTTGAGCCACAGTGCCACTTCCAGTTTTCTGGTGTTAAATTGGAGATAGGAGTCTCACAGACTTTCCTGTACAGGCTGGCTTTGAACCTCGATCCTCAGATCTCAGCATCCTGAGTAGTTAGGATTACAGGTGTGAGCCACCAGTGCCTGGCAACGTTTTTGTTGTTGTTGTTGTTGTTGTTTTTTTAAGACAAGGTTTTGCTGTGTATGCTTAGGTTGACTTTTTATCTTGAGCTCATGATCTGCCTGCCTCATTTTCCCAACTGCTGGGATTACAGGCTGTTTTCTACATTTCTGTTGAATGAGATGCCTGCTTTAAGTAGTTGTGCAAAGGAGTTACCATTTGTCAAGCAGTTTATGAATAGCACAATATGTCATGATCAGTGTTACTCCTTTTGATATTGGCACCCATCCCTCCCCAGCCGCCATTTCCATCTAGTACTGTTGAGACATTGTAGATGGGTTTCTGTTGTTGTTGTTGTTAATATATTGTCTGGGAGTATGTTCATAGTATAGAAATTGAATTGTCCTCATATGAAAGTGAATTGCTAATTTGGGGGCCATTTAGTATGTAACTTGTCAAGTTTCACTTCCTTTGATCAGAATATTAACAAAACTATTTATGTCACACAACAGATTTTCATGGTTTCTCACTGTCTCCTAAAGGTGTGTTCTTTCACAGCAGTAACCATATCTGTGACATCTGTAGTACTTTGTGTGATTGTTTTCAATTTCTTAGGGTTGTTAATGAAAGCTGGAACAAATCTTGTGTAATGGAATCATATGCTTTCTTCAGAAATCTTACTTTGTTTAGTTAAATAACCATTTCTTTAGCAGATAATGTTACTATATTTTCATAACATGCTTTTTATTAAAGAAGTCAAAGATAAGCTGGTGCCAGTGGCTCATGCCTGAACTCAGGAGGCTGAGATCTGAGGATCATAGTTTGAAGCCAGCCTAGGCAGGAATGTCTGTGAGACTCTTTTTACCAAACTACCAAAAAAGTCAAAAGTGGAGCTGTGGTCAAGTGGTAGAATGCTAGCATTGAGCAAAAGAAGCTCATGGACAGTGCCCAGGCCCTGAGTTCAAGTCCCAAGTCCCAAGTCATGCATAAAAGAAAAGAAAGTCCATGACACTTTCTCCATGAAGTCAGTGATCTCCTCTTTCCCCTCCCTCCCTCCCACCCTTTTATGGTGCTGGGGATCAAATCCAAGGTCCTGCCAGTGCTAGGCAAGCATGCTACCAATAAGTCACATCCTCAGCCCAATCTTTTTATTTTTGTGCTCTTTCTCTCACCCATTGAAAGACATAACAATAAATAAGGAACTTTTATTAAATGAGATGAATTATAGTTGAGGACATGTTTTCCTGACTAGCTTTTTGGAAAATTTTGCATTTCATTAATCCAGCCTAGAGGTATAGTATATTAGCAAAATCATCTGTACTACCAACTTCATGGCAAATTTACCTCATGTACTTTTTCTTTTCTTTTTTTTTTTTGCCAGTCGTGGGGCCTGAACTCTGGGCCTGGGTGCTGTCCCCAGCATTTTAGGTCAAGATTAGTATTCTACCACTTGAGCCATAGTGCCACTTCTGGCCTTTTCTGCTTATGTAGTGCTTAGGAATTGAAGCCAGGGCCTCATGCATACAAGGCAAGCACTCTACCACTGAGCCACCTTCCCAGCCTACACTCTTTTCTTTTCTTTTCTTTTCTTTTTTTTTTTTTTTGTCGGTCGTGGGGCTTGAACTCTGGGCCTGGGCACTGTCCTTCAGCTCTTCAGCTCAAGGCGAGCACTCTACCACTTGAGCTACAGTGCCACTTCCGGTTTTCTGGTGGTTTATTGGAGATAGGAGTCTCACAGTCTTTCCTGCCTGGGCTGGCTTTGAACTGCGATCCTCAGATCTCAGCCTCCTGAGTAGCTAGGATTACAGCGCCCGGCTTCTTTTCTTTTCTTGTCTTTTCTTTTTTTCTTTTCTTTTCTTTTTTCTTTTCTTTTCTTTTCTGTTGTGGCACTTGCACTCTGGGCCTGAGCTCTGTCCCTGAGCTCTTCAGCTCAAGGCTAGTGCTCCACCACTTCAGCCACAAGGCCACTTCCAATTTTCTGGTGGTTAATTAGAGATGAGTCTCATAGATTTTCCTGCACAGGCTGGCTTTGAATCACGATCCTCAGGTCTCAGCCTCCTGCCTGAGTAGCTAGGACAGGCGTGAGCAACCGGAGCCTGGTCTACATGTAATTTTTCTAATAGAGTCTGGTCCATCCCCTTAAACTCTAATCTTGACTATTTTCTGTGTATATGCAGTAAGTTGCTGATAGAGAAATATATTTTGTTTCATGTCAATTATTATATTCTTACTATGATGAGACCAAGTCTTTCCTCATATATGGTATTTCTTTTCCTACTTTGCACTATTTAAGAAACTAGGCATATAATCATAGGTGATTAAATTCAGTGAAAAATTTCAAAGTACTGAATTGAAAATCACTGACTTAAAACTTGCTGGTGAGAAAAAGATAAAGCCCACAACCTCTGGAGATACATATTTCAGTAACTTAGTAGTTATGACTTTTACTGTTTATGTTAATCTTTCAGTCATAATTTATATAGTGCTTATTGTTGATAGTAGATGTAAATGTGTATTTCACTTATCTAGGTTATTTCTGTCTTGTTACATCTGACTGGCTTTTACTGGTAGTAGAGGATATACTAGAAGGAAAGGATATACTAGAAGATAATAGTAAGAAAGGAGGCACATTTGTATTATTTATTTGTTGTGCTTGAATTACTAATATCTCCTATATCTGTTTTGTTATAGATTATTTAAAGGCCCTCCTTTGCTTTCTGAGGACTAAGCACATTAAACTAGGTTATTTCTATAAAACTATGTAACCAGGCCTACATACTATGTGACATGCTGAAACAAGTCAAGGAGATGCCATTATTAACTCACATGGTAGAACACTTCTCTTCCTTTAGGCTGCGTTCATCTGACTGACTGACTGAGCCCTAGTGATGGGTTCAGCTATTTTTATTTGTATTTCTTGTGTCTGTACTGGGGCTTCAACTCAGAGCCTGGGTGCCATCCCTGAGCTTTTTTTGCTCTACCACTTGCCACAGCTCTAATTCGGGTTTTTGATGGTTAATTGGAGATAAGAATCTCATGGACTTTACTGTGCTGGCTGGCTTTTAACTGTGATCCTCAGATCTCAGCCTCCTCAGTAGCTAGGATTACAGGTATGAGATACCTGTGGCTTATTTTGCTTGGCTTTTTACTTGCCTGGCACCCTGCCACTTGAGCTACATCTCTACTTTCACCCTTGTGGGGGTTTCTACCTTCTCTTTCCATACAATATCAGAACTTAGTTTTCATTCTTTACTATCTAATGTTTTTATTATTAGTAGTAGTAGTAGTAGTAATAGTCCTCGTCGTCCTCGTCCTGGGGCTTGAATTCAGGGCTTGGGCACTGTCCCTGAGCTTCTTTTGCTCAAGGCTACCACTCTACCACTTGAGCCACAACATTACTTCTGGCCTTTTCTGTTTATGTTGTACAGAGCTTCATGCATGCCAGGCAAACACTCTACCACTAAGCCACAATTCCCAGCCCTCTAATGTATTTATATCTTGACTAAGATGGTTACATTTTTTTGTGAAGGGGAGGAGCTATTAAATCTGGTAGCTGTATGTAAGCTATATTTATTTAGAGGAGCAGATTGTAGGAAACAGTGTAATGTTTTTCTAGGAGGAGACATGTTTTTCCAGGCAGGCATGCAGACAGACAGACAGATAGGCAGACAGGCAGATACAGATACACACACAGCCATAAACTGAACTTAAGCAAGACTAGAGGGAATATGAAGTACTAATATGGTTTTTAATTTGAAAATATGGTTCTGGCTGAAGACAGTGATATTTCAGTGATTTCATTTAACTAGACCCCTTGTTTCTGTTGTTTTATTGTTGTTTGTTTTGGTGGGGTGGGGTTATGCTTCAGTAACTCTCTGAAGAATGGTCTACATTTGTAACCCATTTTGTCTACAAGCGGTTATTTTCCCATTTTAGATTTAAAAGATTTCCATCAGTTACCTGTACCCTTTCAAAGAGGAAGTAGTTTTATTTTCTCCATAGCTGTGAAACTATCCTCTTCCATTCTTTGTGTGTGTACCTTTTCACTAGCTCTTCTCCATGCTTAGAATGAAACTGAACTTTTCTTATCTACTGTCTTCTTTGGAAGCCTTTGTGGCTTAGCCTTATTAAAAGCTTCCTGCTCTGTTATCTTAAAATAAGTTTAATTGTTTTATGACAGTGTGTATATTTTTCAATAATTGTAGTTTTTATTTTCTTTGTGTCATTAACCCATTATTCTTCCTGGAAACTGCAAGGTATTAAACTTACAAAGGTATTGTGAATTTTTAGTAGATAGGATACATCTTGTTCTTACTGTATTTTAATAATGGGATATCTTTATTTTTTTTAATATGAAAAAGTTAAGTGGAAAGCAGGGCCTAGTTAAGGCAATCACAAAGTGGCAGTAAAACTTGGTGGCTAGTCATTTCAAAGCCAGCAGGTTTTCCTCCGCCTGACAGCATTAACACAAACTTCTTTGATAAGTCCCCCTTCCCCCAACAAACAAGCCATTTCCCATCCATTTTAGTATCCAAGGTCAATTCAGCTCTGAAACTACTTAGACCCCCACAGTCTCAAAGACTGCTTTCTTCCCTTCAGATGCTAATCACAAGCTTCAGATTGTTTTACCTGTTTTGCTTCAAATAGATGAGGTATAAACCAGAGCTCCTTTAGCCCCTCCTCAAGATCCATTAAATTGCTAGAGCAGCTCGCAGAACTGTGGGAAACAGTTATGTTTACTGGTTTATTTTAAAGGATATTACAGAGAGTACTAATGAACACCAGATGAGTAGGGCATCCTAGGGGAGAAGGGCTTTGGGGGTTCCATGTTCCCATGGGTATATCACACCATCCTGGAACCTCTCCCCTTTTTGGGTTCATCTGGATGGATGCTGGTCCCTGAGCTTTTTTGCTCACAGCTAGTGCTCTACCACTTGAACCATAGTTCTGCTTCCTGCTTTTTGGTGGTTAATTGGAGATACAAGTTGCAAGGACTTTCCTATCCTGGCTGATTTCAAACTATAACCCTGAGATCTCAGCTTCCTGATAAGCTAGGATTATAAGCATGAGCCATTGGCACCCAGCCACCTTTTGTGTTTCCTGTAGATGCTTCGTTACATAGGTTTGATTGATTAAATCATTGTTCATTTATAATCAATTTGACTTTCACCCCCCTCTCTTCTTCAAAGAAAACCTCTAATCCTTCCTTGTTATTTCTGGTGACCAGCCTGCATCCTGAAGCTACCATGGAGTTGCTTCTCCTCACTTAACTTATTAGCATATAAAAAGACACACCACTTAGACCATTGTAAGGATTTTAGAAAACATGCCAAGAAAACAGGAATGAAGACCAAATATTTATTTCACAATATCAAAGCCAATCTGTTTATTTGTATGCATTTTATTTTATTAATAGCAATAAGCATTAGAAACTGGAACTTGTTTTCAATTTAATGACTTCCATGTAGTTAAATGATTCCGTAATAGTACATAATAACACCAAGAGGACATTGTTTGAAGGAAATTCTGGCCAGTGTCTTCAGTGTATGGTAGAATCCAGCTTTCATTTAATCCATGTGGAATAGTTGTCATTTAGAGATGAACTGACACCTAGCAAGTTATTTACCTTTTTTGAGGAAAACAAAAACTGAAGACATAATTGAGTCAGAGAGATTTGTGGGGCTTCACTAACTATTAAGATCTCTATAGTGAGGGCTAATGCTTGTACTTTTCATTCATAGGATTCACATTTGAAATGGCAGTATTTCATAGCAGTAGTAGTAGCAGCAACAGCTTTGTTTTTCTTAGTCGTGGCAGCCAGTTAACACTGTACTAGTGGCTTAACAGACCAACACTTAAGTCCTTATTTTTTTGTTTTTGTTTTTGTTTTTAAGTCATTGAAATTATGAGACTATCATTCAAATGGAAGCATTATAGTTCTTCGGAACCATTATGATCTCAAAAGAAAAGGAGAATGATACAGATATTCTGGCTGAGGTGTTTTGAGGTGCATCGAAGTGTTCCAAGCTGTGACTTACCTTAACATGTTCTTGAAGTACCATGGCGTGGATTAAAAGGTATGCTTTTAGAAATCTCCCAGTGACCCAAGGTCATGGATAGAATCAGCACTCATAATTCTGTACTTAGTTATTGCATATTTTGATACTCTAGTATTTAGATTGCAAAAATGATTATGAATTTATAGTAGGTTTTCTTTTGTTACTAAAACTTTATAATTGGCTTTTTTTCCATTTTGAGATAAGGTTATAGGAGATGCAAGGGTAGATATTTTCCATAAGTTTTAATGGTAATGGGCTATAATATCTTTTACGAAATAGTTCAGCCATTATTCAAGTGTTAGTTTGTATGTAATTATCTTTCTGCTTTACATCATAGACTAGCTTTTTTCTGTCATTTCATAGTAGTTTAAATAGGAAACATTTGGTTACATTTTTAGTTGGTTTCTTTGACCAAATAAAAACATTTCTAGGCATTTTTAATACAGTTTTACTCTTTTTAAAGAAATTTTGCTTGGAGGAAAATGATTTTTTTGGGGGGGGGGTCCAGTCGTGGGGCCTGAACTCTGGGCCTGGGCACTGTCCCTCAGCTCTTCAGCTCAAGGCTAGCACTCTACCACTTGAGCCACAGCGCCACTTCCAGCTTTTTTCTTTTTGCTTATGTGGTGCTGAGGAGTCGAACCCAGGGCCTCAGGCATGCAAGGCAAGCGCTCTACCACTGAGCCACCTTCCCAGCCCCAAGGAAAATGATTTTTAAATACAAATATTATGACTTCTTTTCATATATATTCATATATGAATATGTGTTAATCATATACTTATGGTATGTAGTTTTACTGTTATTTGTTAGTAGTAGTAATTTTGGGCTTTATAATACCCACTTAGCCACCAAAAATCTTTTAAGGTTTTTATGTTTATAAAATTGTATTTGTAATGTAAGCAAAAGTATTTGATTATATTTGTACTAGGTGATTGCTACCAAGTTTTTATATTTTAAAGTTTTATTTTAAGTAGTTGTACAGAAGGGTTTCACTTTAACAAGTAAACTTAAAAAAAATGTGTTAGAAGGCTGGGTGCCACGGTGGCTCATGTCTGTAATCCTAGCTACTCAGGAGGCTGAGATCTGAGGATCACAGTTCAAAGCCAGCCTGGCTTTGTGGCTCAAGTGGTAGAGTGTTTGCCTTGAGCTGAAGAGCACAAGGACAGCACCCAGGCCCAGAGTTCAAACCCCATGACTGACCAAAAAAAAAAGTGTTACGAGTGAGACAACCCAGATATAAGTTGAATTTATTAATGTTATAAAGTTCAGAATTCTGTTGTTTTCTTCCTCCTCCTCCTCCTCCTCCTCCTCCTCCTCCTCCTCCTCCTCCTCCTCCTCCTCCTCCTCCCTTCTCCTTCTCCTTCTCCTTCTCTCCTTCTCCTTCTCCTTCTCTCCTTCTCCTTCTCCTTCTTTTTCTTCTTCTGTTCTAATGCTGGCTTTTTTGTTAGTTAATTGGAGATAGAGTCTCACAAACTTTGAACTGTGATCCTCAGATCTCATACCTCCTGATTACAGGCATGAGCCACTAGTGCCTGACAGAATGCTTTATCCTTTAGAAAATGAATGGACATATGTTGGGAAGATAGAGAGGTTAAAGTCATGAGCTGAAAAATTGGCTAGAAATACACCGGTAAAGTCCATTATATTAACCAGGCTACCATATGCCATTAAAACAGTTAAATTTTTAATGGAATTAAAGCTAAGAGAAAAATATTGAATATTAAAATATTATCTTCTAAGTAAGTCAGCAACTACTAGCCATGCAGCCATTCATCTCAACCCAGAATGTTATGTGTGATGACATAATAGATTTTATCCTCCAAAAAAGAGTTCCTCAAACGTAATTATTTCATGATAGCATTCAATGTGTTGTTTACAAGATATATTTCTCTGTATTATACTTAACTACTTCAGATTAATTTTTTTCTGGAGTAGCATTGGGCCTTCATTTATTTTGTTTAAAATTTGCAGAGTATTTTGATACATAGGCAAACTTAGAAACTTCTTTTTTTTTTTTTTGCTGGTCCTGGAGCTTGAACTCTGGGCCTAGGCATTATCCCTGACCTGCTTTTCTCAAAGCTAGTACTTTATCACTTCAGCCATAGCACTACTTCCAGCTTTTTTTGAGTAGTTGATTGGAAATAAGAGTCTTATGGACTTTCCTGCCCTGGCTGGTTTCAAACTGACCTTTAGATCTCTCTCACTGGCACCTGGCTAGAAACAAACTTGGAAGAAGAACATGTTTCATTTTTTTAATATTTTCCGTTTATTTTGTTATCTTGACAGGCTGTGAGAATGGTCTGGAAAAAAGTATAGACTTACATATGAAGTATGTGATAGCATAAGCATGTTATTATATAATTGTATAATATTATATATTTATATTATGTCATAATACAGTTATGAAGGGCTGGGCATGTAGGAACCAAAAATTGATTTGACAGGGATAGTGATGACTATTAAGTGCCAAATCAGGATGCGCCAAGTTTAAGTTTTATTTTACATTTGCCTACTGTGAGTCTTCCTCTTTCTTGTAGTAGAGTGTCTGTCCTCGCAGCTATGCGGGAGGCAAAGTGAGATTGCAATACTAGCTGGCCAAAACCTTGAGCCTCTTTTTGAAAAATAACTAAAACAAAAAGAGGCTCAAGTTATAGAGCATACCTACCTAAGTTCAAACTCCAGTACTGTTGCACATAGGCACACACACTTGCACATGTGCAGTAGTGCAGATATTGATTGAAATATTGTGTGTGTGTGTGTGTGTGTGTGAGAGAGAGAGAGAGAGAGAGAGAGAGAGAGAGCATGAGAAAGAGAGAGAGAGAAGAGAGAGCGAGCGAGAACGAGCACGCAAGCATGAGTGTGAGCTGGTGAGGGTTGAACTCAGGGCTTGGGCTCTGTCCCTGAGCTCTTTTCACTCTCTACCACTTTGAGCCACAGCATTACTTTCAGTTTTCTGGTGGTTAATAAGCCTGAACTGGCTTTGAACTGTGATCCTCAGTTCTCAGCCTCCTGACTAGCTAGGATTATAAGTGTGAGGTAGGTGTGAGGTACCTGCATCCAACTAAAGATTTTGTTGTTGTTGGTGGTGGTCATGGGGCTTGAATTCAGGGCCTGCCTAAGTGCTTCCCTGAGCTTTTTTGTTCAAGAGAAGCGCTCTGCCACTTTGAGCCACAGCACCACTGATGGAAATCGTTTTTGTTTTACCATAGACTTAGGCTTCCTCAGAGATGAAATTAGTGTTAACATGGTGTTTTGCTTGTTAAAATAACCAGGATAGATTCCAGTGTATGGCTTCTAATAACATCACTTTTAAAAGTTCAGCTTCCATGTCTTGTTTTGATTTTTGTTTCATTTTTTTGTATGTGTCTACTTTGTTTGCCTTGGAAAATATATAAAGGTGCATCATTAGTAAGATACTTGTCAAACATTTAAAATATTAAGGTTTCTGTTTTTGTAAAGATTCTGGTGACATTTAAACATTTTTTTTTTTTTTGGAATAGTGTCTATGCCTAGTATAATATCCTTATAACAAGAGATAATTTGTAGATCTATTGCAGATGGTCAGAGTTTCTGATGAGTGTTTTTTTTTTTTTTTGGTCGGTCGTGGGGCCTGAACTCTGGGCCTGGGTGCTGTTCCCAGTGTTTCAGGTCAGTATTAGTGCTCTACCACTTGAGCCACAGCGCCACTTCTGGCCTTTTCTGCTTATGTGGTGCTGAGGAATTGAAGCCAGGGCCTCATGCATGAAAGGCAAGCACACTACCACTGAGCTACCTTCCCTGCCCCCTGAGTGTGTTTTTAAAAAAATATTATTTATTGTTATTTTTACGGTGTTAAACAAAGGGGTTATTTCATAAGTCAGGTTATAAGTACAATTCTTCTTTTCTTCCTTTCTTTTTTTTTTCACTCTGGGCCTGGGTGCTGTCCCTGACCTCTCTCCTTTGTTTAAGGCCAGCACACTGCAACTATAGTGCCACTTCCAGCTTTTTCTGTGATTAATTGGAGATAAGAATCTCAGAGAGATTTTCCTTCCCAGGCTGGCTTTGAGCTTGATCTTCAGATCTCAGCCTCCTTGAAGAGCTAGAATTACAGGTGTGAGCCACCAGTGCCCAGCTGATGAGTACAGTTGTTTTTGGACAATGTCACTCCTTCCTTCATTTTCCTTAGTTTCTCCCTCCTATCTCTGCCCACAAGCTACATAGTTCATTTTTCACATAGTATATATACTGAATACCATGACTACATTTGTTCACTCTTCTTCCCTCCATTTCTGCACCCTCTGGTGAATATTTTTAAATATATAAGGCTTCATAATAGGGCATTGTCAGCATACATATGTTTTAAGATTGTGTCTAATATACAGTTACTTCTTCGCTAAAAAGCAGTAAGAGAATGAAGACTGCTGGTAAATTGTTTCATAGGAACAGAATTTGTGTAATTGTTTTCTAAACTTAGGAGTTGAAAAAAATGCAAGAATCCTTTGGCAAAGAGGATAGCAAAAGATAATAAGCATAATTCATTTGTCTCGGCCAAAGTTCTTGGAAAGGATCAAGAAGGTCTTATTTCCTTCTCTGATATATTCCTTAGAAGTTATATTTTGAATAATAGAAGATAAAGTAATAACCAGTCAGTCATGTGGATTTGGGGTATGGAAGAATTGAATTCCTTTATCATCTTTGCTTCTCCAGGGTCACCCCTCCCTCAACTGCCAGCTGTCCCTTGTCCTTTCCCAGATTTCTAATTCTTGATATTCTTTTCAGTAGCATTGTTTTGTTTTTCATAATTAAGAGCACTAAATACTTCATTCTTTATTTTCCTCTCTCTTCTGGTCCTGGACCTTGAACTCAAGGTCCTGGACCTTGAGTCTCTTTGTGATCAAAGCTAGTTAGTGCTCTACTACTGGAGCTTGGAAATAAGAGTCAGGTAAGAGTCTCATGGACTTTCCCTGCCCAGGCTGGCTTTGCAGTGATCCTCAAATCTCAGTCTCCTGAGTAGCTAGCATTACAGGTGTGAGCAACTGGTGCCCAGCTCATTTTTCTTTTTTTATTAAGTAGTTGTACAAAGGTCATGCTTCTTGTTCAAGGTGATCCCTTCCTTTGTTCTCCCTGATTTTTTTTTTTAATGCTCTTGTACTGGGGTTTGAGTTCAGGGCCCTAGTCCTATCCCTTAGCATTTTTGCTTAGAGCTGGCATTCTACCAATTGAGCCACAGCTCTAATTCTGCCATTCTGGTGGTTAATTAATTAGAGACAAGAGTCTTACAGACTTTCCTGCCCAGGCTGCCTTCAACCCACAATTCTCAGATCTCTGCCTCCTGTGTAGCTAGGATTATAGACATGAGCCACCAGTGCCTGGCAAGAGTACTGATTCTTACTGTATTCCTTTTTTTTTTTTTTTTTGGCGGTTGTGGGGCTTGAACTCTGGGCCTGGGTGCTGTCCCTCAGCTCTTCAGCTCAAGGCAAGCGCTCTACCACTTGAGCTACAGCGCCACTTCCGGTTTTCTGGTGGTTTATTGGAGATAGGAGTCTCATGGTCTCTCCTGCCCAGGCTGGCTTTGAACCGCGATCCTCAGATCTCAGCCTCCTGAGTAGCTAGGATTACAGGCGTGAGCCACCGGCGCCCGGCTTGTATTCCTTTTTAAATAGGATTTTTAGCATACTTTTGATTAAGAAAATCAGAATCCTCCAACCATGATTAGTCTAATTTTTAAAAATATCTTTAAAAAGATGTTTTGCTATCATAATTGTGATGATGAAGGTAAATTACAATATTAAGATGGTAGTAGAAGCTAAATAACTAGGTTGATGAAATGTGTATTAAATTTAGTTTATTAAGATTCCTTTATTGTTGATACTTCTGTGGAAAATTTACTTGTACCTAAGAAATTGTAGTTTGGGTCAGGCAAGGGACAGAAGCAAGTACATAGCATGGATGAAGCCAGGTGTGGTATCTCACCATGCCTGACTTCTGAGCTAAAAGACAAAAACCAAACAAAAATTTTGTGCCAGGTGCCTGTGGCTCATGCCTGTAACCCTAGCTTCTCAGGAGGTTGAGATCTGAGAATCACTGTTCAGAGCCAGCACAGGCAGGAAAGTCTAGATTCATCTCCAGTTAGCCACACAAAACAGCTGGTTAGTAGAGCTGTGGTTCAGGTTGTAGTTGTAGTGTACAAGCCTTGAGCACAAAAACTCAGTGTCCAGGCCCAGAGTTCCAGACACAGGACCTTCAAAAACAAATTTTTTTTTTTTTTTGCCTTGCACAAATGTTTTCAAGACTCCTTCTCAACCCAGAGATGGGTGCAGTAAGATATGCATGTCATCTTAAAGTACTTGGGAGTCTGAGTTTGAAAGGCCTGGATTGATCCCAGGCACAAAAGTGTTGGAGGCTCCATCACAAAAGAGAGAAGCTGAACATTGTAGTATACACATATCAGCCCAACAAGGACAAACAGGAATTATAAAATTGGTGGATCATTCATGGTTCAGATGGTATGCCCATGCATGTTGGCCATTGCTTGTAGATTTAGTTGATTTCTGTATCCCTGGCCTTCAGTATGTATTTGTCCAATGAATTCACCTTTTTTTGGTGCCAGTGTTGGGGCTTGAACTCAGAGCTTGTCATGGCCTTTTCATTCATGGTTAGTGTTCTACTACTCCTTGCCTCCAGTTTTTGTTGGTTATTTGAAGGTTACAAAGCTCTTGTATCTGCAGATTGGCATGGAACTTCAATCCTCAACATCTCAGCCTTCTTAGAAGATAGGATTACAAGCATGAACCACTAGCACTAGTCTTTTCTTTTTCTTTTTTGGATCCAGTCGTGGGGCCTGAACTCTGGGCCTGGGCGCTGTCCCTCAGCTCTTCAGCTCAAGGCTAGCGCTCTACCACTTGAGCCACAGCGCCACTTCCAGCTTTTTTCTTTTTGCTTATGTGGTGCTGAGGAATCAAACCCAGGGTCTCAGGCATGCAAGGCAAGTGCTCTACCACTGAGCCACCTTCCCAGCCCTAGCACCAGTCTTTAAATGCACTTTTAATTAAATACTATTTTGCCATGGTATAAGACGCCATTTTCAACCTCTTAATTTACAAATATAGAGAATGACTAGATACACAATCTTATTTTGAAATGTCTTAGTTTCTTATTTGTCATTACTGAATTGGAGATTGATAGCTCTTGCAAAGATAGAGAACCTTTTTTCAGTCAAAGGCCATTTGTAACATTTTTTACAGAGTATACAAAATTATCATCACACAGGTAGATAGCTTTAGTTAGTCAAGAACAAGGGTATGTGTCTGTCCTATCATGTACCAGTGATTTTGGGGGCTTAAAATGAGTGAAGGCTGAAAAGTCTGTGTTATGTATACATTGACCTTTTTTTTTGGGGGGGGGTCCGGTCGTGGGGCCTGAGCGCTGTCCCTCAGCTCTTCATCTCAAGGCTAGCGCTCTACCACTTGAGCCACAGTAACACTTCTGGCTTTTTTCTTTTTGCTTATGTGGTGCTGAGGAATTGAACCCAGGGCCTCAGGCATGCAAGGCAAGTGCTCTACCTCTGAGCCAACTTCCCAGCCCTATACATTGACCTTTAATGAGAATTGTGCTTAAGGTGTTTCTCTACCCAGTGTTTCCCATTCATTAACCCTTGCTTCATGAGCTCACCCACATTCCCATTTCACAGATATGGATTCTAAAGCTATAGGATAGCTGAAAGCACAGAAGGGTGAGCATGGCATATACATATATGTGTTTAATTTGGTTTTGATTAAGACCTGGAACTGTTTAGAAGTAGTTTACATAATAATTTACAGTGAGTAGGGAAAGGCCAATTGTGATCTATGCTCATATTCCACAGAAAAAAAGTTCTGTATTCCAATGAAAGCATTTCTGTACTTGGGATTGACCAGATTTGATTTGCTAGGCAGTGGACAATTGCCCTTTTATGGCTTCTAGATCCTTCATTGCTCTTTTGTTTCTTTTTGCCTTGGTGGCTCTGACACTCCCTCAAGCAAGCTTTCTTAAACTCGTGTTGTTGTTCTCTTGGCTCCAGTTTTGTCTCCTTCCTTTACTCTCTGTCCCTTCTTTGTACTGCCCAGCTCCTTTCTGTCCTTTCCCCTCCTTCCTCCCTCATTACTTGCAACTTGAACAAACAAAAGAATTCTCTCTGTATTCTGCCTATAAAAGAACAATAATGTGAACCTTGAATAAGGTCAACTTTTGAGTCATAGAACCAGGCAGGTCAAGTGAGAAGTGAAAGACAAACGAGGGTCAATGAGGAGGATGCTATGAAAATACAATAAATCTTAGATCCTTGGAGGCTGTCCAGATTTAAAAGAGCTGACCCAGGACAAGTAGTATTTCTGTTTCAGAATAAAGACCTTATTGGTCTCCTGTTACTTACTACAGGCTGTGTTCACAGTGAAAACCTACCCCATACACATCTCAGCCCGGACCCTGTGCTTGGTCTGTATTAATAGAGTTATAATATAGTGGTCAGAACAATAGAATTAAGTCTTGAAAGCTATCAGAACCAAACTAACATTGGTGAATGTCTTAGTCCATTTTGTTCCACTGTAACAGAATACCATAGGCTGTGTCATTTATGGAAAAAAGTTTATTTTTTTTATAATACATAGGCTGAGAGGTCCAAGATGTTACCATTATATCTGGTAGATCTATCACTTCTTCTTTCCCTCCCTCTGCTCCCTCCCTCCCTTCCTGTCCACCTCCCCTTCTCTCTCTTAAAATAGAAATTTATTTAATGCTGGCACTAAATTCATAGCTTTGCACTCTAGCTTTCTTTCTTGCTCATGGCTGCTGTTCTACCACGTGGGCCATGCTATCACTCTGCCTGGTAGATCTTTCTGCATCAAAACCCATGCTATACATCCCTGTGTAAAAAGTTGCCTGTATTGGAGGGTAAGAGGTGGTCAAACACGATATGACAATAATCCAATCCCATAGTTACATTAATCCACCCATGAGCATAGAGCCATTGTGACCTAAGCACCTCCCAACACTGTCAAAATGGGAATTACATTATGTGTGAAGTTTGGAGGATACATTCAAACCAAAATATAAAAGAACTTTTACTGCATTCTTCCTGTAAAAGAGCAATAAATAATGTGAATCTTGAATAAGGTCAACTTTGGAGTCACAGAACCAGGCAGGTCAAGTGAGAAGTGAGAGTTAAAAATTCAGTGAACAAAGGGACTGGTGATTGTCAGTGGGTTAGGGGAAAAGTGGGTTTGGGGTAAGATTGCTTCTAATGAGATCTTGCCCTTCAACCTCTGTTCCTTTGTATGGTTTATCTCTTCTCAGAGCTCTTTGGCACCTGGGCTTACTCTTTTGGTCTAAGCAGGACATGAAGACAGACTGACAGTTTCTAATGGCTTAAATGCACTTTTGAAGAAAGTCTGTAAGCTCTGAATTGTAGTTAAATTTACTTCTTCTGATTGTTTTTGGACTTTATTATCACAGATGTACATTTATTCACTACCAACATGATAACAAAAGAGCATAGTTTCCAATTTATAATGAATGTATTGGAGTTTTAACATGCAAGCAAAATGTAATTTTCCTAATTGATGTACAGATATTACATGAAATATTTGGAAGTCTCTTTCATGTTTGGATCATAAGAATTGTTATAATTTCATTTTACCTCTTGAATATTTTCTCTTTTTAACTCAAGGTATCTATACTATTCTCTTTTACATGTTTTTTTTTTTTTTTTTTTTTTTTTTTAAACGTGGCTTGGCTTTGAGGGATTTTTTTTTTTTTTTTTTTTTTTTGGTCAGTTGGCCTCGGCACTGTCCCTCCACTCAAGGCTCAAGGCTCAAGGCTAGTGTTCTAGCACTTGAGCCACAGCTCCACTTCTGGATTTTTCTGCGTACGTGGTACTGAGGAATCAAACCCAGGGCCTCATGCATGCAAGGCAAGCACTTTACCACTGAGCCACCTTCCCAGCCCTTTTTTACATGTTTTTAAAAATGAGTGTATCACCACTTTTCCCCCCATAATGACAGGCTACTTGGAAATAACTTAATTCAAAGGGGCCACTGGCTCATGGCTGTAATCCTAGCTACTCAGGAGGCTGAGCTCTGAGGATGTGGTTTGAAGCCAGCCCAGGCAGGAAGTCTATGATACTCTTATCTCCAGGTAACAACCAAAAGGCCGGAAGTAGACTTTGACTCAAGCGGTAGAGTGCTAACCTTGAGCAAAAAAGCTCAGGGGCCATACTCAGTCCCAGTATTAGTACACATGTGTGCTAGCACATACGTGTGCACACATGCTTCTTTGTGAAAAAATTTTTAGCCGGGCGCCAGTGGCTCACACCTGTAATCCTAGCTACTCAGGAGGCTGAGATCTGAGGATCACGGTTCAAAGCCAGCCTGGGCAGGAAAGTGTGAGACTCTTATCTCCAATAAACCACTCAAATCAGAAATGGCACTGTGGCTCAAGTGGTAGAGTGCTCTCCTTGAGCTGAAGAGCTGAGGGACAGCGCCCAAGCCCAGAGTTTAAGCCCCCCAACCGACAAAAAAATTTTTTTTTTTCTTGTAAAGATGCTGTACAAAGAGGTTACAGTGACATCAGTAAGGTAATGAGTTCATTTCTTGTTAGGTATTGTTATTCCCTCCTTTGTTTTTCTCCCACTAGCCCTTCCTTCCCCTACCTCCCTCACTCCCTCCTTCCCCCCAAAGTTGTAAGGTTCATTTCCAACATAGTGTTTTGTGAGTATCATTGTTGCAATGGGTCATCCTGTGTCCTTATTTCAGCATATTGTTCTTATAAATTTGAATCATAGTCTTTCCTTTGTACATTTGGCCTTATGTTATCTCCATAAATACTCCGGTGTATCTGTTGTTTTAAAAGGAAAATAATGACAGATCCACTGATGAATTTAAATATAAATGCCTCTCAACAACATAGGGATCATCTTGTGGTTAACCCTACATATTAAGTTGAAAAAACCTCAAGTTGGAAGTGATTTTAGCTAGAGGCTGGTGGCTTATACCTGTAATCCTCGATATACTCCAGAGACTTGAGATCTGGAAGATTACTGCTGTAAACCAGTGGGGCGGAAAAGTCTGTGAGTCTTTATCTCCAAAGTAACCAGACAATGCTACAAACCTGGCAAGCAAGCCAGCCTGAGACCTTCTAAGTTCAAACATTAGTACCTTTTTTTTTTTTTTTTTGCCAGTTCTGGGGCTTGAACTCACGGCCTGCCCACTGTCCCTGAGCTTTTGCTCAAGGCTAGCACTCTACCACTTGAGCCACAATGTCACTTCCAGCTTTTTCTGCTTATGTGGTACTGAGGAATCAAATCGAGGGTTTCATGCATGCTAAGCAAGTGTACAGTGAGTACACTGTAAAGTCTTGGTTGGTTAGTCTCATGATCCCATAAGCTAACTAGAAGCTGTAGTTTACAGACACTGCCCAGGATCTCAAGAGAATATTACAGTATATTGCTAGCTAGAGAAAAGAAGAATGAGTCATTATACAGTTGGAAAAAAAAAGCTCACATTGGACTATTATAAGCTGGGGACTACCTTACATTAAACTTTATAGCAGTATCATAGCTGCTTAAAAAGAGGCTGAGATCTGAGGGTCGCAGTTTTAAGCCCTAGCAGGAAAGCCAGGAACCCTCCCCCCTCCCACCCCCCACTCCCGCAAAAACAAAACAAAAAAAAAAGGACCAGAAATGGAGCTGTAGCTCAAGTGGTAGAGCACTAGCCTTGAGCACAAAAAACTGGACAACATCCAGGACCAGAGTTTAAGCCCCAGATCTGACAGAATAATAAAGATAAAAATAAATTGACCAGTCATAATTTGGTGGAAGCAAGGAGTGAAAAAAAACTTGATTAAACTAAGTCTATGCAGATTCATAGTCTTTTTCAATTAAAAATGTGCTTCAATATTGTGATTTATGATTACAAACACTAAAGTCAGGAGACTATGACAGTCCTTACTACAATTTTAAGTCTTGTGTGCGGTAGTCAGTTCTGGAGGTTATTGCCAAATTTATAATAGTTACATGTGCTTATACATGTGTCTGTGTATATTATGCAACAAAGTATGGTTCCTGGATTGTGTTCTTATATCTTTAGAAAGTGGGTTTTCACTTTCTACTAAGCAAAAATATTTAATTTTTACCTTTTCAAACCTTATTGAATAGTTGAACAGTTGGGAAGATTTATAAAAGGTTTCTTTTCAGATTTTTTTTTGACAACCTCCCATAGCAACCCAGATCTAGGCTATGTCACAGAAAGTTTTAGAGTCCTTTTTTTTCCCTAGCATAAAAGTTCATGTCTGTCATCCTGTTCACATTTGAGTGACCAGAAGAGAACTTGAGGTACAATTCTATTTTGAATGTAAAAATTCTACCTGGGAGTAGATTGTATGGAAAATCATAAACATGAAACTCCAAGTTACATTTCAAACCAAGGTTCCCAGTATGTGTGAGCTTGGACAGGGTAGTTGCCAAGCAGGTTTCTTCTCTGATTAGGGAATAATAATACCTAATAAGATTGGTGGGGGTAGAGGCAAGCTTTCCTTGCAAAGTTTACTCTATAATGCCTGTCTCCTATCTGCTGTATAGATAGGGACTGTATTTCTTGTTTGTTGCTGTGGTATTCCATGTCAAGTGCCTGATATCGTAACTACTAAACAGCCACATAAATGAGGGTGGAATGATTAAAGTGAAAAAAGGAACTAGAACCTGGCAGGCAAATACATTAACACCATTCTATACTCTCTTTGTATCAGTTTCAGGTGAAATAGGCAAAGGAAGCCAGTTTTTAAAATAATCAATTGAAATATTCTGAATTCTTGCATGTTTACACAACACTGAATAGTTAATGAGTTTTACTTTAAAAATATGCTATGTGGGGCTAGGAAGGTAGCTCAGTAGTAGAGTGCTTGTCTCGCATGCATGAGGCTCTGGGTTCAGTTCCTCAGTACCACATAAGCAGAAAAAAACAGAATTGGCACTGTGGCTCAAGTGGTAGAGTGCTAGCCTGAGCTGAGGGACAGTGCCCAGGCCCAGAGTTCAAGCCCCATTACCAACTCCTCCCCCATCCCCCCAAAAAAATATGGTTTGCCAAAGAAAGAACCACAATTGGTCCTCATTTTCTGCCTAGTAATATGAATGAGAGAAGATTGTTAGAATGGCTGGACTCAGATTTAGATGGAAAAGAGGACCAATGGTATCAGGACTTAAATTTAACTTACTATTTGACTATTCTTGTAATATTTCATTTAATATAAAATACATATCCTGCAATGCTAGAGCTGAGGACTAGAAATGCCAGCTTCTAAACTTCCATGTTAAAAGGAAATTTGAGGACAATAGGAATTAAGTTCAGGAAAGGACTTTGTTTACCCTCAGTCTAAGCAAGCATTAAAAGCCTTAACGTTTTGTAAGCACATGTACATGTATACGCATATACATTTCTAAATTAAAATAATATACCTTATGGAAATTATATAGGTGCAATAGAACTTATTTTCACAAAGTAAGTATTCATACGTGACTATCACAGAAACTAGCTCTCTCCAGAGGCCTTTCTTAGCCACTTTTTTCGTTGGCTTGAGCTCAGGGCCTGGGTGTTCTTCCTGTGCTTTTTTGCTCAAGGCTAGTGCTCTACCACTTTGAACCACAACTCCACTTCCAGTTTTCTGGTGGTTATTTGGAGCTAACAGTCTCACACTCTTCCTGCTGGGTTGGCTTTGGACCATAATCATCAGATCTCAGCCTCCTGAATAGTTAAAATTACAGGTATGAGCTACCAGCACCTAGCTCTTAGCCACTTCTTGAAGATAACCATGTTCTGTGTAACAGCAAATATTTTTGCCCATTTTGATTTTTATTAAATAATCATGTAACTTATTGCCTTTTAAACCTGTCCTCTTTGGAATTTTATCACTACTAACAACCTAGACTCAACAACATATACTTTAAACTGTTAAGAGTGGTCTAGCATTATTGATATTCTTTCGTACTTTTGTTAAGGGAAAATTCTGGATCTTTATGAACTGTCTAATCAGATGTATTTTTGCCTACAAAACTTGGATTATTTGTTCACTTTTATGCTCTTCATTTAAAGCTACTTTTCTATATTTTAATGAAAATACTAACATTCAGAAAGAGATATTCATTGCTTATAAATTATGAACTCATAGACAGTGTCATTACTTGCATTTAATTTTGAACAGGGTCCTAAGATTTTTATTACCAAAATTAATAATCTTGTGGAACACCACAAATATGGTATAGAAATCATAATTCAAATAAACTTCCACATTCTATAAGTGTTTATGAACAAATCACATAGCTGTTTATAAATCAACCCCTTGGTTCTTTATTCAAGTGCCATTCTTTCATGTTTCAAGATAGTCATACTTTCCTATTTGAGGAAATAAGAGGCTAGCACATGACCATAGATTTTGCACATACTCTGTTTCTACTAACACCAGAGTTCCTTTATATAGATTTTTTGTTTGTTTGTTTGCTTGTTTTAGTTGTGGGGCTTGAACTCTGGGCCTGGGTGCTATCCCTCAGCTCTTCAGCTCAAGGCTAGCACTCTACCACTTGAGCCACAGAGCTACTTCTGGTTTTCTGGTGGTTTATTGGAGATAAGAGTCTCATGGACTTTCCTGCTCAGACTGGCTTTGAACCATGATCCTCAGATCTCCTGAGTAGCTAGAATTGCAGGCGTGAGCCACTGGCGCCCAGCTTCTTTATATGGTTCTTTTAATTTAAACTTTCATAAGTAAAAAGGGTAATTACTAAGATGTATTGAGCATTTTACTATGTTCCAGGTACTGTTCTATATGTTTTCTGTGTATTAATTACCACATTTAATTCTCTTGACAACCACTGTGTCCTTTTCATTGAAAAGGAAACTGAGATCTAGGGAGGTATGGGACTAACTTTAGACTTATACAAATGAATGCCAAGTTATAAATTTGACCTAAGCTAGTCTCCTTGCTGTTATGATTCCAACCTGAATCATTCTTCTAATGCTTTTCTTCTCCCCTGCTTCCAACCTGCATAATGGCCACAGTGTGTGCCAGCCCTATTTACTTACCATGTTTCTCCTTTAACAGGACCTTACTCTGTGGGCATGTTATCAAAATTCGACTTTTTCAGCTCAGCTTGCTACTTAATTTGTGACTTTGGCCTTTCATACCTTTAAGATGATGTAGACTTTGTAGAATTGTCTTACTATGATTAAGTAAGGCATTATATAAAAAATGTATAGCTAATGCCTGACACAGTGAACACTGAAAACCCTGTACTACCTCCTGAGCTGAGAGGTTTTTGTTCCTCTGTGTTGCTAAAAGACTAGGTGTGGCAGTGACCCATTGTCCTCAGTACATCTGTGTGGCATGGGCTCACTGTGGATATGAGGCCTGTTCACATAGTGTACTATGTTTACGCGTGTTATTTCTCTATGTAGATAATTGCTGGAGGAATCCTTGTGTTTTTTTAAGGGTGAAGTCAAGTCCTAAGGGAGAATTCATAGTACTAACAGCTTACTTAAGTTGTTTTTTTTTTTTTCCTCCAGGAAATTTGGTGAGCGCCCTCCACCCAAACGACTCACAAGGTAAGTGTTTATATTATCCTATTACACGAACATTTCATGTATATGTAGTTCCTGCCATTTTAGAAACTATATTAGGTGCTTTTAATAATCATTCAAATACTGTTCTATAGCTTGTAAGCTTATTCTTTTTTTTTTTTAATTGTATGTTTTTTGTCTTTTCTTTTTTGGTACTGGGTATGGAACCCAGGATATTTTGCCACTGAGCTGCTACCTCCCAACCCTATAAGCTTATTTGTGTCCTCACTTACCTTCATTTTCCCATCTAAAAAATAAAACAAAAGAACACAGGAAATAAAAATATACTTCAAAAGGGAAAAAATAAAACCTTTCTGAAAATTAGTTTTTAAAGATTTAAAGTATTTAAAGATTTAAAGGGACAGATTATAAAAAAAGCTTCCTGTGAGTAGCTGTACTTACCTAATTACAGTTTTTTGATTACAGACAAGACATGAAAGAAATAATGGTTTTTGAAAATATTCCTCCCCCTAGGTTGAAATTTGGTTTCATGATTTTTATGCTGGTGCCCCAGCACTTGAGCCATACCTCCAGCCCAGTTTGTTTTGCTGATTATGTTTGAGATAAGGTCTTACCTCCTAGCTGGGTACGGCCCTAAGCCAAGATCTGCCTACTTTAGATAATGTTTTTTGTAGTTTCTGGGATCACAGGCAATCACCATCATGTCTACTTCCCTCCATGGAGATAGTCTCTTGGACTTTTGTCTTTTGGCCTTTTCTGTCCTTGAAGACCTGGAATTGCAAACATTCCCCCTTCCCCCTCCCTTGCCATTCTCAGCAAACTTCCTAGTACCTTAGGATAATGGGTGCTTGACATATCTAGGTGTGGTGTAGAAGAGGTTTTGAGAACTTTCCTGCCCTGGCTGGCCTCAAATGGTGAGTCTCCCATTCTCAGCCTTCCAAATAAGCAAAAGCCAATGGTACCCAGCTCTGAACAGAATTTTAGTGAACAGTACTTTCACCTATTTTAAAATAAATGTAAGATTATCCTAGCTACTCAGATGGCTGAGATAGAAAATTTGTAGTTTGAAGCCTACCCTGAGACTCTTTATCTCCAATTAAAGTTCTCAAGTGGTAGAGCACAAAAAAGCTCAGGGATAGCACTTAGGCCCTGAATTTAGCCCTAGGACCGGCACAAATACACACAGACATATAAAATAAAAGATACAAACATTACACTATGTTCTAATTATATAATTATATTTAACTTTTATAGGATATATTTTCATTACATTTTAAACTATTAATCTTAAAAAATGGTAAAGGGGCTGGGAAGGTGGCTTAGTGGTAGAACGCTTGCCTTGCATTCATGAGGCCCTGGGTTCGATTCCTGAGCACCACATAAGCAGAAAAAAAAAGCCAGAAGTGACGCTGTGGCTCAAGTGATAGAGCGCTAGCCTTGAGCTGAAGAGCTGAGAGACTGCGCCCAGGCCCAGAGTTCAGGCCCCACGACCAGACCCCCCCCCCCAATTTATTTTATTTATTTATTTATTTATTTATTTATTTATTTGGTCGGTCATGGGACTTGAACTGAGGGACAGTTCCTCAGCTCTTTAGCTCAAGGCTAGTGCTCTACCATTTGAGTCATAGCACAACTTCTGGATTTTTCTGTTTATGTGGTACTGAGGAATTGAACCCAGGGCCTCATGCATGGGAGGCAAGCACTTTACCACTGAGCCACCTTTCCAGTCCCTAAGTTAGAAATTTAAAAGTCATAGTTGTAGAGAATTCTGCATTGTCAATATTAGTTTTGTGCCAATACTAAGGCTTCAACTCAGGGCCTCTTGCTCTCCTTCAGCTTTTTGCTCATATCTGGTGCTTAACCACATGAGCCACACCTCTAGTTTGGAGTTATTTGGAGATAAGGGGTCTTTTGATTTGTTTGCCCAGGTTGGGTCCTAATGGAGATCCTCAAATCTCAGTCTCGTTAGTTTGAATTATAGGTATATAGGCATGAGCTACCTACACCCAGCTAGTTTTTTTTTTTTAAATCTCTGAAGAAAACTATTTGAATAGAGATGTGTATGTTAGTCTATCTAAGCTGTACTCTTAACCCCACTTATGTTCTGTCTTTTATCTTAATAATTTGTTTTTGTGAGTTTGCATTTTTCATTTTCTTTACACCATTCTTGACTTACTGTTTCATATTCATGGCTCTTCAGGTTATTTCCAAATTAATATTATAAAAAGAGCAGTTGTATTTATAGAATGATAAATACCTGACAGAAGATCATAGGAGGCAGTTTTAACGGATCCCCTGCTAGGCAAAATGATGTACTGGATTAATACCTGAGGCATCCAGTGACAGCTTAGAAGTCTGTATATATAGGTTGAACATGCCTAATAAAAGAATCTGAGGGCTGGGAATATGGCTTAGTGGTAAAGTGCTGGCCTAGCATGCATAAAGCCCTGGGTTCAGTTCCTCAGTACCACATAAGCAGCAAAAGCCAGAAGTGGTGCTGTGGCTCAAGTGGTAGAATGCTATCCTTGAGCAAAAGAAGCTCGCTCAGGGTACAGGGCTGGGAATGTGGCTTAGCGGTAAAGTACTTGCCTAACATGCATGAAGCCCTGGGTTTGATTCCTCAGTACCACATAAACAGAAAAAGCCAGTGGTGTGGTGTTGTGGCTCAAGTGGTAGAGTGTTAGCCTTGAGCAAAAAGCAGCTCTGGGACAGTGTTCAGGCCCTGGGTTTAAGCCCCAGGACTGGCCAAAAGAAAGAAAGCAAGCGCTCAGGGACAGTGCACAGGCCCTGAGTTCAAGCCCCAGGACTGGCCAAAAAAAAAAAAAAAAGATCTGAAATGCTTTAAAAACATAAACTTTTTGATTGTTGCATGATGCTCATAAAATTTCAGATTTTGGAGTTCCCCAAATTTAGCATGTCTTAGCATTAAAAGTCAGCAAATATTCCGAAATCCAAAATATTCCTATACTTGAAGTACTTCTGGTCCCAGGCATGTCAGAAAAGTGATATTTGACAGACAGTAATCTCTGTATAGATAGATACCTTTCCTTAGGGAAGTATGCCACCTGGTGAATGTAGGAGTTTGGAATGATGAAATCACTATTTGGCAATTACATGGTAATTATTTCAGGCAAAATGCACTAGTGGTTGTTTAAGTACTATACTAAAATTAGTCTTAAAATGAGTCTTCACAAAGTATAAAAGAATTGTCATATGATCATTCAGAAACCTGGCAGCGTGATCTAAACTTTATCTCACCTGTAAGACCTAAGTAGCCTCCAGTTGTGTTGTTGTTGGGTTTTTTTTTCTGTTGGTTGTGGGGCTTGAACTCTGGGCCTGAGCGCTGTCCCTCAGCTCTTCAGCTCAAGGCTAGCCCTCTACCACTTGAGCTACAGTGCTACTTCCAGTTTTCTGGTGGTTTATTGGAGATAAGAGTTGCACAGACAGATCTCAGCCTTCTGAGTAGCTAAGATTACAGGTGTGAGCCACTGGCACCCGGCTTCCAGTTGTGATATTAAGGAAATATCAGGCAGGTAAAAATTAGGGCCATGCTATAAAATAAATGATACTTCTTCAAAAAAAATCTCAAGATTCCAAGCAATTATTCCAGATTAAAGCAATTACTCCAGATGAAAGAGATAGAACTATATTTAAATAAATCCTGAACCAGGAAAAACATTTTTCTTTTGTAGTAAACTACAGTTAACAAACTGAGATAAATCAAATAAAAACAGCCAGACTCTGAGACTTGTCAACTATGTTGTCTTGTATCTCCAAGTCACCATAGGTTATATGCAGTTAATGCCATGTCTGTGTTCCTGCACAAGCTTTGCTTGTTTTAACAACAGCAAAAAAAATTGTCATGTTTTGACACAAGGGTGGAAGTTTCTCCACACACCTCTTCTCGACAAGGATAGTAGTCAAACTGTTATTAGAATTTGAATAAAATCTGCAAAGTATCAGTAAGTATCACATTGAGGCTAAGATGTCTCCAGCACTAGGAGAAAGATATTTGACATTCTTCTATATAATCACAACACTCACAATGTGAGTAGCTTTTAAGACTACCACTTCTGGCCAAGATGGAGTAACAGGACCTGGAATTATTCTCCTGCCTTAAACAACTAAAAACACGGACAAAATATATGCAACAATGGTTTTCTCAAAATATTGAGCATCAGGCAAGGAAGGACAGTGATTCTCAACAAATGGGATGAATGAGGTGAGCGCTGTGATTGCCCTAGCTCCTTGCCTAGTGAAAGTCTCCAGGTCAGGGAGCAGGTAGAGGAGTTCATGTAAAGCATGGAATGCAGAGAGGCTAAGAACTTCTGTGGGTTTACAGGGCAGACCCAGAGAGGATTGAAGAACTGTGCAGTTCCAGAAAGCTGTACAGTGTTCTCTTGGGAGTCTTCAAGTGAAGTATTGTTCAGCATACATATGGAGGAAAGGGCTATACTATTTAGATAGTAGTTTCTAGAAGAATTTAAGGAAGCAGGGCTGGGCGCTGGTGATTCATATCTGTAATCCTAGCTACTCTTGAGGCTGCGATCTGAGAATCACAGTTCTTAGCCAGCCCAGGCAGAAAAGTCCTAGAGAATCTTATCTCCAGTTAACCACCATAAAACTGAGAGGCCCTGAGGTTCAAAGTGATTGAGCATTAGCCTTGAGCAAAACTTAAAGACAGTGCCCCAGGCCCTGAGTTCCAAGTTTTATGACCTTCTCCCCCCCCCCCCCCCCCAACCAGGAAAAAGAAAAAAACAATTAGAGGAACCAATTCTTAAAACTCAACTTAGGGCTGTGAATTATGCCTGTTTGCAATGACCAGATAAAAATCTCATAATTCACAGGGCAGCAGTTAAAGCCCTCAGAAGGGCTGTTCTTTATTGTAAAAAAGTAAGGCTGGATGAAATGATACTCTGGTTTTACCCAGTAAACTTTAAGCAAGATCAAAAGACTCAGACTCTTCCAAGTCTACCAGAACAAAGCTCAAGGATGTAAGAACAAAAAAAAAAACCATGCACACTCAAAAATAAAAATACATCAGTCATACAAAAAGCAAGAAAAGTGATTAGTAATGAGATGTAATCAATCAAAAGCAATCTAAAAATACTTTAAATAGTTATTATACTTAATATGTTTAAAGAGCCAAGCTTCAGAGTTCGATTTAAGATCTATCTAAGGCCGGGCGCTGGTGGCTCACGCCTGTAATCCTAGCTACTCAGGAGGCTGAGATCTGAGGATCGCGGTTCAAAGCCAACCCGGGCAGGAGAGACTGTGAAACTCCTATCTCCAATAAACCACCAGAAAACTGGAAGTGGCGCTGTAGCTCAAGTGGTAGAGCGCTAGCCTTGAGCTGAAGAGCTGAGGGACAGCGCCCAGGCCCAGAGTTCAAGCCCCACGACCGACAAAAAAAAAAAAAAAAAAAAAAAAAAAAGATCTATCTAAGGCAAACGTTACAACTTTCCGCCAATACATTCAACATCTTCTGAAGAAGTGACAAGCTACCTAAAGGTTGCTCAAGAGAAATCTGTAATGTGAATATCTTTTTATCTACCTACAGACCTTGCCTTTGTTATTAAAAAATCTTCCAACAAAGAAAACTGCAGATGACTTCACTATTGAATTGTGTCACATATTTAAGAAAAATGGCTTTTTTACATGTAATTCTTTCAGAAGGCTAAAAAGAGGACATATCTTAAAGTTAATTAGGGCTTAACATTTCAAACTCTTCAGATTTTAGAAGAAAACAAGTAAAAATATTTGTGATTTTGGATACATAAAGGTTTTAAAAGACAATAATACTAAAAACAAAATTTGAAACGAAGAAACTGATTAACTTCAGAAAACTCATCAAAACTTATGAATAAAGAGTTTATGGCCAGATATAGATGATTCTCAAAAGGCAACAATAAGGAAATAACTTATTTTTAAAAATGGGAAATAGTAGCCAGGCAGCGGTGGCTCACACCTATAATCCTAACTACTTAAGAGGCTGAGATCTAAGGATCTCAGTTCAAAGCCAGCCTGGGCAGGAAAGTCTGGGAGAGTCTTATCTCCAATAAACCACTTAGAAAACTGGAAGTGGCACTGTGGTTCAAGTGGTGGAGCTCTCACCTTGAGCTGAAGAGCTGAAGGACGGCGCCCAGACCCAGAGTTCAAGCTCCATGACCAACAACAACAAAAAAGAAAGAAAATAGTTTGAACAGATAATTCACCAAGCAAAATATACACATCACAAATGACTTCTGAGGAAATGCAAATTAAAGCTCCATTACCAGAGTGCCTTCAGACTGCTGTGATAATATACTTGGTACATAGACTAGGTAGCTTGTTGACCATAAATTTATTTCTCAACATTCTAGAGGCTGCAAAGTCTTAAAGGTGCCAGCAGATCATTTGTATGGTGAGAGCTGCTTCCCTGTTAATAAATCTTCTCAGAAGGAAGAAGCATTTATGAGGACTCCACCTTCATGACCTAACATTTCCCAATTGCCCCGCCCGGCTTCTCAATAACAGTATTTCAGATTAGATTTCAACATAGGAATTTTTCAGGGTTATATTTGTTCTATAGCAACAAGCTACCACTATGTACCTGTTGAAGTGTATGAAATGTAAAGGGTTGATCATGTGTGCAGTAACTGTTACTTTATACTGACAAGTGGGTATGTAAAATGATAGAATAATTTAGGAAAGAAATTTGACACCCTCTTTAAAAAGTTGCCAGATTATGGTGGCTCATGCCTGTTGTAATCTTAGCTACCTAGGAGGCTGAGATCTGAGGATTGCTGTTTTCTTTTTTTTGTTTTTGTTTTGAGGATTTTTGTTTGAAGCCACCCCAGGCAGGAAAAACCCTGAGACTCTTATTTCCAGTAAACTACTCAAAAAAAGTGGCCTTGTGGTTCAAATAGTAGAGGCTAGCTAGAGGCTAGCTAGCCCAGGCCCTGAGTATAACAAGCCTTGACTATAAAGCCCATTTTATTACTGTGTCAAGAAATATCCAGCACATGCAAGTTGATCCTCATTCCAGGAAACCACTCATCTGTCATTACAGATTTCAGGTACTTTTTTTGTAGAATCTTATAATACTGGAATCATACAGCAAAAATTCATTTACTGCTCTTTAAAAATTGGAATTTGAACTCTCATTAGTGTTAGATATTATTTTTCTAATTGCTAAATAGAAATTTATTGTTGCTGGATATTTGGGTTATAGTGCATGACTATTAAAATTAAACTAATGCAAATATTTGGGTTTTAATTTTTGTATTCCATTTTTCTTGACTAAATACATAGTAATGAAATGGCCTCAAAAGGTTTAATTCGGGGAGAGCTTTTTTTTTTTCCTAATTAAATAATAAATGTTTTTCTTTCTCCCATAATTTTAGAAATGTGAACATTCTGTGATTAGCCAGTCTTTACTTGCAAGTGACTTCTTCATTAGGCCTCAATTCCCTTCTAAATAACATTCTTGTTCTGGAAGGCTGTTAGCTTTTCATCATTCTTTTTGTCTAGATAACATCCAAATAAAAATCCTGAAGGGAAAAGTATATGAACCCAGTTGTCACGCACAAGCTGAAGGAAGTTCATCATGACTTCATGACTGCTGTGGCCCGGCCAGGTCTGAATGCAGACTACAACCAGAGAGTTTTTTTTTTTTTTTTTAATAACTTCTGAAACCTTTCCCACTCCATAAATAATTTTGAAAAAAAGTTATTATTTAGAAAAAAAACCCGGCACAATTCTATCTACACAGTTTGAAATTTTATTTAGGGATACTGTAGTTAGGATATATACTATTCAGAGCACTTAAATGTGGCATACAGGTTTGAAAACTCAAATAAGAAAAATAGGATATTGTTGTTTATACAATAGAAACAGTTGCTCTCTGGTTGTTGAGGCTTCTTTTGCTAATTGGAACATGGTATCATTGTGAGGATGTTAGTTACAATTCAGACAGCAGACTCCAGAATACTGAATGCGCCACCCTGAGGTAACCCCCTCATGTGGAAAGCCTGAGTTATGAAGTTATGACTGTATGTACCTAGAGAGAGGATACCCAGTATACCAAGTGGCTTTTTCCTGTTTGCAATAACTAGAGGGTGAGACTAGAATCTTTAAGATTCTTAGGTTCTAGGAAGTCTGCAAATGCATATAGCCTTTTTATTATTGTTGTTGTTGTCCTGGGGCTTAAATCTGGGCTCTGTCCCTGAGCTCTTTTGTTGAAAGCATTTTTCTACCACTTTGAGCCACATCTCCACTTCTAGTTTTTTGGTGGTTAATTGGAGATAAGAATCTCACAGACTTTCCTGCCCAGGCTGGCTTTGAACCACTTTCCTCAAATCTCAGCCCCCTGAGAAGCTGGGATTAAAGGCATGAACCACCAGCACCCAGCTGGCATGTAGTTTTACTAATATTCTCCCTTTAGTACTCCAAACTATATCTTATAACATTTATCACTTACATTTTGGCTGGGATTTTAGTATCAGGGAATTTCCTTTACAAGGTTTGCAGCTTTTTAAAAGAAAGTTAACCATAATTGCTAGAGCTGTTTTATGTTTTCCTGCTAAGGAAACTTTTGTCTGTCACTTGGACTAAGCTTTCTACAAAACCTCTGTACTGTTGGTCTCACTGTCGGGGCAGTCTCTTTTTTTGTCTTCCTCTGTTTCTCATTCACACTTCCGTGTGTGTGTGTGTGTGTGTGTGTGTGTGTGTGTGTGTGTGTGTGTGTGTGTGTGTGTGTGTGTGTGTGTGTGTGTGTGTGTGTGTGTGTGTGTGTGTGTGTGTGTGTGTGTGTGTGTGTGTGTGTGTGTGTGTGTCTGTGTGTCTGTGTGTGTGTCTGTGTGTGTGTCTGTGTGTGTGTGTGTCTGTGTGTCTGTGTGTCTGTGTGTCTGTGTGTCTGTGTGTCTGTGTCTGTGTGTCTGTGTGTGTGTATTTATTACAGCCTTTGTCAGGCCTAATAGAAACAATCAGGTCTTGAAGCTCTTCCTTTGCTATTTTGCAGGGTGCCCCCAGAGAAATAACACCATATCCCCAAATTACCCAGTTCCTCCCTATCCAAACCTGCCTCAGGTGCCATGGCACTGAAGGAAGCAGACAGTTGCGGTGTGTTAGTTTACTAGGGACTTAAAGGCAGAAGTGTGAGTCACAGCAAGACCTGGTGGGTACCCACAGTTTGGGTCAAAAAACAAGGATTTATATAATGGCCATGAAAAAAAAGACTTTATTCAAGCTAGAACGTACCTGTTTTATATCCACTACAAGAAAGACGCAAATCACAGATGTGACCCTATATTCATCATAAACACCTTAAGATAATCATAATTGCAAATAGTTTCTTTAAGCAGTGGAACACTTAGCACAGTGCCCAATGCCCGGTGCTTTCAGTAGATCTTTAATGGGAAGATAGATAGGTGTGCCGCTGGTGGTACCTTCAGAACTTGGGCTTTGCAAGTCGGAAACTGAATGTTCACTCCTAGGTCCCTGCCCTTACTCCTGTACCCTGTGTTGTTATTAATGAGATTGAAATACTTTGTCTTTTTTACATATGCGTACTTATACCAGGGGGTTTTCATTGATTCCCTCCCACATTTTATCAGTCTTACCCCCATCATCCTCCCTGCCCTCTGTCCCCCTTCCCAAAACAATTTCAGCAAGTTTCATTGCTCTGTTTTCATAGTTGCAGACAATCTGTTTCAATTATGTTCAGCTTCCTTCATCCTTTTTTTAGCCCAACCCCCTCCTGCCATGAAATGCCATTTCTAAGAAATTTATAGTAACATCTGAATTCATCTGACACTTGCTATACAATACGTCAGTGGTGGCATCTAACTTTGTTTTTCCCTTTGCAGCTGACTTTATTTTACAGGGGAGAATACTAGTCTTAGTGATATAGTTAAGGTTCAGACCCTGTTATATTTCATACCAAAACTGCTCCTTACCACTATAAAACTAAATAGTACAATTTTGTCCTAAAGAGAGCCAGACTACCTGCTTGAGTCCTGGCTCTCTGACATCATTGTAGGAAAGTTAATTAACCTCTCCTTCATTTCTAAAATGTGTTTTGTCCTCAAAGTTGTTGGCTGTGTTGATGTATTCTTGACCAGTACTGGCACAATGTTCAATTTTTGTTTTTTAATTATGATAATTCATAGCTTCTTTATAGGAAGGATTTTGATTGCCGGAAGTGTCTTAAAGGTCTTGCCTTTAATGACTATGTAGTCTGTTTAGGAAGACAAGAAAAATACAGGTGAAACCTGATAAGTATATAATTAATGGTTAAATGGAATGATAGAGACTACAATGCAAATCAAATAACTGAGAAATACAGTTTAAAATTTTTCTTTTCAAGTATATAGCAGCCTTTGGTTTCATGCCAGGCACTTTCTAGCATTTGGTTGGGTTATTTATTATCAACTTTTCTCCTGGCTTTGCTCCTGTGTTTGTTTCTATATACCCTAGAATCTCTGGTCAGTCACTTCATTTAACAGCATCCCAAATTCCTTATTGCCATTTCTGTCTTTGCCCATTCCCACCTTGTAATGTTAGTGAAAATTGATACCATTGATTTTGGATTCTAACATCACCTGAGCTGTTAGTATACATGTATAATGATAAATATTCTAAACACCTGGGTGTTTATCTTTTCTTACCATTAGTCATCATAATGGCCTGGCACTTTACAAGTAAAATAGAAGCTTCCAGCCTTCAACTAACTCTCCTTTAAGATCTTCTACAGGTATCAGATTTTTTTTTTGGTTAGTCCTGTAGCTTGAACTCAGGGCCTGGGTTCTGTCTCTGAGCCTCTCTGTGCTCAAGGGTAGTGCTCTACCACTTGAGCCACTTCTAGCCTTTTCTGAGTAGTTCATTGGAGATACGAGTCTCATGGGCTTTCCTGCGTGGGCTGGCTTTGAACCACAATCCTCAGATATTGAGATCCTGAGTAGCTAGGATTATAGGTGTAAGCCACTGATGCCCAGCTTTATATTTATTTGTTTGTTTTTGCTTTAAACATCTCATCAATTGCTCCTCTCAGTGGCTAAGTCCTTTTTATTTATTTTTAAAAAATTGGTCATGGTGCTTGAACTCAGGGCCTGGGTGCTATCCCAGGGCTCTTTTTACTCAAAGCTAGCTAGCGCTCTACCACTTTGAGCCACAGTGCCACTTCCTGTTTTTTGACAGCTAATTGGAGATGAGTCTCATAGACTTTCTTGCCTAGGCTGCCTTTGAACCGCTACCCTCAGATCTTTGCCTCCTGAGTTGCTAGGATTACAGGTGTGATCCACCACCACCTGGCATGGCTGTGCCCTTTTATAGCACAGTTGGACTCCAGTCACAGTCCTTCCTGCCTGCCTACATCTCTCTTTCTTCCCTCCCTCTTTCCCTCCTTCCCTCCAAGAGTTCAATTAAATTGGGCACTATTGCTCCCTCCATCTTCCTCGCTCCCAGCCCCCACCAGCCCATCCTGTCCCCCAAGTGGTTAGCCCAGGTCCAGTGTTGTCTAGCACTGACATCTAAACCACATCCCCAGCTCCATTACTAGTCTTTTTCAGCTTCCATTTATAATTTTTCCCTGTTACTGCTTATTGGGTGTGTAATTTTGTTTTTTCCCTTAGCTTTGTCAGTTATCCCCCACTGAAGGTATTTCCTGGGGTCTGTTGAAAATTCTCAACTCACAGGTACCAAGGGCTAGCATTTCCAACAGAAGGAATTAATACACGCTTCTTTCTCCCAAAACAAAAGATACAAAGCTCTTCTACTTTTTTCTGTCTTCTATTATCTTCTATCTCCTATTATCTTTTAGTTGACAACATCTTTACAACTTTGCCTTGCCTTGTAGTCTTTTCTCTGTACTAGATAAAAAAGAAATATGTGTTGTTTTGAGTTCATTTAGTAAAGAGAAAGTAAAGGCTACTCAGTAGAATGAGTGGCGGCACCCCTGGTAACTGATTGTCCCATATTTAAGTGTTTTAGATCCTGTCAAGATTTTCCTTGCTTTCAGTTCAGACTGTGCAGGCAGTGTGTTCCTCTACAATGAATAAGAAAGCTGAAGGATGATGTGTAGGGGGTAGATTTTCTTCATGTCTTAAGTTTTTTCCCCCCCAGATCTTGTAATATTTTTTTACTTGTGACCACTTTGTAATCATCTAATAAAGAGTGATGTTTGAATTATCTTCAACATGTATACTTAGTATTTAAGTTTACAGATGTCCAATTTTGAAGGCTGTTCAGAAGTTGACTTCCCTTCTTGCCAGCCTCATTCACTCACGTTACTATCTTACATTACAGGTTCAATTCCTGACTGCCATGTACTCATTTCAGGACCTTTGACAACACAGTCAAAGTGATGTCAATAGTGACTTTGAAGTGCTTAATTCATGACCTGGCACTCAGTAAACACACGAAATACTAGTTCATTTGATTTTCTTGTGAGGCTACCTACTCAGCTGGAGTTATTTGTATATTTATTGACTCTGTAAAATATAAAGAATGGCATTTAAATTTAGTAAAAAAGTATTTTTGATGATGATCTTTGAAACACCTTTAATTAGGTGAGGGGAAAAGTCTCAACAGTTGGAATTTGGCGCACCCAGAATTGTTGGTGTGGTCTTACAGGCCTTGCTTTGCCATATTGCTTAGCAAGGTAGCTAGGGAAAAAAATACACATACATTGAGCCTGTTTCTTCATACACATATTTCTTCATATGTAGTTTGTTCATGAAAGACTTAATATTGTGTTTTGTCAAAAAATTAAATAGGCTCCATTAAGTTTTATGTACTTAGCAACATCTTTTGGAGAATTATATTTATGTATAAGTGATAGGCATTTCTTAGTCCTCATCTAGCTCTGCTATTTTAAGATAGTATAATAAATTTGAATGCTTTGTTACAGCTTTTGTATTAAGTGGAAAACTGATTCTAATAGGAGTGAAAGAAAATGAGCGAAGGAACAAAATTAAATTAAATAATATAAAGCAACACTGGTAGTGTAAGGTTGGTTTTGTTTATTCTAGAGGTTGTAATTGTGGTTTGATTCAAATGATAAATTTCAAAGAATGAAGTTGGTTTTTGTTGTTGTTGTTTACTTTTGTTTTTTGCCAGTCCTGGGGCTTCAAGTCAGGCCCTGGGCACTGTCCCTAAGCTTCTTTGGCTCAAGGCTAGCACTGTACTATTTGAGCCACAGCACCATTTTTAGCTTTTTCTTTTTATGTGGTATGAAGGAATTGAACCCAGGGCTTCATGCATGTGAGGCAAGCACTCTCCCACTAAGCCACATTCCCAGCCCTGAAGAAATGTCCTCTTCCCCGCCCTGCCCAAGAACAGAGCTTATCGAGTTGGAAGATGAACAGTATTCCTTGTCCCATTGTTTAGTATTCTTCACATTTAACTCATGAGTGTGTTTTTGCTTTGGTTTTTCCTTAGATTTGGTTGTTTAAAATATTCATCACCACTACATTCATTGCAGAGCATAAGGAGGATAAAAGCTGGCATTTGGAATTTCATCCATACATGATGGTATTTATGTTTCATTTTAGGGAAGCAATGAGAAATTATTTAAAAGAAAGAGGAGATCAAACAGTACTGATTCTTCATGCAAAAGTTGCACAGAAGTCATATGGAAATGAAAAAAGGTAAAAGTACTTCTTGTGGTGGATAGTTGTATCTATCACATTAGTTGAAAATTACGTATTTGTATTTATGTCTGAGGTTGGTTTCTGTTACTGGAGTAATGGAAAGAGAAGGTGGAATTCTGACCTTTAAAACTGAAGAGCGGGGCACCAGTGGCTCATACCTGTAATCCTAGCTACTCAACAGGCTGAGATCTGAGGATCGAGGTCCAAATCGAGCCGGGCAGAAAAGTCCATGAGATTCTTATCTCCAATTAACCACAAGAAAACGAAGTGGTGTCGTGATTCAAGGGTAGAGCACTAGCCTTAAGCTGAAGAGCTCAGGAACAGTGCAAAGGCCCAGAGTTCAAGCCCCAGGACCAACACAAAAAGAAAAGAACAACAACAAAAAAACCCTTGAAGGACTGGGCCCCTGTGTAGCCCAGGTTGGCCTCACATCTCTCGAGCCTCATGCTTTGGGCTCCTGGGTGCTAGGATTATACTTGATGGGATTTGTGTCTTAAATGGAATAAACAAAGAAACTTGAGACATACTCAAACCAGGACAATTTAGTAGAGATCATATGGCTAAGTAAGTTCTTGATTTCACAAAATTAAAACCACTCTGTGTGTTGGGGGTTGGTGAGGGAGGGGGTGGAAGAGAGTCATGTCCCCCAAATATTTTAATGAAACATTGGCTCATTTACAAAGGTACTGTTTTTTGTGGGGTTCTATTGTTTGGTGTTTTGTTTGTGGTGATGGTAGGGGTCTAACCCAGAATTTCAGGTTTGCTTTAGCAAGTGTTCTTTCACTGTAATACATCACAGACCTCAGATCATCATTTATAGCCAGCCCATTTGTTGTTGGAGGGGAGGCCTCAATAGGCATTTAATGCCCCCCTCCCCCTGCTTCAGCCCACTAGCCAATATACCTAATGTACAGCACTCTATTGTTTTTCCACTTGGTTTCTAGAACTTTCTTGTTAATAGTTTCTTGAGTCATTGCCTTTCAAATAGCATTGTTTGGGGTATGCTTTACTAGATAAACATGACCTGAGTTGAGGCTGAGGCAAAGGAAAAGAACCCAACCTTCCTGAGAAAAGGAATGAAAGTTCAGGTTTAGGTTGAATTGAAAGGAATGAATGGAATCCTAGAAATTACAGCATAAAGAAAGCTTTTAGTATTTACATAAGAGAAGGGAAAATATAATTATATAATTAATTTTCATATTAGAAGAAAATTGAAAAGAACTTTTCTTGATGTAGTCTAAATCTGAGATGAAAAAAGGGTAAAGCTGAAAAGTATTTATTAATATTTTTCAGGGGTGGGGGTGGCTGTCAGTTGTAAGGCTTGAACCTGGGTGCTGTCATTGAGCTTTTTTGCTCAAGGCTAGCACTCTACCATTTTAAGCCTTAGCACCACTTCCCATTTTCTGGTAGTGAATTGGAAAGGTAAGAGTCTCAGGCTTTCTTGCACAGGCTGGCTTTGGACAGTGATCATCAGATCTACCAAAAATGGAAAAGGAAAAGAAAGGAAAGCTTCCCCAAGCTAAAAAAGTAGAAAGTCCTTTTTTCTGAAGGAAATGTAGCATCAACTTTTTCCACTGATTAGTATGCAGCAATAGTGATACTGTAGAAATAGTCCCACAGCATTGAGACACTGAAACTGTCTTTCTCAAGTCATACTAAGAATTGTATTCATTGGAGTAACTGATATTCCAAAGTTTCAAAATATGGTCCTTTTGAACAGAGTAAGCATCAGAGGGTAGTGATTTTTGAGAAGGTACACAAATGATATAAATGACATGAGTTTGAGTTTGTCTAACCACACTTCTTGTATATATTGGGATGGACAAAAAGCCTTCAGCTAACATGTTTCCAAGATCTATTACTAGGATTCATGGGAACAGTTGTTGAAGCATATAAAATGAATAAAAATCTTATGTGTGGGCATATCACCACCAAGTGGCAGAGAGTAACATTGCCATGGACAAAATGAAAAAGGCAACATTGTTATTTTGGTCTGGATTAACTAAGGGCTGGGCTTTGTACTTGGCTATGCAAGTGCTGTTCCACTTTAGCCACTCTTATAACCGTGAGTTTTGCTGGTTATTTTTGAAATAGGGCCTTCCTGCCTGCCTGCCTGCTTTCCTCCCTCCCTCCCTCCCTCCCTCCCTCCCTCCCTCCCTCCCTCCCTTCCTCCCTCCCTCCCTCCCTCCCTCCCTCTCTCCCTCCCTCCCTCCCTCCCTCCCTCCTTCCCTCCCTCCCTCCTTCCCTCCTTCCCTCCTTCCCTCCTTCCCTCCTTCCCTCCTTCCCTCCTTCCCTCCTTCCCTCCTTCCTTCCTTGTCCTTTTTCTTGTCCTGAGGCTTAAACTCGGCCTAGATGCACTACCTGAGCCTCTTTGTGCTCAAAGCTAGAGCTATATTCCTTGAGCTACAGCGCCACTTCCATCTTTTTCTGAGTAGTTTTTTGGAAATAAGAGTCTCATGGACTGTTCACGCTGCCTTCAAACTGGGACCCTCAGATCTTAGCCTCCTGAGTAGCTAGGATTACAGGCATGAGCTACCAATTCCTGGTGACTCTTGCTTTCTATGTGCTAAGAACCTGTGATATGCTCACTTTAGGCTTCTGTTCTGTCATTTCTGAGATCACAAACACACCCCACCATGACTGGTAACCTTCTGTGGAGATGGAGTTTTCCAGATTTTTCTGCCTGGGCCAACTTTACACTACATTTCTCCCAATCTCAGTCTCCAAGTAGTTAGGATTACAAGCTTGAGCCACCAATACCCAGGTTAATAAGTTTTTTTGTTAGTTTATTTTGTTTTTAAATGCAGCTTTTAAACTCTGAACTTTTCACTAAGAGTTTAGGACATACTGACCAAAGTAAGAACATTTCATACACAATTGTAGATACAAGTCTGCTAATTTTTGTTAGGTTAATTGTGTGTTCTTTATATCCTCAGTCCCTTTAATTTTCTTTGTATATTCCCTTTTTTATACATATGTTTATCTTTTATTTGATTGCTGTAGCAAAAGAAACCTGTGAAAGTGAAAATTTGCACTCGGGCTAATTTTTAATGACAACAATTGAAATATTTAAAAAGTGATTTCATCTGCACCCTACATAGTCTTCTATGTTCAGATCTATTAGATCTACCAGGGTTTTGCTTTTGGGGGGGTGGGTATCATGGCTTTTGTGAATAATTGTAGGGTTGATACACAAACACAGGGCTAGCCTATTTTCCACATTTATTAATGCTTGACAATCCCTGGATGACTGAGGAAAAGAATGTTTTATCTACTTGGCTAATTTTATATTGTTTCATAAGCATTTTGTCACAATGCATTTGAGAAACCCCCACTACTCATTCTTTTATCATTTCAGGCCATGTTATTTTTCAGATATGAAATGAAAGTATATTTTGAGATAACTAACTGAGATTTGGCTACCACATTTGGTATACTATCTAAAGCATAGCTCCTTGAATATTGTAGCTAATGTTTTAGTTTGCTAAGAAGTCTTACTATCAGTGCAAGTAAAATGCTAACTGGAGATGAGTTTCTAAAAGTGATGCCTTTACTATCTCCTGAGAATATGACAGTCCAGGTACTTGAGTCTGTGCCAGAGTAAGCATTGGGTAGTTCCCAGCATTAAAAGCCAGAAAGACTTAAATTGAACCAATTCCAAAATGAGTCTTGCTAATCTGGGCATTCTTCCAAACTTGGAGTAACCTGGAGGTAGGCCTACTACTGTGACTATGACCTTTATATCCATGGCCTCAGTGCAAGCCTACAGACAATAGAGCTGCACTTCTCTTTTAGTTTAAATAAATACAAGGAGTCTACAGAGGCTTCCCTCCTTACTCACCTGGTCTGTAGGGCCTACTGGATCTGGCTCCATCTGTTGACCCAGAATTCTGGTTTGTTTATGTCCCCACTGTTGGTTGTAGTTCTAACCACAGAGCCTTTGCACTTGATCTTCCTCTACTTACATGCTTTACCCACATGGCTTTAAATGGTAGCTTAAGGATGATTTCCCTGGCTACCCCGTGTGGTTCACCTTTCAAGTATGCCATTCCTGCTTTATTATTTCCCTCAGGGAACACTAGCTAACAAAGTGTATATACTATTTGAATTATTTTTAAATTGTGCCTCTTATTGGAGTATAAATTCCTTAAGGAATTTTGTCTGTATTACTGTAATCCTGATATATGTATATATACACACACATATATGTATATTCTAGAGATACCTAGAAGAACTAATAACTACTAAATAAACCCTGCTCGCTTCTCAAAAAATTACTTCTGGTTCCAGTTGAGGAAAGACAGTGCCATTATATTTTGAATCAGTCAGTAGCTGCTGCAGTAGATACTCAGGGGATAGCAACAAGAAGCCCATTCTGCTTACCTTCAGAAAGGCCTAATTTCATATCAAATCAAATCAAATTTGCTTCTATGGGTGGGTATGCTTTCACATGCCTGACCACCCCTGCTGTTTTCTTAATTATAGCACACACTAGTGGCTGGTTGTCATTTCATTTAAACTATTTATTCATTAATTTTTTGGTAGCGGGGCTTGAACTCAAGACATGGGTGTTAACCTTGAGCTTTTTCCATTTAAGGCTAGTGCTCTACTATTTGGAGCTACAGTGCCATTTCTGGTTTTTTAGTGGTTAATTAGAGCTATGAGTCTCAGATGTCCCTGCCTTGGCTAGCTTCGAACTGCAATCCTCAGATCTCAGCCTTCTGAGTAGCTAGGATTACTGCCATGAGCCACTGGTGTATTATTTTTAACAGTAGGATCAAGAGAATTAAGAAATATTTTTTCAAATTCCTAACTATAAAAAATAGTACAGCTGGGCGCCAGTGGCGCACACCTGTAATCCTAACTACTGAGGAGGCTGAGATGAGATCTGAGAATCTTGGTTCAAAGCCAACCCGGGCAGGAAAAGCTATGAAACTTTATCTCCAATAAACCACCAGAAAACCAGAAGTGGTGCTATGACTCAAGTGGTAGAGCACTAGCCTTGAGCTGAAGAGCTGAGGTACAGTGCTCAGGTCAAGTTCAAGCCCCATGATCCTCCCTAACACCCTCTCCCTCCCATCTCCAAAAAAATTAGTATGAATTACTATGAGGGCTTTTCTTTTAAGAAAGAGAAGGGGGCTGGGAAGGTGGCTCAGTGGTATAGCGCTTGCCTTGCATGCCTGAGGCCCTGGGTTCGATTCCTCAGCACCACATAAGCAAAAAGAAAAATGCCGGAGGTGGCGCTGTGGCTCAAGTGGTAGAGCGCTCGCTATCCTTGAGCTGAAGAGCTGAAGGACAGCGCCGTAGGCCCAGAGTTCAGGCCCACGACTGGAACAAAAAAAAAAAAAAGAGAGAAGGAACCCAGTTCTGTGGGTAATTAAAAGATATTCATACTGGTTTATTATATTACCTAGCTTCTGTAGGAATTTTGAAGTACACCATCAATATGCCATAAGTCATTTAGTGTATGTACATGTTAGCAAGTATGACTGGATGTAAGTGAATTATATCCTGCATATCAACTAATTTAAGATATGTAAAATATGGGGCTTGAACTTGGCTTTGGAATCTTTAAAAAATTGTTAGATAAGGAAGTCACTTTAGGTGGGTAGAATTTATGAGGGTGTTTGTTAGCAACTAGCAAAGCAAGTATGTGCTCAAAGAATAGTGTCTTGATTCCTTTAACATAAAAGATCTCTAGGCATTTACAGTGCACCAAGGATTTAGAGGGTTAGAGACACAAAGCAGTATGCTCTCATAGAACTCCCACCACAATAATTCATTTTCCTGTTACTTTATACATAGTTTAATTAATATTTTGTTTTGGGTCCGGTCATGGGCCTGAACTCTGGGCCTGGGAGCTGTCCCTCAGCTCTTCAGCTCAAGGCTAGTGCTCTACCACTTGAGCCACAGCGCCACTTCCGGCTTTTTTTTTCTGCGTATGTGGTGCTGAGGAATCGAACTCAGGACCTCATGTATGCAAGGCAAGCGCTCTACCACTGAGCCACCTTCCCAGCCCTAATTAATATTTTGAAATATTGATTGCTTTAATGCTACTTTCCAGGTTAAGTACCAAGTAAGATATTAAGTATAATATGTGTAACAAGAGTAGCATTATATGTTGAGTAGATATTAAGTATCAATCACGAGTCTAGTGGTCTATTATTTTAATTTAAATTTTTATTATTATTATGAAGGTGAGATGCAAAGGAGTTACAGTGTGGGTGTGCATGTGTGTGCATGTATGCGTGCATGTATGTGTGCGTGTTTGCTGGTTGTGGTGCTTGAACTCAAGGCTAATGCTCTACCACTTTTAATTTCAGCACTACCAGAATGGTAATTGGAGATGAGAGTCTCACAGGGACTTTTCTGCCCGAGCTAGCTTCAAACCAGTCCTCAAATCTCAGCCTCATGAGTAGATAGGATTATGTGAGCCACCAGCATCTGGCCATAAGGAGTATATAAAATGAACTTTACAACTTGTGGGGGGGGGGGGAGATCGGGTAGAGTGGGGGGAGTATGGGAAGGGGAAACAAAGGAGGAGGCAACAATGCTTGATAAGAACTGTATTCATTATTTTGCCCATGTAATTGTAACCCCTCTGTACAGTATTTTCACAATTAAAAAAAAAGAAATTCTACCTTAAAACTTTTTACCCAAACAAATTCAAAAGTTTTGATTCTTGGGGCTGGGAATGTAGCTTAAGTGGTAAAATGCTTGCCTGGCATGCATGAAATCGTGGGTTTGATTCCTCAGTACCAAATAAGTAGAAAAATCTGGAGGTGGCCAAGTGGTAGAGTTCTAGCATTGAACAAAAGGGGCTCAGGGACACCGCCTAGGCCCTGAGTTCAAGCCCCAGGACTGCCCTCCCCCCCCCCCCCCCCAAAAAAAAAATGTTTGATTCTTGTCCTATAGATGGATTCGATTGCACTGTAATATTTTTCGTAGGAATTCAGGGCCTTTCGATATGGTTGTGTAGTAGTGATAATGTTCAAGAAAATGAAATGTCTTGAATCTAATTGCTTTGTGTTTCTCAACCATTATTCAGGTTTTTTTGCCCTCCTCCTTGTGTATATCTTATGGGTAGTGGATGGAAGAAAAAAAAAGAACAAATGGAACGTGATGGTTGTTCTGAACAAGAGTCTCAACCATGTGCATTTATTGGGATAGGTAATAGTGACCAAGAAATGCAGCAACTGAACTTGGAAGGAAAGGTAAATGAAGGCTGCTGTTCCCTGTGAGAAGGACTTGTGTGGTATCAGAATGCAGTCGACCTTCATTTTTGTTGTTGTTATTGTTTGTTGGTTTAAAACCATGGCCATGAGTCACAATATCTGTCTGTCTAATCTGTCTATATTATTTTTAAGTAGTTGTATTTACAGAGGGGCATTTATCACAATTTCTTGAATATATAATCTAAAATCAGAAACCCACCTTTCAAATAGCTGGGATCTAGTTGTGAACCTATGCTCTTGACATCTCGAGGTGGCACATAGGAAACCTGCACAGCTTGCTAGGTGTTTTAGCAGCGTGGAAACCAGAGATTTGTATTGGAAGCCACTGGTAAAGGTAGATCGCTAATCACGTCTGTGTGACAGAAACATGATACCCAAATGTCAATGAGAATACACCTGTTGATAGTGATTTACTCAGCCTTCTTAATCTGTTTTCTGCTAGAAGCAGAGTCATAGACAAATTCTTAGAAGTGTTTATCTGGGTTGTAAAGATTGTTGCTTAATAGTACAGAACTATAACTTCTTGTTCTTCTTTTTCCTCGTTTTCTCCTTCCTTCTCTTCCTCTTCCTCTTACTATTTGCTGGTCCTGGGACTTGAACTTGGGGCCTGGGCCACAGCCAGCACTCTGCTACTTGAGCCACAGCTTCACTTATGGCTTTTTTGGGGGGTTAACTAGAGATAAGACTCTCAGACATTCCTACCTTGACTGTCTTTGAATCTTGATCCTCAGATCTCAGTCTGAGGAGTAGTAAGATTGCAGGTGAGAGCCACCATTGCCAAACTAACTTACCTTTTATTGCTGCTAGTTTTTTCAAAAAATTTTAGTGTGTGTATGTGTGTGTGTGTGTGTGTGTGTCTGAGAGCCACCACTGCCAAACTAACTTACCTTTTATTCTTGCTAGTTTTTTCAAAAAATTTTAGTGTGTGTGTGTGTGTGTGTGTGTAACTTACCTTTTATTCTTGCTAGTTTTTTCAAAAAATTTTAGTGTGTGTGTGTGTGTGTGTGTGTGTCTGTGTCTGTGTGTGTGTGTGTGTGTGTGTGTGTGTCTGTGTGTGTGTGTGTGTGTTCATTCATCCTGAGGCTTGTTGCTCAAAATTAGCACTCCACTTCCAGCTTTTTTTGGCTGTTAATTGAGATAAGAGTCTCCACTAGCTTTCCTGTGTGAGCCGCCTTCAAACCACAGTCCTCAGATCTCAGCCTCCTGAGTAGTCAGGATTGATTACAGGCATAAACCACAACTACCTGGCTAAAACTTAGTATTTTCTGAGTCCTATGGGATGTGAGTTTTGTGGTCAATGTTCTTACACATTTTTAAAATGATAATTCTAGTTATTATGTATTCAAAGTACTTTAATTAGAAATATTTTCTTATAAGGAAATTCGTATGTGATGCTATTTCTAAATAAATAGCCATGTATGTTGGTCTTATGGTTGAATCAGAGGACTAGGGAGGATTTTAAAGCCATTGAGGTAGTACCATTTTGAAGTATCTTTGCTATTTGGTATTATAACTTGAATACTATAATTTCAGTTACCAAAACTGACGTAATGATGTGGACATTTCTTTCTTATACTTTTAATTTCAGGGTTTTTTTTGTTTGTTTGTTTGTTTGTTTGTTTGTCAGTTGTGGGGCCTGAACTCTGGGCCTGGGAACTGTCCCTCAGCTAGTCAGCTCAAGGCTAGCGCTTTACCACTTGAGCTACAGCGCCACTTCTGGCTTTTTCTGCTTATGTGGTGCTGAGGAATTGAACCCAGGGCCTCATGCATGCTAGGCAAGCACTCTACCACGGAGCCACTTTCCCAGACTTAATTCCACTTCTTTTGGGTAATCCTTTTAGATGAATTTAACCATGTTTAAAGTATTGTTTTATAGCCTCTATTTTAGGGTATCCTATACTAAGGTCTAGTTAGTCTGGTTTCATTTTGAAACCAGTGTTATTACAACTTTGTTTTTCTTTCACAGAACTATTGCACAGCCAAAACATTGTACATATCTGATTCAGACAAAAGAAAACACTTCATGTTGTCTGTAAAGATGTTCTATGGCAACAGTGATGACATTGGCGTGTTCCTCAGCAAGAGGATAAAAGTCATCTCCAAACCTTCCAAAAAGAAGCAGTCACTGAAAAATGCTGACTGTATGTATGCTCGAGTTCTCTCACTTATCCTCAGCTCTCATCATGAGTCAGTAGTAACAAACTTGTAAAAATTAAAATGCTGCCTTTTCAGTAACAATTCATTTGTAACTGGTTTCATGTCCCTTATGCTCATTTTAATTTTTCATATTGTAAAATGTACTGTACATGGTCTAATGAAGTGATCAGTTCTCAGGAAAAGTTTCCTGAGGTTTTCATTCACTTAATTAAGATTACGTTTAGAGTTGAATTTGTACTGTTCCTGGGGCATTTGGGAAAATAGTGGTACTTTTTTCCTTCAGGAAAGTGACTAGGTGGGAAATGATCTTAGCATTCCATGTGTTGGGCTAGTAATGCTGAATGATCTGCCATTTCTCATTCCACGAAGAACTGATCTACCTAGAAGGTCACAAGTACCCCTGGAAAGAAACTTCAAACAGGCTTCGGATAGCTAGCCTGAGAGAAACTAAACCAATTTTTAAATATGGATGCCCAGAATAGACTAATCTTATCAGCAGAGTTTTTTGAATACTAAAGATATATACACTGTTTGAAATATACATTTCAACACCTACACATTTATTGTTCTTTAAAATTTATATATAAAAGGCATAAAGTACCAATGTCTTGTATTCAGTCTATTTCCAATTCAGAATGCAGAGATGTTTTGTTTTGCCTGTAACTGGGGTTTCAACTCAAGGCCTTTATATTCCCTAACACTTGAGTACTCCTCAAGAAAACCCTCCTGAGGGTTTTCTTTTTTGTAATTTGTGATTTTTTTTGTGTGTGTGTGTGTGTTTTGTTTTTGTTTTTTAAAACACTTCTGCTTCTGTCTTGATGGTAGAGCATCACTTTTAGGGTATTTTCCTATTTACATAAATGTATTTTGCACATCTAAAGTAAGTCTTAAAATACTTAATTATATATATGTGTATATATATACATACACAGAGAGAGAGAGAGAGAAGAGAAGAGAGAGAGAGAGAGAGAGAGAGAGAGAGAGAGAGAGAGAGAGAGAGAGAGAGAGGAAAATAAAGAATTGTCTCAGCAAGGCAAAATTTACTTCTGTGCAGAACAGTGTACCATCAGCCAAAAATCTGGTAAGCAAGCACACAGAACAGGCAGTCTGCTCTGTTATTTATTCCTAATGCAACAGGCCCAGCCCCTCTGGCTCAGATTGGTTGAGCTTGGGTGTCCCATCTGTTCACAATTGGCTAGTTGAATGGGGTAAAATATATTTCCATACGTGATTTTGAAATAAGATTAACAGTTCATGAGTAATCCCAAACTATATTTCTCGAACACTCTGGGGCATGTTGTAATTAATTCCATCTTGAAAAGAAACCAGTTTAAGACAAAAACCTTACATTTTACAAATCCTTTCTTATCCCAAGGCAGTACCTCATAACAAGAGCCAAGCCACCAGGCTAAAGAAGGAACTCTTATGCAATACACTTAGAAAAGATAGTTTTTCTCACATTTAACAAATTTTATTTTATATTGTAAATAGACTATAGCTGTTTTCCATGCAGTATAATATTTCAGAATATTTAATAGATAGCAGAATCTCTAAAATCATAATATACAGTCACAATCAACCTTAGTAAAAATTCCTCTATAATTTTTCCTATATGTATGTTCTATAGGATTGAATGCAAGCATGTGGAGACATTGTGCACACATGCCTAATGGAACCACACTATGCAGAGTGATTTAGAGTCTGCTTTTTCACTCAAATATTTTCTTATCAGTGCATTTAGGTATACATAATTTCAGTGGGTAAATGGTCTTATAAATTATTTGATCAAATTCATACTATTAAACATTTATTGTAAAGATAATTTTCCTTCTAATGATTAGCACTATATTAGGCAGTTTGTAGCTTAAAGGGACTTTTCTTTCTTTTTTTTCCTTTTGTTTTTAAAATTTGGATGCTGGTCCTGGGACTTAAACTCAGGGCTTACACATGTATTTGAGCTTTTTTGCTCAAGGCTAGTAACACTCTATCACTTGAGTTACAACTCCACTCCTGGCTTTATTGGTGGTTATTTGGAAATAAGAGTCTCATGAACTTTTGTGACTGGGCTGGCTTCAAACTGTATTCCTCAGATCTTAGCATCCTGAGCGATTAGGATTATAGACATGAGCCATTTGTGCCAAGCTTTTCAAATGACAGTTAAGACACTATTTTAGTAGTTTTATTCCTAAGAAGTACCTTGACTTTTTTTTTCATTTTGCTATCATATGTGTTCTTTCATGAAAGGTTGTAGTAGCATTTGTATCAGAATCTATTCCTTGTTACATTTAAATAAAAAAAAAAATTAACCCACCAAAGCAGAAGTCCTTTCTTGTTTGGCCCCTGCCACAATCCCCTAAATAGAAGCCATTTTTTTCTTTGCAGTATGCATTGCCTCAGGAACAAAGGTGGCTTTGTTTAATCGACTTCGATCCCAGACAGTTAGTACCAGATACTTGCATGTAGAAGGAGGCAATTTCCATGCCAGTTCACAGCAGTGGGGAGCATTTTATATTCATCTCTGTGAGTACACAAATGTTTTTATTATAATTGTTATTTGAGTTTTATTTTCCCAAGAAGACAATAAATTATAGAAGATGCTAATTTGATCTCTTTTCTACCTACTGCAGTGGATGATGACGAATCGGAAGGAGAAGAATTCACAGTCCGAGATGGTTACATCCACTATGGACAAACAGTCAAGCTTGTGTGCTCAGTTACAGGCATGGCACTCCCAAGATTGGTAAGTCTCTACTCCTTTGGTTAGTATAGGTAAAAATTGGTTCCTAAAATAGGAAATACTAAAAAATGCACCTTGATGTTTATATCATTTTTAAAGAGTGATGCCAATTATCCCTGTAACTGATTGTTTTCCCTTATCTCTGAAGTTCTTTAGGAAATTAGCTGTTTTTATAAAACACGTTGCTAGTGACTACATTATTTCTAATTAATTTTTCCTTTTAGGTTGCATATCTGAACATATCCAGTAGATGGCACTGTAAATTTTTCCTCCTTTTACTAATGCAGATACACTGCTTTTTATCTTATCTGCAGTGTCCAAATAAAAGACCAGTTTTTTGTTTGTTTTCTTTCTTTCTTTCTTTCTTTTTTTTTTGTTTTGTTGGTCCTGGGGGCTGAACTCAACTTCTTAGTGCAAGGACCAGGTCTTTAAAAGCATAAAAATCTTATCTACATAAGCATAGTTTTTATTATATTACACTAACAGATTTATTAATGATTAAATAAAGTGGGTATTTTTTACTTTGGGAGAGAAGTTTAGGATTTGTGGGCTTTTTGTTCTCTAGACCTTAAAACTGTAAACATAGAAAATTTCTCAGTAAAATGAAAACGAAAGTCCTTAGAATTCTACCCCTGTCCCATTTTTCCTTTGTTTGTTTTGAAATAGTATGGTTTAGCTGCATTAAAACAACCAGGATTTATGGGTAAGTTTGCTCTAAGGGCAGGTGGAAGAATATTTAGTATGCTATTTGTCAACATGTTTTTAATGTATCTCTGGTGAACTATTTCAGTGATTTATATTTTTTGAGGCTATTTCAGGAGAAGCTGAGTATATAGTCATCTTCATGTATGTAACTTTTTTGTGTATGTGTATATGTGTATATATGCCTAAATATGGTTATATGAGGTGATTTATTTCCCATTTTAGTTTAGTAAGCTAAAATGTGTAAAGTGTAGTATTAATCTGTAAAGCCTTGAATCTGGAACAGATTCCAATATGAAGTATAAAGGTAGGGAAAGGTATCTGTTGACATGGAGAGAAAGGAGCAAAACGTACTCACTGCTTCCCACTTGCTGGGTGAATGGTCTCATGTTCACCAATGCTGGTTCACTTTGTTCATACTACAAAAGCACCTGGCATAGGCTTACTCTGCTTCTACACAACTCACATGTGAACCACTTAAAAGGCAGACCCAAATCCTAAAAATAGTGTTTTCACTTAGTTTCACATCAAGTACAGTCATCTGCTTGACAGTCACTTTTATTTACTTTTCTTTTTTCTTTTTCTTTTTTTTTTGGGTCCGGTCATGGGGCCTGAACTCTGGGCCTGGGCGCTGTCCCTCAGCTCTTCAGCTCAAGGCTAGCGCTCTACCACTTGAGCCACAGCGCCACTTCCAGCTTTTTTCTTTTTGCGTATGTGGTGCTGAGGAATCGAACCCAGGGCTTTGAGCATGCAAGGTGAGCGCTCTACCACTGAGCCACCTTCCCAGCCCCTTAATTTTCTTTTTATACTGAAAACTCTTTAGCTCTCATAAAAATATTACAATTAAGAAGTTTATATAGAAAATATATTGGAAAAACTTGCAATACCTTCATTAACATGTTAAATATGTCTTTCTAGAAATTCCATGACTGAATTGTGACTAGTTTCCCCCAAATCATTGGTAGATTTTAGATGTCTCCACTCCTCAGCCCCTTGAACTACAGCTATACACAGCAATAACAGCAATATTCTGTAGCTTTCATAATCTTTTTTTTTTTTTTTTTTTTTTTGGGTCCGGTCGTGGGGCCTGAACTCTGGGCCTGGGCGCTGTCCCTCAGCTCTTCAGCTCAAGGCTAACGCTCTACCACTTGAGCCACAGCACCACTTCCGGCTTTTTTCTTTTTGCTTATGTGGTGCTGAGGAATCGAACCCAGGGCCTCGAGCATGCAAGGCAAGCGCTCTACCACTGAGCCACCTTCCCAGCCCCTCATAATCATTTTTAAAGAGATTATCATCACAGAAATGAAGGGAAGAAGGGTGAGCATGTGTCACTATATTCAATGTATGTAAAAAATGTATGTAACTTCAGGGTAGGGATGAGAGGAGGGGAAAAATAGGGGGAGAACGAAGAAGGGGTGATATTGATCAAGAAGCATAACTATAACCTGACTTATGAAATTGTAATCCCTTTGTACAATTATTTAATAATTAAAAAGATGATCATTTATTGAAAGTTGCTTTTCATGCCTCTGGGAATATTAACCTTGTTGGAAAGCTTTGCTGAGAGAACACTGTCCCTCTGAGAATGAGTTTCAATGGGATAATTGCCACAGTACAAATTGCATTTTGAAGGATGTTCTCAAGAAAGGTCTTGTATGTACAGGACTGGCCAACTAACATGAATCCTGTTACCTACTTGCAACATGTGTTCAGTTGAAGCTAGGGGTAAAAGTATCTGAGATTTACGTCTTGCGTGTTACAGTTCTGTTCTTCAGGTGTCACCCATGCAGCAAAAGTGCACTAATTTCTACTGTCCACTCTGGCATACAGAGAGTATCACTGCATTTGTTGAACAGTCTAGTAACACAAACCCAGACAATACTGATCTGCCTTTTAGCAGATACAGTAGTAGGTATATAGATAAGTTATTTCCTGTCTTTAATATATACCATATTACCTGTCTACAAAAACAAGCCAGTTGGAATAACACCTGATGGTTTCTGAAAGTACAGCTTACATACCTAAGTTGTAAGGATTTTGGTAATTACCTACGTACTCAAATTTCTTATCTTAATAATTAGAAATCATAATGGGCTCTATGGACAGGCAGTGTCTGTGCCTCAAGAACTGTAGTACAGTTCCAGGCCGCATGTGGCCTGTGTTTGCCCTGTGCTGTAGCAGCTGGTGGAGCACCATGAGGGAAGCTGAGTACCAGTGCTGGAGAGAACCATGACTCTCGGGGTGGAGGGGGTTCAGCCAGTGTGCCTGAGCTCTTTGGGCAGCTTTAGACCTACACCAGTTATTTCTCTAAAAACCAGACTTCATTGGGTTGTTAAATCCTATGAAGCTTTAAGCATTGAACTGAAGCATTTTGCTTGTGTTTAGTCTCACAGACTATAGTAGAATCTACAATTGCTAAAAGTGTAACCTCTCCCTTTAATTTATGTTAAGATTGGTAAGATTCTAAATATTCCAACTAAAAACCCACAACACAAAATAATGTAAATATGAAGAATACTACCTAAAGTTTGAGGCTTAGCTGAAACAAAATGATCTTGGAACAGAAAGGAAATGTGAATCAAGTAGTAAAACCAGTAATATTGTGCAATATTAACGATATTTAATGCTAATTGCAACAGTGTTAGCCTTTTTAGATGGCAGTCTCCTCCACCCCCCAACTCTGAGCAGTTTGCCTAACCATTCTGAACTCATTTCCTGGTCTGCAAACCTTATTCTAATTCCATTCTCTTTAATATGTAAATAATTATATACTGTATTTTAAATGACTGTTGTGACTGACATACCCAATAGCCTTATAGGGTGTTTTCCTTGATGTTGGAATATTTGTGTTATTTCAAAGAACATAAGTAGTTACAACTTAATATATGGAACACAAGTATCACCTGGGAATTTGTTAGAAACACAAGCTTATCAGGCCCCAAGTGAGTCCCAAGCAGTAGATGAGAACTTGAGAACTGCCAATGAATTATGTGTGCATTAGTGTTTGAACACCACTGGTCTAGAAAACAAGTGTTTCTGGCCCTTCCCCTACTCCTCAGGTGTTGTAGAAATGGGTAACGATCCCTGTATTTTGATGCTTTTCAAATATCTAAAAGGATGTGTGTGCACTCTCATGTGCCAGTCCTTAGGGCCTTGGGTGCTGTCCCTGAATGTCTTTGCTCAAGAGTAGTACTGTACTCTTGTGGGTAGAGAAAAGAGTCCCCCAGACTTTCTTGCCCAGGCTGACTTCTAACCAGAATCCTCAGACCTCAGCCACCTGAGTAGTTAGGATTACTGGCATGAGCCACTGGGAACCCACCTTCTAAAAGGATCTTTTAATTCCTAGCCTTATTGTTTGTAAGTGTGTTTCTGTATGAAAGCAATTCTTGTCCACATTGTGAGTAGGATATGCTGACCAGGCGGTTAAGAGTCTTAAGTGCAGCAGAGAGGATGGGCCTTGAGTTATAAATTTGGGAGATACCAACCTATAGTGTAGCAAAGTATACCTTATGAAGGTATATATATTATTAATTAAACATGCTATGTACTATACTCTTGACAGTGAAAAATAAAACCTTTCCATGTTTAGATGACCTTTAAATTTTTAATTGTTGAAATATAGATAATTAGGAAAGTTGATAAGCAGACGGCATTACTGGATGCAGATGATCCTGTGTCACAACTCCACAAATGCGCATTTTACCTTAAGGATACAGAAAGAATGTACTTGTGCCTTTCTCAAGAAAGAATAATACAATTTCAGGTATGTTTCGAAGTTACTGGTAAAAATCTAAAATGTAAACTGGATTAGGGTTGTTGTTTATTAATATAGCATTTTATTAATGGTATATTTAAGATCCTCTTTCATTCCCCAGTGCTGCAAATATATTGATTTTTTTTAAGTAATGAAATATGCTACAAATTGGTGGACTAGCAGTTTACGGAAATAAGAAATTGTTATGAGCTATTAATTTATGCAAATGTGTGAAGCTATGCTCATCTATTACTCTTTTGGTCCCATGTTCTTTAATACACAGAGTCCTCCGACGTGCCAATGATCCTTTGTCAGGGGAGAACTCAAACTGTGAAATGTTCTTAGAAACAAAGTTTTCATCCAATGTCAGGATTCTTAATCTGGAGTACAGAGAGTGAGAGAATATTTCACAGTTGAACTCTGACGTTGAATGAATCTTCTGAAATTATGAGCATGTACTATGTAAGACAAAGATCTCAGAAGATTCAGAGTTTTAGCCAGCCTTACAGGAGGGTCTCCCACGATAGTGAAGATGACATGATTCAAATCTAATACTTACTCAAAGGCTTTAAGGGCACATTTATGACATGGGTAGATAATTTAATAGGCTAGTTACAGTTTCATGCCAAACTCCTATACCAGAGGGATAGCTGTAGACTGAACTAATGGGTATGCTCAGTCTTGGTCCTTAGATTTCTTACTTAGGGGTAGGAGGTTGTGAGTTCAGATTTGGTTTCTTCTTGTGGTATGTACATAAACTACTCTATAATAGTTTCCCATAAACTCTTTTGAGTTAATATGCACTTATATCAACTGATCTCATGAATGAAATTATATTGATAATGGTTAAATATTGATTATTTAATGTGTTACTAAACATTTGTCTTATAACAAGAACTACTGTGGTCTTCCATATAAATACTCTCGTTTACTGTTAGGGATTGTCAAAGCAGCATACTTTAAGTTTACAGGTTTATTTATTTATTTGTGCCATCCTTAGGCTTTTTTTTTCTTTTTTAAATTATTAAGCTTTTTTCAAAACTAACATTCTACCACTTGATCGACTTCTGGCTTTTCTGGTGGATCATTGGCAATAAGAGTCTAACAGACTTACTGTCCAAGCTGCCTTTGAACCAAGGTCCTCAGAACTCCCATCTCCTAAGTAGCTACCATTACAGGCATTAGCCTCTGGTTCCTGGCAAGTCTACAGATTTTTTTTTTTAACTCTTCCTTACTAACTCAAGTCTGTAATGTTATTTGATAAATTTTCTTATACTGTAATGTAATGTGTATAAAACTCTTGTTTCTGAATATTCTGTCTTCTCACAAAGGCCACTCCATGTCCAAAAGAACCAAATAAAGAGATGATAAATGACGGAGCTTCCTGGACAATCATTAGCACAGATAAGGCAGAGTATACATTTTATGAGGGAATGGGGCCAGTTCTAGCCCCGGTCACCCCTGTGCCTGTTGTGGAAAGCCTTCAGGTGAGACCAGGCCCCAACTCCTCAGCCATGAGTAACAAATTATTTCATAGTAACTTTGATTGTTCTTTAGTTATTGTGTGATCTGGGTACTTACGTTGACATCAACTTGTATGTTACCTTGAATATTTTTAGGCAGCTTTGTGATCATGCTTTTTAAAGAAACATTTTGCAAATGTAAACTTATACACACTTTCACAAATAAAAGTTGAATGTGTACTTTAGTAAAAAATGAAAAGTTGTCTTAATGATGTGATTTTCTGTGAATTGCAGTTGAATGGCGGCGGGGACGTAGCAATGCTTGAACTCACAGGACAAAACTTCACTCCAAACTTACGAGTGTGGTTTGGGGATGTGGAAGCTGAAACAATGTACAGGTACTGGATCAAACCTTTTACGTCATCCAGAGGTTTTGAGGGGTATGAGTGAGTCCCTGAGGTTCTTCCTGACATCCATTACAATGTATTAAGCAACTTGTTAGAAGACTTTCTGAAAATGTACTTTGTTTTCTAAAGTGCTTCTAAGTGACTTCTTTTTTCTCCTCAGATGTGGAGAGAGTATGCTCTGTGTTGTCCCAGACATTTCTGCATTCCGAGAAGGTTGGAGATGGGTCCGACAGCCAGTCCAGGTTCCAGTAACTTTGGTCCGCAATGATGGAATCATTTATTCCACCAGCCTTACCTTTACCTACACCCCAGAACCAGGGCCGCGGCCCCACTGCAGTGCGGCAGGGGCGATCCTTCGAGCCAACTCAAGCCAAGTGCCGCCTAACGAATCAAACAGCAACAGCGAGGGAAGTTACACAAATGCCAGCACAAACTCAACCAGTGTCACATCGTCTACAGCAACAGTGGTGTCCTAACTACCGTCTTTTTGTTAGGACTTAAACTGACTCAAGTGCGGCAAAAAAAAGTTGACACACAAAAAAGAACAATGTTTTGTGGCTTCTTGGGGAAACTTCATACCAGGTGATAGATGCTATTAAATAAAAAACCCTGTTACCTGCAAGTGCTGATGTGAAACACAGAAGCCACAGTAAAACAAAAACATCAACATGTACAAACTATTGGAAACCAAGTTTTTCAGCTTTTTTTCCCTCACGGTGTTGTTTGGTTGGTTTTTGTTTGGTTTTGTTTAAATGGGCAAGAAATAGATGTGTGGCTGGAATAAAAGTCAAGCAAACTAGAAGACACAAATCTAACCTAGTTTTTATGGACCAAGGAACTTGTATAAGCTTTAGTAAAAGGTACATTTTCACCATACCTTTTTTATATCACAGTACATAGTACGCCTTGTTACCAAATAGGTTGTTCTCCCCACCCCTTGAGCTTTTGCTCTAAAGTACATTCAGGTTCTGAGCCTGACCAAGCTTGTTTAATCAGATTACCTACACTTCCAGGTTCTTTTTGGTCTAAGGCTGGAACTTTTTTTTTTTAAGCTGAAGTCTTGTGACTTTTCATGAATTGAAATGGTTTTGATTTCAGCGAGTCAAATCTTGTAAAGGCCTGCATATTTTTTTTAAGATTATATGAAGTCTGTGCAAAAGCTTTAAAAAAATGCCTCTGCCTTGCCTGCAATACATGCAATGTATGTTAGTCTCTATTCTCAGACAATGTTTTCTTTTCTTTTTTTTTAATGTATTTATAGCAGTAATCCAAGAAGTTCTAACATTTACATGGAATTCAATGTGGCTGTTTAGTCTTTTATGAGTTAATGGCGTGGAACATGTTTATGAAGTGTTCTCTTCTCCCATACATCAATACATCTGTGTGTTCCAGGGTTTGTTCAGGTGTCCCCCACCCCTTCCTAATCTTGTACATAACTTGTATTATGTGTAAGTTAAACATTTTATTTTGAACTTGGAATGTTCCCAGTGATTTCATTCAACAGGGTGGTTTCTGCCTTGTTAGAGAATGACAAAAAATTATCATGAGAAGTATTTGCTACCAAGTGGTAGCTGGTGCCCTTATGGTGGAATGAGGAATATCTCAGCAAAATGTTTTATTATTGTACTTCAAAAAAAATAGCCTAAGTAGAGCATCATTGAAATCTTAAAACAGAGATGCTTTTATTAGTTGATCAACTCCAATAGCTGGACGACAGTACCTTAGAAACAGATAGATGTAAGTTTATAAAAAATGCAAATGTAACTTATGTTTCTATCTCTTTCTCTGCTTTGTTTTGTTTTGTTCTGTTTTCTCTTCCTTAGAACTGAGCATCTCCAGAAATGTCTCCTACTCAGAAAACATTTCTTTTCCTCTCCATTAAGATTTGGCTGCATTCAGGGCTGTGTCAGCCTTGCCCGCTCATCTCACCAGTTTCATATTGCTTCTATTCCTGCACTTTGGTTATGCCTTTGTTCAGTTTCTTTAGAAATTACAGCAGACTCTCTGAGCTACATTTAGTAAAGGAGCCACATGTGTAATGTTATAGGATACAATCATCCTTAGAGTAAAAACTACCTCTAGATTGTGGTAAGCTTTTACTGTCCCATAAAACAGGAGCCACAAGTACCTTAATGAATGCAAAACTGTAACTTCGTGCAGCGTTCCCAGTGTCTTTCTGGTGTCTTGGATTGTTTAAAAGTTTCTATTAATAGACTTTTCAAGTCATTTGTGAGGAGCATGTTTTCCTGCTTTGCTCTCTCTATCACTCATTCTTTTGCCTAGACTGTGCCACTGTAAATATTACTCCTGACATCTTTAAATTGCCTTTCCTTTGTTTTCAAGGGGATTGTCATCAGTAAAACACACGAGGTGGTTAGTTTCTGCGGTTTTTTCTTACTGCACGCCTTTGTAATCACCCCTGGCTACTCGATACAGCCTTTTCATTCTTGTCCAGGCTGCTCTGGTCACTCGCTTCCTCCTTGTCAGGGTATCCTGCCTCTCACACTGTGAGTCCCATCCAGATCACCAGAACTCATTGTGGCCTTATCTTCCTTTGCGCAAGCTCCTCACTGGCTTTTCCTTACAGACTTGATTGTTTCTCAGAAGTAGTTCTCTGTCTTTACTAATGAATTAGTTCTTTTGTTCAGTGCAAAAATGTTTCCAGTGTTCTCTTATAGGCCACCCATTTCCTCTACTTCCAAAATCTAGAATTTAGTTAAGAAATTATTTTAGCCAATAACAAATGCTTGAAGAACAAATGATTCCTTACCCAGCTTTGTAGTTCCAAATGAATGTTTATTTTCTGGGCTTTATTAAAATGATTTTTTTTTTGCTTTAAAGTAAGGTTTATATCGTATGTCGGTTATTTTGTTTCTTCTAATAAGACAATTTAAACAAGACTGTCAACCCATTTTCTGTTTTTGTTTTCTGCAAAGTTCAAGAATGTACTTCCATAGGCATTTCCTCCACTGTTCTCATGCTACAGACTGAAGAATGAAATGGCTTGTCTGTTGTAGCTTGTTAACTATAGTTCTTTTATCAGCTGCTTTGAAAAAGACAAAATACAAAAAAATGGTTTCAGACTTTGGAATCATTTTCAATGGATGATTGATGGGATCCTGCCCTCCAGGTGTGCTGGGACACTGTCCTCCTGGTGCAGCATTGGTAGATGGCGTGGTGGTGGTGGTGGTTTACCCTCGTAGACTCTTAGAATGGTTAAACTATGGTTAATTTTCTTTCTTTCTTTTTTTTTAAATCTGTTTTCCAGGTGTATTTTATGCTGTTGCAATTCTATGCAGTTTCTCCCAATAGGCATACGACCCAATAAAGTTGCATTGAATTTATCACATTGGGAAGTAAGCTAAAGACTTTAAATGTAGAATGCCCTTGATATATCAAATGACTTCAGAGTTGAACACTAGTATATTTAACTTGCTGCTGACTTGCTTTAAACTGTGGCAACTAAATACATCCTTACAGAGAGCTAATTAGTGACATATTTGTTACCCTTTCAGTTCTGTATTTTGTGGTGATGGGGATTGAGCCCAGAGCCTCAAGCATTTTTTTTAAATCTTTTAAAAAAATTTTTGAGATACAATCTTGCTATGTAGTCCAGGCTAGCCTTGAACTCATAATCCTTATGTCTCCCAAGTGCTGCAATTTCAGGCCTATAACACCATGCCTAACACTGGTTTTGTTTTTAATGAGACTGGTACCACCTGTGCAATCACAGAAAATGTCCAATGCCATTTTGACTAATTAACTAGTCATATTAACCAGAAAGTCCACAGGTAGGTTTGCCTTTTTGAAGCAAAATGCTATTCAATTATTAACTAAGTTAACTTAACCTTATTTTCAAAAGCAGCTGTGTTTCTGATGAGTACTGAACAAATGTGTATAATTTTCTGTGCCAGACTTTTGACTTTGTTTTCAAGCACTGTATTTGGTATGGATGGTTAGAAACAATAATATATTAGGGTTTCTGTTTAACCCTTTCAGGACTGAACTGTATTTCCTTTGTTAATTCTCCCCTGTGTCGTGATAAATGTCTGCCAGCCTTCCGTACTGTGTTGATCCAGATGTAGGTTTATATGCTCATTTTTAGCTTATTTCTCGTACCTTGCAGCATGCTGTACGCATTCAGTCCTTAAGGGGTTTACTTTACAAACTGTGCGCCTGTAAGGTTTATTAGCAATAAGATAGAAAATTGAGCAAGTTTATACCATAATTTTGTAGAAAAAAGGAATCTGCTCAGTTCCATATTTCATCCATGAAAAACCTGCAATACAGGCAGTTTCAAGGAATAAATAAAAAGGAAATGTAAACCATTGTAAAAGTCTTCTTTTGACTGTGCCTGATGCATGTATTATCGTCTGATTTCAGAATACTTCATAAAGACAACATTAAATTCATTTCATTTTGTATTATACTCTTGCCTTCTGAGTCACATCGTAGTAAAGATTTTGCTGGATTAATTTCCTTTTTGATTCCTCCACCCCCCCCCCCCCAACTCCACCCCCCACCTCCCCTGGAGCTTCAGGGTCAGACATTTTCCCTGGATGCTGTTGTTCTTCCTCTTTAGCCACGCCTCCAAACCCATTGTTGATGTGTTTGTTGTTTTGCTAGTTCTGGGGCTTGAACTCAGGACCTCGGTACTGTCCCTCAGCCTCTTTGTGCTCAAGGTTAGCGCTCTACCACTTGAGCCACTTCTGACTTTTTCTGAGTTTATTGGAGATAAGAGTCTCACAGAGTTTCTGTCTGGGCTGGTTTTGAACCACACTCCTCAGATCCTAGTCTCCTGAGTAGCTAGGATTACAGGTGTGAGCCACTGGCACCCAGCTTATTGTAACTTTTTAATCTTTTTTTTTTTTTCTTCCCTGCTAATGGATAATTGAGATTTGTTTCTCAAGGTGCTGTCTGCTAATTCAGAACCATTCAGAGTGAGCTCCACAAAACTGGACATTGCTCTTTAACAGTAGCTTTTTCCATTAAAGGTGGTTATTTGGTCATATGCTCATTGGTATGCTATATACCATATGCGCATTGGGATACTAAGGAGCATATACTGTTTTGTTTTGTTTTGTTTTTTTGAGTCAGTCGTGGAGCCTGAACTCTGGGCCAGGGCACTGTTGCTTAGCTCTTCAGCTCAAGGCTAGTACTCTACCACTTGAGTCACAACTACTTCCAGCTTTTTCTGCATATGTGGTGCTGAAGAATCAAACCCAGGGCCTCCTGCATGCAAGCCAAGCACTCTACCACTGAGCCACCTTCCCAGCCCCAGAGCATATACTGTTTTATGTCTTTTTTTTTTAAAGAGTACAGAAGTGGGTACAGATTATACTTTGGATAATAGACAAGTCTAAAGCAAGAAGTTAATATGATTTTAAAAGTATTCAGTTGAGTTCTTATCTACTCTAAGAACATAAGTGAAGTTATGAAGATCTTGTTAAACACATCTTGCTTGCCATAAAAGTACTCATTGTTAAGTAAAACAATTTAGTTGCCATTTGAGTTGTGAGGCCTCTAAAGGTTTAGTTTGTCAGGGGGTAATTAATATTTCCTAATGTAGAATAATAAGCTTGTTTTGCTTGCTATAGTGATCTCTTAGGCAATTTTACCAAAGGAACATTAAATATATTGTCTCTTTTTCTTATTGATCCCTGCAGCATCAAAAGCCATCTGTTTCCACATCTAGTAAAGTGAGCAGTCACTTTACTACAAAGGTACACTAAAAAGGAAACACTTGAGATATATATATATATATATATATATATATATATATATATATATATATATATATAAGCAGCAGACAATAACAGACAGCTGGTAGCCTCTGTAAAATAAAAATAATTGATTCCTGTGGATGTAGGTTCAACCCTCATACGTGAGGCCAGGAGAGCGCATTGAGACAAGTCAGTCAGCACCTCTAGGACTGGACAGTTAGTTGTACATGCACTTCTTGGATTCAGGTGAGATTCTATGCCTGGCACAAAGCTAAAGAATTTAATACTGCCATGTTCTTATATGTGGAAATCATGACTAGTCTTGGTTTATAGAAAATGAGGGTAAATATTTCTCTGATTACAGGGAAAGGAGGTTTTAAAGGAAAGACACGTTGATACTGGATGTGAATGGGTGGTTCCTTGGAGTTTGCAGAGCAATTTGCTTTGGGGCGCTTGAAATTCTGTCTTGTGAGCCTTTGTTGTGAAACAGTGGGAGCTATAGGTGCTCCTTCCGATCTTTTTGGTGTAATGAATGTGGTCTCTTTTTACGCGCTCCCCACCCCCACCCCCCCAGCCCTTCACTGCCCTGCTCAGTCAGCACTGGAGGGTAGCAGGCCCAACCGTGTGCTCCTTTATCTGTTGACATCATTTCTTCTGTTGCTGGCAGAGCAGGGCCATGGAGTCCCAACCCACTCCACCTAGAAACACTCTTAACTTCTCTCATAAAAGGGTAAGGATGGCCAGGCACTGATGGTTTATGCCTATAATTCTAGCTAATCAAGAGGCTGAGAGCTGAGGAGTGAGGTTTGAAGCCAGTCCAGGCAGCAAAGTCTATGAGACTCTTTAATCTCCAATTGACCACCAGGAAACTGGGAGTTGTGTGGCTCAAAGTGGTACAGCACTAGTTAGCCCTGAGTGGGGGGAAAAAAGCTCAAGGGCAGCACCCAGGCCCTGAGTTCAAGTCCCACAGCTGACTGAAAAAAAAATAAGGATGTGACTAGGTTATCTGTATGGTAGCCTTGTGAGCTGTCAGTATTTCTTTTATTAGAACTTTCTTTGTGCAAGGCCACTGTCTTGTGATCTCTCAAGAGTTCATGCTTCTGGTTTTCTCCAACCTTTTGCAATGAATTTCTCTATATGGTAGTCAGCTTTTTAGATGAGATCATGAAAGGTTTTGGAAAAAATCATTTTGGTTTGGATGAAAGGAACTAATGTACAGTTGGTCAGCCAGCATGACAACTAGGGTTGTCCTCAGCAGCCCTGAGCCAGGAGCTGGGAATATGCTGGTAAGAAATGTGAGTGCCATGGCTTTTGAGGAGAACTTCAGCTAAAAGGTGGATGGAATGTGCAGCCGTTAACTTGGAAGCATGAATATGCATTCCCAGCATTTATCCCCTACTGCCAAGAGGTAAGAATTGGTCAAGATGCAACTAGCTGGGTTTGAATTTAGGTCCTTGCCCTTGCTAAGCAGGTGTTCTACTACTGGTAGAGCCACCTCTCTGGTCCTTTTGTTTGTAGTTTGTTTTTCAGATTGGATCTCATTTTTTCCTAGAGTACCCTTGGATGGCAATCCTATGTCTCCTGCTTGAGTAGTGGGGATTATAGGTGTGCACCCCTATGGTACAAAATCTTCAGTGATTAGCTTAATTAGGCTGTAGCCATTTTGGAAAATTTCCTTGGTTGTAACTTTGGTTATCATAAAATGGCATAAACTAAGTAGCAAAAGCAACAGAAAAATTGTTCAGTTATGGAGGTTAAAAATTCAAGATTCAGATGTCCACATGGTTGGGTCCTGAGGAAGGGTGTCTTCCTATGTAGATAGCCACCATCTTATTGGGCTCTTACATGCCACAAAGAGTAACAGTGTTTTCTCACGAGAGCTTATTCAGCCTTATTTATTTCCTACTGTCTACCTTATGCCAACAGATTTACATGAAGTATTTCTCACCCCTCTTGATCCTATGAGCCAATACACTAGGCCCTTGCAGAAAAGAGGGTCCTGGGGCACATGCTCACAACTCTCAGCTTCTCCAGAAATGCCCTTATGCCAGAACTTCTGAGAGCTCCATTCACTCAGTCAACACCACGGGAGCTGGTAGACGGGAGCATTGAGTGACTTCCTGCCCAGTCTTGCTGACGGTGGGCAAGGAACCAGCTTGGGAAATGGGATTAGCTTGGTTTTGACATGTGAATTTGACATCAGAAATTTGCCATCCAAGGCTCTACTGTCTTCCAGTGTGGAACGGTTCCCAATAGTAGTAACATGCCCGGCCTGTGGCTCCTACCTTGTATCTGGCCATTGGACCACCAATCCCTGCTTACATGGGGCTGTCCTAGCATGGTGAGACAGGCAACAAACTATGAAGCTGACTTGGGTGCAGACAGCTTCCACCAGGCCAGTGGAGGCCATAGGACTTAGGTAGACTGTAGAAGCTGGACTGGTTTCAGGATTGGTCTCTGAGATGGGGAGAGGGAGGAGCAAGTTTGGGGTCTGGGTTGGAAACTAGACTCCATTTTAAACAAGCAGTTGGAACTTACCCTGAGCCCCAGACCCAGAGCTGGAGTGAATTCCATGAGACTGAAGGAGGGTCATGTCCCACAGGAAGGTCTAGTGTCTGTCTAGTGTGACTACTCTGTAGAGCAGGTTGTTAGAGCAATTTACAGCAATCTCTCCAGTGATACCTATCCTGCTGTTCTAGTCTCTTGGTGACTCCCAGTCCGTGCTGGCCACCAAGCTGGCAGCATCAAGGCTGGTGGTCCCCAGACAGTGTGCAAGTGTAGAGAGCTAAGTCTCTCCACTCCCTGGAGGTAATTTAAAAATTGTCTTTGTTTTCAGATCACTAACGGCAATTTGGGAATTAGCCAGTGTTGATTAAGCATGGAGTTAAAGTTTCTTTTCCCCCTGGTGAAGGCCTTTTACACTGAGCTAAGTCTGTCTTTTTCCAGGGCTGTTCATGTGGCCCATGGGAAACCAACTGTGTGATGTCTATTAACTCATGCCTTTTTTTTTTGGTCAGTTGTGGGGCTTGAACTCTGGGCTTGGCGCTGTCCCTGCTCTCTTCACCTCAAGGCACGCGCTCTACCTCTTGAGCCACAGCACCACTTCCAGTTTTCTAGTGGTTTATTGGAGATCAGAGTCTCATGGACTTTTCTGCCCCGGCTGGCTTTGAACTGTGATCTTCAGATCTCAGCCTCCTGAGTAGCTAGGATTACAGGTATGACCCACCAGTGCCCGGCTTGGTCATGTCTATTAGATCTTAGCATTCAAGGCAAAACTGCTGCTGGCTTTGAAAAACTTGAATCTAAAAAAAAAAAAAAAAAAAAAAAAAGACCAAAAAACCCCAAAACAACCTTTGGTTTATTGAGAAAAAAATAAAAGCAAAACCCAGACACTATTTTAAAGAGCAGTTCTACAAGGTCAGATACTAACCAATGGGAGAAGCGTAGAGGAGAGGCATCTTTGATGTCACTGACACAGGCAGAGAGCTTGACTCTCCATCACCAAGAAGCAAAATCTCCGTAATGATAAAAGCGCAAAGAGGCCCTGTGGGAAGACAGCTCACTGGTGAGAAGAGTTAGGCGCACATACATGCACACGTGCACACGCTACCACCATGGACACCACCGCCATGCAGGTTTCCATCACTGGAAACTTGTTCTGAAAATATTTCAACATTTCATTGGGATGGGATGATTGATGTTTGGTGCTACATGATTTGAATAGGCTGAGTGCAGAAAGATTACTATTAGCTTCACTGTGGACAGCAGGGAGAAAGAGGCTTCACTCCATAGCGGCTGGTGTCCATCACAAGCCAAAGCTTTGCTTTTGAATGTTCCTTCCTTCCTTCCTCCCTCCCTCCCTTCCTTCCTTCCTTCCTTCCTTCCTTCCTTCCTTCCTTCCTTCCTTCCTTCCTTTCTTTCCTTCCTTCCTTTTTCTTTCTTTCTCTCCTTCCTTCCTTCCTTCCTTCCTTCCTTCCTTCCTTCCTTCCTTCCTTCCTTCCTTCCTTCCTTCCTTCCTTTCTTTCTTTCTTTCTTTCTTTCTTTCTTTCTTTCTTTCTTTCTTTCTTTCTTTCTTTCTTTCTTTCTTTCTTTCTTTCTTTTCCCCAGTACTGGGGCTTAAACTCAGGGCCTGAGCTGTCCCTGAGCCTCTCTGTGCTCAAGGCTTGCACTCTACCACTTGAGCCACAGCACCACGTCCGGCTTTTTCTGTTTATGTGGTACTGAAAAATTGAACCCAGGGCTTCATGCATGCTAGCCACATTCCCAGCCCCAATAATAAAAGTATTTTTGAAAATTGAAAGCAGCCAAACACTGGGGGCTCATGTCTAGAATCCTGACTACCCAGGAGACTGCAGTGTCACAATGTGAAGCCAGCTCAGGCAGGAAAGTTTGTAAGATTACACCTCCAGTTAACCAGCAGACTGGAGGTATGGCTCAAGTAGCAGAGTGCCAGCTGTGAGCAAAAACAAAAATAATGAGTATCTAACTGTAACCCCTCTATACAGCATCTTTATAATAAAATATAATTTTAAAAAATGAGTGAGCGTGAGACCCTGACCTGGTGGTACTCGAAGCTTGAATATGACTACAGAAGTTACCCTGACTAGACTGGATGACTTGAAGCAGGCAGAACTTCTGCCTCCCCACAGACTGTAGTGAGAATGTGTCATGAAAACGCCCTGGCATTTCATCCCAGAAAAGGCCAGTAGAGGGGGTAGGTGGGAAGCTCTCGATGGAGGGATTGAATCCTGCTGGAGTGGCAGCCAGAAGGTCAAGGGCATAGAATGTAAAGAAGCAATGGGTCAATAATAGAAGCAGGAAGTGACTTTGTCAGGATTTCTAGTCCCCAGAGAGGGCTTTCTCACCTGCAGGGGAGGAGGCCACCTGCCACGGGGAAGAAGGCGAGCTCATCGTCATTGGCTGCTTCATCTCCTGGAGCTTGCAATGTGTTCCGGCCAGCAAGAGATAGGTAAATTGGGGTCACACAGCTGTTCTGAATCTCACAGTTAGAAGATAAGGTCCCTGCACCCGTTTATTCCCACACAGAGCAAGGACAAGCAGAAGCAAACACGGAAAGCTCTGGAGGAATTTTATAAAGGTACAAAAGCCAATGTTGACATTAGCCAGAAGATTCCTTTGAGCCAACAGTGAGTGGGATGTTGGTGTTGCCAAATGCAAGCCGGGCTCAGCTGGTGTTCTGTGTCTTGACTAGTACTGATTGTTCATTTATTTTATGATAACTTGCCTGGTTGATTACGAAAAGTGCATCTCAATGAATGTGACTTAGGGTTTTGCTTCATTTTGTTTTCTGTCAGCCTGGGCCAGCCTGGCAGTGATCAGTGTAGGTTGCCAGAAACAGGCCTGGGCCCACGACGTCCTTCTATCTGAGGACCCATAAGTAAGGCTCTGTGGCAGACTGGAGATTGCCATGTCTGTGACGGGAACCTGGCACGATAGGAAGTAGCCCCAGGGGATAAGATGCTGTTCTGATTCTGTCCTCCTCCTTCCTTTTAGAGGGATAATTTTGTTCAGCTCTGGACCCAGCCTAAGGGGCATGGAGGAGGGGCAGCAGGACAGGAAGTTGGACCCGAACTTGCCTGTAAGGGGCATGGAGGAGGGGCAGCAGGGCAGGAAGTTGGATTCAGACTTGCCTGAAGCTTGGGCCACTCTATTGGACCTGAAGGGAGGGATGGGCCACCCTGCTTTTCGAACTGTTGCTCTTCTATGTGAGGTGACCTAACTGCACCCCAAAGGAAAAACGGGGGCTCATGTAAAGACCAGTGGGTATTTACAGAAGCTGGATTGATAATGTCCCCAAACCCAAAACAAGCCAAATGGCCATCAACGATAAAGGAATAGACCAACTGGTCCATTTGTGGTTGAATGGGGCCTCTTGTCCACCACCCCTCACCTCCACAAAGTTTCATCCCCGTGCTATGCAGAGCACCTGGAGATGTGATGTCCTGTGGACAAGGCTGTTTGCAGGTGAAGTAGGATCTGGAAATGATAGCATTCTAAGTTCTCTGGGTAGATTCTGAATCAAATGACAAATGTCTGCTAAGAGACCTACTCACAGAGGAAGAGGAGGAAACCGCCCTGTAAGATGACCATGACAGGCCTGGGATGCTGGAGTGCCAGCATCTGCCAGGAGCTGGAGGCGGGAATCTAGTGAACCATGCAGACTCCGGTGTGGTGGGGGTTGACATCCGCTGACACCTGGATTTTTAACTTGCTGCTGCTGTCCCGTTTTGATAGGTAACAGGGTACCCCACAGGGCCACTCCTTCCCCTGGGGTTGTAAAGCAGATGGTGAGGAGTTCTTACTAGCACGGGTAGCAATAGCCCTCTGTCCTGTCTGCCCTGTTCCTTGTCATCGCTGCCATCTGTGAATCTTTGATGATGTGTTAAGAGCATGTGTCCCTGTGGCAAATGCCTGAGGGAGCAGCTTCAGGGAAGGGGGATTTATTGTGGCTCATGCTTTCAAAAGTGAAGGTGGCTCAGTGGTAGAGCACTGGCCTTGCATGCCAGAGGCCCTGGGTTCAATTCCTCAGCACCACATAAGCAAAAAGAAAAAAGCCGGAAGTGGTGCTGTGGCTCAAGTGGTAGAGCGCTAGCTTTGAGCTGAAGACAGAGTTCAGGCACAACCTGACCCCCCCCCCCCCAAAAAAAAGTTTCAGTCCAAGCTTGGCCGGCCCCATGGCTGAGGACCCAGGAGAGGCAGAGCAGGGAGGGGGGGAAAGTGTGGAGGAGACTGCAGGAGACTGCTCGCCCAAGACAAACAAGAAGCAAAGAGAGAAGCGACCAGGAAGGACATAAGGATACCAAGAGCAAGCCTAAGACCCGCTTCCTCCTGCCGGATCCCACCTTGCCCTGGCCTCAGCGCGGGAGCCTGTGGGGGCCCTGTCCCACCAAGCCCTCGCAGAAGGAACCCCATCATTTGTCTTTCTTCTTCACAACAGAATCCTGGTTTTTATTGAGAAGCTTCTCCTCCCTCTCTGCCCAAACGGTGTAGGGCTCCACTTCCGGGGAAGGGTGGAGCTCAGCCAGGCATAAGCCAATCAAAGCGTAGAGCCTTCGTGATTGGTTCAGGTGAAGTAGGCTCGCCCAATCAAGGGGATTCCCTGGATCCTGGCAGTTGGTACCCTGCGCCCTTTCTCCCTCAGGCTAGGCTTGGAGCTGATGAGTTCTTTTTACCTGAGAATGAAATGAATGAACTCAAATCTGGAGACAAAAAGTTCTGGGGTTACCATCACTGCCCCATTTCCAGTTAGGTAAAAAAAGCCAGACCCAGATCGCAGACCTGTTTCCATTTCCAAATCAACCTATTTTCTGTTGTTTCAAACCAGGAATGTACTGCCTCTGGCAACTGATGTTCTTTTCAATTTACTTCTAGACACAGGCTATGAAGAGGTTGCCATAGCACCTAATGGCACCCAGAAGCTGGTAGCTCATTTCTGTAATCTTAGCTAGCTATTCTGGAGGCAGAGATAAGGAGGGTTTCAAATTTGGGCCAGCCCAGGCACAAAGCTCCAAAGAACCCATCTTAGCCAGTAGCTGGGCGCGGTACACACCTGTCATGCCAGCTATGCAGGAGGCTGAAATTGAGAGAGCTGTGGTTTCAAGTCAGCTTGACATAAAGTTTGAGACCTCCATCTCTACAGAAAAGGCTGGGTAAGGTGGCATATGCCTGTCATCCTAGCTACATGGAAGGCATAAATAGAATCACAGTGAGGACCGATGCACATTACAAGGCCCTATCTCAAAAATAACCAGGACAAAAAAAGGCTGGAGGTGCTCAAGTGGTAGAGTATAAAATCCTGAGTTCAAACTCCAGTATCGCTACAAAACTCATTACAAACAAGGTTTCTGACATTGAGAATATTAACAAAATTTATTGGCTAATATTTTATAACTTAAGCTCTATTTTATAATTTATAATCTAAACTCTAACTTAAGCATTGAAAATACTCATTCTTTTGTAGCTAAAGGATTTTGTCAAGTCTTTAAAGTAGACTATGTTTACTTATTTATTTATTTTTTACATTTCACCAAGGTTTAGTTGAAATTTAAATGTGCACAGGAAAAGCTAATGTTTAGTAGTGGCCAGTAGATGGCAGCAAGTTTGAAATTGATTGGAAAATAGATTATCTTCAGTTAGATGTCACTGAGCCTTCAAGTCTGCCCTAACATAGGAAAGACTTGAAATAAACACCAGACTGGCCATTCATTCATTCATTATTTTATTTTATTTTATTTCCTGTGTGATAGTACTGGGGCTTGAACTCAGGGCCTGGGATCTGTCCCTGAGCCTTTTTGCTCAAAGCTAACATCCTACCACTTGAGCTACAGCTCCACTTCTGGATTCCCCCTCCCCCCCCCCCCACACACACACACTGGCTAATTGAAGGTAAGAGCCTCCTGGATTTTCTTGCCCAGCCTGTCTTCGAACTATGGTCCTCAGATCTCAGCCTTGGAAGTAGCTAGGATTTACAGGCATGAGATGAGCCACCCAGTCCTTTACTTGGCTGGCTCCTTCCTCCTGTTTCAGCTGTAACCTTCCCTACTCTCAGAAGGAGCAGATAGGAGTGTTGGACAGGAGAGACAGCATCTGAGTCTGCCCTCCTCCCCCTCCCTCTTTATTAGATGTGTGATTCAGGGCGAGTTGCTTTGCTGCTCTGTGAGTCAGTTTCCTTGACTGTAAAAGGGGAAGTAAGTATCCTTGGAGTCTCTAGAATAGTCTGTCAGAGTTAGACTTCCTGGAAATGTCTGCCTATTCCCCCTAGCAACCTTACCTAAAGCAGCTGCACTTCATCTCTCTATTGGACTTCATCACCCTACGGCATTTTCTTCCACACCCGTGTGTTGTCTTTCTTCCCACCGCCAGCCCCTAAGTCAGGCCACCTGTTATCTCCAGTTCCCCATCAGAGCCCAGAACAGAGTAGTTCAGTAACTATTAAGAACAGGTGAACGTTGGGCATGAGAAGATGGGAGAAAGGTGGGGAAAGGAGAGAAACAACCAAGGAACACGTGAGACTCTCCAGCCCAGGGCAGGAGATCAGGAATGGACACCTTCTGCTGGGGGTGTTACTAACCCTAGGATGAAAGCCAAGGCCTCTGCCATTAAGAATTGTTGATGAAGAAGACAGATGGGCTCTGCTGGCCTATTGTGACCCTGGGTTGCTGGGGCCTTCCTGGAAAATCATTAGAGACTTTAAGCCCGGAAGTCAAGCCATGAAGAACATGTAGTTAATTTGAGGTTAAAGCTGACACTCTGCTTTGGACTCTGATGGTCTGTATCTTAAGTTTGACATGGTATTTAAACATGGCTTTTTTATTTAATAAACAAAGAAGGCCCTAGGAGATTCTCTGGAGCCTCTCACTCACATTAATCATCTTCCTGAACACATTCTCCCATTTGGACTTGGGAGCTGGCCAAACCTGAAGAAGGCATGGAAGTAGGGAGTCCTTGTCCACCAGCGGGGGTTGCCTACAATGCTCCGGGCTTCTTCAAGCAACTGATAGGATCCAACAGGGAGCATGGCATTTACTGATCTCTTCTTGCAGGACTTTGAGTCTTTCTGAGAAACTCTCTCTGTGCTCAGGCCTGTCTCAGCTGCCAAAAGCATGATCTCAAGAGACTCAAGAAAGATATCCCCAGCCATAAATGTCATCAGATCTGCCTGCTGATTCCTGAGAAAGACAGTAAACTCTTCTTTCTGCAGATAGATGTATAGGAGAGGAAAATCTGCAGCTGAAATTCCATTTAAGAGGTAAGAGGTTGACTCACACTTTTTAAGTTGAAAGGTTTTGTCAGGGAGAAGACATAAGACAAAATGTGGGGGACATAAGAGAGAGATGGTCCAAATCCAGGAAAGGGCTGTGCATCAGTCAGCTGTTGCTATAGCAGTGCTGCTTAACAAATTGTCCAAAACTCAGTGATACATTAAGCATGGATTTCCCTCTCACATATCTACTGATTAACTTGACTTCAGCCCATTTGTGCCAGCCTCTTCCAGGCTCTGCTCCAAAGTGCCTCTCATCTTTTTTTTTTTTTTTTTTTTTTTTTTGTGGGGTGTGGGGCTTGAACTCAGGGCCTGAGAGCTGCCCCTGAGCCACTTCCAGTTTTTATGTGGTTAATTGAAGATAAGAGTCTCACTGGGACTTTTCTGCCTGGGCTGGCTTTGAACCATGATTCTCAGATTTCAGCCTCCTGAGTAGCTAGAATTATAGGCGTGAGCCACCAGCGCTGGGCCCTTCTTGAGTCAGCTGAGAAACAGTGGAAGACCTTGGTGCCTCTCTAATCACATGCCCATGGTTACTTCTACCCTCCTTCTCTGGCCAAAGACAACTCCCACTGCCAGTTCCATTATGGATGGAGCAGGGTAAGATGCACCCCACATGGAGGTCGTCAAGAGAAAACCTTATTTGTTGAACTTTCCCGAATCAGCCTGGGGATTCCTTTGTAAGGAAAGTCAGTCATGAGAATAAGTCATCAGAATAAAAAAGAGTCCGAAAAGCGAACTCAAAAGACCAACAGGCTTTATTTGGGAACCAATAAAGGGCACCCAAGCCTCCTCCAGCATGGCTGACGGGGAAATGGCGCACTGCCTTACAAGTAGGCTTTCTTTAAATATTAGGCAGAAAGAGTGAAGGGAGGCAGTTGGAAGTGGGGTGAGATAGAGGTGGGGTGGGTGAGCAATGTTATTCTGACTGAGGGGTTTTGTAATGTTTGGTTGGTCATTGGGCTTGAACTCTGGGCCTGGGCGCTGTCCCTCAGCTCTTCAGCTCAAGGCTAGCCTTATACCACTTGAGCCACAGCTCCACTTCCAGTTTTCTGGTGGTGTATTGGAGATAGGAGTCTCACGGACTTCCTGCCTGGGCTGGCTTTGAACTGTGATCCTCAGATCTCAGCCACCTGAGTGGCTAGGATTACAGCCATGAGCCACCAGCACCCAGCTTGACTAAGGAGTTTTATTTTGGTTTTTTTTGTTTTGTTTTGTTTTGTTTTTATTTTATTTTGTTTTTTTTTTATCCGGTCGTGGGGCCTGAACTCTGGGCCTGGGCGCTGTCCCTCAGTTCTTCAGCTCAAGGCTAGCGTTCTACCACTTGAGCCATAGCGCCACTTCCGGCTTTTTTCATTTTGCTTATGTGGTGCTGAGGAATCGAACCCAGGGCCTCAGGCATGCAAGGCAAGCACTCTACCACTGAGCCACCTTCCCAGCCCGACTAAGGAGTTTTAACACAGTACCTGTGTTCATCATGGGTGTCAGCATCAGACACAACGGTGATCTCCAGCCCTCTTCCTTCCAACACTGCTGATGCATTTGTTCAGGGGTCAGAGTAGGGGAGAGGACTCAGGAGGGTCAGCAGTACAGACAGTTCTAAGATGTGGCTTTCGGGGGCAAGGTGAGTTCTTTAGGTTCAAGTCACTTTCCATCGACCTTTCCCAGCCCCATAAGCTTCCCTGATTGCGTTGACCCCTTCTAGCAAAGTTAGGACAATGGATCTAGATTTGGACTCCGGGTCTTTAGGTCGTGTCATTCCCTTCCCCTGCCTTTAACTGGCATAATTCTTTTCTTTGAAGAACTCCTGTCTCTCAAATACTCTTTCACCTACCACCCGATTTCAAGAGGAAAGTCCCCACTCACTCTATTGATTATGCTAGAACAGATCCCTGGGGCTACTCTCCTACCCCAAGAAGCCAGCCAAAACCTTGAACACTTGACATCTAAACAAGGGGTCAGAATCACCTTAAGGAGCCATTTCCCATGGGATTTTTTTTTTTTTTTTTTTTTGTCATGGTTCCTGAACTCTGGGCCTGGGTGCTGTCCCTCAGCTCTTCAGCTCAAGGCAAGCACTCTACCACTTGAGCCACTGCGCTACTTCCGGCTTTTTCTGTTCTGTGGTACTGAGGAATCGAACCCAGGGCCTCATGCATGCCAGGCAAGCACTCTACCACTGAGCCACCTTCCCAGCCCCGCCATGGGAAATTTAATAAGTTATTTTCATAGTTGGCAAAGTGTATTTTGTTATTGCCAAGCTAAAAACGAGGATCTGGCAGCTCCAAACAGACAACAAACAGATCTGAAACACACGTGGCCGGCCGTGCGGACACACACCCCCCCTCCCCGCGCACGCGCAGAGCCTCCTTCCTTTGGCTTTGATCTGGGGACTCAATCTGCAGCATGGTTCACGTGGTTTGGGCACGGCTGGCGCTTAGGTAAACGACTGGAATGGGACCCAAGAAGTATTCACAGCTGTGAGACTCAGCAGCTTTCTCCCCTTCCTGGGGTGCGCCAGGTTCTGACTACAGGGAGGAGAGCAGGGAGCCTCCTGAGCCAGTCCCCTCCCTGGGGGACTAACTGGAGGCCTGCTCATGGCAGGGAGTGGCCCGTGGGACGCATGTACTGCGCCCGCAACCTCCCTGCCCGGGCCTGGCCCAGAGCATGGTCAGATGGATGCCTGTCAGCTTCTCCCACGGTTCACGGCAGCCACAGAGCCCTGCTGCGGGGGGGGGGGGGGGGGGGGGGGCGTATGCCAGGGTTTTAGGGAAGAGTCTCAGAATGGACAGCCAGCAGCACCGAGTTTCCAATGCAAGCCCGAGAGGAGAGCTCAGGACATCTCTCCTCACCTGGCGTCTCTCCAAGTGACCTCCTGGGGCTGCTTGGTGACACTCCATATTTGTCTTGGGCAAACCCTGTGCCGAAGACCGGGGAGCAGATCACAGGGCGCTGACCCTGTCCTCCTGGAGTGTGGGGTGTGAGGGTGGTGACCGGAGGGGTCACAGGTGCAGAGCCCCGCCTTGGAAAACCACCAGCGGACGTGCGGGTGCGCAGGGGCGGACGTGCGGGTGCGCAGGGCAGCGGTGGGGCGCCTCCAGTCTTGTCTCAGCGGCTGCTTTAGGCAGCTCTCCCCTTACTGGCCCAGCAGCAGCACAACTAGCAATCCCCACCACGTCTCAGGGGTTAATAACTTTAGCTAACTGAGCACCTTGGAGAGGATAAGTGCTTTTTATATATTTTTAATATAATGATATATAGAGATATATACGCACACACCCTTTATGGTAAGGAATTGTGCTCCACAATTCCTTGGAGTTGGATTCTCAATTCTAGGATGATAAAGCAGGCTCAGGGTTGCGCTCAGTGGTAGAGCATGTGTGCCTGGCATGTCTGAGGCCCTGACTTTCTCTCTCTCTCTCTCTCTCTCTCTCTCTCTCTCTCTCTCTCTCTCTCTCTCTCTCTCTCTCTCTCTCTCTCTCTCTCTCTCTCTCTCTCTCTCTCTCTCTCTCTCGGTCTGTCTCTGTCTCTCTCTCTCTCTTTCACACACACACCCTGAGACCCAGAGGATTTGTTAATTCATCCAAGGGCTCACAGCTAGAGAGAATGAACTGATAGCAAATCCAGGCAGTCTGGCTCTGGTGTCGTCCTTTAACGACCATGTCTTCCTGTGAGATATATTGCTCAATCACCCTTGTCTTGGGAAAGGAAAGAGGGGAGCCAAACATGCTAAGGAACAAAGTTTCTAAGGGAGATCTGCATGATCACCTGCAGACTCCTTACCCAGAGAGTTCGCTCCAGGCCAAGCTAGGGATGGAGACCAGGAACCCACCTTGGACCACCTCTCTTTATGTTCTCTTGAAAATGCTTAGAACACTTTTTCCTCCTCTGCTTTTCTCAGGAAATCCCTTGCACTCTTGCTTTGATCTGGGAAACAGGTGCTATTTATGTTCTTAGAAAGACCTAGACTTGGGGCTGGGAAGGTGGCTCCGTGGTGCTTGTCTAGCATGCATGAGGCCCTGGGTTCGATTCCTCAGCACCACATAAGCAGAAAAAGCCGGAAGTGGAGCTGTGGCTCAAGTGGTAGAGCACTAGCCTTGAGCTGAAGAGCTGAGGGACAGCGCCCAGGCCCAGAGTTTAGGCCCCATGACCAGCAAAAAAAAAAAAGACCTAGTCTTGCAAAGGGCAGGGTGGCATGCCTTCTGGGAGCTTAGAAGGGTGACTGCCTGGCCGTTTGTCCAGGTGTCACTTGAGACCCACCTTCTTTGCGCCCTTGTGCAAGCTCGCATCGGGCTGCACATCACTGGGTTCCTGCCCCTCAGCCTTCCCCTGCTGCTCCCACAGTCTGCTGTTCCCCAGCCAGCAGCACTTCCTGCACCTCAATAATTCATGAAGAATCCAGACCCAGGCATCTCCGAACTGCTCTACGGAGCTCTCGATTTCCTGCCAGGGGAATCCTGGATCCGAGGCTTGCTCGCATGTGTTTCTTGTCGGGGAGGGGGGAGGTGGTGCACATGCGTGTTGTAAGGGGATGGCTTCCTCTTCTGCCCTCGCTGGCAGTGAGGCTCCGAGCAAAGCACTCCATCTCTTACAGCCATCGAAGGAGGCTTGTAGCGCATCCGGGACCTGGAAGACATGGGGAAGTGCACACCTGGTGCTGTTTTCCGACCTTAGCTGAGTTGCCTGCGTCATCCTTGTGCGTGTTTAGGAACCAGCGATGCTGGCCAAAGCCTGTTTTTTCCTAACATGTGCCTTGACAACCTGGCAGATGTCACAGGAAAAACACTGTGGCAGGCGGAAGAGATTTCCCCCTCCAAATCCCCAGACCCCGGGGCCATGCACCATCAGGGTGATCACAGGCGGTTGTACACAGGGGGCTGAAGGTGTGGCTCAAGTGGTAGGACCTGGATTCAAACTCATGAACCAACAATAAGAGAAAAAAAGAAAAGGAAGGCAGGAGAATCAAGATGATAGGTGATGGGGGAGGGAAGAAAGAAAGGAGAGAGAAAGAGGGAGGGGGAAGAAAGAGAAATAGGAAGAGGATGAGACTTGAAAATGCCAATAATCAGGGAGTGTAGGCAACCTCAAGAAACACACACACACACACACACACACATGCGCACACACATACACACACGCGCGCACACACATACACACACACACACACACACACACACACAAACCTGGTGCTGATAGCTCACGCCTGTAATCCTAGCTACTCAGGAGGCTGACATCTCAAGATGGAAATTTGAAACTAGTCCAGCAGGAAAGACTGTGAGACTCATCTCTAATTAAGCACCAAAAATAAACCAGGAAGTAGAGCTGTGACTCAAGTGGTAAGAGCACCAGCCTTGAGCAAAAAAACAGGGAAAGTGCTCAAACCCTGGGTTCAAGACCCAGGACCAACACACACACACACACACACACACACACACACACACACACACACACGGAAAGGAAAGCAATGGTTTCACCGTTAGAATATCAGGAAGGAATGTAATCCTACCAATACCTTTCAGCTCGTTGAGATATATGTGGGACTTCTGACTTTCAGAGCTGCATGATAATGGATCTGTGTTGTGTTAAGCCACTAGTTTTGTGCTAATGTTTTTGCAGTTGCCACAGGAAACATATGAAAGGCACCCCTTAACTCCAAAAGAGGGGTTCCTGCTGGGCTGAGATACTCCCTTCCTTCTTCTCCATTGGCCGAGCATGTGAAGCCCTGAGGTATTCTCCATGCATGCACACCTGTGCCGAGTCCAGTCCCATTTGACTTCTCACCTCTTAGTCTCCCTCCCCCACCTGTGTCTACTCTACCCACAGCTCCTTTGATAGGCTGCCAGATTGAGCAATTAAAAATGCATTGCACACAAAAACCTACTGGTTCATGCCTGCAATCTTAGCTTTTTTTTTTTTTGGTCTAGTCGTGGGGCCTGAACTCTGGGGCTGGGCGCTGTCCCTCAGCTCTTCAGCTCAAGGCTAGCGCTCTACCACTTGAGCCACAGCACCACTTTGTTTTTTTTTTTTTTGTGTATGTGGTACTGAGGAATCGAACCCACGGCCTCATGCATGCAAGGCAAGTTCTCTACCACTGATCCACCTTCCCAGCCCAATCTTAGCTATTAAGTAGATGAAATCCAGAGGATTGGTGTTCAAAGCCAGCCTGGGAAAGTAAAGTTCTTGAGACTTGATCTCCAAAAATAACCAGCAAAAAGCCAGACTGCAGATTTGGTGTTGGAGTATTAGTCCAGCAAACAAGCCAAGTGAACACTGAGTTCAAACCCCAGTATTGTCCCCCTCCAAATTCACTGCATGGAACATGCTCATACTAAGAAATGACTGCTTATCAAGAATCCAAGTTGAAGTGGCATTTGGTATTTGATCTGGCATGCCTAGAAGTGGCAGGCACCCAGGAAAACGCCTGCTGAGATCTGTTGGCTATTTAGCTATTTTTTTTTCTGATCCTGGGGCTTGAACTCAAGGCCTGAGTGCTGTCCCTTGGCTAGCATTCTACCACTTGAGCCATAGCTCCACTTCCAGCTTTTTTGTTAGTGGTGGTGGTCATGGCACTTGAACTCAGAGCCTGGGTACTGTCCCTGAACTCTTTTGCTCAAGGCTAGTGTTCTACCACTTCAAGCCACAGTGCCACTTCTAGTTTCTAGTGGTTAATTAGAGATAAGAGTCTCACAGACTTTCCTTCCCAGGCTAGCTTTGAACTGGAATCCTCAGATCTCAGCCTCTAGAGTAGCTAGAATTATAGGCATGAGCCACTAGTGGCTGAATAACTTCCAGCTTTTTGATATTTAAGAGTCTCATGGACTTTTCTGTCCAGGCTGGCTTTGAACCACTATCCTCAGATCTTGGCCTCTTGAAGGTAGCTAGAATTATAGGAGTGAGTCACTGATACCCAAGTCATCATCTGTTCTTAAAAGAACACTAGTCTGAGTGTGTGAAAGCCACTCTAATAAACCTCATTTTAACTTAGTCTCTTTAAAGGCTCTGTGTCCACAAATAGCCACCTTTTGAGATATCAGTGGGTGTGAGTGCTGAGTGGCTATATTACAACCCATAAGAGGTGACCTGGTGGATATGCTGTCCCTGGGTCTCCTCACAGCTGGGTGCTGTGGCTCATGCAAGAGAGGTTCGGGCTCACTACAGACTATGAGACTCCTTCCCATTCTCACAGTTAAATTGCAGAAATGACTGACTGAGGCCCCGACCACTCAGGTGTTGGAGGACTCTCTGGTGAAGATGATACTGTGATTGTCCAATGGGAGGGGCCTTCTCTAAAGTTTTCTCAGTGCTGAGGACTCAAAATGGCAGGAAGTCTTGCATTCATTCATCCCTAGGGAGTTTTGGAACGAAGAAATCAAGGTACTTAATGCAGAAGTAGAACTTAGGCTGAGACTCTTATTTTCCAGACAGGAGAATTGGAAAACACCAGATACTCTAGCTGGTGAAGGAGACCTGTGATGACTGCCAAGACTAGCCAGTCTGGGAAAATTGCCCCCTGGGTTCTAGCAGCCTGACTGAACAGTGCCAAGGCTAGCATCCAACAAGTCCTGGGCCAAGGCATCTGTGTGGCAGGAGTCTGCACAGGGTGAGCCTTACAGCAAATCTGGAAGGGCTCTGAGTGATGCACAAGATGTTTGTGCATTATTTTAAAAATTATTTTACTGCATTTTGCCATTATCTATGTTCATGGCGAGCTGTGCTTCTTCTATCCATATGATGGAATTAAGATCAAATGATGTGCTATATTATCTCTTCAAAGCTCCTGTTTACTGATACTTCAAACAGGCCATGAAGTGTGTATTTATAGCACAGAAATCAGCAAACCTGATATGAATTAGGGTTTCTTTTTATTTTTATTTGGCAAACCAGAGAGCATGTTGTTAAGCATCACTGGGCAGAGCCAAAATACAAACCAACCCTAAATGAATAAGTACCAAAAGTCAATGAGATCATTATGTGCAGAACAGAGTCATACCTTGGAACTAGGCTTTTCTACCCCTAAATATAGCACCACCTATGTACTTACTGAAGTTTGATGGGTCGGCAGTGAGATGCGAGCCTGAAGTTCACACATGGGCTGTGAGGGAGACATCTGTTCTGATAGAGAAGCTTGGACGCTTTCTCGGAGAGATAACAAGTGATCTGAGCGAGGAAAAATGCAAGGGCTTGTTAGGGTCTGAATAGGAAAGCCCTGCAGGCTCACTGTGTTCAGTGCTTTGTCCTCAGCTGATGATGATGCTATTTGGGAGGCAGTGAAAACTTTAGGGGGTAGGATCTAGTTAGAGGAAATGGGTCACGGGAGGTGCGCAAGTTACCCTTGGTCCCCATCCCTCCCTCACTCTCTGTTTCCTGTCTGTCATGAGGAGAAGAGTCTCCTCCCCACCCCCATACTCCCACCACCGTGATGTTCTGCAGGACCCTGGGCACAGAATCAATGGAGCCAGAGACTCTGGGATAAAAATCTGCTCCACGGTGAGCTAAAATATATCCTTCCTCCTTTTCAGTAGTTCTGTTGGGTATTTTGGTTATAGGAATGGGAAAATGGAGGAGCACAAGCTTTTATCAGGAAGCTCTATAACTAACTCTTTAGAGCATAGAGGCATAGCTCAGTTAGTAGAGCACTAGCTAATGAGAGATAGTGGTAGGTACCAGTCTCAGACCTAAAAAAGAGAAAAAGAAAAGGAGGCTCTAACAGAAAGGAAGAGTATTCCAAACTAGAGGAGGAAGGTTTGGGAAACAGTAAATTGTTTTGTTTTGAAGATGTCATCAATTTCCAAAGGAGGGCCAGAAAGGAAGGTAGACTCTAAATTTCAGGGACCAACAAGCAATGGAAGACAAGAGCAATGTTTGAACTCTGGGAAGGGGGAGAGCTATCTGACCTTTCTCTTGGTCAGACCAATCTGACAACCAGGGGGAGAAAGTGGAGAGGAGGGAGAAATAGGATTAGGAGACCATTGGGTCACTACGGTGACTTTCTGAATTCCAACTAACAAAGGGTATTCCCAATAAAAATAAAAATACCAGCTGGAAGGCTAATAACTGGAAAAGGAGTCTAAGATGTCTTTTGTGACAACTGTCATTCATTAAGCACCTACTGTTTACAAGACACTCTTCACTTGTAACTAGTTTATTAAAACATGTGGTGCAATCAGGAAATACTTTTTTTTCTGGCTCTGTCTCTTCATACTGTCCCGATTCACACTCTTAGCAAATCACATGACTAAGTCCAATCCTTCTCTTTGGAATGTTTGTCACTTCTTGTCCACAGTCAGAAAAGGCCCCTTTGTGATCTCTTTTAATGTCACTCTAAAATTCATATCAATATTCTCTTGTATTGATTAACCTCATTTAAATTTCATTAAAACTCTTCCTATGATGAGCTGGATGCTGGTGGCTTACACCTGTCATCTTAGCCACTTAGGAGGCTGAGATCTGTGAATCTCAGTTCGAAGCCAGCCTGGGCAGAAAGGTCTAGGAGAATCTTATCTTCAATTAACCAGCAAAAAGTCAGAAGTGAAGGCATGGCTCAAGTGGTTGAACACCAACTTTGACTGAAAAAGAAAAGTGAGAACGCCAGGCTCTGAGTTCAACCCCTTCTCTCTCCCTACCCCAAATCTTTGGGGCTTGGTAATTTGTACCACAGCCAGTTAGACCTGGGATATGAGGTCTAATCTTCCTAATTACAAAGCATCCGCTCCTGAATGCTGTCCTTCCATCCTGAGCCGAAGAACTGGGGAGAGCGAGGCTCAGCATCGGCAGCCAGTGCCCATCAGAAGTGGTCTGGGGTGCGGCAATGAGCTCCATTGCAGATGGCGTGACCAAGGCTGTGGGGGACAGTGGGAATTCTTTTTTTTTTTTTTTTTTGGTTGGTCCTGGGGCTTGACCTCTGGACCTGGGCACTGTCCCTCAGCTTTCAGCTCAAGGCTAGCGCCCTACCACTTGAGCCATAGTGCCACTTCCAGTTTTCTAGTGGTTTATTGGAGATGAGAGTCTCAGGGACTTTCCTGTCTAGGCTGGCTTTGAGCTGTGATTCTCAGATCTCAGCCTCCTGAGTAGCTAGGATTACAGGTGTGAGCCACCGGCGCCCGGCTTTTGGGTATTCTTTTGCTACCACAAGGGCACAGACACCTGGGCATTTCACTGTGGATGGAGAGGAAAGGTTGATTTTTTTTTTTAGGGTGACAGGTAAAGGAAGCTTTGCCTTACAGGCAAAAAGCTAGCCGGTATTTGTCTCTTTCTGATGATTCTGAGGAAACAGATCTACTTGATAATGTTGGTAATTTGCCAAAGAGGTGAAAGCTCATTTACTGATACTATCGCTTGGCTCACTTGTGAGATGGTGAAGAATATTAACTACATCCTAAAAATAAACACAGGGATAGAAACATCCAAGATACAAGTGCAAAAATCCAGCTTCAGATCCTCCACCGGCAGGGAGCTCAGAGTGAGAACCAGTGTCTGTGCCAGGAGGCAGGAGGCCGGGGGTAGAAGTGGGGGTTCATCTTCTCTTTAGGGGCGTTATCACCAGGGTCAGGAGTTAGGCTGCATCGTAGGAGGCCAAAGAGTCAGCAATGGATGACTGAGATCAGAGGTCACATGATCCTAACAGCAGCCAGACAGAATTAAAAGGGGTCTTGATTTGACCCTTGCCGTTTATGCTTTGTCTGACCTTGGACGGGTTACTACTCTCTCTCAGCCTCAGTTTCTTCACCTGTGCAAGATGGAATACATATTGTTGTTTGGGAGTTAACTCTGAAAGCACATGTTGTCATGGCCCTCAATGGCTCCAACAGGCAGACAGCTTGGTGCAGGTTTCAAGAAAGGTTGGTAATTCAGGAGTGGATTTTTATGTCGATCCTTCCATTGGTGTGGGGCTGGTGTTCCAGAGACGGGTCTATCATAACTTGCTCTGGGAATCTGTGACTTAAAGGGGCTGGCAGTGTGGAGATTCTCTGGTTTCTTTTTGTTGTTTTGTTTTTTTGTTTTGTCCATACAATCTTTTCTTTTCTTTTCTTTTCTTTTTTTTTTTTTTGTCGGTCATGGGGCTTGAACTCTGGGCTTGGATGCTGTCCCTGCGCTCTTCACCTCAAGGCAAGCACTCTACTGCTTGAGCCACAGCACCACTTCCAGTTTTCTAGTGGTTTATTGGAGATAAGAGTCTCATGGACTTTCCTGCCCAGGCTGGCTTTGAACCACGATCCTCAGATCTCAACCTCCTGAGTAGCTAGGATTACAGGCGTGAGCCACTGGTGCCCGGCTCATACAATCTTTCCCAGAGATGGTGATGACCTTGCATGTCAAGGAGCTTCTTTGATGGCAAAGCCAGTGGGAAGCAAAGAGAATTAAGGGTGTGCTATAAGACAGACAGACAGACAGACAGACAGACAGACAGATAGATAGATAGATAGATAGCAAACTGTGACTTCTGAGTCACGTAGTATCACATATGGTAACATCCATTACTGCCATCATGATGATACATAAGAGGACACTGACCCCAGGGATGAGATGTACTTGCTTGGGTCTATACAGCACATTAATGGTGATCACCAAGACTGGGACACGGATCTCTGCATGCAATACTCTACATACAGAATGTGTGTGTATGTATGTATATGCATATTATATACATATGAATAATATGTCATTTTCAGAAAAATGGATGGACCAGGAAAAAGTGGTGTCAGATTCTAAGACACAAAGTATATATGTTTTCTATCATATGTGGAAGATAGATCTAATTTATAAATATATAGGTAAACATATATAGTATCATATGTGTATAAACAGAGTTATATGCATATCTACACAAAAATCTCTTTTTTTGCCAACCCTGGGGCTTGAACTCAGAGTCTGGGTGCTGTTGCTGAGCTCCTTTTGCTCAAGGCTAACACTGTACCACTTGAGCCACAGTGCCGGATTTTTCTGTGGTTAATTCAAGAGTCTCATGGACTTTCCTGTCTGGGCTAGCTTTGAACTATGATCCTCAGATCTCAGCCTCCTGATTAGCTAGAATTACATTCATGAGCCACTGGCCCCCAGCTACAAACATATGAACTGAAGTATGACATACATAGGAGGATTCTAATGGTGTAGTGCTTTTGAATAACAAACTTGCACTTGAACCAAGAGTACAGGGAGCTGGAACAGGTTGTCATGCTGGGAGGGGAGGAAAAGGGAGGGGAGGATGAAGAGAAGAAGGCCAGGTAAATATGGCCATTATATTCAATGTGTATATGTGAAAATGGACTTACGGGTGATAAGAGTATGGATGGGGTTGGGAAAGATGGGGGAAGAACAATGAAGGGGTACATTGATCACAATGTGTTGTATTCATAATCTGTTGAGTTGAGACCCCTTTGTACAGCTACTTAAAACTGAAAACACAAACCTTTATTTATACTGTACTAGAGATTGAACCCAGGGCCTCATGCATTGTAGGCAGATGCTCCACCACTGAGCTACATCCTCAGCTGTGGCAGTGGCTTTTATGGTTGTTGAGTTGGGAAGAGGATGGACCGGCCCTGGAGTCCAGCATGGATGTGACTTCCCAGTTTTGTCCTTGAAGCGCTTTTCCTTTTCCTGTGTATGGGAGGTCCCCATTGAAATGCTGTGCTGCCTCCAAAGTAGCCAGAAAAGGCCTGGGGTTGAAGAACAACTGCATTCAGATTATACACACACACACACACACACACACACACACACACACACACACACACGTATGTATGTATATATTGTCAGTTGTGGGGCCTGAACTTTGGGCCTGGGTGCTGTCCCTCAGCTCTTCAGCTCAAGGCTAATGCTCTACCCCTTGAGCCATAGCATCACTTCTGGCTTTTTCTGCTCATGTGGTGCTCATGCATGCAAGGCAAGCACCCTACTACTGAGCCACCTTCTCGGCCCAGAGAGTCATCCTTTCATTCCCTAAAACAATAGCGTGAACCATGCCAGATGCTGGGTGATTCGTGCTTGTCTGAGCTCTCTGCCTGCTCAAGGATCTGTAGTTCCACTCAGGCAGAGATGGGTGGGGTCCAGTTGTGGGGCTGGCCCTGGGCTGGGCTGGGGAGCAGCTGTGTGTGTGTGTGTGTGTGTGTGTTGTGTGTGTGTGTGTGTGTGTGTGTGTGTGTGTGTGCGCGCACATGCCAGCCCTGGGAGCTGTCCCTGAGCTTCTTTTGTTCAAGGCTAGCACTCTACCACTTGAGTCACAGCACTATTTCTGGCTTCTTCTGATTGGAGTTGATGGGAGATAATAGTCCCACAGACTTTCCTGCCCAGACTGGCTTCGAGCTGTGGTTCTCTGATCGTACTCCTGAGTTAGCTAGGATTGCAGGTGTGAGTCACCAGTGTCCATCCTGGAGGAGCAATTTTAAGAAGCCAGGAAGCTCTGTTCCATATGAGAGGACTAGGAAGCCCGAGGACAGCCAACCCAAAGGGGAGGAAAGTGTCATGTGGGGAGGGGATGTGCTCCCCACAGGCTAGCAAATGGGTGGAAGGCTTTGGGCTTTGATGACTTTCCTTAACCCTCGGAGGGAGCTGGGGTCTGTAGCATGGATTGGAATCATGGGATGGGTGTCTTCCGCTCTCCTCAAATGCGGGGGGGGGAGCTAAGCTGTGGGGACCCCCCCACTGTTGGTTACCTATGTCTCAACATTGTCCCCAGACCAATACTCTCCCCTTAGTATCTTCCCTGGAGACCTTTGCCCTTAGGAAGACACAGGGACGAGCAGAGAGACATCAGCGCCTCGGTGGAAGAAGTCTGGTAGAAATTCTGTTCCTCCCTTGCAAGTCTCTTCTTGTTTAGAATCATAGCTTTGGAAAGAAAGAAAGGCCACCGAAAGCATAGGGGTGTGACAGAAGCCAGTCACATTTATTGAACACACGTCGTGTGCAGCAAGTGTGTGGGCCAAACACAAAACAGAAATACAACAGAGGTCTAACAGCTTCGGTCACTCGTCTCGGGAGGAGGACGTCTTACTGGCACAGAGGAGACACAGGTTAAGCATATAGGAACACGTATCATCAAACCCGAGGTATACACACAGGGTTCATTCTCTACATGAAGACTAGGAGACACTACCATAGCAACTGAGGCACAGAAAGCCACTGTGACACACACTTTCATTAAAGAGAAAAGACAACAACTCTTCATTCCAGTGCTCTGGCCTATCTCTCTGGTGATGAAAGGAAGCTCCCAGAAGACACTAGAAAATGCCAGAAAAAAAGTATTTTTTTTTTGTTTGCTTAACTCTGCTGGTTGCTTTAGTTCAGATTCAAATTAGTAATCCACTTTAGCATGAAGCAAAGGCAATTAACAAAGCAGAATAGTATTATATATGTATATATATATATATAAATTAATCAGTAAAATCAGACCTTTCCAAAAAGGTCAAGTACAGATCCTGAAAGTTAATAACTCTTCCCTCTTCTCTTCTCTATAAAAGTTCCTATTAAGCAAAAGACTTCCCAATAAATTAAATCAGCAGGGCTGATTTGTTTTATATCTGGAAAAATCCTTTTATATTTTTACACACTTTAAAAATATTTTGAAGTTGGAAGTGGCACTGTAGCTCAAGTGGTAGAGCGCTCACCTTGAGCTGAAGAGCTGAGGGACAGTCCCCAGGCCCAGAGTTCAAGCCCCACAACCGACCAAAAAAAATTTTTGAAGTAGGGCCACTAGATAAAATATAGGATGTATTTCAGTGCATGGAACCTAGCCACTGCTCATCTGAAATTAGCATTTAACTAGGTATCTGTATTTTTATTAAGTAATTCTGCAAACTGTTACTTTAGGTAACTCACATTTAGAAGGTATGTTCCAGAAGTTTCTAATAAGGGCCGGGGGAGGCTGGGAAGCAATTTATCTTTTTTTATAAGCTAATACTGTGTGGTGGAAAGACTTCGTCTTCTAACAGGAAAATTATAGATGATGTAAGACATACTCACATGTTAGAGGCATTTTTATTTCTTGTGTCACTGTAATTTTCTACTTGTTTTGGGCAGTACTGGTTTGAACTTGCCAGACAGATGCTCTACCACTTGAGCCATGCTCCCAACACAAACTGCAATTTTAACAATTTATGTTTTTGTTGGGCGAAGTTTTGCCTTGACATCTTTGATTGAAATAGCTGGTGATAGATGGTAAAGTACGATTGTGGTCTGAGGAAAGGGCAGCCTGGTTTGAAAATTGCCATATACCCATCATCCTCTCAATAATTTCTCCCAAGCACGTGACAAGTATTTGCAGAAAACAAATGCAATGCTTACATCTTGTGCAACATGTTACCCAATTATTTCTGGCCATTCTCTCTTTCCTCCTTCCACATGGATTTTTTTGTTTGTTTGGCAGTACAGAGTTTGAACTCAGGGCCTCAAGATTACTAGACAGATGTTCTACCATTTAAGCTATGCCTCCAGACCCCCTCATAGGTTTGTGGGGTACACTGGCCCCAGTATATGATACAGAATATCAAGCCCAGGTCAGTGGATGGTTACGTCCTCAGAGAAAGAAGCAAAGGTCAGCTCACTTCTCAGATGCTCGACATCTTTCTTTCTTTGTAGTTTTTGTTTGTGGTTATTTGCTTCCTTCCCACACAGGTAGGCATCTTTGGTTATCAATGCCCAAGTTAATTCACTGCATGGGCAATGTTTCTCTTAATAAAAGAAAGACATGTTGGTAAATAGACCTGACAAATTCTATTCTAGAAATGTCCTTACTAATCGTCTCTGAGTGCATAACTCATTCTATTATGAACTGAGATTTCTAAGTTAGAGGAGGAAGATTTCAACACTCATTTTGCAGTGATGCTCCTATGAAACTCCCACTCCTTTTTGAAGGAATGTAAAATAATAACACTTGTTGAATTTCAACATCCATTAAACAATTCCTTTCTTTAAACACACCCAAGAATACTCTATGTTTATCTGTGAAGAATATAAGCATATGTTCAGTTTACACATCTGTATAAAATTACCCAAATATTAGCAGATACATAGATTATATTTAAAAGCAAACGCAGTGTTGACATTCAAAAGTGATTCGTTAACTCAATCCAAGAGGGCCAGTTTCCTTCTGGGACTGGCTATGTACTTTTCCACCATTGGCCAGCTACATACACTTACAACTCTCCTTTGTAGCTAGAGATCTTTTTGGAAGTGCTGGTACGTATTAGAAATTAAGTTGGGGCAAAGAAGTTATGGGGTTTAAAAACCACCTTATAAAGAAGTTAAATAATACATACCACTAAAGAAGAAAAAGCTGCCAGGTACTGTGGCTCATACCTATAATCCTAGCTAATCAGGAGGCTGAGATCTGAGGATCATAGTTGGAAGTCAGCCTGTGTAGGAGAACCCATATGACTCTTACCTCCAATTAACTAGCAAAAATCTAGAAGTAGAACTGTGGTTCAAGTGCTAGAGTGCCAGTTTTGAGTGAAAAAGCTAAAGGGCAGTGTCTGGGTCCTGAGTTCAAGAACCAGTACACCAGCACCAAAAACAAAAAGTTCTTTATGCATGTCCTGCTGCTTAGCATTCATATAATAAGATACATTAGGCCTAGCTCTTTGCCACATACTCTTTTCTTTGTGGAAATAGGAGTTTTAAATTCCCTCTTTCAGACAACCTTCCTTTGGTTCTTCTGACAATCATGGGAGCTTGCATCTCTAACCCCTTCCTCTACCCCAAGATGGAAACAATCCAGACTGTTGTCTTACTAGGGAAGCTGGTCAGAGAGGATCCTCTCCCTGCGCTCTTGACCTGGTGGCCACAGAAGGTGGTGGCCATTGTAGGAATGTGAAAGAGGGGTGGGCTGCGGGACGAGGGGGCAGCGCAGCTTCCATAATTCTGCATGAGCAGCAGCAGCAGCAGCAGCGGTGGCAGTAGCAGCATGTAGAACTGTGCCACTGTGGAGGAAGGCCTCTTGCCTGGGGTGTTCTAGAATCTTCCAAAGCTCAGGAGCATCCACATTTCCATGCTGGACATGTGCTTGGCAGGTACCTGTGTGGCAGGAGGCCGGGGTGGGGGGGGGAGGGCGGTTCTGATGAAAGTTACCAAGAGTGTCTTGGCTGCTCTATCTGGAAACTGAGGCACAAGCCTTTCTCTGGTTGGTGCCACCTTTCTGGGAACAGGATGAGGGATGGATAAACCCACTAGGCCGCGGCTGGAGGCCCCCCCCCACACTTTCTTCGCTTGTGCCTCCTGCCCATCCCCTTCTCCTTCCCTGGCCCCCTCCCCGGCGGCGGGCAGGCCCAGGGCGCGCTCAGGGGGCCGGGGCCGAGGCGCTCATGTGGCTGTAGGAACCCCTGGACAGGGAGGCCCCCACGGTCTTCCCGTCCTCCTCCTCGGCCCCCTCGCCTCGCACCCCTGCGGGGCCGGGGCTGGGGCAGCAGGGGAAGGTGGCCATGAAGCCGAGGCGGAAGCGTTTGTTCATGAAGCAGTAGATGATGGGGTTGACGCAGGAGGAGGTGTAGGAGAGCAGGTGGATGAAGGAGATGGGCGTCCCGGAGAGGCGGCGCTCGGCCGAGGCCGTGTCGTAGGCGCGCCAGGCGTTGGCGCTGAAGATGGGCATCCAGCACAGGAAGAAGAGGAGCACGATGACCATGAGCATGCGGATCACCCGCTTCTTGGCCACCAGGCTGGTCGCCGAGCCGCTGCTGCGGACGCGGCGCACCCGGCCGACGCTGCTGCCGCGGCGGCTGCTGGACAGCGGCTGCAGCCGCAGCTGCGCGGGGCGCCGGGACTTGGGCACGTAGCAGCCATCGCTGTCCTCCAGGAGGCCGCCGCTGCCGGGGCTCGGCTTCCTCTCTGGGTGAGCAAGCACAGCCCGAGGGCTCAGGACCACCGTGCCCGCCGCCCAGGCCGGGGGTCCCTCCTGCCTGCCGCCCTTCCCGAGCTGCTTCAGTGGGGCCAAAGCTACAGGGTTCTGTAGACCACCCTGTGCATCGGAAAGCAACCCCTGCACAGCACCTTGAAGTGCGTCAAGAGGGTGTGCAAGGAACGACTCCTACTGTCTCCTTTCTTTCTGCCTGCTTGCTACAACTCCAGAGGGTGGTAGGAACTCCAGGGGGAAAAAAGTGGAGGGAAAAACCCACTGAAGCTAGAACCACCAAGTTATCCCATAGTCAAGAGTGGAGGAGGGGAAAGTTAGGCCAAGTCCTGCTCATAGGTAACTGTAGGGGCTGGGGAGAGAGAGGAGAGGCACAGGGAAGGAGGATGAATAACTGGGCTTTCAGGTTTAGGTCTAATTTTGGGGGGGGGGTGTCTGGTCGTGGGCCCTGAACTCTGGGCCTGGGCGCTGTCTCTCAGCTTTTCAGCTCAAGGCTAGCACTCTACCACTTGAGCCACAGCGCCACTTCCAGCTTTTTTTTTCTGCATATGTGGTGCTGAGGAATCGAACCCAGGGCCTCATGCATGCAAGGCAAGCGCTCTACCACTTGAGCCACAGCATCACTTCCGGCTTTTTTCTTTTTGCGTATGTGGTGCTGAGGAATCGAACCCAGGGCCTCAGGCATGCAAGGCAAGCACTCTACCATTGAGCCAACTTCCCAGCCCTAGGTCTAATCTTTTTGAATCTCTTCTAAGGCATAAGTACAGAATTCTTATTATGTAATTATTGCCGGATGTCTGTTTGAATACATTACAAAGAGTCTGAGATACACAGTTCTGCCCTTATACTTGGGTTATGTGTCCACCATTTCCTTTTATTCCAAGCAGTCCGTTTTTGAGAGAAATGAGTCCCCATTTTACAGATGAGAAAATAGAGTCTCCTGACTGCCATATGACACAGAGTCTCAGAAAAATACCCACAAAAATCTCCACTGAATAGACAGGATTATAGGCTTATGCCTATAATCTTAGCTATTCAGGAGGCTGAGATCTGAGGATCAAGTTTCAAAGCCAGCCTGGGGAGAAAAAAAAAATCCCTGAGACTCATGCCTTCAATTAATTAGCCAAAAACCAAAAGTAGAAATGTGGCTCAAGCGGTAGGGTGCTAAACTTGAGCAAAAAAGCCAGGCAAAAGTACAAGGCTCTGAGCGCAAGCCCCAGTTACCAGCATACACACTCGCACACACACATCTCCACTGTGCTCAATAAATATACACTGAGTGTCTCCATTTCAATGATAGAAAACAAGATTTTTGTACCTATTTGGCAGAAATTGTTATCTAAACACTGCTTACCTTTGGCAGATTTCTTCTGGCTCGCATCAAATTTTATTCCTTGGTAGAGTTCCAAAGAGATTAATCCATATGCCACCACCATCACAATTCCGGGGATAATAAAGAGGATGAGCAACAGGAACGTATGCCTGATACAATGAAAAGAAATTCAATAACTAGCAACTCTGGACATTCGTACTCAGCTGGGTAGGAATGACGAGGGCACATCTTTGTTTTAACTGGTCCCAGCAGACACATCAATCACTAACATGTCATGCCCTTGGAAATCCCATGTCTGGAGGCTCAGACATTAGAACTTGTTTACTTCTTTTCTTCTTCTCCTTTTTTTTTTTTAAAAAGATAAAGTCTTTATGAAAGACAAATTGGAAACATGTGGCATAATTCTGTGCCTGAAACAAACTAATATTTGAAAAATAATGAAAAGCCAGGAAAAGTGGTATGCACTTGTAATCCCAGATACTTGGAAGGCTGAGGTAGAAGTATCATTTGAGCCTAAGAGTTCAAAGCCAATATGGGCAACATGGTGAGATCCTATCTCTACAACAAACAAAAATCAATAGCAACAACAGGACAAAAAGCCCAATACAACCACAAAGAACAAATAAAACTTTAAATGAGACGGTGTGAGTTATATTATAAAGCTGTTACCAATATCATAAAAATAACAGTAAGAATGAGAGCTTACATTCATTTTTTTTATGTGTGTGTGTCCAGTCATGGGGCCTGGGCCCTGTCCTTCAGCTCTTCAGCTCAAGGCTAGCGCACGACCACATGAGCCACAGCGCCACTTCTGGCTTTCTTTCTTTTTGCTTATGTGGTGCTGAGGAATCGAACCCAGGGCCTCAGGCATGCAAGGCAAGCGCTCTACCACTGAGCCACCTTCCCAGCCCCGCTTACATTCATTATTAAACACACATGATGTGTAATATGTGCCGTATGCTAACCTAAGCACACGACATATATTACATCTATTTAAGTCCCATAACAACTTTGGAAGTATCTACTATTATCCTACTGCTGATTTTAGCCGAAATATTTTGAGACTGAAGGAGATGAAACAATTTACCTAAACTCTCCTCGCTTGTGGTGGAGGTAGAATTTGAACTCAAGCAGTAAGGGTTCAGAAGCAAAGCTCTTACATATGAAGCCTTTAAGATAGGAGATGACTCACAGGCTTGGGTAGAGATAGTAAGAAATCTGTTTGGATTTTACAAACTATGGTATTCTGGCTGCTCCCATTTCCTGAGCAGCTCATGAATATCCTTGGTTGCTGATTCTCCTCCCCGCTGTGAAGCTGGTGTGGCATTCTCGAGCCTGGCGGGGTAGAGCTATGCTTTCTCTAAACATATTTGACTCCTGAGGAATCACAGCCTCTGCATGATGAGTCTAGCCTCTAAATCACTTTTTGCTGTCTGGCATGTGTAAGATGACACAGGGCAGCCATAAAATTGTCAGTGGCTTACAGTGGCGGGGCCATTTCTCATTGCAATTGGACATGTTTTGATAAGATTTCTTTTCAGGTCTTAGAAATAACCTTCTCATTTGCAACATAATTCTGTCTGTGGGTGTGTGGGCGTGTGCGCGCAAATGTACTCTCACGCTAATTGATTAAAAGGAAAAAGGCAAAGAAGGCAGAGAGACTCTGTATGGAGACTCTGCATTATCTAGTTCCTGCTTCTAAAACATCCTCACAATGAGTAAACACAGCACCCTGTATTTATGTCACTTTTTTTTAATGCCAGTCCTGGAGCTTGAACTCAGGGCCTAGGTACTGTCTTTGAGCTTTTTTTTGTTTTTTTGTTTTTTTTTTTTTGGGTCCGGTTGTGGGGCCTGAACTCTGGGCCTGGGCGCTGTCCCTCAGCTCTTCAGCTCAAGGCTAGCGCTCTACCACTTGAGCCACAGCGCCACTTCCGGCTTTTTTTTCTTTTGCTTATGTGGTGCTGAGGAATCGAACCCAGGGCCTCAGGCATGCAAGGCAAGCACTTTACCACTGAGCCACCTTCCCAGCCCCTGTCTTTGAGCTTTTTTTGCTCCAGGCTGTTACTCTACTACTTGAACCATACCCCTACTTCTGACTTTTTGGTAGTTAATTGGAGATTAGAGTCTCATGGAGTTTTCTGCCAGGGCTGGCTTTGAACGTTGATCCTCAGGTCTCAGCCTCCTGAGGAGCTAGGGTTCCAGGTATGAGCCAGATTTGTAAAATTTCCTATTATTAACTCCTTGTGGAGCTAGCATCTAAAGCTTAGCATGCTTTTGTGAACTAGCCCATGACACCCCTGTGTCTGGTAGAGTTCTGAGTGAGCATCATGGTGAGTTGTAAGAAAGGCCACGTGGGATTTAATTTTTTAGAGCATGTAGCTTTCCAAGTATTCTAGTCTAAAGGCCTTCCAGACCATCTGCAGATCAGGCCTGGTGATTCCGTACAGTCTCTGCTCTCGCAACCCTTGAAAGTTTGGACCAGCTGATCTTTGCATGCCTCAGCTTCCTCATCTAGAGTGTGAGTGTGGTAACTGTACCTCACACCCAAAGGGGTTTGAGAAGATTGATTGAGGCCATTCAAATGGTAGCACTCCAGCTCAGTATTTGACTCTTAAGGCTATTCTAGAATGATCTTCCTCTGGAAGTCTTGAGGACATGGCACTCCAGAGTTTCGCATTGCAAACATACACCAAGTTGTGTGTAAAAGGGGCAGACATAATCCAACTTACCAGGACTGCTGCATTGCATCATTTGGCAGGAGAAAGCGGCACATGTTTGCAGTCTGGTTGTTATTTTTGGTAAAAGGCACCAAGTTGCTGTAGATGGGGTAGGGCGTCATGATGGTGAAGGAGAGACACCAGGTTGCTGCAATCACCTTCAACGCGTGGGATTTTGTTTGCCAGACCCGGGACTTTAAGGGTTTGCAAATGGCGCCATATCTCTCCAGTGAGATGGCGACCAGGTTGAAGGTGGAGACGCTCACAGAGGTGCCTGGGGAGGGGCACAGAAGCCAGGCATGTTGGCACTGAAATGCAAAGCTTATTTGCACATTAGCTGAAAGCATATCTGCTGGGCACAGGTTTGATACCAGAGGAAACTACTCCAGGGACAAAGAAATATTGTGAATGTCTGTCTTAAAAGGATGATTGATTGCCAGGAGCCGGTGGCTCACGCCTGTAATCCTAGCTACTCAGGAGGCTGAGATCTGAGGATCACAGTTCAAAGCCAGCCTGGGCAGGAAAGTCTGTGAGACTCCACCAGAAAACTGGAAGTGGTGCTTTGGCTCAAACAGGAGAGCGCTAGCCTTGAGCTGAAGAGCTGAGGGACAGTGCAGGCCCAGAGTTCAAACCCCACAACCCACACACACACATAAAAAGATGATTGATTCCCAGAAGTTTTTTTTTGTTGTTGTTTGTTTGTTTTGTTGGTCGTGGGGCCTGAAGTCTGGGCTTGGGCTCTGTCCCTCAGCTCCTCAGCTCAAGGCTCAAGGCTAGTGCTCTACCACTTAAGTCACAGCACCACTTCCAGCTTTTTCTGCTTATGTGGTGCTGAGGAATTGAACCCAGGGCCTCATGCATGCAAGGTAAGCGCTCTACCACTGAGCCACCTTCCCTAGCCCCTCCCAGAGGTTTTAAACACATAGTGAAGATTATGTGTTTGCAAATCTTATGGCCAGTTTTCATATATGTTATTGAGCTTTGACTGTAATCAAAAGATTCATTAATTAATAATCAAGGAGATAAAAATACATTGCTATCTCACAGAAAATGAAAGAAGACTCCTAGCCAGGTGCCAGTGGCTCATGCCTATCATCCTAGCTAACACAGGGAGCTGAGATCTGAGGATCGTGGTTTGAAAGTAACCCTGGGAAGAAAGTCTGTAAGACTCCAACTCCCTCTCCAGCAAAGAACCAGAGTGCTGGGGTGGCTCAAGTGGTAGAGCACCACCTATAAGCAAGGAAGCTCAGCAGGAGTACAAGGCCTTCTCTGAACTGGAAGCACTGGTTTTCTGAAAACACACTTTTAAAGAGTGAAACAACACGTTGTGTGTTGAAAAAGATACATAGACAAAAAAATGGGAGAGAAAAGTTTGACTGTATAAAGGTGTCTCTGGGCATAGAAATGAGGTCTTCCTAGTGACTCTGCTTTTCTGTGATTTATGAAATGAACATGTATCATGATTACAATAAAGACATTAGAAAAACCGTAATGTCTCAAACCTCAGGATTAATATAGATTTGGGATCAGAGTTCAGAACCTGGCAAGGTTAGAGCCCCAACATGTATACAGATACATGTGCTTTCTCTAAAACTATGTTTAAACATTCTTTTTTTTTTTTTTTGAAGGAGGCTTAGCCCTCGCTTTTCTCAAAGTCTCAAAGGAGTTTATCATTCTCCCAGCGCAGGAAGTATAAGCTCCTGGGAGCTTGTACAGCCTGTGCTGTGACGTCATCCTACAGGTCTGACAGCATTTAGAAAAGAGAGAGCAGCCCAGACTCCTCTGTGTAGCGTCCACTGGCGCTCTTCATTTGTTTGTTAATGCCAGTGGCTAACAGCACTATTAAAGAGACCATAAAGCTGACAGAAGAATTCAAATGACTAGAATTAGAAAATAGTCGCAATGACATTTTAAATACCTTCAAAATGATCTGCCTTTCCTCTTTTTTTTTTGACTGTTCTAAAATGTTTTCTTAATTAAAGTGACATAACGCAAGGTTCAGCAACATAAAATGAACCGTTGGGTGAACTCACAATGTCACGTGACCACGGGGAAACTCAACATCACCCTCCTCCATGGGCTCCAGGGAAAGCTCTAAGAGCATTCCCAGGTGCATGGACAGGCCTGGGGTGCTAGAAAGTTCTAGTGATCATTGCTTTATTATGGAACACTGATGCTTTTCATCTGTAGGCTCTTTTAAAAAATGATTTCCAGAGGACTTGGGCACAGTGACATGTTCTTGGTGACTTGTTTGTGGCATGAGGTCAGGAATTCATACCATTTGTGCTGGGTCCTGCTGCAAATGGGAAAAAATTTTTTAAATTTTCTGGTCATTCAAGGCAGCCTGGTGCTAAGTGTGTAGTGTGTGTGTGTGTGTGTGTGTGTGTGTGTGTGTGTGTGTGCATGTGCGTGTGCGCGCGCGTGCACATGCACGCGCGCCCGTGCCAGTCCTTGGGCTTGAATTCAGGGCCTGGGCACTGTCCTTGAGTTCTTTTGCTCAGGGATAGTGTTCTACCATTTGAAACACAGCTTTACTTTTTGGTGGTTAAATGGAGATAAGAGTCTCACTTTACTGACTGGTCTGGCTTTGAGCCACATCCTTAGCTCTCAGCCTTCGGAGTAGCTAGGCTTATGAGTATGAGCCAGGGCGTAACCAGCATGATGCTCCTCTCCCACCACCATCTCTCCTCTCCCAAGTAGTTTGTTCCCACAGCAGGTGAGGATCAAGGCAGAGAGAAGAGAGCACAAGAAACAAGGTTTTATTGAACTTCAGAGGGTAACAATGGCAAACTCAAGCAGTGTTCCACCTCTGCAGGGGCTGCTAATACTCATTTAAAATCCCAGCTGTGGGGATTGTTGCCTGTGTGTCCTTGAGCACATTAAGAACCTCTCTGTGCCTCTGTCCTCACCTTGATAATTGGGCAAGAAGGGCAGTATTACTCCACAGGATGGCTAGTTGATAAGATCATGCAAGTAAAAGCCCTTAATCCAATAAGTACATACAAGTACTCAGAAATAGTAGTGCTGGTGAGTTTTATTATAATCAATTTAATTGTCAGAAGCAGAGCACTCAATATCTCACCAAGAAGGATCAGCTTAATGTACCCTCAGGTCCCAAGAGCATATGCAACTCCTTACCCCGGACATAGGTCTCTCAGTCTGTCTGTCTGTCTCTGAGATGGTTCTAGTGCTTGGGAAGTTAACTCTGAGAAAAGAATTTAGACCTGTGGTCTAAGTAGTTTACAACTGTCTGTGTTCTATGACAAAGCAAGGGACACAAAGAAGGAACCCTTCTGCACGTTTCATGACTGCACCGTCCCCAGGAGCTGTGAACCCAGCTGGAGAGAACTCAGGACACAATCCTGGCTTCCAGGGAGGGCTAGGGCACCTTGAAGCCACTTTTAGGTTCTTTCCCTGGGGTCGGAACCCAGTGAATTCCACATCCTCTGTGTTCCTGTATCAATTACAACATGCAGAATGTGTTTGCTTTTTGTTTTTGGTCAGTTGTGGGGTTTGAACTCTGGGCCTGGGCTCTGGACCTGAGCTCTTTTGCTTAAGGCTAGCATTCTACCACTTTGAGCCAGAGCACCACTTCCAGTTTTCTGGTGGCTAATAGGAGATAAGAGTCTCATGGACTTTCCTGCCCAGTCTGGCTTCGAACCTCAATTCTCAGATCTCAGCCTCCTGAGTAGCTAGGATTACAGGAGTGAACCACATAGCATCCAGCACCCATAACATTTGGTGGACCTACCACCACGCCAGCACCCGTGCCCATGCCCAGAGCCTTGTACCACCAGATATTAGTGTATCAGGGCCCAGTGGGGTCCCTCTGCTGTGGTGCCTAGGGTTGGGAAGGTTGGGGACATGAGTAAGCTCTTTGCTGAGCTCTGCCTAGGCTAAGCACTCACCCATGAAGTAGGTGGTGGTCTTGCACACGGCGCTCCCAAAGATGAAGTCCCTGAGCAGGTTGGGGATGAGGTTGAATGGCATGCAGAAGAGACAGAGCATGAGGTCGCTGACAGCCAGGGAGAGCAGAAAGATGTTGGTGACCGTCCTCATCCTCTTGTTCCGAATCAACACGGTGATGACCAGCGTGTTCCCCAGCACGCTGAGCACAAAAATCAAGGTGTACAGGAAAATCTGCACAGCCGGCTGCCACTCTGCGGAGGAGAGCAGGGTTGGAAGGATCGAGATTGGGAGAGCTGAACTTTAAGATCCAGTGTTTATCCTCCCCCCACCTGGGAGGGAAGGGGTGCGTACCAAGGGGCCCCCATGTATTCCTGCCCAACTACTTTTGTGCTGAGACAAACTGAGATCATGAGGCCATCCAGATGTTTTTTTAAAAGGTTGGTTTGTGAAAGGATCTCTCTGGCAACCACTTTTGCCTAAGGAACAGAATTTCTAACTTGCGAGGGTTTCCTTTGCTTAGATGCTAACCGATCACTTCTTCATAGTGGGTGCCCTCACCCCCGAAGAAAAGCCGTCTGCTCTGTCCTGCCCAGGGCCCTTTTAAAAAATAACACTTGTTAAGTTCAGACTTGCTGGCTGGCGTGTCTTTCTGCCTCCACTCAGCCCTTCCTCCTCCCGCGTGGGTCCCTCTGGTCTCAGCTCCTGCACGTGAGTCCCCAACTTTCCCACGGAGGGACAAGAACACCGTGGGATTCCCATTTGCTTCTGATCTTGGATTCCAACTTGGGAGGCTGGGGCTGGATCCCACCTGCCCTCAAACCCTGGTGGGGAGGCTTTTCTTGATCAGCTTTGCCTTCGCTCGTTCCTCCCTCAACCTCTAGGACTTGTGAATGAAAAGAGTCCCCTACCTTTGGAGGGACGAGACTGATCCACGCAGAAGAGCGTCTCGTTGTCCAGCCCGAGCTGGCAGAGGAGGGTGAGGCTGCTCCCATTCGCCAGGAGGCTGTCCGCGTCCATCCTCGCCTGCAGCTTCTACCAAGTGCCTGTGAGCGGGGAACTGCTCACTCCCGGCTCACTCCTCTAATGGTCGCAGACTCCAAATGCATGGAGGGCAGACAGGGAGGAAGCGATTTCCAGGGGTGGCCTTTTGCCGCCATTCCGAAAGCCACCTGGAGCTCACTCTGCTCAGGCTGGCTGCATGAGCGCGTTTGCATTACTATGGTTGAAAAAACAGCTGGTGCAGGTTGAGCCTGCTCCCACACCTTCTGCTCCTGGGCCGGCTGTGAGTTAACCCTTCCAGAGGGGGGCTGCTTTTGCAACACACACACACACACACACACACACACACACACACACACACACTCACACTCACCCCTAGCACCTTTCCTTTCCATACATGATCCTATCCTAACCCAGACATTTACAGACTGAAGCCCACATGGGTTATGTGAGACAGGACTAATCAACAGGGCAACAGATTCAACAGCGCAGACACCAGCACCGAGGGCCATGGAGGGACCTCATAGAAAGGCAATTAGTGCCTTTTGAGCTTGGAGCCAGCCACGTGTGTGGCCATCGCTGCTGGGTGGCTGGTTGTTAAGTTGTTACCAACTGCAGTGGAATGTCTTAGGGTCTCTGCCCTTGATAATTGGGAGCAGGGGCTATGTCTAAAGATAGGCTCGTGGGTCCTTCCTTTAAAAGAAGGTTTCTCCTTCATTCATGTCTCCATTCATTCAGCCGGTGTTCTAGCACACCAGTATGTAATGAGTAAGATCACTGCCGCCTTTGTTAAGCAACCTAAGGAAGTTCAGCAGGGGGGAATGGGGAGGAATGGAAGAAGGGTGCTATGGTAGACAGATGGCCAGGAAAGGTCCCTGGAGGAGGGGATCCTAACCTGTGATGTAAATGAAGAGGAGGAGGAAGGCTGGTGAAGGTTTGGGGGCAGCTGCTTCTAGGTAGAAGGAGCAGTAATAACAGCAGGGGTGACAGCCAGTGCAAGGGCCCTGAGGTGGGTCTGAGCTTGGCCTCACTTAAAGAGCAGATGGAAGTAGATGTGCATAAGAGGTGGGTGATTAGATGGGAAATGCATTTGGGGGTGAAGCCCCTCCCCACCCACTGTATAACTTACCTCCTCAGTTTCGATGTTCTGTAAGCAGGCTCACTTGGGCAGAGCTGAATTCTTTGTGGAGTTCATGAACACTGGATTAGTGTACATGCAGGACCACTGGCTGGTGGTCCCTCACTTCTTTGAAATGACAGACAGCTGCCGTTTGGGGGAACAGTGACGAAGCTGAAGGGAGAGGGATCTTGGGACACGCTGGTAGTTGTTAGCAGGACAGGCTGTGGCATCACACACACCTGGAATCCAACCCTGGCTCCGCTGGAAATCCTGAACAAGTCTCTGAACCTCCCCCAGGCTGGTTTTCTTCATCGGTCAGAGATGAAGCCGACTGCGCGGATATTTATGATGGAGACTGACGGATGCAGGACAGGAAGTGTTGGCACATCCCAGATGGCTGCGTGGATAGCTTGCCACTGATAATGATGGTGATTTGCCTTTTACAAATGAGGACCCTGGGGAGACTTCCAGGTGACTGCCCCTCCAGCTTCCTGCGGCTTGGCTTCTGCCTTCATTATTCCACCACTATGCAGTCCACTGGGAGCTGGAGCCCAGGCCTCCACTTCCCTACCCTGCCACATGGTAGAAGAGCCAGGCTCGAGGCTGATCTGCCTTGAGCTGAAATGGAGCCCAACTGTGGGATCCCTCCCTCGCTCCCCTCCTCTCCCCTCATCCCCCTCCTCTCCCCTCATCCCCCTCCTTTCCCCTCATTCCCCTTCTCTCCCCTCCTCTCCCCTCCTCTCCCCTCCTCTCCACTCCTCTCCCCTCATCACCCTCCTCTCCCTTCCTCTCCCCTCATCCCCCTCCTCTCCCCTCATTCCCCTCCTCTCCCCTCCTCTCCTTCCTCTCACCTCCTCTCCCCTCCTCTCCACTCCTCCCCCTCATCCCCCTCCTCTCCTTCCTCTCCCCTCCTCTCCCCTCCTCTCCCCTCATCTCCCCTCATCCCCCTCCTCTCCCCTCCTCTCCCCTCCTCTCCCCTCCTCTCCCTCCTCTCCCCTCCTCTCCCTCCTCCCCCCTTCTCTCCCCTCCTCTCCTTCCTCTCCCCTCCTCTCCCCTCCTCTCCCCTCCTCTCCCCTCCTCTCCCCTCCTCTCCCCTCCTCTCCCCTCATCCCCCTCCTCTCCCCTCCTCCCCCCTTCTCTCCCCTCCTCCCCCTCATCCCCACCTCTCCCCTCCTCCCCCTCATCCCCCTCCTCTCCCCTCCTCTCCCCCCTCTCCCCTTCTCTCCCCTCCTCTCCCCTCCTCCCCCTCCTCCCCTTCCTCTCCCCTCCTCTCCCCCCTCTCCCCTTCTCTCCCCTCCTCTCCCCTCATCCCCCTCCTCTCCCCTCCTCTCCCCTTCTCTCCCCTCCTCTCCCCTCCTCTCCCCTCCTCTCCCCTCCTCTCCCCTCCTCCCCTCCTCTCCCCTCATCTCCCTCCTCTCCCCTCATCCCCCTCCTCTCCCCTCCTCTCCCCTCATCCCCTCTCCCCTCCTCTCCCCTCCTCTCCCCTCCTCTCCTCTCCTCTCCCCTCCTCTCCACTCCTCTCTCTTCCTCTCTTCTCTTCTCCTCTCCTCCTTCCCTCTCTCCTTTCTTTCTTTCCTTCTTTTCTTCCTTCCTTCCATCCTTTCTTCCTTCCTCTATCCATTCCATCATCCTTCCTCCTCCTCCTCTTCTCCTTCTTCCTGCTCCTCCTCCTTGTGCCAGTACTGGGGCTTGAACTCAGGGCCTACATACTGCTCCTTAGTTTTTCCTCTCAAGGCTGGTATTCTACCTCTGGAGCCACAGCTCCACTTGTGGCTTTTTGCTGGTTAATTGGAGATAAGAGTATTATGGACTTGCCTGCTGGGGCTGGCTTCAATCTTGGCTTCCTGAGTAGCTAGGATTGTAGGTACGGGCCATCAGCGCCCCCTCCCCCAACTTGTGGAAGTGAGGGTGAGTGCTAAGACCCCATCCACGCTGCACGCACAACGAGGGTTGCAGTGTTGCCATTCTACGAACTTTGGGGCATAGCTGTTTAAACCAGGGTCAGTGGTTTAAACAAAACAAGATTTCCCTCCCCTAAGGATTCCCATCCTTCAGCTCAGGCCTGGGAATCTGCATTTCTACCAGATAGCCCTAGTGATTTGGAGGCCAGCTTGTAGAAGCTCTGGGAACCATTGAGGGCAGGAGGGCAGGCATTGGACTGTATGGGTCTAAGCCTGGTTATCACATAGTGGAGTCTCAATTTGCTCATCTACAACATGGGGATAAAATACAACTACCTAGCTGGGTGCTGGTGGCTCACACCTGTAATCCTGGCTACTCAGGAGGCTGAGATCTGAGGATCACAGTTCAAAGCCAGCCCAGGCAGGAAAGTCTGTGAGACCCTTATCTCCAATAAACTACCAGAAAACTGGAAATGGCGCCATAGCTCAAAGTGATAGAGCACTTGCCTTGAGCTGAAGAGCTGAGGGACAGTGCCCAGACCCAGAATTCAAGCCCCACAAAAAAAAAAATACAGCTACCTATAAACAAAACAATACAGGAAAAGCATTTCAAACAATGTAGAACATAGTGCCACACATGAATTGTTCTTATTAATGGATGAGGATAGTCCCAGAGAGGTTGACTCAATCCTATCATGGCCAAGCCAAGGGTTTGGATACTATCCTAGCCCAGCCTGACATGTGAGATGCTTGACCAATGAGAAAGAGTGAAGAGCAAGTAATTAGGAAAGCCACGGTTTCATTGCTTATTATGCCCTTTTATCACTCAGTTACATTGCGTCTTTTCCTATCCAACTCTGGGTTTTTCACTCTGCCTGTGTGAGCCAGCACTATTAATTATCAGTTAACCTGGGGGGAGGGGTGGAGAAGGAGGACGGGAGGAAGAGAGAAGGGAGGCAGGGAGAGAATCCAGTGGGAGATGTTGAGGTTCTCCAGGGAAAAGCAGATTCATGTCTAGGATGTCAGCCCTCATTTCACTCAAGGTGCTGGGCTGTGTGCTAGGTGCTAGGAGCCAGTGTGAGCCGAGGACCTGCTCTTGAGAGACGCTCAGTCCACTGAGGTAGACCGGGCAACCTGGAAGTGTCCAGGTTGAATTGGTACAAATTGGCTAACTTGATTCAGAACGCTTTCAATGTCTCTCCAACCCCAGACACACAATAGTGGCCGGGACTAGCTAAGCCTTTGAAGCTTCTTAGAGCCCACAAAGCCTTGTGGGTATTGGAGCCTAATTTTGGAAGCCAGAAAGAAAGAACGTTGGGCTTCTGGGTAATGAAATTATGAACTGCTTCTTGGTTTTCCATTTTAAGGAACAATTATTCTGAATCACCGACTTATCTGTGTGTATTTTCTTCCTAATTAGAATGTTAATGACATACTCATCGCCGATTTTTTTTAAGTACAGAAAAATGGTAGGTATAAATAGAACATAAATAAACCTTCAGACCGCACGCACATGATTTCTTAGTGCAAAGTCCCCTTTAAAGAAGCACAGCCCCAAAGGCAGAAGCGGCTTTCAAGTGATCGTGTGCACGGGAGACCCAATCCACAGGCAGGGCGACCTGACCTTTCTTCAGATTCTCCGCCTCTCTACAGCCCTTTCCCCCAGAGCTGCTGCTTGGAATGGCACTGGCTACATTCCCTAGTCCCCACCACCGTGCCAATCTCCCCAAGGCTGCAGACTGCCTGGGCTTCCCTCTGTCTCTTCCTCTAACTGGCTCAGCCTTCTGGAAGAGACCAGCAGGGACTTCCTCTTCTTTACCATGAAGGCCCAATTGGGCTCCCACAGGAAAAGTCCATGCCTGAGGCTTCCCTCATCCCAGGGGTGGAGGGTAGCCTGCTTCACCCCCCCCCCCATGCTTTTCCCCCAGCGAAAGCTCTTGGAGACATCTCAGTAGATCCTTTCTGATCCACAACTCCCTCCTTGCTACTGAGGAAGGGCGAGTCCCATGGCTGTTAGAAAAGACTGTGATTTAATAAGCAAATAGCTGGATCCAAGTCTCTGTTTCCTCAGCTGCTCACTGGGCTCATAGCTGTATTTCCCTGGCCACAGGGCTGCCTGGTATCACAGGGCGGGAGAAGCAATGCCTGCAGGTCATGTGACAGAAACAAAAGTGCATGATGGTTTACTCCTTAGACGACCTGGTAAATGGTCGGGAGGCGCTCATCTTAGCCCTGCCTGTGAATTCGTGCTTTGAAAATAAAACTTGAGATGGGGTGCCATGGCTCATGCTTGTAGCCCTAGCTACTTTGGCAACTGAGATCTGAGGATTGTGATTTGAAGCCAGCCCAGACAGGAAAGTCCATGAGACTCTTATCAACAATTAACCAGCAAAAAACTGCAAGTGGAGGTATGGTTCAGGTGGTAGTGCACCATCCAGGAGCAACAAGCCCTAGTACTGCTCCCTGCCCTCTGCCAAGCCTAAACAAACAAAAAAATAAAAAACAAAGTTGAGATGATGCTCTATGGACAGTATTCATCCTGGGTTCATTCAGAATGCAATTTTAAGGCAAAAATGTTCTTTGGAATAAATGTTTTTTTAATATGCCAGTACTGGGGCTTGAACTCAGGGCCTGGGCACTGTCCTTTAGCTTTTGAATGACCCCAAGTTAAATGCAGTACTCCTCAAAGCTGTCATGCACAGTCATGACCTTCTCCTATCTCCCACCCTGCTGAGCTGGGCAATTGCTTCCAAGTATTTTTTTTTAAAGAACAGATTTATTATACTTTTGTCAGATTTTTCTACTTTGGTAAGGGTAGGAATTGAACCCAGGCCCACACATATGCTAGGCAAGCATTCTATCACTGAACACCACCAGTGGATTGCATTATTATGTATTTAACACTTTCATTTAGCTAACGTAACCATTGTGATCAGCATCTCATTGTTGCCCTGACTTGCATGGCTCATCAACAAATATGCTTCTTATTTCCTCTGCCCCCACATTTGTTTGCTCCTTAAATTTCTCCTTTTGTCACTTAATGCATCTAATATAGGCAAGAGTATGTGTATAGGCTCTGGCTATTAAAAAATTTTAAATTGTTATTATAAAAGTGATGTACAAAGGGGTTATAGTTTCAAAAGTGAGGTAATGGGACATTTTATTATGGACAATATCTAACCATTTTAAAAAATCAACAAATAACTAAATTGTGCATCTATCTACTAAGTGTCAAGAATTCAGACAGGCTTTGTTTATAGTGGTTGAACAAGATCAAGTCCAGCCCCTTCCTGAGCTGTGTCCCATGGGAGACCAATGTTAAACCAATGAACAAATGACTACACTGATAGTGGAAAGTCCCTCCCCTTCCTGAGCTTTGTCCTATGGGAGACCAATGTTAACCAAGAGCAAATGACTACACTGAGAGTGGAAAGTTCCTCCCCTTCCTGAGCTGCGTCCTATGGGAGACCAATGTTAAACCGATGAACAAATGACTACACTGATAGTAGAAAGTGCTATAAAGCAAATCAAAGCATGGGGAGGGAGGGGAGTGGTGGGTGATCCAAGAGTGCTCACTTGAGGAGGTGGCACACGTGGCAATCTGGGAGAAAATTCCAGAGAGGGCCTTTATTGTGGTCTTAGTGTTTTCATCACTCAATGGGAACTCTATCTAAAGAGATGATGGTATTTAATTTATACATGATTATGCCACCAACTGTGGTGTGTAGCAGAGTTTCCCTCATCTCCTTATACAGCAATATGCTCCCCGGTTTGTATGTGGACACCTGGCCGCCTAGAATCAATGGTGGATTTTCCAGCCTTGTTTGTAGCAAGAGTCACTATGTAACACAGTTCTGGTTGACAGAAATGACAAGTAGCCTCTGAGAAGCATCTTTGCCAATAGGGAACCTTCCCTTTTCCTTTCTTTTCATCTTTCTTTCTCTAGAGTACAGATGTGATCACTGGAGCTGGGGGAACCACCTTGTGCCTCAAGGCACACCCTTATTGTATAAAGCAGAACAAAACAGTAAAAGGAGGTTGGAGTAGAAGGATCGCTGGTGATCTTGGAATTGACATTCCAGCCACTCTGGACTGCTTACATTTGAGTTCATTTATGAGAATGAACTTTTTTTTATTTCTTAAAGTCAATATTGTCTGGCTTACTGCTATTTCAATGTAATCCAAACTAAAACACTGTGAATTAGGTTCTGCATATTCTGCTTTATTAGCATAAATTAATTGTGTAAAGGTGTTTCATTGTGATATTTGCATCCATGCATATAAATGTACTCTGATCAAGTTCAGCCCTATTGCTCCTACTCTCTAAGTCTGCATATTTTAGTTCTTAATCCTTTTACACACATCTCCTGACCTGTACTCAACACATACCGTGGTAGATTTCACACTGCCAACTCTTGTTTTTGGAGTTTGGGGGTGGTTTTGTGCGTGCACACACATGCCAACACTGGGACTTGAACTCAGAACCTTGTGCTCTTGCTTAGCTTTTTCACTGAAGGCCCATGTTTCATCCACTTCCAGCTTTTTGGCAATTAGTTGGAGATAAGAGTCTCACAGACTTTCTTGCCTGGGCTGGCTTTGAGCAGCGATCAGACCTCAGCCATCTGATTAGCTAGGGTTCCAGGCATGAGCCACCAGCACCTGGCTTGTCTGTGGTTTGGAATGGCACATGGTGCGATCACATCTCCCCACTAGGCTCCAAGGTCCGCAAAGACCCTGTAGGAATTCTGCAGGCCATGTTGGTCCTCATAAACCTGCAGATGTAGCTATGGTTCTCATTGGAAGTGGTTCTTGAAGAGATTGTGATGTCAGATCCAGTCCTTGTGGGATTTCTGCATTTCATGACTTGCTACTGAGTAAATATCACAGAGCCAGTCTCTGATAGGCAGCTCAGCAGCTGGGCCCCCAAGGTCCTCCACTCAATTGTGGAGGAGGCTCATCAGTCATCTATGCTCAAAGGCACAAGTCCATGAAAATCATTGCATAGCATGTATCATACACTTGGGGAGATATCTGGGAGTTCCCTTGGCTTAGGAGTCAGCAGAAAACCTAAGTGGAATTAGCTGAGAATTTTCTCTGCCTTTCTTAGAGGACCACTTCTGGAAGCATCCATGAGTGGTCTCTAGAGGTGCGCACGTAAACTCCCTGGTCTGCATCCTTACGTCAGCTAGACTCCAGGACTGATCTCCATCTCTTCTCCTCTCTTCTCTCTCTTTCTCTTTGCTTTGATTGCCCTGGGGTTTGAACTTACGGCCTTTTGCTTGTGGGGCAGGTACTCAACCACACGAGACACGGCCCCAGCCTCAGTTTCAGAGCTCACTGTTTGCCCAGGCAAAAATAAATAATTCTATTTATGCATGTCATTTTGTTGAGCTACTTGGCTAACCTCCTCTTTGTATTGGTCCTATCGTGCTCATCTTTTCATTGATTGAGATGAAGTTGGAAGCCTTTTTATTTGGGCTGGCCTTGAACCTGGATCTTCCCAATCTCACCTTCCCTTCGGCACTGCTTCCTCAGAGCTTCCTCCATGTTTTTTTGTTTTGTTTTGTTTTGTTTTGATGGTCATGGGGCTTGAATTCTGGGCCTGGTCACTGTCCCTCAGCTCTTCAGCTCAAGGCAAGCACTCTACCACTTGAGCCACAGCACCATTTCCGGCTTTTTCTGCTTATGTGGTGCTGAGGAATCAAACCCAGGGCCTCATGCATGCTAGGCAAACACTATACCACGGAGCTGCCTTCCCAGCCCAGCCTCCATGGTTTTTAAGAGTTCTCAAAGCAGGCCTTGGATGCCCCCACAAGTCACGTGTGAGCTGTCATTACCTTAGGAAGTCTATTACTTCCAAGTGCCACCCTGGAAACAATCAGCACCCAGTTCACAGACAGGATAGGATGCCCCTTTGGTCCATTCCCACAGGGGCTGTTCCTCAGACCCTACAAGCAGAGGTGAGAAGGGCCAATACTAAGCAACACTTGGGCCTGACCCCAGGAAGTTACCAAGAAAACTCTTATCAAGTCTGACCCTAAATCCAATGCAAAGATCCACTCAGCCCTCCATCCACGCCCTCTTCTATACTCTCTCCCATCCAGATTGCTTTTCCCTCTGGAAATCCAGGTACCAAAGGTCCAGGAACACCAGTTGGTGTCCTCCATGGGGGTGGTGGAAATCTATGCACCACCTGGCCAGCCCAATACCCTAGTACCTCCATATACATCACTGCCTGGCAATGGAAGATTCCACTAAGCCAGGCCACCCCTGCCACCCCTTGGTCACTCAGAGCTAGAGCTGACATGTCTCGGAGGTGTGAGATTGGAGCCATGTGCCTCTCACGGGGACCTGGTCCAGCCACGAGTCCTGTTTCTATGTGGAGCTTGAAACAGTGACCAAATCCATTAGCTAGGCTCACAGTGGCAGTAATTAGAGATACAAGTGCCTTGAAGTATCCAGGAGCAGAGTGCCTAGCTGGCCTGATTTCTGAGGAAGTCAGGCCACGGTCCCCTTCACGACCCAATTAATCATTGGAACAAATGTCAGATTTAAGGAATAAAAAAAAACAACACGTGGATTTTCTATGGCCACCAATAACAAAAGCTTGGACTTAAAATTCAGTGGTTTCAGAAAACCCTGAGCCCACCATAGGCTAAGTTCAGTTCCCAAGGACACAGCCCTCCCACTTGCTGTGCCAAGGGACCAATGTGCCCTGGTCCCTCTGCCCAGGAATTCCAGCTCCCAGAGGGCATCGCCTGGGGGCCCCATTCATGCCATTGCCCTTTTGACAGTGTGCGGTGGATCGTAAACAATCACTATGTGTTGATTGGCCAAAACAACCAACAGATGGCAGGATTGATGTCACCTGGGTCGCTTCATCATTCTGACAGATGTAAGAAAATTTCGAGGTCTGGAATGGTAGGGTTTTTCAGAATGGGTAAAATCATCTATTTCGTTAGTACTGTAACTGTTTTGAGAACACAAGGCTCTTGAATGAAGGGCTCTTTTGAAGCTTTTCAGAATGGCAGCACCCTCCTCCTCCCTAAAAGCAGGAAGTAGCAAATATTCCCTGAGTTTTGTTGTGCTTCACTTGACCTTCACCTTGGCTCTCCAGATAGATACTCCAGGACTCCCATGTTCTAGAGTCTAGCTCACTAAAATTGTTCTGGGCTTTTTTTTTTTCTTTTTTGGAGAAGGGGGTCTTGGGTTCTGCTATTGAGGAAAAAAAGTGTCCCCTTCATGTGTTAAATCCTCCCCTCAAGATGATATATTTGGCTGGGCATTAGAGGCTCACACCTGTAATCCTAGCTACTCAGGAGGCTGAGATCTGAAGATCACGGTTTGAAGCCACGCTAAGCAGGAAATTTTGTGAGACTCTTTAACAAACTACTCAAAAAAGCCAGAAGTGGTGCTGGGGCTCAAGCAGTAGAGCTCTTGCCTTAAGCAAAAGAAGCTTAGGGATAGCGCCCAGGCCCAGAATTCAAGCCCCAGTACCCACCAAAAAGAAAAGAAAAGAAAAGAAAAATGATGTATTTGGAGGTGAGATCTTCGGGGGAGGTGATGAGGTCATCAATAGGATGTCCTTATTCTCTTCCCCTCTGCTACAGGAGAGTAATAAGATGTCTGTCCATGAGCCAGGAAGTGTAGGAAGTAGCCCTCACCAGATTGGAATCTGTTTCATCTTGGAGTTCTCAGCCTCAGGAACTCTAGGAAATACATGGCTGCCTGGTATTTTTTTAAACAAGCAAGTCAGTCTATAGTAATACACACACACACACACACACACACACACACACACACACACACACACACACACACACACACACACGATTGCTGGTACTCGGGCTTGAACTCAGGGCCTGAAGCTCTTGCTTGGTTTTTTCACTCAAGGCTAGCACTCTTCTTGAGCCATACCTTGACTTGCAGCTTTTTGCTGTCTCACACTTTTCTGCTGAAGCTGGCTTCTAACTGTGATCCTCCTGAACAGCTGGGTTTATAGGCATGAGCACCAGAAGGGGTCTTATTCTTTCTAGGGAAGTGCTCTACTGTTTGGGTCATGATCACAGTCATTTAGCTTTTGTTGTTGTTCTTATTATTGGTATACTTAGGCCCTTTTTCCTAGGGCTAGCCTGGGACTAAGTTCCTCCAACCTTCTGAGCATCTGGGATTTCCCACATACCTTTACTTTTATCAGTCTATTCCATTTTCCCAATCTGATTAAAAAGATTAATTTGTATTTTGAAAGTACCGGTGATACTGACCATCTTGCGCTCTCTCTCTCTCTCTCTCTCTCTCTCTCTCTCTCTCTCTCTCTCTCTCTCTCTCTCTCTCTCTCTCTTGTCTCTTTCTTTCTTTTTGTTGGTCATGGGCCTTGACCTCTGTGCCTGGATGCTGTCTCTCAGCTCTTCAGCTCAAGGCAAGCACTCTACTGCTTCAGCCACAGCACCACTTCCAGTTTTCTGGTGGTTAATTGGAGATAAGAGTCTCATGGACTTTCTTGCCCAGGCTGGTTTTGAACCACAATCCTCAGGTCTCAGCATCCTGAGTAGCTAGAATTACAGGCATGAGCCACTGGTGCTTGGCTTAAAAGTTTTTTTTTTGTTATGAACTATACAGTCTAGTGGGTTTCATTATGACATTTGAAAAATCCTTTTGTATTTAATTGATTATTTGTATTTTTCTTTCCTGAATTATTTGCTCATTTCTTTTGCCCATTTTCCTATGGATTTTCCTTTTGTCACAATAATCTATTATAAACATTCATTTAACTGAGCTACTGATATTTTCTTAGTCTATCCCTTGAGTTTATAAAGCTGAATTGGAACCCTGACACTAGCATTTGCCTTTAAAAAAATTGATAGTACTGCAGTTTGAACTTAAGACCTCAGAAGAATGCAGAGATCTCTAGCCCTTCATGACTGAATATTTCCAATAGGATGACAAGTTTTCCCCTAACTAGCCTTGGACTGGGTTCCTCTTATCCATGCCTCCTGTGTAGCTGAGGTTATAGGCATGTACCATCACATCCGGCTTGTTTGTGGAGATAGGACTCTTGATAACTTTTTGCCTCAATTAGCCACAAACTATAATCCTCCAAACCTCTCTGTCTCAAGTAGCTAGGATTAAATCTCTGAGACACAGTACCTCGTCTTAACATTGACTTTCTGATGACTTGAAAAAAAATTTCTAACTTAAAAAAATATTTCTAACTTAAAAAATATTCTTTCACCTGTAGTTAAAATGATGTCTACTCCAACTTCACTGACTTGGTTATAGATCTATTTGCTCCAGGAAAACAAAAATGAATGACTAGAACAGACATCACATCTGATTTTAGTTCATAACTTCTACAATAGGCCTGTTTTATTTTCACTTCCAGCCAATGTTGTAGAAATCAAACTGTTAACACAGCAGGAGAAAGCCTGAATAGAGGTAAAATTCTGTCTCCTTCAAAAACTTTAAAAGCAAATTTGTAGAAACATTTTTCATAATAGCCTAGGTCTAGGGAGATTCAGAGACATCCTGTCCATTCTGTTCCCTTCTTCCTCCTGTCCAATTAACTACAAACCATTGTTCTCAAAACCATCCATTTCTTCTGGGAGCCCATGCACTTTCACAAACTTTTCTGTGATACATTAAAGATCACTGGCCCTTCTCATGCACTTGATTCCTCCAAGTTTCTTGGCAGGTGAGACAGAAAGAACTGTTTACTCCAAATTTCCAAATGAGGAAACAGGCTCAAGGGCAAAACCACTTTGAGTCTTGCCCTCTCTCTGGAACAGGTCCCTCTGTGGGTGCCTCCGTGAAGATTTTGTCAAACCATCTTCAAGTCATGGATACACCAGCTAAGTTCCCTGGAGCAGAAACATGGCCTTCTAAAACTGAGAGCACAGGTTGGGTGGTAGAGTTTGTGACTACAAAGTGTAAGGCCCTGCGTTCGAACCCCAGTACTACAAGAATGAGAAGGAAAGAAGGAAGGGAGGAAACTCTACTTTCAGTGCATCTTCAATCTCTCCCTAATTGAGTACATGGAAGGAAGGATAGGTGGATGGAGAGAGGGAGGGCTGGCTGGCTGGATGGATGGATGGATTTACTCGATATCATGCCTGGTAACAATTGGTACCCAGGTCTTTGTGATTCATACCAAGCACTCATTCTTAAAATGTATTTATAATTTTTAAATAGTCATATAGTGAAATTGACATGTTTAGATTCATGTACCATCTCTACAATCAAGTTTACATCACCGTAAAATCTGCCCAGTAATATGCTTCATAGCCATGTCCCTGCCAGCCTCTTGTCTGTTCTCCATTGCTTTTTTTTTTGAGAATATCTTAAAAATGCAATCAGATAGTATGAAACATGAAAATAAATTCTTTTCCTCTGCCTGATGCATCTGAGATCTATCCAAGCTGTGTGAACCATTAGTTTGTTTCTATTATTATTATTATTTACTGATCAATATTCCTTTTTATTACTACTGACCATCTGCCATAGATGGACCATGGTACATTTATTCATTCATCTCTACAAGACAATTTTTTTTTTTGGGTCCGGTCGTGGGGCCTGAACTCTGGGCCTGGGTGCTGTCCCTCAGCTCTTCAGCTCAAGGCTAGTACTCTACCACTTGAGCCACAGCGCCACTTCCGGCTTTTTTCTTTTGTTGTTTATGTGGTGCTGAGGAATCGAACCCAGGGCCTCATGCATGCAAAGCAAGTGCTCTACCACTGAGCCACCTTCCCAGCCCTCTACAAGACAATTTGAGTCATCTCAGTTTGGGATAATGATGGGTAGAGATGCTATAAATTCAAAAGCCGAGTTCCAATTTCTCTAGGAGCAATCCCTAGGATAGAAACTGGTTTTATGGTAAACCTATGTTTAACCTTTTTAAGAAATTGCTAATGTGTTTTCCAAGGTGACTATCTCAAATACTATTTTCATACATACAAAGAAATAAGCAAAAAGGAACAAACAAACACAACATTCTTTCCCTTTCCAGAATCCTTTTCCAGTCTGTCCTTTCTCTGTTCAGAATGCCAGGTGTCTTCCTGATTGCCACAGCCGAGGACACAGGGGTCCAAGGACACAGAGACCTATCACCTTGTGTGCCAAGAAGTGCTGAAAAGTACATCCTCTTGACTTTCCCCTTCTGGATCCCCAGTGCCTACCCTCCTATAAGCTTTACCTTGCTTTCCTGATAGAGACAGATGGGAGGCAGTGGGGCCACATTGGGCTGGTAACAGTCCCGCTCTCTGTAGTATAAACTTGGACTTAGTAACTGGAAAGTGGAACATTGGTGGGGAGCCGAGCTTCCATCGGAACCTCAGGGGGGATGGTAACCTCTGTACCTCTGTGTTCTGAAGTCATTTCGCACATACTGTTCAGCATGAGCCCACCTCTTCCCTTTTTTCCCCTGCATGCGTCTATCAGTTTTCCTTGTCATTCTCTTATTCGGTCAAGCTAAGCACAGAATGACAAGTTCCATGCATCCAAGCTCAGATCTGTCATGAATAGTTTGGCAAAGCAGGCTAGCTGCTTTCAGATAAAGGGATTATAGAGCCCCAAGTACTGTGGTCTCTCCTCCTGGTTTCCTTCTTTGGGGCTAATTGTGTAACCCTCCTAAATTGCCACCGACATGGCAGTGGCAGGGAGGCAGGGAGTCCTGATATAATGCAGGCTAACAGAGGGAAGATAGTCCTGCCCCCCCCAAACTGCCTCTTAAAATAATCTATGTGTAATATTTCCAAGACTCAGGCTCTTTATCTGAGACTTGAAGCACAGCCCTGCCAATGAAATAGGATGATGTAAGACCTCATACCCTCAAATTGTGCTAGTATATGAGCTGCTTCATTCTTTTTTTGGGGGGGGTCCGGTCGTGGGGCCTGAACTCTGGGCCTGGGCGCTGTCCCTCAGCTCTTCAGCTCAAGGCTAGCGCTCTACCACTTGAGCCACAGTGCCACTTCCGGCTTTTTTCTTTTTGCTTATGTGGTGTTGAGGAATCGAACCCAGGGCCTCAGGCATGCAAGGCAAGCACTCTACCACTGAGCCACCTTCCCAGCCCTGAGTTGCTTCATTCTTGACAAATTTCATAAACACAGGGGACACATAGAACACCTTTGGACTCACTGAGAGAAATCTTGATACAATGCAGATCTGCATTCTGCTCACAGGCCTGGCCAGCCTGCTAGTGGTGTATCTAGCTTTCTGTCTAAGCAAAGCTAGGAGGCCTTCTGGGCCTGGGTCCCTGGAGCTGGGATTTCCTCACATTAGGAAGAAAATGACTCCCAGGTTTCACAGCTGAGTCTTTGGTGCCCGGCTGCCTGCAGTGACTGCATAATGGAAGTTCCTCCACTCCCATCAGGCCCCACTGCCCTCCCCGGGTGGCTTGGAGAGAGTGGAGGACTGGGGGTGGGGTGAGATTATCTGTGGGGATGGGGAGTCTAAAGGGGTGATGACAGGTGACTGAAATGACCATATTGTTATATCCCAGCAGAAGTCCACAGAAATGGCCATTTCTCCGGCATCTTACCTACTTTAGCTGCCCACCAGGACAAAAGGGGACACTTCAAATGTGTTCTCCAAACCAATAAGCCCAGGCAGGGCTCTACAAACTTTTTGTGCAGAGAGGTAGATAGTAAAGAGTGTCAGTTCTGTGGGCCATGTGGTCACCGGTAAGACTGTTCAACGCTACCTTGGGTGTGAAGGGTTAGAAGTCCCCTAAGCGGTATGTCAACACTGCTGGGTTCCAATAACACTTTATTTACAAAATCAGACAGTGGCTTGGGTTTGGATTATAGACACAGCTCACTTTGCTGGCCTCTGCTCTGGGCACTGTGCTTTAAATGTGTTACCCAAAGCTGTGTGTTGGAAACTTAATCACCAGTGGGCAGTGCTGGGAGGCGGTCCTAATGGGAGGTAATTAGGTCTCTCTCCACTCTTATAAGTGGATTATGTGATGATGTCATTATGAGAGTGAGCCTGCTGTTGTAGGAGTGGGTTTGTTATGAAGGACAAATTCGCTCCCTCTCTTTCCCTCTCCCTTTCCCTGCCCCTTTCCCTCTCTCTGTCTCCCTCCCTCCTTTGCTCTTCTACTATGCCATGATAAGGCAGAGGCCAACTCCTCCATCTTTAAATTCTCAGCCACCAGAACCCAGATCCAAGAATTTCCTGTCTATTATAAATTAGCCAGTCTGGAATATTCTGTTATAACAGGAAAAAAAGGCCTAAAAGAGCAAGCAGATAAGCCAGGAGAAAGTCCTGGTCCGCATCGCATCGTAGCAGCTCTGCGCTGCTTCTGACTAGTCTTTGAGGTAAGAGAAAAATAAAGACTCCTCAGCAATACTGTGGAATCTTCTTGCTGCACCAGCCTATCCTGTGCTTGTCTGATTGGCTCTCTTTATTTAAAACTTGCACTTAAATGTTCCCCTCTCAGAGAGAGCTTCCTTGACCCATTATTGTAGCTAGCCCCTTGGCCTGTATCATTTTTAAAATCATACTTGTCATTATGTGAAATTTTAATACGTAACATAATTTGTTTGCTGTCTACATGCCCCAACACATCCTGTGAGCGCAAGGAACGTTTCTATGGTGTTGTTTGATTCCCTTGCCTGGTAGAAAGGCAGCGCGTAATAGACACTGGATAAATATTTGATGATTGAGGGAATATAAAACAATGAATTGCTTTAACAGATCTGGGAAATTTAAAATATGGGAGGATAAAGAGATAAAAAACGTTTTTCATCTTTCTGTCAGCCAAAAAAGAAATATGGACTGTGCACTACCATTTGAGGTCTAATTTATTTATTTATGAATTATGTAGGCCTTTTTAAGGACGAGATAGAAAATAGACAAATAACATCTCAGCTCTTGATGAATTGTCTCACACGATCACCTTGGGGTCCACTGAGACCGTGGTAAAAGGGGGTGAGGCCTGGATCAGAGCCTGATATTGAGGATGAGAGAAAACATGCCAGGATTTATTGGCTCTCCCCAAGACCTCCGAGGGCAAAGATCTTCATGGCTCCTCAATGCTGCCAATAATCCTTGACACCCATTCACCCTGGTGAAGGACTCAAGGCGCCAACCTTCTTGCCTATCAATCCAAAATCTGTGGGTCACTCCAGCCATGAGGTAAGGTATATACAAAGGATTTGGGCCCAAATGGAAAAAAAAAAAAAAGGTCTTCCCTGCTGAAGTCGGAGGAGCTTGGGAGCAGGGGGGGAGCGCTGGCCTCCTCTCTTGTAGTTTCCTGAGTGTACTTTTGATTAGACATCATTCATTTACGTTTTACTCACAGTCTGTATGGCTGGGGACTGAATTCAAAGACAGGGCTCTCAAAAACTATACAATACTACCTCCCTTCTAAGAAAAACAAAACCAAGCCAAAAGGAAGAAATTGGGAGGATGGCCCTAATAGGGAGGGATCTTTGTTGTTTATAAATCATAGAAGAGGGTTTTATAAGTCACTGAACATTCTAGAACTTTACTCTCAGTGAGGCCAGCTCTGCAGGAGGATGGGAAGCTGCTCTTGGGAATATTTATCACGTTATCACCATCGCCCTCCTCCGGCTCTTGTCTTAGTGGCAATGTGTCTCACTTGTAGGACCTGACTTCTAGACTGTTCCATCTGGTTTTTGCTTCTGGCTGCCTAGGGAGGGGCATTATTTATGTTTCACATTTTTCATACTCCCTCTGTGCTTTGGATTTTTTTTCTTTCTCTTTTTGCCTTCTTAAAACTAGACATGGTAATAGTGGATATTTTCACCTTTATTATTAAAGCGTTGGAAAGCAAGGTTTATTATCATCCCTTCCCCCCAGAGGACTCCATGTTAACCTCTTGAGTTGGGAATCACACCTGCAGGTGAGTCCCTCCCCCCTCCCCCAACCCTCAGTGCCCCAGGTAGATAGGGTCTTGATAAAACTTGCCGGATTCTTCCAGAATCTTAAAGTAAACACTCTTTAGAGTCCCAACAAATATTCTGTGCACACAAGGTACACTTGTCTTTGCTGAGATAGCCTAGGCTTTGCTCCGAGCAAGATCGGGAATTGAAAGTGATTTCATCATGTGCTCAGTGAGTGACCTTGGCCACAGTGCTTACCTGTTGGGGCCTTGAGTCCCTTATCTCCATGGGACAGAGAAAAAAGGAAAGACATGAGATTATGAACATTTACAGTCTTCTACACACACACACACACACACACACACACACACACACACACTCACTCACTCACATACTACAATCAAATACAACAGCGAGGGTTCTTTACCTTCTCTGTCAAATTTTGGGAATAATGGAATGCATGTCCCCAAAACACTGACACTAGATTTAAGAGGAAAGAGGCCTTGCACTGATAGTATCTAGGAAAGATTAGAAAATACCTTCTCCCTTGGAGCCTATAATCCTGTGTGATGTTTCCCTTTAGTTCAGTGAGACTCTTGTCAGATTGGTAACCTAGAGAACTATGAAAGAAAACATGTGTGTTGCCTTAAACCACCAAATTTGTAGTAATGGTAATGGCAGACATAGAACTCTCATACAATACCATCAGCCAAATGCTCAGAAGCCATAATGGTATGTGCTAGAGAATGGCCATCCAACACCATCTCTGGCAATGTCTCTCTTTAACTACCCTCAGAGAGTCCCTGCAGGGAGGAGCTTAGCCGCTGACATTGCCTACAGAAGATGTTCCCTGGGCTGGTCCCATCCAGTGGTTGTGTATGACAGGAAGAGTCCCCAACTGGGATTCTCCAAGAGTGATCATTGAGCTAATGCTCAAAGTCAGTGCTACCAAGATTTCCTCAAAGCTGCATTGAAGAGGGAAGGTCTTCTTATAGTAAAGCCTCCTTTTTCCCCTCTTTCTTTTCAGATTTCAAACATCCTCTCCTGCTCTTCCTTGTCTCCTTCCCCTTACAGGCATGTCTCTTAGTAAATCTTGGCTCTTCCAATTTCATCTGGTATCAGCATCTTATAGGATCCAGAATGGTTCTTCTAAGGCCCAGCCCCACAGCATCCTGCCCTTATATTTTTGTTTTTCCTGGCTTATACCACTTGCCATATCTTCCTTCAATAGCGTGATCTCATTTCCTCTGTGGCAGAATCTCCCTCTGTCATTCCTAATTTCCTTTGCCCTGTCCAGCCCTGTGATCACATTTGGACCCACTTGGATTATTGAGGATAATTTCCCCATCTCAGAGACCTCAACCTAATCACTTCTACAGACTTGGTTGCTATGTAAAATGTTCACAGGTTCCAGAACTAGGTGTGGACATCTTGGCGGGGTATGTTGTTTTGCCTACTATTGTAGCTATGTGTTTTCGTTCTTTTATGTTGGTGGTGGTGGTGATTATGGGGCTTGAGCTCAGGATCTGTGCACTATCCCTGAGCTTTTTTTTTTGCTCAAGGCTAGTACTTTATCACTTAGAAACATAGCTGCACTTCTGATTTATTGGTGGTTAATTGGAGATAAGAGTCCCATGAACTTTCCTGCCGAGGCTGGCTTTGAACTGTGATCCTCAGATCTCAGGCTCCTGAGTAGCTGAGTAGTTAGATTACAGGCATGAGCCCCTAGCGCCTGGTGAGTTTTCATTCATAAGTCATCCTATTAGATACACACTCCATAGCCAGTCAGAGATGGACGGGGGAATAGTTTGGTTGTGTAGCAAAGAAGAGAATTTCAAAGTTGGGTTTTTATCAAGTATGATGCAAGAAATTATTGATGGGAAAAGCCTATTGGCTATATCCTTGAGCTATTCTTTTTGTTCAGGAAGGACCAATTGGAGGGCAGGGTTAGCTATAACAAAACCCCTTCTGTACACAGAACCCAAGTATAACAACTTTGGGGAAAGTTTTCATCAGAAATAGTTTTTTTTTTATTTCTGTTGCCCGATAGCCTGTAAGTATGAGGAAAACACATAAATCTTACTCAACTGACTAAAGCTCCTAAGGAAACATTCTGAATAAAGCATAAGATTATTTAATTAAAATTGAAAATCTTGATCAAGGTAGTGAATTTGTAGAGGATTTTCTTCTTTTGAATAAGAGCAGCAATTTTATTACTTTTAGAGGAAGGATTATGGGACGGCCTTCATCAATGCTTAAAGGGTTATCAACATCACAGAATTCATAATGGAATAAAAACCTACGAAAATAATGAATATAGGAGATCTTTAGCTTTAGAAAGATTTCTATTCTGCTCTCTCCCCATCAAGGAGTATTTGCTGGAGAGAAAAAAAAATACCACCACGGTTATAAATAACACCGCAAGAAAGCTTTTAGTCAGTGTTCAGTGTTTACTCTTTATCACAGAATTCGTAGTGTGTATGAATGTAGTGCGTATAGAAAGGCTTTTAGCAAATGCTTTATCTTAGCAGGCACCAAAGAATTAATAACAAAGACTATGGGTGTTCATGGAGGGCAGAGTAGCACTGTCCAGAGGTGCCCGCAGTGACTGAGAAAGCGGGCACCGGAGAAAGCTGTGGCTCTGTCTTGTTTGCCAGGAAACTTCTCACTGGAGAAAAGGCTGGGGAATATAAGGATTGTAGGAAATCTGCAGAATGCAGACATCTGTCAACATTACAGCATTTATACTGGAGGAAAAATAAAGTACATATGTGACAAATGCAGAGGCCTTTCACAGACCTGGGGCCATTGGCACCATGTATAAACTTTACAAGAAGGAATAGAGACTCATCATCAGCCATGTTTGTTCCTTGCTCCTATCACACAGTGCATACCGGGGAATACTGTTGGAACTTGCCTTCTATAAATTTCACTGATTTAATGCTAGAAAAAAAAATCACAGCTATGGGAAATATTTGAAATTGGTAATGCCTCTGTTAGAGCTCAAACTTAGGGACAAGCAGAGAATTCTTCCTAGAGAGAAACTCAAATCATGGAGCCAGTGAGTGATTTGAGTACACAGACGATAAAGCAAGAGAAATGCAAGGAAATGTAAATGTGTGGTTTTCATTCCTGTTTCACAGTGAGTGTTGGTAAATAAAGCCAACGATGAGAGAGATGTTCTTAGTCTAATTTAGGTAGCTATAACTATATATCATCAAGTGCAGATGTGGAGGCTGGAAACCCCAAGATCAAGCTGCCATCAGATTGTCTGAAGAGGCTCACCTCCCGGTTCATAGCCCGCACCTGCCGGTGTGTCCTTGCCTAACTGAAGGGGTGAACAAACTGTCTTGGTCTTTTTCTTTAGGGACCCTAAACCCATAGCTTCACCCCCTTGAGAGTGTCACCTCATGATACTAGGACATTGATTGGCTTTCAGCATATGAATTATGGGGGAGGGAACACGTATTCTGAAGATATTAAGATCGTTTGGAGTCAAAGTATCAATTGAGACAGTGGCCTCAACTTTCTGCGCAGAGCAGAAAGCCAGCTTCCATGTGAGAAGGAGAGGCTGTCACATTTGTTTTCAGAGTTTATCTTTTAATATTATATGCTGTAGGAATCACAAGTCTGTTGTTTTTTAAATGCCACTCCTGGGGCTTGAACTCAGGGCCTGGGTACTGTGTATCTCTGAGCTTTTCTGCTGAAGAATAACACTCTACCACTTGAGCCTCAGCTCTACTTCTGGCTTTTTTTTTTTGTACTTAATTGGAGATAAGAATCTCAAGGACTTTCCTGCCTGAGCTGGTTTCAAACGGTGATCCTCACATCTCAGCCTCCTGAGTAGCAAAGATTACAGGTGTGAGCAATGGGCAGGAGACTCTGTTTTACCACTGAAGTGAAAAGGCCTCTTCCCTCCCAGAGAAATCAGCACTATGGAATAGCCCTGCCCATACAGGCCTTCACAAGCTAAATGTTGGACAAATGTTTACTTAACATAAAACAAACCTTAATGCCTTTATCTTTCCAAATGTGTATAGTTCCCACTCAAGTGATTCTGGGAGCCAGGGAACAAAGGCAGTTTGAGGAGGCCTTTATTTACACTTTGAGGAAAGAGTCCAACATATTTTCTTTCCTACGGAGTAGCTGGTGCCTGGTCCCTGAAGCTGTTTCTCAACCCGTGGTTACCAAGACCCAGGGCTGTACCACATCCTCCTGACATTTCCTGGGCTTCCAGGATTCCCATGGTACCATTTTAATCCTCTTCTTTTTGTATGCTAGTCCTGGGGTTTGAACTCAGGGCCTCATTATCACTGGCTCACTCTCTCATAGTGAATGCTCTACTACTTCAACCCAGCCTTTTGCCGGTTATTTTGGAGATGGAGCAGAGCAAACTTTTCTGCCCAGGTTGGCCTCAAAATGAAGTCTTCTAGATCTCAACCTCCTGAGTAGCTAGGGTTCTAGGCAGGAGCCCTTAGCACTTGCTTTTATTCCTTCATTTAAACATGTGTGGCCCAGGTTAATTTTTTTCTTTCATATTCTTTGTGAATAACATACCCATTTTTTCTGAATTCATTTTGTGCCTCTCTTTAATTTTTAATTGGGATTTTTTTCTTCCTATTGTTTGAGGTTCATGATGGTATTTATATCTTCTTTGAAGAGTATTTTCTAGATTGTGTGATTTCATTTACATTATTATCACTCGCAATAATTTTATGAGAGGAGCACTTTATATTTTTGATGCTGATGAGAAGAGTAAGACACAGTTATTTTTGGTGATTTGCTCTGTCTAACTGTTGTGTTGTGCACTCAACATCCATTATCTCTTTACTTGGTCCCATCCTGATTTTTATGGGAGTCAGCTTCTTCGCTGTCAGGGTGTGTGATCCTCAGCCATTTGGAAATGAGTATTAGATTAATTCACCCCTTGTGAATCATTGAAAATTGGTCAGCATGGAACCCCTGTGAGCCAGTCAAAGTTCACCTTGAGAATGACCTCAAGAGGAAGGTCATTCCTTTCACTGGACATGAAGCTTGAAGGTGGGGCATGGAAGAAAAGAGGCAACTGTAAGGAGATGTGATGTTTTAGAATATAGCACTAATGAAGCATCCCCTCACCATACCTGGCTGGAAGTTTCAATTGAGAAGCCAAGCTATTCCCTAGGATCTTGAGGGTCATAGGTTAGACCACTAGCCTGAGTTTTTGTTGTCAAGCCCCTGATCACACCTCACACATTCAAAGGGACAGAGATCATGTGATCTAGGTCACCTGACTCCAAGGAGTTTGACACTACATAGGGCCATCTTTGAAGAATTCCCATCTATCTCAGTCCTAGACCAGACGCCAGTCCTAGACCCCCAGAAGTTCTAAGTTTCTCCCAGCTGCATTTTTTTTTTTTTACCTTTTAAAAGGATCATTCTTAATATCTTCCCAGGGTAAAAATAGAGTTAAAAATTCCTGGCCTGTAATATCTACAATCAATCTTTTCTGCATTCTGAGTAGAGCAGTGACCTTTTCTCACTTTTCCGGGGCTTCCTTTATTCTTCCATAGTTAATGGCTCTGAAGTAATATCTTCCCACTTTGGAGAACCTTTGCACAAATGCATCCAGCCCAAATGATGGGACTGCGCTCAGCCTAAACACTCCAGCAATTCCTTATTTGTGCAGAGATGAAAGAAAAACCAATAAAGGCTACTAGCTTAACGTGGTATTTCCTGCCTCTTTCTTTCACTTTTTGTTTAGTTTTTCTCTCTTTTTGATCTCACCAAAATTAATACCTTTTCATTGAAAACATTTCACACAATAACATGGTTAAAAATACAATCCAACTTATTATGGACTCCCTTCCTAGTACACATTTCCAGACACAATCACTATTAACAAACTGGATCTAAAACTCTTCAGACAAAGCTGGGCACTGGTGACTCACGCCTATAATCTTAGCTACTCAGGAGGCTGAGATCTGAGGATCACAGTTCAAAGCCAGCCCAGGCAGGAAAGTCTGTGAGACTCTTATCTCCAATAAACCACCAGAAAACTGGAAGTGGCGCTGTGGCTCAAAGTGATAGAACATTTGCCTTGAGCTGAAGAGCTGAGGGACAGTGCCTAGACCCAGAGTTCAAGCCCTACGACTGACAAAAACACAAACAACTTTTCAGACAATTTTTATGCAGTTCAAAAATGAAGCAGCACACACATGCATGGAGGAAATAGTCTCTCTGCCCATTCTCAATTTTCGTTCCTTTTAAGAGGTCCTTGTGATTATTTTTATATGATTATGCTATAGTTTATTTTTACAGTATATGGTATTTCCAGATCAACACAATAGAATGCTATCTTATTCTTTCCAAATGATGCATAGTGGTTTCCTAGCTTGTTTATGCTATGATTCATTGAACCATTCCTGAGCTGATTGTATAAATTTGATGTTTTCTATTATTATAAATGGTACAGTAACATATATCCTCATACATACATCTTTACAACTAATACTATGCTAACATTTCTGAAGGTATAATTTCCCAAAGTGGAATTTCTGGGTCATAGGTTAAACATACCTATGTTTGTGGTAGATATTATCAAATTAGGATTTAAAAAATCCACATCAATTTGTACGGCCATCGATGGATGGCAAAGGTTGTTTGTTCATATGCTTGCCAACACTGGAACTAATTGATTTTCCAGTTTTACCAGGCAAACGAAATCTTGGCATAATTGTAAATTTACTCCTTTTATTATTGTGAGGAATTTGTTGCTTTTTAGTTTTTATTTGATGAATTTCCTTGATGTATCATTGGACTGTATTTTTTAAATTATGTTAAGTTGTTGGTTCTCAGGACTTTTTACACACACATACATACACACAGAGAGACACATAACTCATTGAACTCTAATCCAAATAGAAGATGTTCCTCCATTTTTTATGTGGTCATATGTTTTCTTTCTGCAGGTGTTTTTTTTTTTTTCTGATATAGTGGTCCTTTTGGATTCATTTCATGATTAGAAAAGTAGTCTCAGATCAAATGTATTTTTTTCCTCTAATACATTTTTAGTACTTTTTGTTTACATCTCGCCATATGGCAGGAACTTGATTTTTGTTGTTATTGTTGCTGGTCCTGGGGCTTGAACTCAGGGCTTGGCACTGTCTCTGAGCTTTTTTTGCTCAAGGCTAGCTCTCTATCACTTTAACCATAGAACCACTTCTGATACTCTAGTGGTTAACAATTATTCTGAAACAATTTAGTAAGTAGCCTGTCTGTTTTCTTCTGTTGAAGTATTACCTTAATCATATTTCCCAAATCTGTCTTTAGTCTTATTTTTTGTTTTTGCTTTTGCAGTCATCAGGCTTGAACTCAGGGCCTGGGTCTGTTCCTGAGCTCTTTGCTCAAGGCTAGTGCTCTATCACTTTGAGCCACATCTCCACCTTGGTTTTCTGGTGGCTAATTGGACATGAAAGCCTCACTGGTCTATTTTTTTAATTCCTTGTTTTGTCTTAACAAAATTCTATTTGTTATTCTGAACCAGCATTGCAGTTTATCTCTGCTCTTATATGGTATATTACATATACTATGGATAATTAAAAACATATGCTCTAGAACCAGATTGTCTGAGTTAAAATCCCAATTGCATCATTTCTAGCTGGTAACTTTGGTCAAATTTAAATATAACCCACAATTTTTTTTTATTTGTGAACATACTGTACAGAGTGGTTACAATTACATGGGCAGGATAATGCGTACATTTCTTACCAAGAATTGCAGCCTCCTCCTTTGTTTACCCTTCACATCCCTTCCCAGCCTCCCCTCTCCCCCCCACAGTCCCAATCCTTCTCCCCCCCCCGCCCCCCCCCCCGGCACCGACGTCGTTTTGGACATGACAACTTGTACTTCTCATTGTTGCAACAGGTCCACCTGTATCCTTAAACGACTTGTTTTTCCCCATCTCCTCCACAAGTTATACTGACATCAAATATAGTGAAAGCAGGGGTTATACTGTGGGGGAGGGACATACAAAGCAACAAAGAAATCATCTTATAAATGCGTTAGAAACACATGCATGAAAGAAAAAAACATTAAAATACATATCTAAGGGTTCATTTTCCTAACATCACATTACTACATATACTACATACATATACTAGATATTGCAAATAAGGGAAACCATTGGGCCTATGTTTCTTTGGACCTGGCTTACTTCGCTTAATATAATTTTTTCCAAGTCTTTCCATTTCCTAACAAATGGGGCAATGTCATTCTTTCTGATGGAGGCATAGAATTCCATTGTGTATATATACCACATTTTCTTGATCCATTCATCTACTGAGGGGCATCTGGGTTGGTTCCGTATCTTAGCTATGGTAAATAATGCTGCAATAAACATAGTTGTGCTGGTAGCTTTAGTGTGGTCTTGTTTGTAAACATTTGGGTAAATGCCCAAAAGTAACCCACAATTTTTTTGTCATCCAACAAATATGACTAATAATAGTATCAGTCTTCTAATATTGTAATGATTAAAGGACCTAAGACATGCTGAATATTTAATAGAATATTTTGACTTGTTATAAGTGCTGCTTTCCCAGGTAACTTCAAGTCTGAACACCTATATTGTATATTCCTGCTGTCAATACATTTCTCAAATTTCCTTTAAAAATAAATAAAATCCAGGTGCTTGTGGCTCACACCTGTAATCCTAGCTATTCAAGAGGCTGAGATCTGAGGATCATGGTTCAAAGCCAGCCTGGGCGGAAAAGTCCCTAAGATTCTTATCTCCAGCTAGGTCCCAAAACAGCCAGAAGTAGAGCTGTGGATCAAGTGGCAGAGTGCTACCCTTCAGTGGAAAAGCTCAGGGACAGTACCTAGCCTCTGAGTTCGAGCCCCAAGACTGGTACAAAAAAAATTAAATAGACAAGATTTAGAAATATTAAGTAACTTTCCTGGTGAGGGATATGGTAGAATCATGGTCTTAAACTCTATTTGTCTCATTGCAAGATATTACCTCTTCCCATTCAATTATCGTCCTTTTAAATAACTGGCTTTAAGCACTAGTGGTAATGTGTGCCTGGAATTCTTGCATTTTCCAACCATCATATCTTTACCACCCAAAAACGTAATGTTTATGCTCTTTTCACCCCATGACCTCCCTGTCTATGTCCAAATTGGTTCTCAAAGACACTTACTATGCACTAACAGTTGGGGAAATATAAACTCTAAAAGGCAGTATTTGTTAGTCTGGTGATTTTTATAATGTGTCACCCAAAAAGAGCGTTCAACAGAGTCTGCTAAGAAAGGCTTCATGTCAGTTTTTTATTGGTGTACTTTTTTTGTTTTCTTTCTTTCTTTTTTTAACTTATGGTTGATGTTCTACCACTTGAGCCAAACACAAGTCCAGCTCTTTGCTGGTTAATTGGAGATGGAATATTCCCTATTTTTCTCCCTGGCTAGCTTTGAACTACAATCCTCTAGATCTCAGCCTACTGGATGGCAAGGATGACAGACATGAGCCACCAGCACCTGGCCTCATTTTAAGTGAAATTCCTCGTGTGAAGGTTGGTGAGTGTGGTGTCAGCTCCTCCTCTGCGTGTTTTTAGTTTATGCTATCATCCTCTTTTTCCTTTAACAATTTGCTGGGCATTTCCCTTCACTTAGTTTCTACACTTCTGGATGGTTCACCCCCAAATCAAAATGGTTCATTCCAAAATCAAGGTGGTTCATGTTGAAAACCCACTGTGACAAAGCCTAGCTAGATGTTCACGGTGGGGACACATGAATTGGAAATACAGTCTACAGCATTAATCAATTTACAAATATCATTTTATTCATGCATTTAGGAGAACCTTAGAGGACCTACACATTGTAGACACTGTGAACACAGTGCATATGACACCTGCCCCATCAAATAGACAGCCTCGCCAGAGACTTGGATCTTACAGAACTTCACAAAGTTCACATGGCTATATCTCTAAATCTGCTCTCTGGAGGAGTAAACAAAGTGCTAGGTAGCAGCTAGGGAGCTGGTTAAGAAGGCCTCTTTTATGGCCTCGCTAGCTATCCTGATGTGCAGATCTCCTGAGTGAACTGTATGTGTTTCTAGTTTCAGCTTCAAGACACATTTAATGAAAAGGAAAAAAACTAATCAAGAAGCATCACTACTCTTGATTGCTTTTCCTGAGCCCCCTCCATCTTCTATAAGAAATGTAGCTTCCCATGGGCCATGGTAATCATGGGCTTTATTGAATTGCTGTATATCTTCAAGTCTCTCATCAGGATTTTTGGAAACAAAGCTTGAGCAGAAAATGGAGTCATTAAAATGATGTTATGTGTCCAGCAGAAATGATGAAATATTTAGAGAACCAGTTGGAAAACAATGGCAGGAGCCCAGGTTAGCAGAAACAGAGCCAAGATCACATCTCAGAAACATTCTGCCTAAGCCACCCCCTGCTACCGTGGCCACTGGATTAAAGTCACTATTTCCACTCTGAACCTTATTCTTGCATCTTTTTTTTATAAGAATAATTCTCAGAATGAAAGAACTGATCACCAAAATCTGGGTCAGATGTCCATGTCATTGTAGTCATGGTTCAGAGAGAAGGACCCCATTTGAATTAAAAATTAGGATGGGCAAAAGGACTTAGTAGCTCAAAACAATAAGTGTCCACTACATTAAGAGAGTCCTCAGTGATATTGGCACAAGTGAAAGGCACAACCACAAAGGAAATCTGGGCATCTTCTCTTGGTTCTAACTGTGGGATGTGTAGAGAACACTAACCTTTGAGTAGGTATTCATGAGAAAGAAGGAACACTCAAATTACCTTCATAACAAAAGGGAATTCATTGCCTTCAAAGTCTGAGAAGCCAGGTGAGAAGCTCACCCCTGAAATCCTAGCAACTCAGGAGGCTGAGATCTGAGGATCGTGATTGGAAGCCAGCCTGGTCAGGAAAGTCCATGACACTCCTATCTCCAATTAGCCACCAAAACGTGGGAAGTAGAGTTTTGGTTTAAGTGGCAGAGGAAAAAATCCGCTAAAAGATAGCACCCAGACCCTGAGTTCAAGCCTCAGGACAATACACACACACACACACACACACACACACACACACACACACATACACAAAGTCTGAAGATATTTTTACTTTGAATATGACTTAATCCAGAGATTCCACAGATTGCCTCTAGAAGCCATTATTTTTGTCCCTGATCTCTAGTCTTCTACGTGTTTGCTAGTTTGATCTTTCTCATTTTGGTAGCAAGACAGCTGCTTGTAGTTGCAGGTCCCATGTCTGAAAATGCCCATGTCCAGAAGCAACAGTTTCTCCCTGGAAAGTTCTAGCAGCAGCCTAGTTGTATGTCATTGGTTCTGACTGGTGAAATGCCTGTCCCTTCACACACAGTTGGCAGTGAAATATGACTGATCAGATGCCCGGGTCACACGCTGCCTGAGAGGTAGAGACTCACACTCACCGGAGGCACAAGAATGGGAAAGAGTAGAGGAAGTAGTCCTTTCACGATGAACCGGAAGAGAACATATGGATGGTGAGAGCCAAGTCCTCCAAGCAGGGGTGGAATAAACTGCAGGCATAGAGGTCTGACCAGCAGATGGGAGGCAGCGTCAGCTCCAGGCAGCGAATCCCAGTGAAAAGGGATTGAAGTTGAAGGGGCCTGGGAAAGGAGTAAGCAGAGATTGGGTTTGCATACTGGGCTGGAGAGTGAGAGCTTTCCCAGGTCCAAAAGACATCTATCCTGTTGCATGGGAGTTGACCATCTATCAGCCTCAATGAGGGATGCTGAGGAACAAGTGATTTAGCATCTGTGGAGTAGAACTAATTCTCACGGAAGCAGGAGGGAAGAGCAGAGAACTAGGGGAAAAAATGGCTTCCTCTGCCCAACTTCACTTGGTCCTTCAGTTAGTTTATATTTCTCCCTGCCCTTCCTATTTGTTTCATTGGCCATGCCAGTTTCCCTTCTGGCCCTGATGCACAGCTCCTTTGCGCTCTCAGTAATCCAGGTCAGGATGCAGCAATCAGGCACTGACCTCCGCCACACTTTGGCCTTTAATCTGTCTCTCACCCTTGCAATGGAATGAATCGTGCTCTCCAAAATTCATGTCCACAAAGACCTAAGAATGTAACCTCGTTTAGAATCAGGCCTCCTGCAGGTATAAGGGTCTTGAGATGAGATCATTCCGTGTTTAGCAAAAGGGCCTACATTCAATGACTGATGCACTTTCCAGAACTGGCAGGGATGCAGAGACACAGGGAGGAAGAGGACGGGAGGGTGACTCTGATAGTGCAGTGATGTATCCTGAAGCTAAGGAATACCCAGAGCTGCCTGCCACCACGGCAGCTAGTGAGACACACAGAACAATTTCCCTCTAGGAACCGTCAGAAGAAACCAACCCTCTCAAGATTCTATGTCAGCTTATTTGGCTTTCAGGACCATCAGAGAAGATATGTCTTCTGTTTCATTTGTAGCTATTTGTTCTGGTAGCCCTAGGAAAGCTATCCACTGCTCAAGACTCTGCTGTGGCTATTGGTCCATATACAGAGTCTGCCACTGGTGAATGGTGGAACTCGGACCCAGATTTAATTCTTTTTTGCCAGTACTGGTGACTGAGCTCAGGCATTACACTTTTGCTTGGCTTTTGCACTCAGGTCAGTGCTCTACCACTTGAGCCATGCCTCTACTTCTGGTTTTTTTTGCTGGTTAGTTGGATCTCTCAGATTTGTCTGCCCAGGCTGGCTTTGAAACAGTCCTCAGATCTAAGCCTCCTGAGTAGCTATCAAATTGAACACAGCTTATGTCTGGAGCTGGAGACTTGTAGGTGAAGGTCATATAGGAGCACCCAGTTAAAGAAGAGAATGAGGCAGCAGGGAACAACCCCCCACCCCCATATCAACCATAACCATTGTCCAAGTTTATCACAGGGTTTTGAGTTGAATGTTGCCATTTCTTATTTTCCATATTTCTTTATAAGGCAGGAGGGAAGAAGGGAGGGAGAGAGGGAAGGAGGGGCAGAGGGTACTTTTGTCTACACCATGTGTTCTATACAAAGGAATGGAAGAATTTTTTTCATCATCTAGGTTTTTATTTGCTTACCTTACTCTGCTAAATAGCAGACTTCTCTAATTGCCAGTGGGCTGCTTGCTTGGCTTAGTGCAGAGAGGGTTAGAGATCTCCTCAGTTGGCTTTGTTTAAGGGAAAATTCAAGAGGTGACTCAGAATGTAAAAATCATATTACCTAAAATGATATGAATAGCAGTCAAGGCAAGAACACAATTATCTGCGGGTAGAATCAGAAACAGAGATTCAGTGGCACAGCTCAAAACAAGGTTTGCGGTTGTCTGCTCTCCTTCCTTTCCTGGACAGTTTAACTGACTTGGTTAATCAAGCATAATTGAGAACACCAAAACCATCCTCAGAGTGTTTAGAGAAATTTGATGGCATTTCAAGTTAGCTGATTGTGTATGGGGGGAGGAGACATTATTATTACTCAACAGTTTAGATGGGAGTAATTGATTAGCTATTTGGAAGGCAAAAAACCCCACTGCCAAACACTTTTCTTAACCTCACAAAGGACTTCTCTGTTTTCTTTTTTTTTTAATTGTGAAAATACCATACAGAGTGGTTACAATTACATGGGCAAGGTAATGAGTACATTTCTTATCAAGTATTGTTGCCTCCTCCTTTGTTTCCCCTTCCCAACCCTTCTCTGTGTTCTTAGTGGCAAGCAACAGAAAGCTCTTCAGTCTGTGTAAGTAGAAGAGGAAATGATTCAATTACTAAAGGATATGGTAGTCCTGAACTCTCTAGGGAGGATAAGCATCATGTCTCAGGACAATGAACCCAAGGACAAAGTCCATACTACAGCACAGCCTGCTCTGGTAGAGTCTTTATGGCCACCTTCACATCCCAACCAAGACCTCGCTGCTATAAACCTGGGGTGGTGCCACAGAATCTCGGCCACCCCTGCCTCTGAAAGCCAAAGGCCTGAGCCAGCAGCCTCCCGGGACAGAACCGCTGAGGGCTCACTCCTGCTCTTCACTAGTACTGCTCTTCACTCCTCCTCCTCCTCCTCCTCCTCCTCCTCCTCCTCCTCCTCCTCCTCCTCCTCCTCCTCCTCCTCCTCCTCCTCTTCTTCGTTTTCTTTGTCTTCTTTGTCCTCTTCGTCTTCTTTGTCTTCTTTGTCTTCTCTTCTTTTTTAAAATTGTTATCGTAAACGTGATATACAGGTTACAGTTGCATAAGTCCGATAAAGAGTGCATTTCTTTTTGGACAATGTCAACCTTTCCCTTGCTTTCTCTCAGTTTTCTCCTCCCATCACCATCCACAACTTACATAGTTCATTTTCGACAGTATCTAGTGAGTATCAAGTGCCGCATTTGTTCACTCTTTGTCCCACCAAATAAACAAAAGGGAAAGAAAAACAGGAAAACCCCCTTTTTCCATTTCCTGGAGTTCATTTTGAGAAATATTATTTTACATGATCAGATGCATATATGTATTGCACCTTTGTGATCCTCTCCTAAGAATATCTTCCTTTGTATCTTCCTTTGTCTGTAGCTGCAGACAGCCAGAGCCAAGTGAATAAAATATATTTAGAGGGCCACCCTCAATCACAGTCCTCACATGACTTAATTCTATAATTCTCAGAATTGCCTAAAACCCAGCTCACTCTGTGTGAATGTTTAGAAATCTGTATAATTTATCATGTCCCGGTGGATTTTTTTTTTAATGTTTTACCATCCAGTGTGTTAACTTGTGGATTTATAGGCACATTCTACTTACCACAAATGATGGAAACCATGCAATTTACATTGCTTTGGGCCTGGGTTTACTTGGCTTAATATAATTTTTCCAAGTCTTTCCATTTCCTTTTTTTTTTTTTTTTTTTTTTCCGGTCATGGGGCCTGAACTCTGGGCCTGGGCGCTGTCCCTCAGCTCTTCAGCTCAAGGCTAGCACTCTACCACTTGAGCCACAGCGCCACTTCCGGCTTTTTTCTTTTTGCTTATGTGGTGCTGAGGAATCGAACCCAGGGCCTCAGGCATGCAAGGCAAGTGCGCTACCACTGAGCCACCTTCCCAGCCCTCCATTTCCTTTTGAATGGTACAATATTATTCTTTCTGATGGATGAGTTGAATTCCACTGTCATCACTAGTTTCTAAGTGGAACATCACATGGAACTATTCCATTGGTGGAACCTTCAGAGAGCTGATTATGTCCTACGTGTGAAGGTACCCACAACAGCTGGTTCCTGGCTTGTTCCATGGAAGAAAACACAAACTGATAAGGTGAGGACATACTCTACATGTGCACACATGTGTGTATGAATACACACATACTAAAGGATGAAGCAGGCCCTAGTGACTCACACCTCTAATCCTAGTTACTCAGGAGGCTAAGATCTGAGTGTCTCAGTTCAAGGCCAGCCTATGTAAGAAAGTCCATGAGATCCTTTTTCTTTTTTTTGGGGGGGGGTGTCCAGTCATAGGGCCTGAACTCTGGGCCTGGGCGCTGTCCCTCAGCTCCAGCTCAAGGCTATCGCTCTACCACTTAAGCCACAGCACCATTTCCGGCTTTTTTCTTTTTGCTTATGTAGTGCTGAGGACTCAAACCCAGGGCCTCAGGCATGCAAGGCAAGCGCTCTACCACTGAGCCACCTTCCCAGCCCCTCCATGAGATTCTTATCTCCAATTAACTACCCAAAAGCCCAAAGTGGAGCTGTACCTCAAATGGTAGAGTACTAGCCTTGAGGAAAAAAAGCCACCCAGGCCCTGAGTTCAAGACTTAGTACCAGTATACAAACAAACAAGCAAAATATAAAGAATAATTGCTGGTCAGTGCAAAATAAAATTAATCTTTACTATAGTACTTAAAAAGTAAGTTCTAGAAATTGAGGAGTTAAAGATTCACCTGTTCAGAAAGAAATGCTGAAAGGTCTAGAAGAAAATGCAAGAGACAATTGAACCAATCATCGGATGAAGAAGGACTTTCTGAGCATAAAAGCCACAAAAGAAATCACAAAAGAACCAATCAATAGATTCAACTACTTAAAAATCCAATATTTCTTCTGTCGAGTAAACCAGGAACAATTTGACTGACCACCCCATGGTGGTGTTTGCCCCTTTTAAAATCTGTGGATGCAGACAGCCAAGGCCAAGTGAATAAAATATATTGAGAGGGTCATCCATGATCACACAGTTTAATCCCCACGTGACATTATTTCTATAACTCTCAGAATTGCCTAAAACCCAGCTCTATTCTACTTCAGAATCGATGTTCTACTTCAGATCGATAGTTCTCAGGAAGTTTTTTGTTTCCCCAAGTCTCCTAAGAATTACTCTTACATATTTGGAAAGCTTAATTTCTTTTATTGTCTAAATTACATTTTGCCTTTTAGAGGAACTTAAGTAATCAATGTCTAGACTTACAAGATTCTTTTAATTAGAAAGAGCGATGACTTGGGTCAAAGTAGATTCTCTCCCCACCCTCAGTTCCTTCAGCTCTGTTATGAGGTTATTGCTGAATGAATTATTGCTAAAATAGAGGCAGACACAGGCAGTTAACGAGAACCTTCTTTATGCCTTTTCATTACAGTGACTGGACAGTATTTGGACTTGGTTTTCATGGCTACCTAGCGTGTGACAATTGCTTTTTACTGGCAACACAAAATATATTGCCTTTTGATTTCCCGCCAGATTAACAAAAATGTAGCATGAAGATGATTATAAACTTAATCTACAAAGAAAATGAAGGAACAAGTCCAAGTCTTGTGATGTGATGAGCAGAGGAGTACAAAGCTGGTGACATCAAGCTTGTTTGTGGAAAGTAGGGGCGCGTTCCCCCCCAATCCCACCTCTGTCTCCCATGCTGTCCTGGTCAGTGGTGGCTGAGATACGCCACAGATGGAGAGGAGAAAAAGAAAAGGCTGTCTGCAAAACATGATCTTCACTATTTCGGTGTTAGTGGTCCAAGATTTAGCGAAAGCAGGGATTTGCATACAGATGTGAAAGCCAGGGCCTATTCCCATTCTTGGCATTCTCACTGAATAAACCTTCCAAGTGTTCACATTACACTACCAGTAACAGAAAAAGTCAGAAAAAGAACCCTTTCTGGCATTTATATGTCAAGTACTTTGCAGTGGCAACTGAAAAGGATAACTATTCTTAACCTTTTTGCAAGATGGTAGATGTGTTGGGTGCCAGTGGCTTGTGCCTGTAATCTTAGCTACTCAGCTTCCTATGTCTCTTCTCAGTTTCTACTGTTTGGATAAGCAGTCTTTAAGACTTAAACAAAGGTTGCATGTGTCTTTTTATACCCGGGGTTTTCTCCTCCCCACCCCAAAGGTTGTATTTTCCATCAATGCAAAGTCTCCAAAGAAATGCTATCTAAAACCTCACTTAATTTTTCATTTTTTTCTACTTAGGAAAAGTTCTTCCCTAATTGAAGGACACAAATATGTGTCAATGAATAAATTAAATAGCCAAAGAAGAATTTGAAAATTGTGGGGTGACATTGACTTTTTCCCCCGCACCTCATTAAAGGAACTGAGGCTTGGTTGATATACTGGACTCAATTGTTTCCATGATGAAATAATCTTATAGGCTAACAGAAAGGCATCAGATATAAAATGAAGATATGCTTTGGTATGAGTTGAGTCTAACTGTCCTGCTTGATTCTTTTATTATCATTAGCACCTGCCATGGCTATGTTATTACTTTTGTTGTTACTTGAAGTTTTTTCTTTTCTTTCTCCTCATTAGTCACTACAGTTATGTTCCATAAACTTCCCATGAATATTGCCTTAGGGAAAACTGAATTTGATTGTTAGGGAAAAATACAGTGTCAGGTTTTTGCAGGCTTCCGGTTGTGATATTCTTGTCAACTGATCAGTATGTAAATTCATTCTCTGTGGGTTTCTGTTTAAAGATGCCTCACGTATCGTCAATCATTAACAACAGTCATATAAATCATGCTGAATAAAACAGCCCCAGTGTACATATTTTCTCTTTAAGGTACATCGCCATCTTCACCTTAGCACTTTGGGGAGGGGGGATTTTAGCCAGAAATCATGCCCACAGCAGCCTGAAGAGGAGAGCAGCGTGGTGTGAAATGGACCACCAAAAATGTTAAAAAAAAAAAAAAAAAAAAAAGACTCTTGTTTACAGTGTGAAAGCAGAGCCTGGCTTTGTTCCTCTCAGCTGGGAGCTGGCTTGTGCTGGCTCAAGTGGTTCCTGCTTCCGCCCTGCCATGTATGTTCACAAATGACTTCAAGAGCACTAAGAGTATTCTCTGGAGAGTTACAAGTACATTTTAATGCATAAGGAAATTCACAATTGAGGGAATCTTTCAATCACAGGGGGGGAATATACATGATTTTTGTTGTTAGTTCTGGGGCTTGACACTGTCCCTCAGCTCTTCAGCTCAAGGCTAGCGCTCTACCACTTGAGCCACAACACTCCTGCCTTTTTCTGCTTATGTGGTGCTGAGGAATCAAACCCAGGGCAAGCACTCTACCACTGAGCCACCTTCCCAGCCACAATAGATGATTTTCGCTAGGATTTATTTTCCACTTTTCACAGGGCAAGCAGCCTGTCAAGTACCTGCCATCATCAGATGATCACGAATATCTGCTCATCAGACCTTTATAGTTCACCTGTTACTACCATTTACCATGAGAAAACTGAGTCCCATGTACAGAAAAAAATAATTAGTAGTAGGTTGTACAGCTAATGAGCGGGCAAGCGAGATTTATACCCAGGTGTGGTGAACTCTACCCCAGATGGTGATTACTCTGATCCAGGATGTGTCCCTTCAGCCTGGTGGGGTCTGGGTTGCAGTGAGAGGGAAATGGATAACGTCCCACTGTAATCTTCACACTCACCAGCAGGGGGCATGATGCAAAATGCATAGAGTCTCAGACACATCTGGTTGTACTACAGTGTGTGTAGCTTTGAATAAGTCACACAGCCTCTGTTGTGGGCTGGATCTGCCCCTCTCCTTTGTCTGTAACTCTTTAGACCCTTTGTGCTTGATTCAAGCCACTGCAATCTGAAACACTGAAATTTCCATCTTTCACTCCTGAAATTATCTGGACTACCTGTTTTTTTCAAAACCCATCCAGTTTCCCAGCAGCCCTCCTTCCCCCCCCCCCACCAAAAAACCCCACTTTGTTTGGAAAACAGTGTGAGAGACACCACTGTGCAGGTTATTATAATAAGCCCTTAGGCTGGACTATGCTTTCATTGTCTTAACTGGTATGTCAGGGCTTGGCTTGATGCTTTACATCCACCGGTTTCACTGTTCTCCTGTATACAAACTTGTCTGGGCTCCCTGGTTATTTCAGGGTGAAATATTATCCCAACGCTGCCAGAAAACACGATTGCCTGTGGTAAGCTGGATGTATTTTCTTTGTGTTGTTCCAGGGCGCATTATCTGTCTACCCAGGATACTTTCTATTCAGAAATCTCAGGGAGCAGAAGGGGATTTGGCAGTTTGCTATTTGTTTTCTACTGGGCTGGGTTTGGAGGAGGCTGAAACGAAGTCAAATCTAAGCCTAATTTTTGTTCCCAGTTCTCAGCTTTTCCTTAAGTAAGAGGCATGCTGACTATGAAATAAGACCATTCAATGTAGAGGAGCACAAAGGGAAAGTGAGTTTGGTTTGGTTTGGAGCAAATTTAGCCTCATGTCAAGCCTCTCTTCAAAATTGTTTTGTTCCTTTGAAGCATGTGTAAGACAGTTACAGGATGCTGGTGGCCTGTAATGATGCCTGGAATCCTAGGCATTCAAGGGGCTGAGATCTGAGGATTGTGGCTTGAAGCCAGCCTGGGCAGAATTGTCCATGAGATTCTTATCTCCAATTAACCAGCAAAAAGCCAGAAGTAGAGGTTTGGATTAAGTGCCATTTTTTGAGAGGAAAAATAAAAGCCTGGAAAGAGTGCTAGGCCCCGAGTTTAAGCTCTGATACCAACACACACACACGCACACACATACACACACACACACACACACATATACACACACAATTATTTTATCTGTATTCATTTGTGATTCTAGAGTAGGAGTGAAAACCCATCTCGTGAAGCATTTGGACATGATGCTAGGTGCTTTCACAGGAAAATCTCATTTCACCTCCATGTCCACTTGAATTCTATGTTATTACTCCATTTTGTTGATAAAGAAACTGAAGCCTAATCCTGCAATGCAGCTTGCCCACAGCCTCTTGGTTGTGGGATTGTTTTTAAACCTAGGGTCAAAAGAATGATATATTGGACTACGTGTGTGTGTGTGTGTATGTGTGTGTGTGTGTGTGTGTGTGTGTGTGTGTGTGTAAGTGAAAGAGAGAAAGACAGAGAGACTGGGACACTAACTCAGTAACTGGTGATTTATGTTCATTGTCACCTTGTTACCTTGGCAAGACCTCTAATGCAGGAAATGTTGTGGGGTATAAACACCCTAATTGGAACAGTATGTCCAGAGCCTCCACATTGCAGGGTAAAGTATTCAATCACTATCCATACAAGACTTGCAAAAGATGTTTTAAAATCTTGTTTTGTGACATGACAATGGATGACCTTGGAGAGTCAGGGTGGAGGACCTCATGGAGAGAGTTGCAATGCTGTGTCCCATCTTCCTCACACAAAGGCAAGATGGGGGAACTGACTCCCCACCTCAAGCTAAATGTGAAAGCTTTGCTGTGTCTGCAGGAGTCAAAGGTCCCATGGGTTGGCATTTGATCGACATCCAACAAGTTCTGTACGCTGGTGGCTGAGTGAAATGGCCTGGGGTGGCTAAGTGGAAAGGCTCACACTGGGCAAACAGTAGCTCATGGAGAGTAGAGCTTGGGGTGTCCACTGGAGACACATTGGAAGCCTGGGACCACCTTGGACTCCATCCAGATAACTCTATGGGAGCTTAATGTAACTCCAACAGAGAAACTGGACAGCCAGCTTCCCATAGGCTCCAGAGAAATTGTACATAGCCAATCAGAGGTGAGCTCTTCACATTAAGGAGCTGCAGTTGTTAGGGGAGTTGTAAGGAGGCAAGTCCTTGTATCATCCAAGAAGAATTTGGACACATAGGAAGTCAACAGAAGAGATTCATTTAAGCAAAAGCTTCATTTAACTGAAGCAGTATTGATCATAAAGTAATAGACAAAGAAGGGCAATAATCAAGTAGTCAAGTGCATGGAACTCTGGATCTTTGGCATTTTTATGAATGGAGTTTAGAAACATGTTGTGGGCTGGAGGTGTGGCTCCAGCAGGCTGATCATATCTCATTGTAATATTATAATAATCATTTTCTAATCTTAATTAAGGTAAGGGGGACGTCTACTTTGGGGTAAGGTGGATGATGTTTATTTTTCCTTCTTGGCTTCTTTCCTGATGGTTCCACACAGAGTTCAACCTTGAACTTGTTCCTTGTTCACCCCAGTAACTGTGAACTCATTTTTCCAGTTGGTTAAGTCAAGACTCTTTGAATGAAGAGGCGCTTTGAATCATTTTTGACTCAAAGTTTCTGAACCCTTTCTTCCTCTCACAGTCCACCGGGATTCATCAATACATCTTGTCACCTCTATCTTCCAAAGAACCCACCAGCTGACCAACTTTTCTCAGCATTTGCCACCTCCCACACTGTCTGAGCTACCATTGTCTCCCAAGTGTGATCTTCCTGCTTTTATTCTCTCCCAGCTTCCCATCTCACATGGAAAGAGATCTAAAGATGGTCTGTGTCCTACCAGGTGCTAGACACTCACCTGCCCCACTGCTTTCCTAACTTCATCTCATTTCTTATCTCTTCTCTCTACGCTGGTGCTCTCGTTAGACTACCTGCTTTCTGTTCTTAAATATGTCAAGGCCTTTGTACTTGGTTCCCTTAGCCTGTGATGTGTTTCTGCACATATTTCATGGACTACTTTATGGAAAAGACTTTCTTGACCATTCTTTCTTTCTTTTTTTGGGGGGGGGGGTCTGGTCGTGGGGCCTGAACTCTAGGCCTGAGCGCTGTCCCTCAGCTCTTCAGCTCAAGGCTAGCACTCTACCACTTGAATCACAGCTCCACTTCCAGCTTTTTTCTTTTTGCTTATGTGGTGCTGAGGAATCGAACCCAGGGCCTCAGGCATGCAAGGCACGCGCTCTACCACTGAGCCACCTTCCCAGCCCCTTGACCATTATTTCTCAAACAATATAATTGCCTACTTCCTGCTGTCTTTTTCCTCCGTGCTATCACCTGCCTAATTTTCCTTCAAGATGAACAATGACCATCTCATGAAATGTATAACATTCGTGTATGTTAGGAAACGGAGCCATGAGGGTATCAGAATAAAGAAAGAGTGGAAAACGACCTCCACAGACTAGATCAACTTGAATGGCAAGTTGAAGAGGTGACCTGAGGTGAGTCAGGAGACAAGAAGTATGGGAGGGTAGTGGTGGAGGGACTTAAGTAAGGTAATGGGTGGAGGGGGGGGTCTCAGATAGCTGGAGGGTCCAAAGTGTTTGCAGTGTTTATGGTACAAGTCTGGCTCCAGGAACCTATTGTTTGAGCAATTTCCCTGTCCCATCTGCCTGGAAATTCAGGTGCCCCTCACCTAGGGGTAAGAGCGCAGAAGTGGACTTTCACATTTCGATTAAGTCTGGGCTGGAGTTTTGAATGGGGAGGGGAGAGAGTAGCCAGTGGTGAAGCCATGGGAGCAATATTGAGTTATGAGAAAAAACAGAATCCTACCAATATACTTACTTATTTTTGTCTGTTATCACATACTAGATCAAAAGCAGGGTGGTTCTACTATTTAGTCCTACATCTCCCCAAGGTAGAAAAGGATCTGATGTAAGGTGTAGATCAGAACTATCATATTCAAATGTGTCTCTCACCCCTAAAAGGCATTTCAATTATAATCCTTGAATTAAAGATTCTTTTTTTTTTTTTTTTTTTTGCTGGTCGTGGGGCCTGAGCTCTGAGTCTGGGCACTGCCTCTCAGCTCTTCAGCTTAGGGCTAGCGCTCTACCACTTGAGCCATAGCACCACTTCCGCCTTTTTCTGCTTATGTGGTGCTGAGAAATCGAATGCAGGGCCTCATGCATACAAGGCAAGCACTCTACCACTCAGTCACCTTCCCAGCTGAATTCAAGATTCTTGATTGAGGGGTGTGTGTGTGTGTGTGTGTGTGTGTGTGTGTGTGTGTGTGTGTGTGTGTGTGTGTGTGTGTGTGTGTGTGTGTGTGTGTGTGTGTGTGTGTGTGTGTGTGTGTGTGTGTGTGTGTGTGTGTGTGTGTGTGTGTGTGTCCATGCTGAGGCTCAATCTCAAGGCCTAGACTCTGTCTCTTCACTTTTTGTTCAAGGCTGGCATTCTACCATTTGAGTCACAGCTCCACTTCAGCTTTTTGTTCTTTGCTGGTTAATTGGTGATAAGGAGCTCACAGTATCCTGCCCTGGCTATCTTGGAACTGCTATCCTCAGATCTCAGCCTCCTGAGTGGCTAGAATTAGAGGCATGAGCCACTGGCACCTGACACCTTTGCCTATTTTTAATCAAATACTCTACTGGCTAAGTCCTTGTGTGGGTGGTAGTCTGTTTAGTTTCTTACTACCTACATATTTTTTCTTTTTCTTTTTTTTTTGGGGGGGGGGTCTGGTCATGGGGCCTGAATTCTGGGCCTGGGCACTGTCCCTCAGCTCAAGGCTAGCGCTCTACCATTTGAGCCACAGCGTCACTTCCAGCTTTTTTCTTTTTGCTTATGTGATGCTGAGGAATCGAACCCAGGGCCTCAGGCATGCAAGGCAAGCGCTCTACCACTGAACCACCTTCCCAGCCCCTCCATATTTTTTTTTAACAAGTGTGTCTTCTCAATATCTGTAAGTAACAGGGAGTTTCCCTAATTCTCCGTCACCATCTCCAGCCACCCCTTCCTTTAGCACTGCTTTGTGCAGTTAATAAATTTTGATAATGATTTCCTTCATTAAATTAGGAAGATGTAATACAAGTAGACTGACAGCTGGCTGAGTCACCTTGGAGAATCCCACTGATTGGTATCCTGTGAGACAGAGGTCAAAATGATTTAGTTCTTATTATGTGGCCACATGAAACATCTTTAAGCTTGTTTACATTGCTTGTTGATTGCTCCACTGAGCCTTGTTGCTAACACATTGGTGAAAGTAAATGTAATTCAAAGTCACCTTTACCCAAGAGAAAATGACCTATCAAAAATAAAACTAAACTTCAAAAGAGGAAAGTGGGATACTTTTGGGGGGAAAGCAAATGGCTGTGATTTGGGCTGCTACAGATGCCACTGGGCACATGACAGGGAGAGTCCTGCACTGGACTAGGTACCACAGAAATATGGCAGCTGGCACTCCCACTGGTAGAGCCATATGGGGTGGTAATACCACCATGTCCATTTAACTGATATTTAAATGAACTTCACTGTGCTTTCTTTACTGCCTTGGGCTCTAAGAGATTGAGCTCAGTTCCAGGCCACTGCCCTATCTGCCTGACCCACCAGCCTGTCCCTGGTCATATACCTCTAGGAGAATCACATGCAAAGAGAAGAGGCTCTCCTTACCTGGCATTAGAGATTTCAGTCCTAATTAATTCCATCTTAAAAGAGATTTGACATCATCTTGGAAAGAAGCCAAGTAGAATGGGTTAAAGGGATGGAAATGTGTAAAGAAAGCATAAAGCCAGATGTAGGCAGCTCACACTGGTAATCCTAGGTATGCAGGCAGTTGAGTGTGAAAAGATCCAAGTTTGAGGCCAGCCCAGTCAGAAAAGTTCATAAGACCCTATCTCCAAAAGTCAGGGATGGGGCCATAGCTCAAGTGGTAGAACACCAGTCTAGCAAGCTCAAGGCCCTCAATTCAAACTTCAGTACCTAAGGGAAAAGAAAGCATAAAAACCCATTTGTTCATGGTAGAGAAAGGAGCTAGTCAAAGCAATGCATTTCCTAATCTCCATGCTCTTAACAATGTTGCTTTAGTTCATTCTGGGCTGTTATAACAAAACTACTCTAATCCATGACTTTGAAATAACTGAAATTGCCAGGTGCTGGTGGCTCATGCCTTTAATCCTAACTACTCAGGAGGCTGAGATCTGAGGTTCACAGTTCAAAGCCAACCTGGGCAGAAAAGTCTCTTATCTCCAATTAATCACTAGAAAACCACAAGTGGTGCTGTGGCTTCAAGTAGTAGAGCACTAGCCTTCAGCAAAAGAGCTCAGGGACAGTGCCTACGCCCTGAGTTCAAGCCCCATGACTGATAAAAAAAAAAGAATAACTGAAATTTATTTCTTACAGTTCTAAGAGTTGGGAAATCCCAGACTAAGGTGTTGACAAATTCCATGTCTGGTGAGGGTGCTTCCTGGTTTATACATTGACCACTGAAGCATTTTCTCTGGGTCATCTTTTATAAAGGTACCAATCCTAGCCTTGCAAGCTCCACCTCATGACCTAATCAGTTCCCAAAGGCCACACCCCCACTTGCTGGTGCTGTATCATTGGGGATTAGCACTCAACCTGAATGTGTGAAAGAGAGGGGACACAAATATGAAGTCCATACCAAATATGCTTCCTAACCCTTCCAGCTCTAAAATTACTTTGTATATTGCAATAAAAATAGGGGTACAGTAGAAAAGAAAACACCAATCGTAGGGTTTTAACCCTTTATTGAATTTTACAATAGCTATTCTACCTGTGCACATGTAGAGTAGTGAGAAGACAGAGACAAACATCCTTTAAGTACATTCTCCATAAATAATAGGGTGAAATTGGGATCATAGTGTAACAATAGATAAGATCTCCTATTTATATTGTACTGCTAGCCTGCATGGTTGAATGTTTTCCCCATTGATTGCGTTGTAACAGAAACACCAAATGCAGCTCATCTGACATAGCATTTGTCTATTTTACTTATCATAAATGATAACTACTAATTTTCTCTGTTAATAGATAATTTAGTCTACACAGAGCTCTGTGAATAAGAGTTAAGTCAAGTCAGAATTCTATCTGTTGACAGAGGTAGGTTTTAAACATCCATTGGAAAAGCAAAGCTAACTCTGAGATTTCCCAGCTAGAGCAGTTCGCAAAATCAAAGTAAGTCCTGCTGGAATCATGTAGCAACTGGAGTGACTGGGTTTGGAACCAGACCCCATTGCTCTAGGGCTCTACATCAGTTGCATGTTCTATTTTCTCGTCTCTCTGTTTATTCTCCTTGTTAAAGGTAAGTCTTCCCTAAGCAGCAGAGAAGATGGCTACCAAAGCTCAAGTTTTAGATTTATAGTCACCTCAAACCCTCAGTTTCATTGGAAAAAATCCCAACCAATCCTAAAGAAAGGCTGTGTTTAGACTGACCTGGTCACTTTCCCATCTTCAATCCATCCTCTCTGACCTGGGAAATGGGAGACAGTGGCCTTTGACTGGGCAGTGACTAAGGGATGACTAAGATATCTATCTATTGGAGGGAGAAGTTCTGCTTTTCTACTTTGAGATATGCTGTATGGGCAAAAACAACCTAAGGTCTCTTCAAAAGTGTTATGACTTATACCAGTGATGTTTGCAGAGTTTGTGAAGTTTGATACCAATGAGTTGGTGTGTTAGTCAGCTCTCTCTTATTATAACAAAATACCCAAGATAATCAGCTTAAAGAGAGAAGAGATTTAGTTTGGATCACAGATTTGGAGGTTTAAACCCATAATCAGTTGTCTTTATAGCTTTTAGAGCCAAAGTAAGTCAGTATTTTACAGTGGAGAGGATGTGGATGTGATATTATTCACCTCGTGGTGGCCAGGAAGAGAAAGAGAGGAAGTGACAGATATTCCCACCTCTGGTGACCTATGACCTCCTGCTAGGCTCCACCTCTTAAAGGTTTCTAGCACTTCCCAATATGATTAACGTAGGGAACATTTAAAATCTAAAACATTTAAATCTAGGGAACATTTAAAATCTAAAAGTTGACTATGCCAAAAGTTTAAGACCCAGTATCTCTCTTCAAGGAGTTTCAAAAATGATTGAAGAGGCCCTAGACCATTACTCATGCTAGTTTACACATACCGCAGAGCTTCCTTCCCTCATCTTCAAAACTAGATCCATTCTGTTATATATGTGCCCAGAAATCTATCCCTTTCCTCAAGGCAACTAACATGTATACATTTACCTTCTATGAGTAAGTTGGCTTTTTCCAGAGGATAGACTCCAGGAGGCAGAGACCCTGAGGATTTAAACTCATCACTGTATCTCCAAGCACTAAGCAAAACACTTTAAATAGAACATGGCTATACTTGCTAAAGCTGTCTAAATAAGTTACCTTATTGGAGCAAAAGCAAACTTAAAAACCAATTACTGTTGGGTGCCAGTGGCTTATTCCCATAATCCTAGCACCTCTGGAGGCTGAGAACTGAGGATCATGGTTCAAAGCCAGGCCAGACAGGAAAGTCCATGAGACTCTTTTACCTCCAATTAACCACTAGAAAATCAGAAGTGGCACCATGGCTCAAAAGTGGTAGAGCACTAGCCTTGAGTGAAAAAGCTCAGGGACAATACTCAGGCCCTGGGTTCAAGCCCTCTGACCAACAACAACCAAAAAACAATTACTGAGCCTTGAAGAGGGTGTAGATTGAGCAAGAGGAGGAAGAGGTGGTGATAACACAAACAGAGATGAAGAGGGAACTATGACTTATTGGGCATCACCGTGGCCGAGTTAGGATAAAGTTTCAAGAAAAGTGGTTACATAGCAGGATTTTTGTGGTGTACCAGAAAACAATAAAAATATTTCAAAATCACATTCCCCTAGGTTTATTCTGGAACAAGAACCCCAATTCCACTCAATTCCTGGCTATACTGGTTTCTCCATGGTTGAGGAAAGGCGCCTCTCAAAACAAAACTTGAAGCCTGGCATTTGACCTGATGGGTGTTGTAGATCTAGGGTCTTTTCTGCCTTTAAGGAAAATAAATCATTTCAAGGCTTCTGTTTGCTATTTGTTTTGTAAAAGGTCATAAATTGGTGTTTATTTCTGGTGAGAGACAGAAGTGATTAGATCTTTATGTAAAAGGATGCAAAAATCTTATACCAGAATCAAGAAACTAAAAAAGTGAGTTAGGAAGCTGAGGTTTCTTTACTCTGGCTGCACATTAAACCACATGCCAGCTTTAGAAACAGAATGTTTCTAAAGTAGTCCAGCATAGGAGAATCAGAATCTCCACCAGTGCAGTGCAGTTGAAAATCACCAGGTGACTCCAAAAATGTAGCCAGGGAAGAGAACCAGTGAACTAAGTTGCATTATTTAAAGCAACACTTGGTCTTTCTTTTTTTTTTTAATTTAATTTTATTTCTTTTTGTGAACATGCTGTACAGAGGGGTTACAATTACATGGGCAGGATAATGCGTACATTTCTTATCAAGCATTGCAGCCTCCTCCTTTGTTTACCCTTCACATCCCTTCCCAGCCTCCCCCGCCACCCCCCCACCCAATCCTCCCCCCCCCCCCACTGCACCAACATTGTAAAGCTCGTTTTCGACATGATGACTTGTACTTCTCATTGTTGCAACAGGTCCACCTGTATCCTTAAACGACTTGTTTTTCCCCATCTCCTCCACAAGTTATACTGACATCAAATATAGTGAAAGCAGGGGTTATACTGTGGGGGAGGGCACTTGGTCTTTCTTTGAGGGCAGAGATTGTAGGAGACTTTTTTAGCTTCTGTCTGGGGCTAAAAATGGTGCATGGAATATGGGAGACAGAAAATATAAACAGGATCTCTAAACTGATGAAGGACTAGGCCCAGTGGCCTCCAAAGTGGGCCACAGAGAGTCAAGGTAGTGCCCATCCCCAGTCTCATTTCCATCAATACCTCCCATAGGGGCTGGGAGGTGGCTCAGTGGTAGAGTGCTTGCCTTGCATGCCTGAGACCCTGGGTTCAATTCCTCAGCACCACATAAGCAAAAAGAAAAAAAAAGCCAGAAGTGGCGCTGTGGCTCAAGTGGTAGAGCGCTAGCCTTGAGCTGAAGAGCTGAGGGACAGCGCCCAGGCCCAGAGTTCAGGCCCCATGACTGGACCCCCCCAAAAAAATACCTCCCATAGAATGGCAAAGCCAGTGAACTTCAAGAGATGCGGCCTTTGCTTTATGACCCACATACTTATTTTGTCTTATGTGATAATTTTTCACAATTAAAAATGATCAGGGGAATGGAGACTGTCCATACTTTAGCAAGTATGTCAGAATGACAATGGGAACCATCTTCAGAGAGATGACAAGCATCTCAGTCTCCATCATCTTGAGCTATAGCTTGCCAAATTTCCCACAGTAATGAAGAATGGGAGCAAGAGAATTTCTTTAAAAGTAACATGAGATGGGTATAATTCCCCTGCATAACTTAAAGCTTTCTGAATACTAGGAAGATGAAGGGTGTCTTGTCTGAGGGAGGTGGAATTTAAAGGGACCCAAGGGGAGGGTGGGCAGATGAGTGAAGAGAGGAACAGGGGGAGGTGAATATATAATACTCAATTTACAGATGTGAAAACGGACCTCAGTCATTTGAGAGGATGGGGAAGAATGATCGAGGGGTAACTCTAACCAAGATGCATTGACATGTTGAATTGAAACTCATTTGTTCAACTATTTAAAGATAAAAGAATAAATTTAAAAGAAGACAATGATTGTTCAATGAAGTCTCCAGTGCAGAGGATAAAAGAAAATCTTTTCATTTGAGGTAATTTTTTTTTTCTTGGTTGGTCATGGGTCTTGAACTCTGGGCCTGGGCGCTCTTCAGCTCAAGGCTTGCATTCTACCACTTGAGCCACAGCACCATTTCCAGTTTTCTGGTGGTTAATTGGAGATAAAGTCTCATGGATGTTCCTGCCAGGGCTGGCTTTGAACCATGATCCCCAGATCTCAGCTTCCTGAGTATCTAGGATTACAGTTGTGAGCCACCAATGCTCAGCACACTTGATGTGATTTAAGGTCCATGGGAATATCCAAGTCACCAGCTTCAGAGTGCTAAAGTCATATTGCAAGTTGGCAAGAACAGAGTCTGAGCATGCATGGCTCTGTTGGAGATGGCAGTGGAGACAAAAGTGTTGTAGATGCAAATACCAAGCAGCACAAGCACCCTCAGTGATCACAGGGTCCAGAAATTTGGTGTATGTGGGAAAAGAGAGAGGGGGTGGGGTAAAAGAGAAAGAGAGAGAGAATCTCAGCTAGAGAAGTTTACTAGACCAAGTGTGTATGCTCTTGTGTGCTTATAAGACAGGATGGAAGGTACATGCTTGAAGAAGGAGAACTTGAAGGAGAACTAAAATTTTTGGTGGCGAAGAGTCTGGGTATGAGCCCTTGTTGTAAAGAAAAAAAAGTGGACCTTTTTTGTTTGAGATTGAGACTTTAACTTGGTATCTGACTCTATTGCTCTCCATTGACTGGTGCTCTATACCTGAACCAACCCCCAAAATATACATTATTTTAAAGATAAATGGTCTTAAAGTTTTTCTTATTGTGTGACTCCTATCAGTAAATTTCTTTTTATTTATTTATTTATTTGTTAATGTTGGTCCTGGCACTTGAACTCAGGGTTTGGGTGCTGTCCTTGAGCTCTTTTTTTTTTTTTTTTTTTTTGTCGGCCGTGGGGCTTGAACTCTGGGCCTGGGCGCTGTCCCTCAGCTCTTCAGCTCAAGCCGAGCGCTCTACCACTTGAGCTACAGCGCCACTTCCGGTTTTCTGGTGGTTTATTGGAGATAGGAGTCTCACGGTCTCTCCTGCCCGGGCTGGCTTTGAACCGCGATCCTCAGATCTCAGCCTCCTGAGTAGCTAGGATTACAGGCGTGAGCCACCAGCGCCCGGCTTTTTTTTTTTTTTTTAATTCAAGGCTAGCACTCTACCACTTGAACCACACACACAGTTCCTCTTCTGGCTTTTTGGTGGTTAATTGGAGATAAGAGTCTCAGGGAGTTACCTGACTCTTCTGGCTTAAAATCAAGATCCTCAGATCTCAACTGCCCAAGTAGCTAGGATTACAGGCCTGTAATATTTTTAAGGGCCAGCAATATTTTAAAGGGCCAAGTCTACTTACAAGTATGTTCAATTGATTACAAATTGCTTACATGTACTGTTAGGAGGTTATAAAATTGTGCAAAAGTGGATTGTTAAGAAGATGCTGTAAAATTAAAATATTTTAAAATGGTGCTGTTCATGGCACATACATTTTTGTACTCACAACAGTATTTTCCATTATTATCTATGATCCTTAGTAATAATAATATCTCTAGTAAGCAGCAAAGTGATGGACTGTACTTCATTTAAAATAATCCCAGTTTAACAATTTGTATCATAGCAATTGATAGGTCTGGCACTAATTTGGGGTCCTATGGATACTTGATTTTTATGTCTGTCACAGCTGGAAAAGAGACCTGACCAAAACACATAGATTGAACTGAAAAAAGTATATCATTAGCTCTGCTTGCTAAATCAAGATGCCTACTTTTCATTCCATCTATCACTTCTGCCAGAATTGGTACTGAAATTCAGTTAGGAAATTTCCATATTCCCTGAAGTCAATCATTTGTTCTTATAGGCTACCTGTAAGGCATTCTGCTTCTATGTTTCTAAGAAATGGGTTTGAAAACTAGAGAAATTATTAGCTTAGGGAAAATATTTTTTTATATGATAACTTGTAGAGTAAGATATATTGGTCTAAACATCAGCAGAGAATTTTTAAGCAATAAAACCTGACTTTCCGAGTTTTTCAAGTGGGGCTATGGCTGTTTTTATAGGAAACAAGCCAACTGTTTGAAGCCTCATCAAGTAATTATGAAAAACTTCCAATTTTCCAGCTAGCATAAATACAATTTCAAAGCGTAAATGCAGCTTAGAAAATGACTTTTTAACTCATTGTTAAAAATTACTTCTACCTGGAAGGGACAGATTGAATACCTTTACTTTGTTTTTTTCAAATATATCTGCTAGGCAGTATTTTAATGACACGTATTTGTTATCACACTTACATGTCAGCAAGTCTGCAATATTTATGTTTTTGGCAAAGGAAAGAAGAGTGAGTTTTAAGTTGGACAATGGCTTTATCTTAAGACAAACCCTTTGTAGGTGGGGTCTGGTATTTATTTACCTTTGTCCTGCAGTAGTGATAAACCAGTGGTCTATGGCATAGGTCATTATTCTTGCTCACAGGTTTGGGTGCCTCAGCTCCTGGCTGAGGGTGTGATTGGGTTGAACTCTGGGCCTTTACTCTGCCCCATGAGTCTCTGTGCATCTCTGTGCATCTTCATGCATCTCCGCCCATCGCTGCACATCTCCATGTATCTCCACAAGGCCAGCAGCCCCCTCAGGAATGGTGGAGATGAACAGGGTCAACCCACACTGGCAAGCACATTTCAAACCTCTGTTCCTGGGACAGCTTCTCATACTCCACTGGCTATGACAAAACCCCTATGAAGTCTTAATGCAAGAGGGGTGGGAACCCCCTGCCCACAGTGAGCTAATGTCCAGGTTATGGAAGTATCATTTTACAGCAAGAGAATGAGAGGAATAATTCAGTTCACCACGGGTTCCCAGGATTCCTGGAGTCATGTGTCATCTCACTGAAACATGTTCTACACATCCCACCATGGGTATTCATCTTTGAAACTTTCCTTCAATGCATTTAGAGATGTCAGCAAGGCTCTTGCCCTATCAAGAGCAGTATGAACACAGGTTTTCACTAAGCCGTCTTTTTGTGTATATATGTGCTGGTATACGGGGCTTGAACTCAAGGGCCAGGAATTGTCCCTTAGTTTCTTTGTGTAAAGTTGGTGCTCCACCTCTTGAGATACAGCTCCACTTCCTATACTGTCTTTTTTTCCCTAGTTGGTTCATTAGTTTATTTCTGTTTCTTTTTTAATTGTGAAAATACTGTACAGAGGGGTTACAATTACATGGGCAAGAGAATGAGTACATTTCTTATCAAGCATTGTAGCCTCCTCCTTTGTTTCCCCTTCCCATCCCTTCCCATCTTCCCCTCTCCCCCCCCCGCCTCTAACCCAATCCTCCCCCCCACCAAAGTTGTAAAGTTCGTTTTCGACATAACGACTTGTACATCTCATATTTTTAAAATTATTTTTTATTTCTTTTAAGTTGTTTTGCAAAAGAGTTACCATTCAACAAATCAGTTTATGAGTGCAATGCATCTTGATCGATGTACTCTGATCCTCCTTCTCCCTCATCCCTCCCAGCCCTCCCTTGATTTTCTTAATGCTATAGGATAAGCATTGAATGGTATGACTACACTCTCCCCCTCCTTTTATATAATGAAACCCACTATTTGACTTTATTTCTTGAGGAGTTCTTTCTCTCTTTCATCTCTTTCTCCCATCTCTCTTTCAAAGTCACACACACATGAATGCAAACACATGCACACAAACAGCTTGTGTTATTCATTGATTGCTCATTCATTATTTTTGGTGCTGAGGACTGAACCTAGGGTCCTGTGCCCAGCCCCCACTGCGTTGTTTGCCCACCCCCTAAGTAGTTCATAAGCTCATTACTGAACATACACCCTAAGCTTTCAGGTGAAGCCGGCCAGCAGCATCTATATCTTCCTCTAATTGAACAAAACCCTTTTAAAAACTGCTTGACACATGCTAATGCTAATTTGTTTACATCTTCAGTAGTTTTTTTTTAATCTCTTACAAAAGTATTTCCTGACAGATATCTGTTTGAAGCCAAAACGAAAGGAGAGCAGGTACCAGCTTTCCAGCCTTCTAGAAGTCATTTCAGCCATAGGAGTAGTCTTGTGACAGTGAGTACTTTAACTGACTTCTGAAAGGATCCATCACCTGCATCCCAGGGGACCACGCAGAGGCAGGCAGGCACAGGAGAAAGATTATTATAAGATTTATTAGAGGAGTCATAGTTCCCCCGGAAATATGGGGGCATGGTGACCTCTGCTACCTAGGTAGCAGGAGGGTGTGGGGGTTAGGAAGTGAGGTAGATGGGAGCTCAGGTGGGTCTGGGCAGAGAGAGGGAGAGACCAGCTGTATGGTGGGAACTCCAGGGCAGGGAGAAGCTCTAGTTTGGGTGGAGCTTAATGCTTACAACTTCAGCTCATTTTCAGAACGTAAATTTCTAGAGATAACCTTCTAATGTTGGTCTCACAATTCCATTTTGCAGCTTGTTAATTCAGTCCATTAGATGGATAGTGGTAAACAGTTTCTTAATGGGTCACTTAAAATATACGTTCAAAATTAGGTTCAAAAGATAGCCATCATGGTTGGACAGATAACCCCAAGGTATTGGCTTCTTGTCCCTGGAAACTTCTTGACTCTGTTCCTCTTGTTTGGCTTTGTGACTCAGCAGCAGATTTCCTGCCACTTGGACTGGCATCTTCCAGTAAGTTGATTTGTTTTCAGTCGAATCGTCAGTGTTGAAAGCTTCCTTAACAGATTCTTTGTTAAGGCTATCCTATATTTATATCCCAAGCAGAATACAGTCTATGCAGTCCAATTAAAATTTTTTTTATTGTAAAAATAGTGTACAGACGGGTTACAGTTACATGAGTAAGGCAATGAGTGCATTTCCTAATGAGCATTATACCTCCTTTGTTTATCCCCTACCATCCCTTCTCTCCTCACCTCCCCAACTTCTCCCTCCCCACCTCCAAGTTGTAAAGTTTGTTTTCAACATAGAGTCGTGTACATCTCATTGTTACAATGGGTAAACCTGTATCCTTATTTCAGCATTTAAAAAATTTTCCCTTCCCCTCCCCAAATTAGAAAAATGTATATATAAGAAGCAGGGCACTAACATCAAATACAGTGAAAACAGGGAATGTACTGTGGGGGAAGTACATACAAAAGAAGCAAAAAAAATCACATAGTACATTTTAAATAAGTGAAAAACAATAGCAAGAAAGGAAAAAACAGTTGTGTCCCTATCTTGAGGTTCATTTCACTTAACATCATCTTATATGGTCATATGTACATAGCTTTTGTCCTTTTCTGCTTGTCCTAGACTTATACTAGTTATTGCAAATAAGGGAAACCATGGGACCTAGGTTTCTTTGGGCCTGGCTTACTTCACTTAATATAATCTTTTCCAAGTCTTTCCATTTCCTAATGGGGCAATGTCATCCTCTCTGATGGAGGCATAGAATTCCACTGTGTATATATACCACATTTTCTTGATCCATTCATCTACTGAGGGGCATCTGGGTTGGTTCCATATCTTAGCTGTGGTAAATAATGCTGCAATAAACATAGTTGTGCTGGTAGCTTTAGTATGGTCTTGTTTGGGTAAATGCCCAAAAGTGGGATTGCTGGGTCATAGGGGAGCTCTATGTGAAGTCTTTTGAGGAATCTCCATACTACTTTCCAAAGTGGTTGAACAAGTTTATACTCCCACCAGCAATGCAAAAGCTAAAGCCATTTCCTCTAAACTTTTTTTTGGTACCAGGAGCGCTGGCAGTTCATGGTGTAATTCTAGCTACTAAGAAGGATTGTGGTTCAATGCCAGCCTAGTCAGAAATGTCTTTTAGACTCTTATCTTCAATTAGCCAGCAAAAAAACCAGAAGTGGAGCTATGGCTCAAGTGGTAGAGCACCAGTCTTGAGCAAAAAAAAAAAAAAAGCCAAGTGAAAGCTTAAGGCCCTTAGATTAAGCCTTCATACTCCACAAAAATATTTCTCTTGAAATTTTTGTATTTGATTAAAATCTGTATCTTTGAAAAATGAGCTGTGACTAAGTCAATAATGCCAGAACTGTTCATCTTGCAACCATCAGCTCTGGCCATGTTGAATGAGTCATTTAAAATTAAACCCATTTTTTTTCTCTTGCTGAACTTAATGGCTTCTTATTTATGCAAAGACAGAGAGAAGATGTTTGCATTTCCAGGAAATAGAAGAGATCATGACACTCTATAAAAAGTGGTACCAGACAGGACAATGGCTAACAGAATTGGGTGCCATTCAGGAAACAAGAAAGCAACATGAGCAGGTTAAAAGCAAATTACAAATGGAATTCTTTTTAATAATGTGTCCGAAGAATTAGACAAGGAGCACTAGGCACCATGAGAAGAATGAGGGATAATTTAGGCTGTGGATGTAATGGGCCCTGAGTCACTGGGAACGGGCAAGGTTTATCTGTACGTACCAGTCCTATCCAGAAACTGGTAACAATCTCTAGAGTTTTTCCTCATTCTGTGATTTACACAGAGTTTTTCTTTTGGTGGCACTTGTCCATCCTTCTGGCATTCTCCTCTGGTTCTTGTAAGCTTTCACCCAGTCTGATCTCAGAATCCCATTTTTCAAAAACTCAGCTTCAGATCTTTTATAGAATAACACAGGGGCAAGTTGGAAAAAATTATTCAAACTAAAGTAAAAATGACTGATCATTCTGAATGTGTGACCTTTTCAGTGGCATTTGTATTTTTTCCCCAGAAGGTAGAATATTAAATTAAACAGATGAATCTTGAATTCTGTAAGTCAGAGATTTTCCTGGGGGAAGGAAAGACACAGGAATGGTCCCCTGTGGTATCTCTAAAATAGTTTTTGATTTATGAAGTCATTTTTACAAGTCATTTTGCCAAGTCTGCATAGCTGATAACATGCATTCCATAGAGCAATTGAAATGAATTAATTAGAATCCAGATTTTCAAAATAACAAAAACTACAGATTCTTAGAACTTTGGAGATCAGGAAGATCTTAGAGTTTTTGTGGCTAAACCTTTTATTTTGTAGATAAGAAAATTAAAGGCAAGGAGGTATGAAACATTTTAATTAGTTATAGTACCAGGATCCAAATGTTGTACTAATTAAGGAAGGTAATACTATCAGAACTAAACATCTAGTTGACTGAGAACAACTCTTAAAATGTATTATTTTTCAGACAGAGACTAAGTGCATCCTATTTGATTATTTTGTTGTTTTCATAAATCTTACTGAACTACTCTGGAGCAGTGGTAGATGCTGCGGTTCCAATTTCCATTTTTTTTTATTGTGAAAATACTGTACAGAGGGGTTACACTTACATGGGCAAGATAATGAGTACATTTCTTATCAAGCATTGTAGCCTCCTCCTTTGTTTCCCCTTCCCATCCCTTCCCATCCTCCCCCCATCCCCTCATCCAATCCTCCTCCCCCCATTTCCATTTTTATTTATTTTTGTGCCAATACTGGGACTTGAACTCAGGGCCTCACAATCTTGCTTGGCTTTTTCACTCAAGCTGGTACTTTACCACATGAGCTATACTTCCACTTCTGGCTTTTTGTTGGTGGTTAGTTAAAGATAACAGTATCATGGACTTTTCTATCCAGGCTGGCTTTGAACCACAGTCCTCAGATCTCAGCCTTCTAAGTAGCTAGGATTACGGATTTGAACCACCAGCACCCAACTTCAGTGTGTTATTCTTGCACTGACATAATCATCATTTTTTTATTCCTAGATTTGCCATTGGCACTTGTATTAATCTTTCACAATTCTCTATATTTTTAATTTTTAATTTTTCACTAAATTTAATATAGGATGCTAGAAGAGTCACAGAGTTTCTTTCATGTAGTTACTTTGTCACATAACCAAATATTGCCTCCCTTACAATACCATATTGTCGATCTCTTGCACTTCTTGTTGGCTTTAATGTAATGGATTTTTATGGAAGGTCTTTAGAGATCATTTTTGTCTGGTCACATTGTTTTCAAATGAAGCACAGATACAAATGATTGTATTTCTAATTTCTAAACAGAACCTGGATGCCTTGTGTTGTCATCCAGGTCTCTGTCTATAATAGCACAGTCACTGTTTTACAAGCTCAAAAGCCTTTAGTAGCTCTGAGGGACATTGATCCCTATACTTACCTTGGACTAGTAAGTGGCACTATTCCTTTGGCATGAGGAGAAGAGAATTAGCATTTCTTTCCCTAGGCTTCATGAGCTCACTGGGAATGTTCTCAGATGAAGTGCTGGTCTCCAAGAGTTTGATTTTCCATTGGCTCCTTTGTGCTTAGTTTAGCCTCACAAAGAAGGAAAGTACTAAATGATAAGGCTATTAAAATCTTGAACATCTGTTTATTTTTATGTTTTTTTTCTCAGTGTTTCCGTTTTGTGTTTAAAACTCAGACATTAATTTGAAAGAGCAATGATAACATTCAAGATCAAGGTCAAAGTATTCCTAAGAAAATGAGCTGAGAAGCCAGGATCTCAACATAGTGTGCATCTCATGTTGGTTGTAAAAGTTGAAGATTGAGTATTTACAATCCAGAGGTTTCCTTGGTTGTATCTACTTTGAGTCATCTGGAGAAAATTGAAAACACAACGATGTAACAAAGTAAAAAGAGGGGGCTGGAGGCATGGCTCAAGTGGTAGAACACCTGCCTAGCAGGCTTGAAGCCTTGTTTGGGGTTCTGCCAAAAAGAAAGAAAACAATATCTACACCCACACCCACACCCACCCACCCACCCACCCCCCCCCCCCCCACACACACACAGTTGATGGGGGTGTTTTGATGACATAATAATAAGATATATGTTTGCAAGTGATATTTGACTGCCTGATTTTTTTTTTTTTATCATCCAAATTTGTTGGGAGCCCTACAGGGAGTCTATCTGCATGATAGGCTTGACTATCTCACTGGAACATCAGGAGGCTGTTCACAGAATCCGGTCTTTTCATCCTGCCCCATGCAAACACCCAGTAGCTACTAACGACCACCTTTTCACTGCCCTAAGCAAACATCCTACAGCTGCTACGGCCAATGAAAAAGCTTCCTTATTCTAAGCATATAAATACCCCTGTGTGAAAAATAAAAATTGGCAGCTTGATCAGGATCCTTGTCTTGCTGTCATTCTTCGTGTCTCTTGTCCCTTCATTCCTTCTCGCTTAGGTTCACTGCCCTCGTTGAAGTCCTGAGGGTTGGGACACAAATTTATAGTCATGAACTGTGTTGAGTTCAAACCTGTGTTATCATCAAGAACAATTTGTTTCTACCAGAACATAATTGGAAATTTCAACCACAGATTTTGATGATTACTAGCTTAATGAGGGAACTAAATTTAGTTGGCTATGAATCACCACAACTATAAGCAAAATTAAAGAAAAGGAAAATATGTTAAAAGAAAGGATTGGAGCAATCCATCTGCAACCTGTAATCAGAAGCCAGCCCACTGTCAGTGTAATGAGGTATGTTTATTTTATTTTATTTTTTGCCAGTCCTAGGGCTTGAACTCAGGAACTGGGTACTGTCCCTGAGCCTCTCTGTACTCAAGGCTAGCATTCTGCCACTTGAGCTACAGTGCCACTTATGGCTTTTTTGGGGGGGGTAGTTGATTGGAGATAAGTATCTTGGGGTCTTTTCTTTGAACCATAAACCTCAGATCTTAGCTTCCTGAATATCTAGGATTATAGGCGTGAGCCACTGGGGCCTGGCATGAGGTGTATTTTAAGTGTAAATGCTTTTAAAGAAAATTAAAAGTCTCTGGGATGCTAGGTCCAAAACGCTACTGATTACCAACGAAAAGGAAAAGCCACCATACCTGCAGTTTCAAGAATCCACACTCCTCTCTACCATGTAGTCCCCAGTGAGTCACTTAGCCTCTAAACTTCACAGCCGTTGTCTTAGACCAGACCACTATTGCCAAATACCTTAGAACAGGTTATTTATAAATAATAGAAGTCTACTGCTTATAGAAGGTTAGAAAGTCCAAATTTAAGGAGCTAATGGATTAACAGTGAGAGCCTACTTTCTGGTTCACAGATAGTTCATCTCAGTTGTGTATAAGGGAAGAGGGTTTTTACTTCCCCAAAGAAAGAAAACAATAACACACACACACACACACACACACACACACACACACACACACACACACACACACACACACAGAGGATATGAAGGTTTTTCTGGGACCTCTCATAGCAGACCATTAATTCTATTTGTGACAGCAGAACTTGCATGACCTAAGTACCATTCTAAGATCCCATCTCAATACCCTTTCCTAGAGGTCAGATGAATCCTGAAGGGGCACCGACCACCAGACCATAGCAGCCCAAAGTATAGATAGTTGTGCAGTGAGGCTTGCAGGAGATAAACATGTAAGACACTTAATACTCTTTGCTTCTTGGAGTACAACAATGCTTCTTCTTCTTTTTTTTTTGTCGGTCGTGGGGCTTGAACTCTGGGCCTGGGCGCTGTCCCTCAGCTCTTCAGCTCAAGGCGAGCGCTCTACCACTTGAGCTACAGCGCCATTTCCTGTTTTCTGGTGGTTTATTGGAGATAGGAGTCTCACGGTCTCTCCTGCCCGGGCTGGCTTTGAATCGCAATCCTCAGATCTCAGCCTCCTGAGTAGCTAGGATTACAGGCGTGAGCCACCAGTGCCCGGCAACAATGCTTCTTCTAAGAAAGCATTTTTCAGTTTATAAACAGGTGCTGATGAGCCAAGCCGTGTTGTCCCCTTCTATAACCACGTTACTCTGAGGTCAAAGGATGGAGATTTGTGCAGAAGAACAGCAGCCACTTGTAAGAGGACATCTTGTGGTATCCTTTTCCTCACTATTTGAGTTTGTTCTAGAACCCCACATCTGGAACAGAAAAGACTGAAGATAAAAAAATCTCATTATCAGCTGTGTGCCAACCTATTTCACTAGTCATCGAAGGCTCACCTGTATCTGTGCTGTGTTTCTAAAATCACAATCTCTTATAAACGGTGCCATTGTATCCATATATTTGTATCCTTTCTTCCTAGGGTAGAGGCCTGTCCTACTCATAAGAAATGGGCTGAATTTTATCCTCCCTGAATTCATAGATTAAAGTCTTTTTTTTTATCAGTCATGAGGCTTGAACTCTGGGCTTAGGCCCTGTCCCTGCACTCTTCAGCTCAAGTCTAGTGCTCTACCACTTGAGCCACAGCACCACTTCTGGTTTTCTGAGTGGTTTATTGGAGATAAGGGTTTCATAGACTTTCCTGCCCAAGCTGGCTATGAACTGTGATCCTTAGCTCTCAGCCTCCTGAGTAGCTAGGATTATAGGCAAGAGCCACAGTGCCTGGCTAGATTAAAGTCTTAACTCTCCCATTTGAATATATTTGGAGCTAGACAGAAAATAAATATGGTTAAATGAAGTCACAAGAATGGGGCTATAATCCAACAAAGATAGTGTCTTGTAAGAGAAGGAAGAAACAACAGGAGCGTGCGTGCCCACAGAAAAAAGAGCATGAAGACAGTGAGAAGACGGGGGGGGGGGGGGGGGGGCTTTAACCTGAAGAGAGGATCTAGGGACAAACCAAAGCTACCAACACTCAGAATAAGGTTCTGTTGTGTAGGGCATCTACAACCTGGTGGTTTGTACTGATGTTTTTGGCAGATGCATTTCTCTGTGGTGACGGTTGTAGGTGGACACATAGCATCTCTCAGCCCTTCCTCCCAGTGTGTCTCCCTGTTCTTCCAGAGAGCATAAAATGTTCTCTACCAGTGACTAAATGTGAATGCCAGTCCTCAACTAAATAATCTCATGAGAGATGTGGAAGGTAGAAGAGAGGCAGTGACTATCTTCAGTCTTCAGCTGCTACAAATGTTGTTGGAAAAGCACAGCCAGGAAGGGCCTGAATTTCTCTATAGTAACATGGTAGTATTCATGCCTCAGCCCTGACTGAGGGTGTGTAGGGAGCCCTGAGGGGGAGTCAAGTTGACTTTCTAATCACAAGATGGCACCCAAGGCAGGGATCCTGAAACTCTGTATTTCCGGGCTGGCCTTCCGGTTCCCCATCTCCCAGTTAAGTGGACATAGCCTTGTCTTGGTGGGTCTCACTCAGAGCATTGTTTTTGGTGATGCGGGGAAGGCCAGGGAGGCCGAAAACACTTTCCAGCTGTTGTGTTGTATTTCAGTAGTCATACTGTCTTTTTCTGTTTATGAATGAGTGGTGTCCAGTTTTTACAACTGGACCTTAACTAATAATCCTTTGTTCTTGGCAATAAACACACTGTCTGACATATGTAAAAAGATGGCCATTGTTGATTATTATTTAAACCAGTGGTTTTAAATTTTATATATAATATATAATATATTCTATATAGAATTATATATTTATATATAAATTAATTAAATACATCTTATCATCATATATATTACATTTAATCACTACCTAGGAAACTAATAGAGAATGTGAGGACCCAGGTTTATTGAAATAGAGTAACACTCTGATCTTTGTATTTTCATCAAGTTTTTGCAATTATTTGAATACACCTCCGCCAAGAGAGAAAAACAGTGTAACAAACATTCACTGAGACTGCCTAGGGACACTTGCTGATCACAGTCTCATTTACTTTTCATATTGACCTTAGAAGATAGAAAGTGCCCTGGCCCCATTTTGTAGTTGAGAAAAGTCCAAGATCACACAAGTATGAAGCAGAGGTATTTAACCCAGTCTACCTGAAAACAAACCCCAGGCTCGTGATCAAGATACTCTTCTGTTTGAATGAATGTCTTCATGTCTTCTGTTTAAATGACTCTCATTTAAATTTAAGTCAGATTTCTTTGAAGATTTTTTTTTTTTGGTTGGTCCTGGGGTTTGAACTCAGGTCCTGGGCATGTCCCTCAGCTTTTTTGCTCAAGGCTAGTGCTCTACTACTTTGAGCCACAGTGCCACTTTTGGTTTTCTGGTTGTTAATTGGCGGTAAGATTCTCATAGACTTTCCTGCCTAAGCTGGCTTTAAACCTCAATCTTTAGATCTCAGCCTCCTGAGTAGCTAGGATTACAGGTCTGAGCCACCAGTACCTGGCTCAAAGATTTTTTTTAAAACCTAACAATATCCCCTCTGTCTGACCAGGTCTAAAGAAAAAATTGTATTCAAAACTATCTTTCCAAAGAAAGTCTCTTGGGTAAATGCCTATAAACTTCAAAGTCTAATAAGACCTATTTAAATCAAGGAATGGATTGAAGATAGAACTGCTCTCAGATTTATAATAATTCTCTGAATTTTATTATTGTCTTTGAAATGAGAAATAGCAAAACTGACCCTCAGGTCTATCCATTTACTAGAGAAAATATTACACATTTTCAAGAAGAATAGACAAAAATGCTGTTATTTAGCTACAAATTCCTACATTCTAGAAACACTAATCATGTTTCTTACATTTTTTAAGATTGCATCTCTGAACTTAATAAAATCTTATTATTCTTCTAATCTCTAGAAATTAATAACACAGAGGAAGATTTCAGATGTCCAGAGAAACTTTTTACAGAGATATGCAGAAGTGCACAATGGGCAATAGGAAATAGTCCTCTCTTTTAGACCCTGCTGGCTTTTTAGACACTATACCCTCTCAGATTTAAATATTATCTTTGTCAATGTAAATCTCATCATTATTAGAAGGGAGGATTTATGAGAACTTCTGAAGTTGTCATTTTTATCATGAGCTTGGTTTGTCAGAAGAAAGGGAACTTGGCTATTTTTTTTGGAAATTCTTTTCACTTTTTAACTTGACACATAATAATTGTGAATTTTTATGAGATACAGTATCTTCCAGCATCTGCATCAGTGCTTATGCTTAGGATACTTGGTAAATTCATTTCTTCAAATTTTTCTTATTAATTGATGTTGTGAACTTCAGTTGAAGTTCTACTAGCTATTTCTGTGTGTACAATTGTCAACAACAGTTATCCCAATGCGCTATAATAGAACATTTGAGTTACTCCTGAGGATCACAGAGGCTCAATAGCTTTGCACATATTACCATTAAAAAATGATGTTTGTCAAAATGGATCCCAAGAAATGGAAACAAGAGGTTTTATGTTATTTTGCTTCTTGTTTTTTCTTCTCCTTTGTCACATTATTTTTTTCATTTCTGAACCTTTTTTCTTGTATGTAAGTGTATCTGTTTGGGGGAGGAAAAGGGGGAACACAGAGATGGACAGAGTGAACAAATGCAGCAGTGATACTCTCTAGACAGGACTTTGAAAATGATCTATACATCTTGTGGGGGAAAGGGATCAGGAGGGAAAAACTGGGAGAAAACAAGGGAAGAGGTGACACTCTTAAATAAGAACTGTACTTATTATTTGACTTACGTAACGGTCACCCCTCTGCACCTGACTTTTACAATGATGATTTTTAAAAAGATATATTTTAAACGAGAAGGTACTCCTTCCCTCAGGCTCAATATTATACTCATAGCCACGCTTCCTCCCTGAACTTGAACATATTTGAGGGAAAAAATGATCATTCATCTCAGGGAACAAATATGAACACGTTGGTTTCAAATCTCAGTTTTGCGATTGTGAAACTTCACTGTGACTTTTCACGATTTCTCTAACTTCAGATGTTAGCTTCCAAGTCTGTAAAAATTAGAGAAAATAATTCCTACCTTATGAGATGTTCCAAGAAGTTATTAAATGAAAGGATATTAACTTCTTTCTCTGAAATCATGGGACTAAAAAGAAAAGAAAGAAGATAACCTCACAGACTCTAAAATGAACAATCTAGAATACTGGAAAATCACAGGCCATGTAGTCAGGAAATGTGGAGGTGAACTTGGAGCTCTGCTTCTATCATGGTGTAGTACCTGAGCAATTTTCTTAATTCTTTCTTGGAAAGATCAACTTTCATTCTTGTCAAGAGAAAATGAGATTTGTGGCTTGCCAAGTTTGTTCTGATTGTTAATGCTTCAGGAATGCAGAACTAATTTGTTAAAAAAAAAATGTTATACCTGAATGTTATCCTGAAAACCATGTAATGTCCTTTTGTTTTGTGACAGTACTGGGGTTGGCACGCAGGGCCCATGCTCTCATTGACTTTTTTACTCAAGGCTGGTACTCTAGCTCAAGGCTGGGGTACCAGCCATGCCTCCATTTGTACATTTTGGTGGTTAATTGGAGAGAAGGGTCTCACAGACTTTCCTGCCAAGGTTGGCTTCCAGTTGTGATCTTCAGATCATAGCCTCCTGAGTTGCTAGGATTAGAGGCATGAGTCACCGGTGCCTGGCTCATCTAATGTATTTTTTTTAACCATCTCCACTCTGCCCTCCTCTTCATTTGTATTATCAAGTGTGGAGCACATGGGCAGCAAAGATGGCGCTGGGAGGGGGTTGAGTGGGCAGAGCCTAATTTACTGTAGAGCACATGGCCAGCCAAGATGGCTCTGGGAGAGAGTAGAGTGGGCAGACCCCAATTGATCTTCTGATCAGTACCTAACCAGCCCGTGAAGGCTCAGGTGAATGATAGGGTGTGACCTTGACAGTGATTGGTTCCTCTTCCTCCCTTACCATACTCCCACCCTCTTTGTCTTTAAAAAGGGGCTGCTCTCTGTTAATAAAGGAGTTTTTCTGCCTGCTGGATTTGGCTCCCCGCTGTGTCTGATTGTCTCCTGGGCTGAGGGACGCTAGGGAACGGGCGAGCGCCGCACTTACCTTTCCTCGGACCCCCGTCTGTCTTTTGTGGGACGGACGAAGACCCAACAATCAAGTGATATAGTTCTAGCCAGTGAACCAAGTAGAATGGAAACATTTATTTGCCTGATGTAAAATGTCAATAATGCTTTTTTACAGTCATCCAGGATCTTTTGACATTATGGAGTAGCACCAAAAAAACACTTTGACTGAAATACTAGTAATGAATCATATCTCCCGAATTGCACTTTGACTTGTGCCACGTTCTCTTGCTCTTCACAAAAGGCACAGTGGACATGTTTTATGTGTAATTCCATGAAATGTACTTCATTTTGTTTGGAAAATCTGTAGAAAAAAAATCTCACTCCTTGTCTGAAACCCTGTACAATGGACAGACTTCTTGGAAGGGGCCGGAACCCACAAGAAGTAGTCTCCAAGAGTAGAGTTCAGTTCAGAAGAGAAAACATGGACAGAAGATTGGTGCTACAAGGTAGGAGCCAAAGGGCCCTAGAAAACAGAAATCAGAATGGAAGTACTGGAGAGAGAGTCACAGAAGAATAAAGTTCTGTGAACACAGTCTAACCAGGACAGCCAATCAAAGGGCAAGGGCAAGGGTACATATACTTGTAATAACTGTAACCTAAGCTAGGATATAACTCCCAGTTATATCCTAATCAGGTGTTGCTCCGAAGGCAGAGTGAAAGTGATGGAAGCTGGGCTCTAATGGTTCACATTTGTAATCCTAGCTACTCAGGAGGCTGAAATTTGAGGATCATGGTTTGAAGCCAGCTTGGGCAGGAAAGTCCATGAGACTCTTTTTTTTTTTTTAATTTAATTTTATTTTATTTGTGTCCATGAGACTCTTAACTCCAATTAAGTATTGAGAGATAGGAGAGAAAGGATGGGGGAGGGGGGAAGCCAAGAACATCGATGTAAAAAATCCTTATATAATAACCCTTTTTTTAGTACAAGGAAGTTTTCCTACATGCATGCAAGGTACCTAAGTTAATTTTACACCTCTTACATTCTCCTTTCAAACTTTTACCCTCTTCTTTTTCTTTTCGTTTTTTTTTTTTTTTTTCCATTCATGGGGCTTGAACTCTGGGCCTGGGCACTGTTCCTCAGCTCTTCAGCTCAAGGCGAGCACTCTACCACTTTAGCCACAGCACCACTTCTGGTTTTATGAGTGGTTTATTGGAGATAAGATTCTCAGGGACTTTCCTACCCAGGCTGGCTTTGAACTGTAATCCTCAGATCTCAGCCTTCTGAGTAGCTAGGAGTACAGGTGTGAGCCACTAGTACCTGCTCTACCCATTTCTTAAGACAGTTTCAACAGGTTTCATTGTTCTCTTTCTATACACGTGTGCAGAATCCTTTGGGACCCCACTTCACTCTCTCCTTTTGTCCTCCTCCTACTGCTACCCACCCACAAACAGGATATTTCTAGCATTCCTTAAAAATTCTTATGCATGCTGGGAAGGTGGCTCAGTGCATGCATGAGGCCCTGGGTTCGATTCCTCAGCACCACATAAGCACAAAAAGCCGGAAGTGGCGCTGTGGCTCAAGTGGTAGAGCACTAGCCTTGAGCTGAAGAGCTGAGGGACAGCGCCCAGACCCAGAGTTCAGGCCTCACGATCGACCCCCCTCCAAAAAAAAATTTAGGAATGCCAGTACCATGCTTGAACCCAGGGCTTCATGCTCTTGCTCAGCTTGCTTGTTCAACTTACGTTTTAATCACTTGAACCATGTCTCTAGTCTGGTTAGTTGGATGTGAGTCTTGTAGAATTTTCTGCCCAGGTGGCTTTGAACCACTCCTCCAGCTCTCAACCTTCTGAATAGTTGGGATTACAGGTGTGTGCCTCTGACACCAGACCCTATCGTTATCTAAATGGATGAAGGACTACCTTTCACAAATGAGAGAATATATGTGACATTCATCTGTTTCAGTGCCAGCCAGCACTCCTTAAGTACTTGCAATGTTCCAGGTACCATATTAGCTGCAGACCATTTGAATAAGACTTTTGCACAAAGGTGCATTGGAATAGAGGAGCAGAGACATGAGCTAGGAAGCAAAGGAAAACAGAACAGAGAATGAGCGTAGGTGGGTGTCGTCCCTGAGCTTATTTTGCTCAAGGAAATCCCTGCACCACTTGAGCCACAGCACCACTTCGGCCTTTTTCTGAGTAGTTTATTGGAGATAAAGAGTCTTGCGGACTTTGATGGCCAGTGGCCATGAAAACATACAACTCAGTGTTGGAAATACACTGAAACCCAGGAAGGAATGGGAAGGGGGCTTCATTTTCCGGTTATTGAATTTTTCAAACCCTTTTCATATTACAGGCACCTAGGGTAGTCTCATAAGTTTTGTATAAATCATGAGGATTCATCGAATATTTTTTGATCATACTAGAAGTATGATCAAAATGTCTTGAAATGACTAGACAGGTGCTCTACCACTTGAGCCATATCCTCAGCCCTTTTTGCTTTAGTTATTTTTCCAGGTAGGATCTCACTTTTTTTCCCCAGGAAGCCTTAGACTGTGATTCTCCTACCTATGCTTCCTGGGATGACAGATACACATCATCATGCCTAGCTTATTTGTTGAGATAGGGGAAGGGGTCTCACCAACTTTTCCCTAGGTTGACCATGAACCACAATCCTCCCTCTTTCCCTCCCAAATATCTGAGATTATAGGAATGAGCTTCTGAACCCTGCTCCCCCCCTCCCAAAATTTTGTGCTAAGCACCTCTGTTTTAGTATAGTCTTGTCTTTTCTCTTTCATCTGTTGTATGATTTAGTTCAACTTTCCATTTGAAAGGTCTCTCTCTCTCTCTTTCTCTCTCTCTCTCTCTCTCTCTCTCTCTCTCTCTCTCTCTCTCTCTCTCTCTCTCTGTTTCTGTCTCTGTCTCTCTCTCTCTCTCGCTCTACCTCTCTCTCACCACCACTCTCTTTTTGTTTCAGGTTCTCTTGTCTTGCTTCTTACGTCTCACAGAACTTGTTCCAGGCTCAAGTTCTGGTAATAGATTCCTGACCCCTAAATAGCAGAGGGTATGAGTGCTTGTGTACTGTAAGTCTTATTTCAGCCTTTTTTTTTTTTTTCCAGTCCTGGAGCTTGAACTGTTGGCCTGGGTGTTGTCCCTGAGCTTATTTTACTCAAGGATAGCCCTGCACCACTTGTTGCCACAGCACTACTTCAACCATTTTCTGAGTAGTTTATTGGAGATAAAGAGTCTTACAGACTTTTCTGCCTGCATTAGAACTGCGATCTTCAGATTTCTTGCCTCCTGAGTAGCTAGGAGGATTGCAGGCATGAGCCAATAAGGCCCAGCTTCAAGGTCTTTTAATGGTCACTTTAATGTAAGTACATCTTACCCTCTTCAAACTAGCCAGTCTGGAGCAGATTGTGAACCAGAGCCTGGCCAATTGGAGCAGAGGGGTGGGGCCTGCTGCATTAGGGATGAACAGAGAGCAGTCTGCCTGCTCTGTGTGCTTGCTTGCCAGATTTTTGGCTGTTGGCTCACACTTCTGCAGAAGTGTCTTCCCCAGCAAGTTCCTTTCAAGATGGTTTCCTGATGTGACCCCCATCTCCCGAGCCATCTGTAACACATAATATGAATATTATGACTGCATTCCCCCTCTTTCGCTCTTCATTCATCTATCCCCTCTTCCTCATCTTCCCCTTTTACATCTCAAGTAGCAACTTCCTGATATTCTTTTGATTGGACTGTGAGTTTTCTAAGGAGTTACACCATTTGATGCCTTTGTTACACCTTGATGCCTTTGTAGAGGCACAGACCCAACCTTGGGTAATAACAAATACTCTATGTCTCAAATTACTGTTTGCTGGGTAGTCTTCCCTAAATTTTTCATGTGGCACAGAGTTTACATGAGATTATTCATAGAGCATTTCAGATTACCCATAGAGCCCATAGCACAGTCCTCCTCATTCCTATATAATTCCTATAAAATCCAGCCAGGCACCAGTGGCTCAGCCTTATAATGCTAGCTACTCAGGAAGCTGAGATCTGAGGATCATGGTTCAAAACTAGGCCAGGCTGGAAAGTCCATGAGACTCTTATCTCCAGTAAACTGCTCAGGAAAAGCCAGAAATGGCGCTGTGGTTCAAGCAGTAGAGTGCTAGCCTTGAGCACAGAGAGGCTCTAGGACAACATTCAGGCCCTGAATTCAAGTCCCAGGACCAGCCCCCACTCCCCCCGCCCCCACGCAAAAAAAATCTTCCCTAGTTCTATTCAATTGCCTGATACACAGGTTGGAGCTCAGCCTGGATTCAGGCATGAGACATAATTCTGTTTGCCCAAGGAGGTGACAAGCAGAATCTGAAGAGTCTCTTTCTTTATGAAGGCCTTTTGTAAACCTTAGGGTTTAAACTTCTTTGAAAATTTGCTGTGTGGAGAGCACTAAGAAACAGTGCTCTCAAAGGTGGCCTCAGAACATGTGGCAGGAAGAATACCATGGAGGCTGGAGGGACTGAAGATGTGTGAAGCAGAGAGGTCATGTCTGACCGGTGCCATATTGGCCACATGGTAAAAGGCAGGGTCTGGCATCTTGTCTTCATGCTGGGGGAAGTGACCCCTTGCTCCCAGGTGCCCGAATCCCTGGAGACAGGGGCTGGCACTTGCCTGATGGGTTGCTGGACCTTTCAGTCCAGTGTCTGGGACAGGGAATTTCCTGCTTCCTGCCCTGACCCTATTTAGGCCTGGACAAGCATAGGCCCTTTACCCCATGCCACAAGTCTCCGCGTTCGCATTCTGTGTCTTGTTTCCTGGCTCTTCTCCAGTCACCATGGCGTCTCTATTCAGCTCTCCACTGGAGTTGAATTGGTTTGTTGGTATTATTTTTGTTCTTTCTTTCCTCTCTGGCCTGTTTCCTAACAGTGTTAAGTGTATTTTTAGGCTGATGGCCTTTGTAACCCTGCAGATTGCTAATGCTCTAATTAAGACTCCAAGATTCGATCTTTCAAAATGCTGCTTCTCTGAATTCTCACCTTACAACACTGGAAGCAGGAATTTTCCTGAGCCCACACATTCCATTTCCCGAGAACAGCTGCAAATAAGAGGAAAAGACCTTGTGGTCCTGTGTCAGCATGTTGGGGAAGACTACCCAGAGACATCATCATGAACCCTCCGATTTCCAAACATCACAAGGCTTGTGACATTTGTGATACATGGTACCATATGATAATTTTTAAGTAAGTTCTCGAGAATATGAATTTCAATTTATCCTGTAGATAGCATCTCCTTTGAAAACATCAACTGAAATACTTTTCTTTGTGGAAGGCAGCGTTAATGCAAGCCCTAGTCCCACGAATAATAATGTTATAGGGTATGTCTGGAAGGTATCTGAATTTTGTGTTGGTCTGGAAAAGTGTTTCCAAAAGTTCATTCCCTTCTCTACAATGAGATCTGAGATACAGAATTATATGTAGAACTGAGCAAAAAAGAACATTTTGGAGAAAAGGTGGGGTTGAACCATGTCTCTGTTCTGAATGCAAGAGTTTGGAGATATTCCTCTGTGTCTTTTTTCGAACAGTTGTAAAAGCTCAGATGACATTCGATGAGATTGGATCCTGTTTACTACTTACCTTTAAGGTTGAATCGTGTTTCATTCTGAAATGTCAGAAATGGGGGATTTTTCCCCCAATTTCTTTTTGCTAAGCATACAGTAAATATTTCCAAGGCAAAGTCCTTATAGAGTGGAGATCAAGCTCTTCACCCAGTTCCTATGGAACAATGACTTTTAAGTAACAGAATTTCTATGTATAATGGGTGGGAGACTGACAGGACTGTCCTACTTTTACAGCTCCTGTGTACTGGCTGCATCATCTGTTTGGGACTGAGGATTCCTTGAGAGGAGGGATCATTTTCTTTTGAATTATCTTTGTATTCTTTGCCATTCCTTGCCTAGAGCAGGTGTTCCAAAAGGTCTTGCCAAATCAAATTGGAAAAGGAGAGCAGAGGACATTCTGGAATTGAATTACACTCCAACACACCTGCTTCTATGTATGCAAGATACATTTTTAACATTTAGCATTAGGGGATTGTTTTGGCTTGGATATGCTTTCAGAATTATTCATTGTTGCTTTAAGACATTAATTCAGCTTCTCTTAAAAATGATTTAAAAAGCTGGGTGCTGATGGCTCACACCTGTAATCCTAGCTGCTCAGGAGGCTGAGATCTGAGAATTGTGGTTCAAAGCTAGCCTGTGCAGGAAAGACTGTGAGACTCTTATCCCTAATTAAGCACTAGAAAACCAGAAGTGGCGCTGTGGCTCACATGGTACAGCACTAGCCTTGGACTGAAGAGCTCAGGGATAGCTCCCAGGCCCAGAGTTCAAACTCCAGGAAAAAAAAAAAAAGATTTAAAAGATGGGTGCTGGTGGCTCACTGCTATAATTCTAGTTACTTAGGAGGCTAAGAATGGGGGGATTGGGTCTGAAGACAGCCTGAGCAGAAAAATTCTCAGCCCACAGCTGGACACAGTGGAGCACAGCTGTCATTGTAACTAGAGGCTGAGATTTAGAGGATCCTGGTTCTCGGTCAGTTCAGGTAGGAAGACCTCACCTCACTGATAGAAGCTGGACATAGTGGCATGCACTTGTCATTCCTTCTATAACAAAAAGTCAGGCACATACCCAAGCAAGAAGCAATACCCCATCTCAAAAATAACCAGAGCAGAAAAAGGACTCAGTGGCAGAGACTGCCTAGCAAGAATTAGGCCTGGAGTTTAAACTCCAGAACAGCTCTGTCACCCTAAAAGATTTAAAGCCCTATCTATGAAAATTGTTCTGGGCACTTTCCCAAACATGGCTATATTTACTTCTTACTACCTTACTTCAATACTACTGGGAATTATTTACTTATCTCAGTTCCAATATTTTATTTATGTTTATAAGTATTTTAATGTTAGGTACATTTATTCCTCGCAATATTCCACCCTGGTTGGTATTTTACCCTCTTGTTTTAGATGAGACTCTGGGTTTGAGAGGAAGGAGCTACAATATTTTCTGAATTTAGACACCTTACTTTTTCTTCCATGCCACAGCTCGATCTTCTTTCCTTTTATGTTCTATGGCCCTTCTTAACCTTATGTAAGCACATTTATTTCTTTGGTCACACATTCACAGTCTCAAACAAACATTCATCCTAGTTTTTATTGTTCTAAGTGAGGTTGTGTTGGAGATCCATGGATAGATAGGGAGGTACTATGGTAGGACTACAAAGAGTTGACAAGATCTACTATTCTACAAGTTTGAATTCTGAGTTGTAGCAGAATATTTCATGAAGGAACAATACATGTGCGTTATTAATTTCTAAAGTTGGTTTAACAAAAAAACACTTTTGACCAAATGGATTATTTAGTCTGTTATTATTATCACCCAAATGATGGTGTGAGGAATGCCAACCTATAGTATATAGAAGCCAGGGGCCAATTCTTTTGAATTCTTGTTGTTTACCTGTTCATCTCCTTAACCATTCACAATGTATCCTTTGAACCATCAGAATCACAATCTTCTGAAACCAGTCAATAATAAATGTATTAGATACCAGAGATGTACTGTATCAGAACATTTGATTTAACAAGTTCTCTTATGACTATTCCTTAGCACACTAAAGTTTGATACAGTTAGTCTAGAGTGGCATTAACAGCAGTTTTGTTCTGTTTTCTTGAAATGCTACTTTTGCTTTGCATGAAATGCATATACACACACACAACTGAAAAATTCTTGATTATTTCATCTTCCTGGAAATTCCATCTTTGGAATTTGTTGTTAGTTACTTTTAATTCTGAAAAACATTTCATATAATTTCTTGACACAAGAACCACATTTTATTAACTCTTTGAGCTCACTCATTGGGTGTAAGTGTGCTTTGTAGGTTGAATACTAAAGGATCCAATGAATGAATATATGGAGAAATCTAGATAGTAAATTCCTTGAAAACTATGACAGTGTCTTATTTATCCTTTAATTGAGGACGCTTTGCAGAAAGCTGCTCTGTTTCTTGGTTAATAAGTAGCTTTAGATGAGAAAACATTGTATATTGATTTCTAGAGCATGACTGCAAAGGATGGAAGCAGAGAAAATGAAATACAATTGAATGTTACATTCAGTGCTAGGCAGCATCACAATTGTGTGTGTGTGTGTGTGTGTGTGTGTGTGTGTGTGTGTGTCCTGGGACTTGAATTTATGGCCTGGGCACTGTCCCTGAGCTCTTCTGCTCAAGGCTAGAGCTCTACCATTAGATCCACCGCTCACTTATAGCTTTTTGCTAGTGTACTGGTGAGATAGGAGTCTTACAGATTTTCCTCCCCGAGCTGGCTTTGAACTATGATCCTCCTGTCTCAGCCTCCGGAGTAGCTAGTATTACAGGTTAAACCACCAGTGCCTCACAGCCTCACAGTTTTTGTATCATTAATTGCCACAGAATCCTGTGAAGCGGGCTTATTTTACAAGGGCAGACATGGAAGGCCTGAAATCAAAGTCCTTCCGAAAGTACACAGTTACTCTCAGAGCCTGATATTTCTTGAATGTACTTTTCAGTATCATTGCACTCAACAGCCCAGTTTTCCAAAAAATTATTTAAAAGATTATTTAGCAGTCCTAGGAATTGAACCCAATGCACCCCCATGTCTAGGAAGGCCACAGCTCCTCCACAGCTCCTCCGGCCCTATTTCTGCAGAGATGGAGAGGTGGAAGGGAAATAAATGTACAGGAAAATGCAAATCAAAAACCACCCAACTTTCTGGGTTCTCCGGGTGCGTAGAAGACTTTGCAACTCTGAAGAAATGAGCTTTTGTTCTCGTTTTTCAAATCAAACTATCCAGGAACAACGAAACGAAATGAAACCAACCGGTCTTTTTATTTTGTTATTTTTCCTTCTGCAGGCGGAACTCAAGCGCTGCGGCCTGCGGACGCGGAGGGGACACAAGACGGACGGACACAGAGCCGGGCCGTTGCCTAGCAACGCCCGCTGGCGGAGTCCGGGAGCAGCGGGAGGCGGTGGCCGGTTCTCTCGGTGCCGGCGGCCTGTCCCCGCGGCGGGGCGGCCTGGGGCCGAGGCGATGCCGCCGGAGGAGTCCGATCTGTCGCTCATTATCGCCCACGTCGTCCAGAAGCTGAAGGGCTCCAGTCTGTACGCGCAGCTGGAACGGCAAGCCTGGGTGAGTGGGGCGGAGGCCGCGGTGGGAGTGGGGGGGCCGCGGTGGGAGTGGGGGAGGAGGCCGCGGTGGGAGTGGGGGGGAGGCCGCGGTGGGAGTGGGGGGGTCGCGGTGGGAGTGGGGGAGGAGGCCGCGGTGGGAGTGGGGGGGAGGCCGCGGTGGGAGTGGGGGAGGGCCGCGGTGGGAGTGGGGGGGGCCGCGGTGGGAGTGGGGGGAGGCCGCGGTGGGAGTGGGGGGGGCCGCGGTGGGAGTGGGGGGAGGGCCGCGGTGGGAGTGGGGGGAGGGCCGCGGTGGGAGTGGGGGGGGCCGCGGTGGGAGTGGGGGAGGAGGCCGCGGTGGGAGTGGGGGGGAGGCCGCGGTGGGAGTGGGGGGGCGCGGTGGGAGTAGGGGGGGAGGCCTCGGTGGGAGTGGGGGGAGGCCGCGGTGGGAGTGGGGGGGCGCGGTGGGAGTGGGGGGGGAGGCCGCGGTGGGAGTGGGGGGGCGCGGTGGGAGTGGGGGAGGAGGCCGCGGTGGGAGTGGGGGAGGCCGCGGTGGGAGTGGGGGGGCGCGGTGGGAGTGGGGGGGAGGCCGCGGTGGGAGTGGGGGAGGAGGCCGCGGTGGGAGTGGGGAGGAGGCCGCGGTGGGAGTGGGGGGGCGCGGTGGGAGTGGGGGGGGGAGGCCGCGGTGGGAGTGGGGGGGCCGCCCCGCCCGGCCCACGCCACACCAAAGCCGCTCCAACGGGGCCGCCCGCGGGGCTCCGAGGGGGGTGATTTCTGGAAGGAGAAGGCTGGGCCCCTCACGCCTTTCTGCGGCCCAGTCGTTCACCTGGCCTTGGAGTCCTGGGTGGGGTCCCGGTTTTATGGAGGCGACCTCCCCCCTCCCTTTGGCCGGCGTTGCGGTGGATTCGGGCTCCTGGGTGCCGCGTGGCCTTTCATCTTCTGGGAGTCTGTGCGGTGCGCGTTATCCTCTCTGCAGTGATTTCTCCACCCGTCCAGCACTTCTTGACGCCCTGCTAACGTGATACTTAAGGGCGCATGAAGAGATGGGTGTGTGTGTGTGTGTAAATGGAATCATACGTGTGTGTGTAAATGGAATCATACATGTGTGTGTGTGTGTAAATGGAATCATGCGTGTGTGCGTGCGCGCCAGAACGCTCCACCACCTGAGTTACTTCCTACCACTTGAGCTCCACTTGCCGAGTTTTGGTCGTCAATTGGAGATGAGTCCTACAGACTTCCTTGCCTAAACTGGCTTTGACTCTCCATCCTCAGATCTCAGCCTCCTGAGTTGCAGGATTCCAGGCGCGAGCCACCAGCGCGCGTTACGTGTTTTCTTTTGTCCTGGACGAATATCTGGGAGTGGGGGTGCTGAGCTGTGTGACAGTGTATGTTCAGTTTCCCAATAGCGCTGCCATTTTACATTCCCATCAACAATGATGAGAACCCGTTGTTGTGCATCCTTACTTGAAATTGCTGTTCATTTCCTCTGTTAACTACTTTTTATTAATTACTCCCCTCGTAGCAACAGAGCGGTATCTTATTGTAGTTCCGATTTCTCTGGTGACTGATGACACTAAATACCGAGCATTTTCAAATATGCTTAAGCGGTCTGTTCAAACCTTTTGCCCAGTTAAAATTTGTGTTGTCTTTTTTTATTGCTGTTTGTTTTTATTACATATGACACAAGTTTTTCATGTGCTATGCATCTTACGAACATTTTCTCCCAATCTGTGACCTATCTTTTTTTATTTCCTATGTTATCTTTTCTCTTTCTTTCTTTCTTTCTTTCTTTCTTTCTTTCTTTCTTTCTTTCTTTCTTTCTTTCTTTCTTTCTTTCTTTCTTCCTTTCTTCCTTCCTTCCTTCCTTCCTTCCTTCCTTTCCTTCTTTTCCTTCTTGCTTTCTTTTTTTCTTTCTTTCTTGGTACTGGGGCTAGAACTCAGGGACTTTCATTCTTGCTTGGCTTTTTCACTCAAGGGTGGCACTCTACCACTTGAGCCATACTTCTATTTCTTTTCATTTTCTTAGCCTTTAAAGAACAAGTATGCTACATTTTGATGACATACTTAAAAAATCAATTTCTTCTAAAAATTATTTGTGTATTTTGTGTCCTATGTAAAAGTTTTTGCCCAAGTTCTCAAAAAAGTTTCTTTTATATTTGTTTTGTAAGTTTTATACTTTTAGCTCTTTACATTTAGGTGTAAATATTGTATATGATATAAGGTAAGCCTTTTTCTTTTTCCATATGAATGCTCAGTATTTCTAGTACCCTATATGTTGAGAAAACCTATCTTCACTAATTTTCTTGTACCATTGTTTAATGTCAGTCACTCTCTATCACTCCGTTGTTCTTCCTTAGTACAAATTGGCAAGGATTTAGTAACATTTAGATTTAATAGAGGAACTTATCCTATTTGTTTTATAAGTTGTATTCTCCAAGAAATTTGTTCAATTCACTTAAAATTCTATACAACATTGGTCTAAAATTTTATAATAAAAAATTTACTACTTTTTGGCATCTATAAAGACTTTTCCTATCTCAATCATTGTAATTGTGTGGTGTATGTATGTCTACATAGTTTGCTAGGGATTTATCAACTTTTTTCCCCTCATTGAAGAACCAATTTTGTCTTTGCTAATTTTCTTTGAAGTTCAAGTCATCTTATTAGCATTAATTACTTTTCTTCCTTTGAGATCAATTTGCTGTTCTTTTTCTAGTTTATTCAAGTGGACTGTTAGGTCATAAATTTGAAGTCTCATTTTTTAAAAAAAGTACATTTAAGACTATTTTCTCCTTTTTGCTTTAATTGAGTTTCACATTAATGAATTAAATTTCTTTGCCATTTTGTTCAAAATATTTCCTAATTTTTTTTGCTACTAAACAGGTTCATCACTAGGGCTATTTTGAAGTGTGTGATTAATTTATAAGCAGATGAGACATTGCATATATGTTTTTCTTGTTGATATCTAGGCTGAGACTGGCTTTGCTCATTTGCTTCATTTTCTTGATTTGCTGAGGTCTATATTATAACCCAGCATATTATTCTGAGGAATGTATGTATTGCCACAGATTATCTATACATATCACAGGGATAAGATCATAATTATGTCATTCAACTTTTTAATATTCTTAGTAAGATTTTTTTCTATTCTACTGGCTGACGAAAGAAATGTGATTGTATGTAGTAGTCCCTCCTTATCCATGATGGGTATATTTCAGGACCTCCTAAGGAATACTTAAACCAGGGATAGAATTGAGCCAAATAGTCACTTATTATCCCTTACATACATATGTATGGTAACATTTACTGTAAGTTTAATTTATAAACAATACTAATTACTAATAGTAAAATAGAACAAATTAATAGATGAAAAATTTATTCTTTACTGTGGATCTTAGTGACTTAGTCGTATGATTTTCTTTCCTTGTTACTTTTTTACTTAGAGGGTATACTTTATCTGTGGCATGTCTGAATTGTCAACATGACTGCTTTTGTACATTGGGGCTGTGACTACGTAAAATATGGATTACTTGAACACAACCCCTGCCTTCTGTGACATAGTCTAGTAACTCAATTAGCTACTACACACTATTGGATAGATAGCATATAAAATGTGGATACGCTAGACAATGAGATGATTAATGTCCCAGGAGGGATGGTGTGGCACAAGACTTCATTGTACAATGCAGTATGGCATGTTTGAAACTTGAATTCCATTTGGTATATTTTGATCATAGTTTACCATGGGCAACTGAAAACATGAAAGGAAAACTAACTCAGGGATAACTATTACATTTGCCTATTTCTCCCTGTTTTTTCCCCCCTAATTTTTACATGTATATGTTAAGATTATTTTTATTGTATTATTAAGGCTATTTTTATTGCATGCATACAGACATATTGTAGTATGTTCCTGTGAGCTTAATTCCTAAATCATTGTGTATGGTGTTACTGTAGCAACTGCTTTTCCTTCTCTTTTATTTTCACTCTCTATGACTATACGTAAGGTGTGTCTCTTGAAAGCATCATGTAGTTGTTTTTAAAATCTAGACTGACAATGATAATCGCCTAATTGCATTTTTGAGTCTTTTTACATTTAATGAATTTACTGGTTTGGTTTATATTTCTCATCTTAATAATTGTTTCTTATTTGGTTCATTTGCTTCATATTGTGTTTTCTTCCTTTGTTCTTTGGGAATATTAAAATAATTCTATTATGTTTTCATCTCCATTAACTTAATTTTATTGTTGTTATTTTTTCAGTTCATTTTTTGTATGGTACTAGGATTGAACTCAAGGCTTCCAACCTGCTAGGCAGACACTCTACCACTTGAACCACACCCTCATTCCTTTTCCTGTTAGTTTGTTTATCAGAAAGGGTCTTGCAGTTTGGCCTGGGCTGAACTTCAATCCTCCTACCTTCAACTCCCAAATGGAATACAGGTGTGACTAACCATGCCTGCCTCGTTATGAGATAGGATCTCAGTAACTGTTTTGCCTGAATTGGTCTTAGACTGGCATCCTCCTGTCTCTGCCTCTGGTGTAGCTGGGATTATAGGTGTGTTCCACCATGTTTGGCTTTATTTTATTGCTCTTTAGGTAACTGTTAGCTGTTGCAATTATTCCTGAAAAGTTAAAATATAAAGTATTGTGTTTATTATTTTCTTGAAATGCTGGAATTTAGGACATTTAGCTCATTTACCACTCCTGCCTTCTTTTGTATTCTTTTGACATGTATTTTAAATCAATGTGTATATCACATCCTATGAGATATTGCCATTATTAGTTTGAAGTATTAGCATTTTGTCAATACTTACTATAAACAACAGTTTTGTCTTTCCTGTTTTCATTATACTCTCTTGTATTTCCCTGGGAATTATTATTTTTTTCTATCATAAGAACTCAGTCTAATATTTCTGTTAGTGTGGGTAGCCTAGTGGCAAATTTCTTTTTTTCTTTGTGTGTGTGTGTGTGCGCGCGCGCGCATGCGCGCGCACACGCATGCGTATATGCATGTAGTGTGTGCACTAGGGATTGAATCCAGGTATACTCAGTGTTCCAATGAGTTCCATGCCAAGTCTAGATTTTGCAGTTTTTAGTTGCCTGGTACCTTTTAGCTGGTCCTGGGGCTTGAACTCAGGGCCTGGACGCTGTACCCGAGCTTCTCTGTGCTCAAGGCTAGCGCTCTACTACTTGAGCCACAGTGCCACTTCTAGCTTTTTCTAAATAGTTAATTGGAGATAAAAGTCTCATGGACTTTCCTTCTCTGGGCTGGCTTGGAACCACAAGCCTCAGATCTCAGCATCCTGAGTAGTAGGATTATAGATGTAAAAGCTACTTTTCTCAGCAGGTAGATTTCTAAGTTGACAGTGATCTTCCTCTAGCATGTTAGGGTGTCATTCCATTGTCTTCTGTTCTCTATTTTCTGCTGAGAAGTCAACTGTCCCTGAATTGGTGTGTGTGTGTGTGTGTGTGTGTGTGTGTGTGTGTGTGTGTGCGTGTGCGTGTGTGCGTGTGTGCGTGTGTGTGTCTTCTGTTCTCTATTTTCTGCTGAGAAGTCAACTGTCCCTGAATTGGTGTGTGTGTGTGTGTGTGTGTGTGTGTGTGTGTGCGCGTGTGCGTGTGCGTGTGTGTGTGTATCTTCTGTTCTCTATTTTCTGCTGAGAAGTCAACTGTCCCTGAATTGGGGTGTGTGTGTGTGTGTGTGTGTGTCTTCTCTATTTTCTGCTGAGAAGTCAACTGTCCCTGAATTGTGTGTGTGTGTGTGTGTGTCTGTGTGTGTGTGTCTGTGTGTGTCTGTGTGTGTCTGTGTCTTCTGTTCTCTATTTTCTGCTGAGAAGTCAACTGTCCCTGAATTGGGGTGTGTGTGTGTGTGTCCCCGTGTCCCCTTGCCCCCCCTCCCATTTCCCCTGTCCCCATCCCTACCCCCATCCCTGCCCTACCTGGTTGCTTTTAACATTTTTCTCCCATTTTGGTTTTCAGCTGACTGGTTTAGAATGCTTTGGTACAGTATTGTTGTTTGTGTTATTATTAAGTTTGTTTTGAATTTGTGGGGCTTCTTAAATTTAGAGCTGATATCTTCCACCGGCTTTGGAAAATTCTTGATCAATAGCTAATGAAATATTTATTCTGCTACCTTTACTTTGTCTCCTGCCTTCCTGACACTCCAGTTTATACATTAGAACTATTCACTGAATCCCCATGTCTCTAATACTTGTTTTTATGAGTATTTCACTGTTCTGTATTTCTTCTGAACTTCTGATTCATCTTATTTTATTCTGTTTCAATCTTTGGTAAATCTATCTCCTGAGTTCTTATTGACAAAGTATGTCTTTTAGTTCTAAAATTTCCAGATTCTTAAAAATAGATTTTAATTCTCATGTAAAAATTTTTGTCATATATTTCAATCAGTTCTTTCTCTTCTCTTCCTGGTGATAGCCCTGAATCATTCATAATGATTTTAAAATCCTCATCAGTTAACACCAATATCTTAATACTCATGGATCTCTCTGTATTTTTTTTTCTCTCTTAGCTTTTGATCATCTGACTTCATCTGAGGGAGAGACTATTTAATGCTGTGTTTTCTATGCAAAATACTGTAGAGTCTGCAGACACTATTTCCCATTATCAGCCTCCCTTACATAGGTCAGATAGCAGCTGGTTCCCTTCATCCTATTAGGGAGGTATGGAGTCTAGGCGGGGGTCAGTCTTCTGGTCTCTTCTGGCTTTCCAGGGCTTCCAGCAAAGGATTGGCTCTTTTCCCTTTGGCTCAAACTCCATTCCTTTTCTTGCTAGATTGCCAAACAGTGTTCTCCTTTTTTTCCTGTTTAGTTTTGTAGCCTTCTACCCAACAGAACTTCAGTATTCAAAATTTTTCTTGTAGAGAAAACTATCCCTACAATTAGTATATTCCAAAGTGGTACTCATTTCTGTATTTGCCTTTAGTAACCCTCCACCAGATTTCATACTGTGTCCTATCAGTTTTTATACATGTTCATAATATGATAATAATTCTAAAGAGAATGGAGCTAGTTTGTGTCTCAAGATTTTCCCCTGTAACTCTAGTTCTTATTTTCCAAACTGCTTTTAAATTGTGTGTGTGTGAGAGAGAGAGAAGGGGGGAGAGAGAGAGAGGGGAGAGGGAGGGAGGGAGGGAGGGAGAAAGAAAGATAGTGATAGGAGGGGCTTTACTATTTTTAGGCAGAAGTGTTATCAGTTCTTAGTTTCTCTATCTGACTTGGAAATATTCATTTTGTATTGGACAAGTATACTTGTCACAATAGGTTAAAAAAAAACAACTATGATTAAAAACAGCCTTGCGGGGCTGGGAAGGTGGTTCAGTGGTAGAGTGCTTGCCTCACATGCATGAGGCCTGGGTTCGATTCCTCAGCACCACATAAACAGAAAAAGCTGAAAGTAGCACTGTGGCTCAAGTGGTAGAGCACTAGCCTTGAGCTGAAAAGCTGAGGGACAGTGCCTAAGCCCAGAGTTCAAGCACCACCACCACCACCAAAATAACACAAAACAAACAAACAGCCTTGCCATTAAGGAAGCTGAAGTCTAATGTGGGACTTTTGCTTTTCTTTCAAGTATTTATTCAATATAATATGTATTCACTGTTGTTTCTTACTTGAAAATCTTCAGATTTCAGAAAATAAGGACCATTGACAAAACATTTTGCATTTGTTTTCAAAGCTTTTTGCATTTCAGAATTGCAAATGAGGGATATGGGGCTCTATATGAAATAAAGCCTCATTTTATCTCCTCTGGTGTGCTGAAAGCATATTTTGTTACTCTTTATTTTGAACTGTAGTTATATTTATTAAACGTGATCATTTATTTGATTGTTCAACAAATATTAATTGAGAGTGTGATGTGTTAGACACAATTCTAGGTCGAGGGGATATAACAGCAAATGAAATAAAAGTTGTTCCTTTATGGAGAGATGATAGTAATATACATAAATGAAGACAGGTTTGAAATCCCTCACCTAAGGACACCAGATATATTTAGGAATTCACAATTTTAGCACAGTTATTCATGTGTATTCTGTATTCTACCTAATATCTCTATTGGAGTCTAGTGCACATTTTATATTTCTGCAGTAAAATTTTAGGTAATTCATGTCTATTCTATATGCTAGCTACTTCCATCAGGATCTGGTAACACTTTGTTAATCCATTGTTATTTCTGTAACAAAATGTGTGAATTTTCACATCAAGAATGATGACTAAGGACTAAGAATAGCCTTATGACCTTTGAGGTCAGATCAGGTTTTGTTACCAGTACAGATTTTTTTAAAAAATATCATCACTATAGATTTTGCTATCAAATTTGGCTATGAAGAGACATTTGTTTTTCAACACTTTTTCAGGTTTTGTAATTTCCAGTAAAGGATTATGGATCTGTATATACACCTTAAAGTAATAGAAAGTTGGGCAAGGGAGTAGACAGAAAGATAAAGCAGAGTACACTAAGGTGATTACATGAGAAACTAAAGAATGTATATTTGGCTGATTCGTACATAATATAAAAGATAAGTAATATTGTGGCTTGCAGTTGCAGATCTTTTAATAAATGATGAAAGTAGGAATGATGGTGTGAGCCGATAGTCCCAACTGCTCAGGAGGTGGAGCTGAGGGAATCACTTGAGTCTAGGAGTTCAAGGCCATCTTGGTTAACACTAAGACCTCAAGTACATAAAACAAAATCTTCAACTTGAAGAACTGTATCAGTTTATCTTAGGACAAACATGTAGTAGAAGCCAATTCTTTTTTAAAAATATTTTTTATTATCTTTAAGTAGTTGTACATAGGAGTTGCCATTTGACAAAGCAGTTTAAGAGTACAGTACATCTTGATCAGTGTCACCCCTTCAACATTCTCACCCATCCCTCCTAACCCCTCCCTTCCCTCATGTTTCCTGTTTGTAGGCTGTCTATTGAATTTTGACTGCATTCTCCCCTATTGTCTCTATATTCATCTACCCCTTGACCCTATTAAATAAAAGGTGATTTTATAACCATTTTTGATGATACTTCTAAATAACTGTTTGTCCTGTAAGATTTAGTCAGGAAGATATTTTCCGGTGGTACGTCTTCTGTACTGTTTTAATTTTTTGTTTGGGTATACTCAGTTGGCAAAACAACTTAATTGGAAAAATCAAACCACTTCATTCAGATTTTTTTTCTCTGACTCAGTTCTTTAGCATATATATATGTATATATGTAGTTGACTATCAACTGTCTTTTAATCTTTAAAAAATTCTCTTATATCAGTTATACAGGGGTAGGATTTCATTGTTACATCTCCATGAGTGTTAATGCTGTATTCCAATCAATTTGACTCCTTTTTCACACTCCCTGTACCCTTCCCTCTAAGAAATAGTGTTCCCAACGGGTTCCCTTTCTGTTTTCATAGCTGTGAGTAGTCTGACAGTAATCAGTCTTTATTCTCTATCAACTGTATTTTATTATATTCTCTTACAGTAAAGTGCCTATTTTTTTCTGAATATTTCTGAGTTATTTTGTAAGGAAGTCATCTCATATCTTAAACTTAATTTTTAAGTTTACTGATCTTCAGACAGTGAGGGTGACAGTCTAATTCCAGATTTGATGTATAGTACCTTATTGGCATAGTTATTTTGTTTTGACATGCATTATTTGCATTTAAAGTGGATATTGGATAAAACTCCAGATGTTATTTACATTCCATGAAGTGCTTAATAGGTCTGGTTAACTCAGATTGTTTTATTACTCAGATTTGCTGAGAAGAAGAGCAATACATAACAGGCTGTTGTGGAACCCCAAAGCATCTCAATGTTAGTCTCTTCCTAAGAAACTCATGCAACTATATCTTAAAGATATAGAATATTTAATGGTATTGAAAGCCCTGTGTGATAATTAGTTTAATATCTTTTATCTTAAAAAATATTGTAAAGGTGATGTACAGAGGGGTTACAGTTACATGAGTCAGGTAATGAGTACATTTCCCTTTGAACACTGTCACCCCCTCATCTTTTATCTTTTAAAAATTATCTCTACAGGATGTATGGTTTGGCATATACTGGGGGAAGATCCGCATTGGATGACTGCAGTTGATACATAACTTCTGAATTCAGGGACTGTTTAGCTTGAAGCAGGAAATGGTGTTATTCTTATTCATTTCTATATTAGCTATTGTTTTGTCCTTTAACTATGGAATGTAAGGCAGTGAATGATGATGTACAACATTTCATAGTAAGGAGGTTCTTGTGTACACAAGATAGATGTGATTGAGAGATAAAGTTAATATTAAACTGCAAGTTTCCCTTGTGGAGAGCATCTCATGCTTTATTTTAGCACAGGTCTTGTAGCACTCTCGAGTTAGTAAGATCAAGTTGAAATGAGGGAGAAAATGGTTACTAAATGTGAGCTACCACAGCTTCAGGCATAAGGTCTATGGCAGCATGAGGCTAAGCAGAAAAGGTGGGCACAGTGGATGAGCATGGTGGATGCTGTCAGAAAAGTGGGTGTCAGCGAGCAAAAGCCAGAGAGGAATCCATCTTCAGATATGATAACCCAGAGCAGGATTGGAATTATACAACACAGATTGAGTGTAAGGCATGGGTAGCTTCATAGCGCCCAAACTTCCAATTTAAAACTAAAAGTTATTCCTGTCTACTGGGACTACTAGAGTTTCAGAATGAAGTCTGGTCTATGGTTTTAGAAAGAATCAGAACTATTAGGAAGAAATAGAGATACCTAATTCAACATGTTTTAATTGAACATCTCATTTGTGGTGGTAATGGGCTTTTGAGAGAAATTAGATCAAAGTCCAAAGCAATTTAGCTAATGGTAAGGATGTTTGGTCACTGATGTGGGAAATGACAGTATCCTGTTGGAATAGCACTTCTCTCTTAGCTTTTGTTTATACCCTTAAATATACTGTGGGGCTGGAAATCATTGGTTTGTGCCTGTAATCCTATCTATTAAGGTAGGAAAGTCTGTGAGAATCTCTATCTCCAATTAACAAGCAAAAAGCTGGAAGTGGAGACATGGTTTAAGAAGTAGATCATGAGCTGGAAGAAATGTTCAGTGTGAATGATGTCTTGTTTTTATTTTCTTGTAAATTAAAAAATTATTATTATAAAGGTGATGTACAAAAAGGTTACAATTACATAATTCAGTTAAGAGTACATTTTTTTTTTTACAATGTTACCTCTTCCCACGCTGTCATTTTTCTTTTCATACCCTGTCAGTGGCATAGGATATGTTCAATTCATGAGTGAAAAAAAATCAAATGAATAGGGTATAAATATATTGCAAGAAAATAACTGGAGATTCAAGAAATGTTTAGACCCCCCAGGTGGGAAGGAGTGCGTTCCTAATGGAGGAGTGGTGAGAAGGTGAAGCAGGAGGTGCCTAGTACAGAGTTTTTCTAGGAGACAGGTAAGATTATATGGCTGGATGGAATTAGAGGGCTCTAATTCCTGAATGAATCTGCCTTGATTCTATGGAGAGAAAGGGTGGTTGAGGTGTTTGAGGAGCTTAAACTGTCCTGGCAATTCCCACAAATTCTCAAATTAATCTGATACAGAAAATAGAAACATGGTTGAGATTTTCTATTTTTTATCATTATTTTAAATAAAGTCAAGCCAGTACATTGGCTTGGCTCGGGACTTTGAGCTCTTGGTTAGCTTTTTCCCTCAAGGCTGGTGCTTTATCATTGAGCCAGATCTCCACTTCCACCTTTTTGAATGTCTCACATGTGTGTGCCCAACCTGGCTTTGAACAGTAATGCTCATCTCAGCCTTGTGAGTAGCTGTGATAAAATTCCAGTTTGGAATTTTATTTTGAATATAAACTCCAAAATTATCACAAATCTAAGAATCAGACCTAGAGCTTCTGATATAACTGCTATACTACTGCTTAGCCTAGTATTGCCACAAGGTATATTGTTGATGTTCTCATCAGACATTCCTGGCACAGACCACAGCAGTGCCATGTACCTGTATTTGCCTGGCAAACACTATTGTGGCACACTGTTGTAGAAGTGGCTTCATTTGTGTTTGCCCTGTGCCATAAGCAAAAAGACTAATAAAGAATTAGAGCCGGGCGCTGGTGGCTCACGCCTGTAATCCTAGCTACTCAGGAGGCTGAGATCTGAGGATCGCGGTTCAAAGCCAGCCCGGGCAGGAGAGACCATGAGACTCCTATCTCCAATAAACCACCAGAAAACAGGAAGTGGTGCTGTAGCTCAAGTGGTAGAGCGCTCGCCTTGAGCTGAAGAGCTGAGGGACAGCACCCAGGCCCAGAGTTCAAGTCCCACGACCGACAAAAAAAAAAAAAAAAAGAAATAGATTCCCATCAATGGCACATTGAATTTGATTGAATTCAAACATATCTGTATACACACATAAGTATATGTGTATATATATATATTTACAGAGAGAGAGAGAGAAACAGTAGCTTTTTCTCTGGGGACTCATCTAGAAACAAGTTAATTTGGAGTGCAGTTGGGATTATGAATCAAAATTTGATATTTAATTCATTTGAGAGAACATTGTTTCTTAATATAATTTCAAATTAAGTAATTTTAAATGAATAGAACTTTTTAGAATCCGTAGATATAATAGAGCACAGTTTAAAAGCTATTTGCAACTAAATAAGAGCAAGATTTGCCATCAAAGATCTGGAACTATCTCTCAATTTTATTAGCTTAGCCAAACCACTTAACCATTTTGCATCTCAGTTTTTTCTTTATTCAATATAGAAAATAATATCCAAACTAGATTATTGTGAAGCTCAACTAGAACTCTTTCAGAGTAATTTTTAGGCTCTGCCATCTAATATAAATTAAAGTTATAAAATAAAAGTTGTGCCAGATGGCAATAGACAAATATTTGTAAAAGTTTGCCAGGGAAAAGGATATGGGGTCGAGGTGGTTGTTTTTTGTTTGTTTGTTTTAATCTGTATTAAAGTTAATATTGTCAAAATGGAAATAAATTGTCCAAAGCAAATTCAATACAATATCCACCAAACTCTCAACATCATTCTTCACTGATATAGAGGAAACAATCCAAAAATTCATATGGAACCACAAAAGGCCCCAAATCACAAAAGCATTACTGGGCAGAAAAAGAAGTGGTGGAGGTATAACGATTCCAAATATCAAACTCAACTACGGAGCTATAGGAATGAAAACAGCTTGGTATTGGCACAAAAATAGGCCTAAGGACCAATGGAACAGAATAAAAGACCAAGAAATAAACCCACAGACCTACAGCCATTTAATGTTTGATAAAGGAGCCAAAAACAGCCTGGAAGACAGTCTCTTCAACAAATGATGCTGGAAAAAAATGAATATCCACAAACAGAAACTGAATCCTTATGTATCACCTTATACCAGTATTAATTTAAAATGGATCAAAGACCTCAATGTAACACCCCAAACTATGAAACTATTAGAGAAACATTAGAACTCCTTGGCACAGGCAGGAATTTTCTGAGTAGAAACACAGCAAATCAAAGAAAGAATTGATAAATGGAATTGTATCAAATTAAAAGGTTTTCATATGGCAAAAGGACATAGGTAAGGAGCTAAAAAGATAGCTTACAGAATGAGAGATCTTTGCCAACTATACAGCAGAGTCCTAATATCCAGAATATACAGAAAGCTTAAGAAACTAAGCCCACAAAAATCAACTCAGTCTATCAATGGGCAAATGAGCTAAAGAGAAACTTCTCAGAAGGAGTAAAAATAGCCAGCAGACATAAAAAATGTTCAGTATCTCTGGCCATTTACATCAAGAAATGTAAATCAAAATAACACTGAGATTCCACCTCACCCTAGTTAGAATGGCCATCATTAAAAATTCGAACATGGTCAAGCACTAGTGGCTCACGCCTATAATCCTAGCTACTTAGGAGGCTAAGATCAGAGGATTGTGATTCGAAAACTGCTTAGGCTGGAAAGATCATGAGACTCTTATCTCCAGTTAACCATCAGAAAACAGGAAATGAAGCTGTGGCTCATAAAGGGGTAGAGCACTAGCCTTGAGCAGAAAAGCTCAAGTACAGCATCCAGGCCCTGAGTTCAAGCCCCATGACCCACAAAAATAAAAAAACAAAAAAACAATGAGATGTTGAGGAGGATGTGAGCAAAAAAAGGAAACCCAGTACACTATTGGTGGGAATGTAAACTTGTTCAACCACTCTGGAAAGCAGTGTGGAGGCTCCTCAAAACAAAACAAAACAAAAATTAAATATAGAACTACCCTGTGATCCAACAATTCTACTCTTAGGCATTTATCCAAAAGATTACAAACTAGGATACAGTAAGGCCACCTGCACAACCATGCTCATTGCAGCACTATTCACCATCGTCAAGGTATAGAATCAGCTCAGATTCCCTTCAGTGGACAAATGGATCAAGAAAATGGACAGATGGACCAAGAAAATGTGGCATAGATACACAGTGGAATTATACTCATTCATTAGAATGATATTGAGTCATTAGCAAAGAAATGGAAAGACCTGGAAAAAAATGTCAAGCAAGTCAGGCCTAGAAGGACAAAAAATGTGTTTTCTCTCATACGTGTAAACTAGAATTAATTTATAAATATTCATTTTGGGTTGGTATCCAAGTACAGATAAGGGTATTAACCCAAATACGGTAGATTCAGGAGAGAACTCAAATGATGTAATTCCTTAGAAAGACTATCCTAGAGTCCAACAAAATAACCATCAGGAAAGGTACTCAAAGGGAAGGGGGATCAGTGGGAGGAGGCAGATGAATGAAGAAAGGGGAAATGATGCAGTCATAAGATGCAATGCCTATCCTACAAAATTAGGAAAATTGAGGTAGGTAGTAGGGGTGGGGTTGGGAAGGTTGGGGGAAAGTGATAAAAGGATTGACATTGATCAAGATTCACTGTATTCATTTATTGAATACACTGAATTCAACAATTCATTGTTGAAGGGCAAGCTCTTTTGTACAACTACTTACAGGTAAGCTAAGCCTTCTTTTAAACAAAACATTGCAGTAGAAGAGATAAAATATCTCCCTCCAGCAAGACAGTGTAATGGAAACTCAGTTTTTGGTCCTGAATACAAATCTCATCCATTTATTTATGGTGACACTGACATTCTCTACCCCCTTTCTGTACCCTTAAAACATGACCTGCTTCCTACCAACACACACACACACAAAATCTGAGTCTTTACCCCCTACTAAACCATCTTCATCTTTAAAGCCTTGCCATGAGTCATCTTAAGTTTCTAACCTTGGTGAAACTAGGGGACACTAGAGAGGCAAGCAGCTCAGACAGTGGCTGAGGCCACCTGCTCCACTAAGGGTAAACAGGACCCAAAAAGGGCTACAGGAAGGGTTCCTCGCTTCCTTAGATCCCTAACTTCTCTATGTCTCCATGCAAACCCTGGTCTATCAGACATCCTGTGCCTAAAGACCCAGAGAACATCAGGGATAAAAAAGACCACAAAGTTGTTGTTGTTGTTTTTAATGAGCTAAACTTTAAAGCCTAATTCCTCTCTTTAAGCTCTACTTGGTTTTCTGGTTGGGAAACACTAACTTGAAAATTCTAACTTTCCAGCTCAAAAATTATGTACCTACCCTGGCCATTTCCATCCTTGATGTACCTACCTTAGTTAATTCCACCTTTGAGATACTTTGTTGAAGCAGTGGCTTCCTAATTATGAACTAAAATTCACTTTCTTTAAATCTGCTTCTACCTCTCTCCCTAACCCAGGGTCACAGAACATAAGTTGAATCTCTTTTGTGAGAAACTTCCAATGTTCATCACTGTTTCTTCCCTGATGCCTCTCTTCTCCAGGCCACAACAGCTTCTCTTCCACAGCCCCTGCCGTTCTTCTTTGGCATTAAGTCTCTTCTTACTACTTGACCATTCTCTGAACAGTGTCCTGTCTAAGATGTTCTCTAACAAACCTATTTCACTCACTCCATGTGAGCACTCATTCAGAATCTTATTATTTTGTGTATGTGTCAGTACTAGGCTTTGAATTCAGACTGAGTGCTGTCGCTTAGTTCTTTGCTCAAGGCTGGTGCTCTGCCACTTGGGCCACACCTCTACTTCCTGAATCATCTTAATCCCATGCTCCCTATTCTTTTTAAAAATTATTGAGGTCTCTAGGGTCCTTTTGTTTATGTGGATTATGTGCACCCATACTAGAACATTGGAAATTAAAATGGAAACCATTAAAAATAGTTGTTTGTTACTATGCTCACTCCTTTAAAAATTAAGCTTGTAATTACAATATGGTTCCTGAATTCTGAATATGTCCCTAACAAATGGAAATACTAACTCAAAGATGGTCCATAACAATATTATTCACAGTAGCTAAGAGGTAGAAACAATCCTGATGTCTTTGCATGGATGAATAGACAGAATGTCTAGGATTACATGTCTAGGATTACAAGTGTGAGGCACCAGCATCTGGCATCAAGTATTTTTGAATAACGAATTGTAGGAATAACAACATATATAAATATACTCACAAATAAGAAGTAAGATTCATTTAAATGTTTCAGTTTTTAAAAATTTTGTAACTCAAACTCATAAGTGCTTTTCTTCTAAATAGCCATCTTACTTCATTATGCAGAAGTGACTTGTGTGGACTTACAGAATATTATAAAGATGCGTATTCATATTTAATAACATTAATAACTATTTCCTAATTCTTCAAGAACACTCAAGTAAAATTCCTCACTGTGACTATACAGTGGTAGCAAATAAGCACCACAGACTTCTCAGTAGAGTCAGTATCAGTTCCTTGATTTGTATATTAGTGATAGCTGCAAAATGCTAATTTGCATACAATTTGGTATAAAAGTTTGCACAATAAACAATGCAAAAAAGAAGTCATTATTATTGTTATACAATACCTTTGCTCAGGAATGGTCTTAGAAGCCATCAGAGATCCATAGATCATATTTTAAGAACCAACCACTGCACTATGGGCTAGAGACATGGCTCAAGTGATAGAGTACTTACCTAGCAAGCATGAGACCCTGGGTTCAAATCCCAGTATTGCTGAAATAATAAAATTAAATAAAGTTAAATAAAATTAAATATTGTAGCTGGGCGCTGGTGGCTCACGCCTGTAATCCTAGCTACTCAGGAGGCTGAGATCTGAGGATCGCAGTTCAAAGCCAGCCCGGGCAGGAGAGACTGTGAGACTCCTATCTCCAATAAACCACCAGAAAACAGGAAGTGGTGCTGTAGCTCAAGTGGTAGAGCGCTCGCCTTGAGCTGAAGAGCTGAGGGACAGCGCCCAGGCCCAGAGTTCAAGCCCCACGAGTGACAAAAAAAAAAAAAAATTAAATATTGTACAGAACGACCACTTTCAATGTGTTTGTACAGCAGATTTCCTCTTCTTGTGTAATTTATTTTTAAAAAAGATCTTGTTAACCAGGTGCTGGTGGCTTATGCCTGTAATCCTAACTACATAAGAGAGTGAGATCTGAGGCTCGTGGTTCAAAGCTAGCCCAGGCCGGAAAGTGTGTGAGAGTCTTATCTCCACTAAAGTACCCAAAGAAAGGCAGAAGTACAGCTGTGGCTCAAGTGGTAGAGTGCTAGCCTTGAGCAAAAGAAGCTCAGGAACAGCGCCCAAACCCTGAGTTTAAGCTCTAGGTCTGGCACTCACACTCACACTCACAAAGATCTTGTTACTAAATCATGGTTTAACCTGGTATGTCTTACTGTGTTGTCCTTTGTTATTGTTCTGCTGTATGTGTGTATGTGTGTGTATGTGTGTTTGTGTGTACATGTTGCTGGGAATTGGGCCCAGACCCTGTTTGGGCAAGCATTCAACTACCCCCTCAACTCACTATCCTGCTTTGACTAAAATTTTATAAATAACTTAGATGGCTAGTGAATTTAGTTTGCTTTTGGTATAACAAGCGTTTTTAGGAGTTCTAGAAACCTTCAAGTATTGAAAATGTTTAGAAAGAATAACTTGTTTTCAATTGTGTTTTGGAATCATTTCCTTTTGCATAATGAAGCTTTTAAAGTCCTTCCTGGGAATCATAGACTTTTCAGTTGGAAATAATTTTATGTATTTCCTTAGTTATTTTGAGAGGAAATTAGCTTGAAATGGTAGAACATAGTTTGGTGATATAATTTTATTGGTAATAATTAATGTCAAGGTAATAGGAGACAAAAACAAATAAGACCTGGTCCTTTTCTTGAATTTAGTCTAATCAAAAAGATAAATGATCTGAATATCATATTGTAATCTGGTACATGCTATAACAGAGAAACATAATGTTCTAACCTATCAACCTACCTTCCTTCCTTCCTCTTCTTTTCTCTCCTTTCCTTTCCCTTCCTTTTCCTTTTCCCTTCCCTTTCCCTTTTCTCTACCCTTCTCCTTTTCCTTCCCTTCCCCTCTCCTCCCTTCCCTTTTCCCCTTTCCCCTTTCCCTGAATGTTCATAAATTACTCCTTTCCTTTCCTTTTCTTTCCCCTCTCTTTTTCTCTCTTTCTCTTTCTTCCTCAACCTCCCTCCTTCCCCTTTCTCTTTTTCTTTCTTTCTTTCTCTCTCTCTTTCTTTCTTTCTCTCTGTCTGTCTCTCTCTTTCTTTCTTTCTTCCTTCCTCTCTTTCTTTCTTCCTTCCTCTCTTTCTTTCTTTCCCTCCCTCCCTTTCTTTCTCTCTCTTTCTCTTTCTTTTTCTTTCTTTCTCTTTCATTCTTTCTTTCTTTCTTTTTCTTTCTTTCCTTTTTCTTTCTCTTTCTTTCTTTCTTTCTTTCTTTCTTTCTTTCTTTCTTTCTTTCTTTCTCTCTCTCTCTCTCTTTCTTTCTTTCTCTCTCTCTCTCTCTTTCTTTCTTTCTCTCTCTCTCTCTCTTTCTTTCTTTCTTTCTTTCTTTCTTTCTTTCTTTTTTTCTTTCATTCTTTCTCTTTCTTTCTTTCTTTCTCCCCTTTCTTTTTCCCCTTTCTTTTTCCCTTGTTTTGGTGGTACTCCCCAATACCACCAACTCATGGCCCATTCTGGCCCACTTGCTAGCTTACTAGACTGGCATTTTGTGGAGATGTTGGATATAATATTAAGAGAACATATTTATAACATCAAAATCTTCTCCTAGTGAGACCTTAAAAATGTTAAGTGTTCATAAATTACACATTTTTTTTTGTGAGTGGACTGCAGGGTACCACCACAAATCTTTTATTTTAAAAGTAGGTAAGAAAAATCTTCTGAGCTATTGTTGATGTGTCTTAAGATGCTTTAAATCACAAAGTAAAATTTTCAAATAGTACTCACATTTATATGTTCTTAAAAATCTTTATTAGCAACATGTATGAGCCCAAATGATTTACTTGTTACCTCTTCTTCTTTTTCTAAAAACCAGGCCAGTCTTCAGAGACCTGAGATTAGACTTGAATCACTAAAAGAAGATATTAAGGAATTCTTTAAAATATCAGGTTTGTATTTTTCTCCTTAGCTTTTAAGTATCTCCAGATTTTAGTTAACTAATCTGAAATTGGAAAACTGTGGTTGAATAGGTTTCTCCTTGGACAGAAATAGAACTATAAGACATCAGTAAAATGGTACTGAAATCCAGGAACATTGTTGGAATGACTGTTTTGAAATAATCAGTTTTAAATATTGTTTATTCTCTGGATCAAAATACATCTCAAATGTGGCAAGTATTTGCTTCACTAAGCAACTTTTCTTTGTACTTTTCAATTGTGGCTTTCCCCCCTCATGCATTGTTTTTCCTGTGTCTTTACTATGCTTTCAAAAAAAACCCCACAGACAACAACAACAACAGCAACAAAAATTGTAACTTCCTACACCAAGCTCTGCACCTGGATCTGTGATACTGAATAGAAATAACTCAGAGTAATGGCCACTTTATGGACCAGTGAATTATTCACTACTTATTTTGGCTCTGTCTTTGGTTCTTATTACCCTCCTCTCCTGTTCAGAGCATCAGTAGTAAAGTAGTAAAAGATTTTGGTATTCATTGATGACTTTGCTCCTCACTATTAGCCAGTGTTTTTGGTGATTGTGGAGGAAGTACCAGCTGACAGAGTATTTGTGGCTGACAAAGTTCTTTCACAAATGATTCTCAAGATTTAGTGAGTTAAATTTAATTATGGTGCATGTTCATATAAAAGCCAATATACACTTACTATTTTTTTCCCTTTAAAAACAGGTTGGGAGAAGAAACTTCAGAATGCTGTTTATAGTGAACTCAGTGTGTGAGTTTTTTTCCATCTGTTTTTCAATGTTGTTTTCTTGTTACATTTACTTTGTAAGTAATAACATCAGTATTGTCATGTATACGTATTACATTGTTATTTTTCATTTGTATGTATATAACATTTTAAGTAAATTATAATTCAGACTTACTGCTTTCTTGCTGAGAATTAATAATTTTGATTTTTTAAACACCATATATTATATTATCAGTTCATTCAACCAGTGTAATTAAAGCATTTCTCTTGATATTTTGGATAAGTTACTAAACGAAGCGTACTAACATTCTTTTTATTGTTGCAGTTTTGAATATTATACTTTTTTCTATCCTTACAAACTGAACATTCTAAACACAATTGCCTTTTTTCTTTGTAAAATTGGTGTCATTATTAAGAACCTCAGTGTTTCTGTTTATTTAGATTTACCAGGGTCATTTTACCATTACAAAATATAGAGAGAACATTTGCTTTGTGCTTTATTCAACACCCCATTATTTATCAGCTATTCATTGGATTCCTATCATATGCCAGCACTATGGGAGGCACTAGTATAGTATAGAAAAATAAGTAGAATTCCTGTTCACACTCTGCTGTTACACTTTGGACCAGCGGTTTTATGAGAAGTCAGCTTGTGGTTCTCCATTACGGGAAGCTGATTGTGCTACTGCAAGTATAAGTCCTATGACTAATTTTGATAGGAGTTATGAGTGGTTGCAAAAGAGATTATTGAACCATTATACTTTCCCAGTATTTCCATATGAGATTGCATACAAGTCTGAACATCAGCCATTATTTTCCATCTGTTCTGCCTTTTTCTACTCTACAAACCTCCCAAACATACCCACCTTAGAGTCTTTGCTTCCTGTTTCTATACCTGGAATATTCTTTACCAGATCTTTGTATGATTTGCTCCTTCTAATTCATGTTTTAGTCCAATAATCTGATTATAGTTTCCTGAACAGCTAGTATTACAGATGTGAGCCACCATGACTAGGTGAGGATAGTGTCTTAATCATTAGTGTACACTTGATACCTAGAAAGGCTCATGTACTTATTGACTAGATGCATTTTCTTATTAACACTATATATATATATATATATATATATATATATATATATATATATAAACACTATATATTTTGAGTATAAAACAATGTTATAAGAAAATAGAATTTATAATAATTAAAAATTTAAATTTTAGGGCTGGGAAGGTGACTCAGTGGTAGAGTGCTTGCCTTGCATGCATGAGGCCCTGGGTTCGATTCCTTAGCATTTCATAAGCAGAAAAAGCCAGAAGTGGTGCTGTGGCTCAAGTGGTAGAGTGCTAGCGTTGAGCTGAAGAGCTGAGGAATAGCACCCAGGCCCAGAGTTCAGGCCCCATGACCAACAAAAATAAATAAATAAATAATTAGATTTTATTACATTTGTAAATTTATGTATTATATATTAAAACATGGCTCTTTTCAAAAATGGTGTTAATGTTATAATTTCACTTATGTAAAAATATAATCACATATTCAAGGAAATTGAGAAAAATAAAATTTGTTAATATATTAATAGATGTTTTTAACCTTTAAATTCCTCTGAATTTGTCATATTTGTATGCAAAAAGCAATAGTTAAAAGTTCCATGAAGCCAAATGCTGGTAGCTCACACCTGTAATCCTAGCTATTCAGTAGACTGAGATCTGAGGATTCTGGTTGGAAGCCAACCTGGGCAGGAAACTCCATGAGAATTATCTCTAATAAACTACTCAAAAAAGCTGGAAGTGGCACTGTGTCTCAAGTGGTAGAGCACCTGCCTTGAGCAAAAGAAGCTCAGGGACAGTGCCCAGGCCCAGAGTTCAAAAAAAAAGTTTCATGATTATTTATAATAGGATAGTTATACAAAGATTACTTCATTTTATGAAGTCAGTCTATAACACATTTAGCTTTCAACATGTTATTACAGTTTTAATCTAGAATTTCTTCGTGAGTATAAACTGGATATGGTATGTGCCTGCAATCTCAGACTTGGAAGGTTGAGACAGGAGAATTAAGAGTTCCAGGCCAGCCTAGAAAGAATGGGATTTTGTCTAAAATAAACAATAGCCTGATAAGAACCAAATTTTCATAGGTCTTTGTATCTGGGTAAATACATCAAGCCGCTAACAAGTTCTATTTCATTTATAACACAGATGCAGAGATATATAAACTCGTGCCCAGAGGACTAAGTATCAAGAGTAATGTATGATATTTAGCTACCTCTCTTTGCTTCTAGGTGTCCTTTACCAAGCCATCCTGCTGCACCTCCTGAACATCTGAAGGAGCCCTTGGTGTACATGAGAAAAGCACAGGTTGGCTAGTGTTTATTTTCCTTTTATTTTCCCATTTCAAGTAATGTAGAGTAAGGTTCTTATTGATGTCAGCAGTATATATTACTCATTGTATAAGAGACCGGATGAGAATCTCTTCAGTGATGTAATTAGTACTTGCACACTTTTCCTTTTATTTTCAGTAATCAAGGATACTATAATTGACTTTAGTAACCTGGAAAAAAGTTGAATAGAAGGGAAAGAAATCACATACCATTAATTTTCCCTATTCTGAAATTTAAAACATAACAAAAGCATTATATGGCAGTCTATTTCCCATGGCCTGTGATAGTAAAATAAGAATGCACCAGCACCTTCTTCTTTTAAAACTTAGCCTTTGAAGCCAGCACTACAGATACTGTCTCTAAAATACATTTGATTTCACAGCAGGCTTTCCTTACTAATGAGATGGTAGCAACTAAAAGATCAGTTCAAAAGAATGAAACAAGCCGGGTGCCCATGGCTCATGCCTGTATAACTCCTAGCTACTTAGAAGGCTGAGATTTGAGGATTGCAGTTTGAAGCCAGCCTGAGCAGAAAAGTCCCCATGAGACTAACCTAAAAAACAACAACAAAAACCAAAATACCAAAAATCTTCCAAACCCGTAGTAGAGCTGTTGCTCAAAGTGGTAGAGCACGAGGCTTAAGCAAAATGAGCTTAGGGGCAGTGCCCAAGTCCTCAGTTCAAGCCCCATGACCAATCAAAAAGAAAAGAAAAAGAATGAAACAAAATGTTTGAAACAGAAAATTACACAAAGCTGTTAAAATAGGAATTTGGTGTCTATTACACACTCTTGAGTCCTGTAACCTTTCCTCCCCTGGCACTATGCTCATGAGCCTTCTCCCAGTGCTTGCATAGGGCTGTCCAACTGCTGAGATGCACTTTGGGTATCAGAGTTGACTTCAGACATTAATTGTAAAAAAGCTCAAATATATCCTAAATAACTCCCATGAACCTATCACAGTTATCATCAAGGTTTTGTGGCTCTTGAAAATTTTGTTACTGTAAGATTTTTACTTTCCAAGTTCAGTTTAGTTTAAAAAAATTATATCAATGCAATATAAACAAAAGCATGGAGGTATTTGAGGAAAAACACAATATATTTCTGCTGCTAGCTGTTATCCAGAGTGTCACATATTAGTTAGTTTTGCATATCTGGGGCCAAAATACCAAACTGAAACAGTCTAAGGAAAGAAAGATTTATTTTGTTCCTGGTTTTAGAGGTTCAGTCCATGGTGGAGTGGCTTCACATGGTGAGTGTCATGGTGGCGGGAGTTTGTGATGTGAGGTGTAATCTTCAAGGCATAACCTCCAGTGACAAAGTCCCTCTAGTGAGGCCCCAGCTCCTAAAGTTTTCAGAATCTCCCAAAATAGTGACACCAGCTTAGCATCAGTGTCTAATAGCTGAGCCTACAGGGGACATTGCATATTCACATCATAACAGACCAGATAATATTTATCAATTTGTCATAAAAACAAAAGAGGTAAGTAATATGTAAGTAATATTGTGAGGGCTTTTGTTGTAAAAATTCCAATACAACAAAATAAAACTACAAAGACTGGTCTAAATATTTTCTTTGGAAATTCCAGCAAATATAGAAAAAAAATATGTTTTAGCATAATAAGTGTAAGGAACAAAATAAAGATTTTCTATCATGACTGAAGAGGTATGATAATCTGTTGATGGCAGAGTCTTGCTGTATATATGGATGGCATCCCTCTCTTTTCTATCCAGACTTTCCTACTGGATCTGAGATCAGCACAATATCCCCCTGGTTAAGTCTGCTTGCCAACAATTTTTATAGGCTGACAAAGGAAGAGCTTTAAAATACATGTTTAGCCAGTTAAACCATCAAAGTAAGAACAACAAAAGCATACTACCTTGCACATCAGCAGGGTAGTCTAGATTGCAGATTTATCAGCCAAAATGTTGATGAGTTATAGTGTAACCTAAATTCTTATACTTCAGTAGTGGGAAAGTAAAGTGGTACACACTTTGGAAAAAATTTGTCACTTTCACATGAAAAGAAACATGTATGTCTAAAACCTACAAACAGATATGTCTTCATATCTTGGCTCTACAGAAAACCTCACATAAGAATATTTTTATAGCTGTATGCATATGAGCCCCAAACTGCAAATAGCCCAGTGTTCATTAATTGGAAAATAATGAGCTTTTTTTTTTTTTTTTTTTTTTTACAATAGACTATTATTGTGAAAGAAGGAGAAACACACTATTGGTACCCTCAGTAATAGGAATAAATCCCCAAAGATTATACTGAATAAAAGAATGCTTATAATCAGTGTGTGCAGTACATTGATATGAAGTTCTAGAATGGAGAAAATCTATGCTAGAAAATTTCAGAACAATGACTGAGTCTGGTAGTTTGAGAGTAGAGATTTTGTTGTGGGTGTAGTCATTTGTGGTGTCCTGATAATGGTTTAAGCTAGATCTTATGGATTGAAATACTTAGGCTGTGTATTTTGTTTTACATTAATTTTCCTTCAAATGAAAAAAGAGGAGCCCCAAAATGCTAAACTCTACTTCATGATACATATTCAAGTATTTAAGGGAAAGTATGTTATGTCCACAACTTGTTTTGAAATGCAAACAAAAAGAAGATGGATCATTAGGTATAAAGAAAGATGCACAGTCAGTCAGAATTTAGGTTGTATGCATATGCACATTCAGTGAAGTTTTTCTTCTAATTTTTTCTGTTTTTGGAAATTTTATAATAAGCTATAGGGAGAAAGAAATAATAAATAATGACCAAAAAAGAACATCTTGTAGCACAGAAAAATTCTGCATTAATAAAACATTTTACTGGGAAATAGCAATATACATTCATTATACATTATTAGGGCTGTATTTGCATTGTTAAGCAGTTATAATAGAAACTATGGCCTGAGAAAACCCTAAAATATTCTACTTTCTGCTCTTTTACAGATGCCTTTCAAGCCCAGCCTAAATTATTCATTTTTTAAGAGCAGTGTCTGCTTTTCTGCCTTCAACATTGAGCATAGCCCACAGAACACTTTGGATAAATATTTGAACTACTTGATTCTTTAACCACAGTCATACTCATTACTCCTGTCTCAGCCAGAACTTTCCTTGCTGTGACAAATTTCTGAAAGAACAACTTAGAGGAGGAAGTTTTGTTTTAGTTTGCAGGTTTGAGTCCATGGTCAGTAGCTTCACTGCTCTGGGCATGGTGGCACATAGAGCTGCTTATCTCCTGGTGGACAGGAAGCAAGGAAAAGGAGAAGCACCGCCTCTCAGTATGCCATCTTGTCATAAATTCATCAATGGGTTAATGCCGTGATTAGGGCACAGCCCTCAGTATCCAGTAGCTTCCCAGAAGCCCATCAGTTTTCAGTCGTGTCCTCAGTACATGCACCTATGGCAGGGGGAGAGGGTAGATTTCATATTCTAACTGCAGTGCTCTTCTGCCAGTTAGTGTTTGCCTGTTTCCCTGCTTTTGTTCTCTTTGGAACATCCAATTTTTGTATTCCAACCATAATACTCTACTGCGCATTCATGTCTGTCGTCCTGCATTTGTTCTCCATGAGGCATCCAGTTATGCCCTTCCCTGTTCTCTTGGGCAGCTGTCTCCTCTTCACCTGAGAGCTGTTTAGTCTGGATCTTGGCTATTCATTGCACTTTGTAATCTCTTCCTCCCTTGACTTCTCTCTTGTGTGTCTTTCTAGTCCCCACCCTCAACCTGCTTTTATCTTGTGATCTTCTTCCAAGCTGTGGGCGTTTTTTGTTTTTGTTTTTTGGAGGGGAAAAGCACATAATTCTATTAGTCTAAATTCGTTTATTTACTTTTAATACTTTTTTTTTTGCTGTCACTATACTTTTGCACTCATTATGTAATATCTGCCTTCTATTTAGATTGTTTTTAAGTTATTCTGTGTTTGAGAAGCTCACACATTTTCAACATTAGCCACTTTATTTATTTTTTTATTTTTTATTTTTTATCTTTTTTGGGTCTGGTCGTGGGGCCTGAACTCTGGGCCTAGGCACTGTCCCTCAGCTCTTCAGCTCAAGGCTAGCACTCTACCACTTGAGCCACAGCGCCACTTCGGGCTTTTTTCTTTTTTGCTTATGTGGTACTGAGGAATCGAACCCAGGGCCTCAGGCATGCAAGGCAAGCGCTCTACCACTGAGCCACCTTCCCACCCCTCAACATTAGCCACTTTATTGCAAATATCCTGGGAGACATTGATCAAGATGCATTGTATTTATAAACTGCTTTGTTGAATAGCAACTCCTTTGTATAACTACTAAGATAATAAAATATATTTTAAAAATGTGTTGATTGTTTTACCCAAGTTTCCACAGCTCCCCTCTTTGGAGCCATATCTCTTTTTGCCCTTGCACTCTGTGACTGGCTGTCTTCTGTGAGCTCAGACACAAGATGTTTAACACTGGCTGATCGTTTTCTTAAAGTGAGCATTTCTTCCTGACTCCTTGTTTCTCTTAAGTATCCTGATCGCTATTACAGCAATTTAGATCTAAGACATCTTTCATCTCAGTTTTCACATACAGATAGTTATTGAGGTCTATAAATAACTTTTCTCTGTACTGTATTCCTATAGTCTTCTCTTTGCATTACCAAGGCTATTACTGTGTTGATGTTGATGATGTTGTTAATGAAGACTTTCTCTTCCTTCCTCCCTCCCTCCCTCCCTCCCTCCCTCCCTCCCTCCCTCCCTCCCTCCCTCCCTCCCTCCCTTCCTTCCTTCCTTCCTTCCTTCCTTCCTTTCCTTTCCTTTCCTTTCCTTTCCTTTCTCTCTTTCTCTTTCTTTCTTTCTTTCTTTCTTCTTTTTTTCTTTTCTTTTCTTTTTTGTCATGGGGCCAGAATTCTGGGCCTGTGCTCTGTCCCTCAGCTCTTCAGCTTAAGGCTAGTGCTCTACCACTTGAGCCACAGCACCACTTCCAGATTTTTCTGTTTATGTGGTGCTGAGAAATTGAACTCAGGGCCTCATGCATGCAAGACAGGCACTCTACCACTGAGCCACCTTCCCAGCCTGATCATGAAGATTTTTATGTACTTACTTTTTTCAGACATTGTGCTTTAATTTACTTTCTTGTCTTATTCTTACAGTTAGCTTTCAGTCTGTCTTTCCCATCAGCATATATATATATATATATATATATATATATATATATATATACTTTCAGTACTATTAATTTTAATTAGAAGCAATAAAGCTTTATAATATATCCACTGCCTTTTAATAAACCTCAGTGACTTCCAGTTGTCTAACAAATGAAATTCTTGCTCCAAAACCCAACATTTAAGAATTTTTATTATCTGTTTCTAGCTTCTCTTTCCACATTATAAATCTCTACTGTCTTGTAAAATGCATTATGTAGTATCCAAATGAATTCTGTCTTTCCCATCCTGGAAAGCTCTTACTGCTTGCTTTATGAAAGTTCCATCTACTATGTGAGGATCAGCTCAGATGGTATTTCTTCTTTGATGATGCTCTTGAGACCCCTGCTGAAAGAGATTTATCCTTTGAACTCTTCTAGCTCCTTAGCATCTTATAATCTATATCATGAATTGCCTCTATTATAGCAATATGTATCTTAGAATATATAATACAGTATATAGTATTTAGTATATTATTAATATATTAATAACATATCTTAGAATACATAATATAGTATATCATTATTAATATATTAATAATATAATAAATCTTTCTGACTTTTGTTGTATTCCTCTTCAAAGAATTAACAGTTTAAAAACATTTTTTGTATACTTGTCATGTCTAATACGCAGACCTTTATGTAGTTGGAGCTTAGATAATGTTAAGCTACTAGTAAAACAGTTTGCCATCTTTTCTACTAAATATTAATATTTATTACTTACTGAATGCTTTCTGAGTAGAAGACACTAACTAATGCTATGGAGGTCAGAAAGAAATTAGAGCTGAATGCCAGTGGCTTATGCCTGTAATCCTATCTACTTCAGGAGGCTGAGATCTGAGGATCATGGTTCAAAGCCTGCCTGGGAAGGAAAGTCCATGAGACTCTTATCTCCAATAAACCACCAGAAAACCAGAGTAGCACTGTGGCTCAAGTGGTAGAGTGCTCGCCTTGAGCTGAAGAGCTGAGGGACAGTGCCCAGGCCCAGAGTTCAAACCCCACGACCGATATAAAAGAAACAGAGAGCGAGAGAGAGAGGGAGAGAGAGAGAGAAAGAAAGAGTAAAGAAAGAAAAAACATATACGGATCCCGCCTTTAGGTAACCACTTGGCTGAGTTATTGAAATGAGACTTGACACAAGTGATTGAGACTTGGGTAGAAAGTGCTGACAGAAGGAGATGGCCAATTGGCTGGGAAGGTGGCTGGCTCAGTGGTAGAGTGCTTGCCTAGCATGTTTGAGGCCCTGGGTTCAATTCCCCAACATCACACAAGCAGAAAAAGCTGGAAGTGGTGCTGTGGTTCAAGTGGTAGAGCACTAGCCTTGAGCTGAAGAGCTGAGAGATAGCACCCAGACCCAGAGTTCAGGCCCCACAAGCGACAAAAAAAAAAAAAAAAAAAAAAAAAGAGATGGCCAGGAAGCTTTGCATGAGGACTTGGAGATACGGTTTTCTCTTTGCTCCTTATTAAAAAAATGAAAAAAAGTTGTACAAACATAGTTGTGCTTTTCTCTCCCTCTCTCTTTTTTTTTTAATTAAGTGAGCCCTGGGCAGGAAATAGTTTAGAACTGTACCCTGGAAAAAATTGACTCCTTTTGTTTTCTATGGAAGTTTTATGAGTTAATTTTAAATTCCCTTAGTCCTCGATTATGTCTTCAGCTCTTTGTAGCTTTTGGCAAGGTTGGTAGGAATGTAATTTTTATGAATGAAGAAATTATGGGGCTTTTTTGTTGAGACATACCAAGAGGTACACCATAAAAAAAGGAGCCTGAGGACAAATGGCTTAGAAATCTGAGCATCTGCTTTTCTGTGGATGATTTTATTATTCTTAATAGGTTGATATTTTAGAAGGCTTTTGAAAAGTAAATTAGTATGATATAGTTCTTGCAATTAGTGAGCTGATATTAATTCATACATTATTAACTTGTTTGTACTTTATTGTGATTTTCTTAGCTTTACCCTATATTCTTTTTTGTCCCATGATTCCATCAATGGTCACATTACATTTGGTTGTCATGTCTCTTTAGGCTCCTCTTACCTATAACAGTTTCTTAGACTCTTATTATTTTTGATGGGCTTAACAGTTTTGGGAAGTACTGGTCAGGTATTTTATAGAAATACTTCTTGTTTAGAATTTTTCTGATGTTTTTCTCATGACTACACTGGGATTGTGGTTTTGAAGAGAAAGATGATGCTCCTTTCTTGAGAGAATTTTCTATATGGAAGAGTTCTCTTTTTCCCCAGTTATTTGTTCAGTGACTTATTTATATCAATATAGACTTACAAGTCCATTATCTTTCTTTCTCTGTGCATTCTCTCTTTCCCCTCCTCCCTTCTCTCCCTGCAAGGGGGGGGATTTATTCTAGTGTCTTACATGCTAGGTACACAGACTACCATCTCCAGCCCAGACTCCTGGTTATTTATGTTATACTTGGAGTTTTAATCCAGTACTCCATTTTGTTGCTCACATTTTATTTTGGCAGTCTCAGAGAAGTATTTAAAACAGTCTCAGAGAAGTGGTTCTACAGTAAACCGTTCAATCCATATAAGATACATTGGGAACTACTTTGCTGCACCTTTCAAATTTGAAGAGACCGATGTACTCTGACTGATGTCCTATCCGCTTATCTCTATCGCCTGAGTAGCTGAGAGTATAATAGCAATGTGCCACCATACTGATCCTTGTTTGTTTGTTTGTTTTTTGAGTTAGTGTCTCATTGTATAGCCCGGGCTGGCCTTGAATACAAAATCCTCTTGGCTTCATGTGCTGATTATATGCACCATCCTGACATATTTTTTCTATTGCTTTATCTAACTTACTTGGAAGAAAAGTGTTATTTCCATAATCAGAGCAAAATTAATAAAAAGCTGAATCTGGGTAATGTTGTAAGTGCCACACCAAATTCACCTATGAGATCCTGTCTCAAAGCAAAAAGAACAGAGTTTTTAATTACATAGTTTCATTTTTTATAAGCTCTATGTTTATTATATGGTTTATAGATATAATGACATTCATTTTTGTTGCTTACATTTCTGCTATAAAAAGTAGCAAGAGCCTGGAGTGGTATACACCTGTAATCCCAGCTTCTCAAGAAGTGAAGGTAAAAAGAGCAAGGTTTGAGGTCGAGTTAGTATGAAATCCCACCTCAAAAACAAGATAAAAACAAGCATGAGGTCCTGGCTACACAAAGAAAGGGAGGGAGGGAGGAAGATAAGGAAGGAGGGAGAAAAAAGAAAGGAAGAAAAAGGGAGGAGGAAGAAAAAAGGAAGTAGGGAAGAAAACAGGAAAGAAAAAAGTAGCAAGGCTACAATATTTGTTTAAAAGATTTTTAGTGCAATTGTTATTCTTTCATAAAACTTTTGCTTTTCTTGGCTTAGAAACTACCTTATTCATAATACTTCTGAAATCTCTGAGTCAATATTGTAGATTCAAATTCACAGAGACAGTGATTTGAAGCAATAGCAATTTTATTTAGAGAGGCTATGGATTTGAGTAAAAGGTAAATGTCTTCGTATTTAAACATTTTAAATGTAAAAGGCTATTTTTACTTAAATAACTTTTCTTTTGGCAGGGGGCAGGAGAGAGTCAGGGTCTTACTGTGTAGCAGATTGGCCTAGCTTTTATGAAGTTAACATCCTTTTCCTTTCTTCTTTTGTTCTGGGTTATATCTTAGTTCCTTCTTCAGTTGAACAGCAAAGAAAAAAAGATTTATCCATCATTTCTTTAGTTCTTCATAGTCTTTCTAAGTCTTCATAGCGCTTCATTTAAAAAGTTTTCTCATATGGGCACTGTGGCTCACACCTATAATCCCACCTACTCAGGAGGCTGAGATCTGAGGACTGAGGTTCAAACCCAGGCCAGACAGGAAAGTCAGTGAGATTTTTTTTTTTTCGGGTCCGGTCATGGGGCCTGAACTCTGGCCTGGGTGCTGTCCCTCAGCTCTTCAGCTCAAGAGTAGCGCTCTACCACTTGTGAGCCACAAGTGGTAGAGCCAGCTTTTTTTTTTTTCCTGCTTATGTGGTGCTGAGGAATCGAACTCAGGGCCTCATGCATGCAAGGCAAGCGCTCTACTACTGAGCCACCTTCCCAGCCCTCAATGAGATTTTTATCGCCAAGTAAGCAACAAAAAAACTTCAAGTGGACTGTGGTAGAGAACTAGCCTTGAGCAAAAAAGCTCAAGGCTAGAATAACATTTTAGGATGTTATTCTAAAAGCCCTCATTCTGTTTTGGATGCCAGTCATAATTGAGTAGTAGGGTTAATACTGAATTAGAATAGTGTTATTGCAGCGTCATGTAAACAGTATATAGGCCTAAGAGTGAATAAAATTTCTCAGAATACAGTGTGGATGAGGATATGAGAGTGGAATGTAGGTTGTCTTCTTATAATTAAAGTTTGATTATTAACAAGGTACCCAAATCAGGGCACCTAATAAGTTGTAAAACTTATAAAAAGTATAGCAAAAGGAGAGTATTGAAAATAAACCAGTAAATGGAGTTAGTTTAGGGACTGTTCAATGGAGTTTTAAACTATATCCTTTGGATCCTTTGGATCTCAGTCTCTTGAGTTGGTAGGATAATGAGCTTGCATAGATGAAGTTTTTGTTCATTCATTGCTTGGGGTCATTGTATTAATTTTTAAAATTGCCTTCACATTATTTAGAGTAGAAATATGTTCAATTACTGATTATTTCTTTTGTGCTAGACAAATTGTGTTATGTTCCTTGGTCAATGAAGGATAGGTGTTAGTAGAGACCTATAAGCAAAGGTACTCAATGCTATCTGGAGTAGGAGATGGAGTAAGGGAAACTTCATAGGGGAAATGATATTGAAGCTGTAACCTGAGAAGTGAGTAGAAGGTGGAGCAGAGTATATAGAGCGTATTCCACATAAAGAGATATATTTATTTATTTAAATGTATATTGGAAAGCTATGAATAATGGTAGCTATGTTTAAAGCTATAGACTATCTAATTATTTTTGCTATTGTATGTCACTTTTCAAAGCAGTTTACATATATTCCATCTTTAATTTTTCTAACAATGTAAGAAAATTAGTTATTTCATTTTTTATTGACTCTTTTATGAGTAATATATACAATCTATAGTTTTTGTCTTTTCTTCTTATATCTGAAATTTAGGACTTTATTCTGGTTTTGAAACAAATGAAATGACTATAAGTGGCCTGTATACATTATGGCATTATAGGTTAGCATCAGTAAGAATAATATATTACAATATGTCATGTCTGGATAATATCTAGGACTCCTAAAATTAATATACAGCTTCTAGCTATAAAGAATAAAGGAGATAGGGAGGGGGAAGGCGGGGAAGGGAAGTGAAGGGTAAACAAAGGAGGAGGCTGCAATGCTTGGTAAGGAATGTATGCATTATCCTGCCCATGTAATTGTAGCCCCCCTGTACAGTATGTTCTCAAATAAAATAAAATACAATTAAAAAAAAAAAAAAAGAATAAAGGAGATAGAGACAGAAATCAATTATGTGAAATTGATGGTGACACATTCTAAAAAAATAAGTGGCCTAGACTCTTCAGAAAAGTCAATTTTATCAAAATGAAAATTAAATTAACTTGAAAGGAACATAATAACAAATATAATGCATGAATTTAGAATAGATACTAGATATTAAAAAACTACAAAACATTTAAAGGATAACTGGAAATTTTTATGGACTAAATATTAAACAGTATTATGAAACATCGTTAATGTTTTAGGTGTGCATTGTGATATGAAGGAAAAGCCTTTTTCCAAGTATGGATGCTGCCATTTAGGAGTGCAGTTTCATGTTTGGAAAGTTACAGTGTTTTAGTAGATTATTAATGGGATTCGTAAGTATTGAGTATTTACAAATTTCTTTAATTTACCTTTTTATTATGTGCTATTCCTTCCTCATAATGTTTATCATTTTTTCTTCTGTCCTCATTTTTTTTTTGTTCACAGTTTTCTAGGTTTCAGCCCGTGTTGGGTAGACCTAATGCTTTTAGGCCTCTGGTAGGAATACCATATGACAAAGGCAGGGAGAATATGACAGTGAAACTGCTTACTTTAGGACCAGGAAGCAAAACAGAAAGAGGAAGAGGCAAGGGGTCCATATTCTCCTTCATGTTTATGCTCCCAAAGACCTAGGAACTTCTCACTGGTCCCTACCTCAAAGGTTCTGCCATTTCCCACTTGTGTTATGCTGGGGCCAGGTGGGCCATTCACTGTAGTGCTGCTTCCTTCTCAACTCTAAGGGTAGCCTCTCGCACACTACTGGGCCAATCAGTATTTGTTGAGTGAATTAATGGATGAGAATAACCAATCCCAGCAACCTATGTAACTCATAATAACTTCAGTATTTTTATTCAATATTTTTTATTATTTTAATAAAAAACAATAATCAATTTCTGCATTTGTTTCAGGGAAGTTGGGAAAAAAGAATTTTGAAGAGTTTAAATAGTATGTGCACGGAATTGAGTATCCCATTGGCACGAAAGGTACTTTTAACATTTTATGCTTAACTTTCTGTTCATTAACTACTGAAAAATGTCATGAAGTTATATACTATATATATATATTATATATAAAACTAGTTTGTCAGCTTATTTTGAATTAAAAAAATTTATAAATGCCCATTATATAGATTTTTGCTATGTATGCCTTAATGATATCTGTATTAAACATTTTGTCAAATAGAAATATAGAATCTAAAAAAAAAGAAATATAGAATCTAGAGTATAGATTATGTAGACAATTGCTTGTAAAGATTATGAACCCACTTTTGGGATTTTAATTACCTTTGGCCTCCTTAAATTTTGGCTAATGTAGCACAGTCACCGTATTTCTTGAACTGGAGATGGAGTTCAGTCACATAATGATCTTGTAGCATACCATCTTTCGGTTTTAATGTGAGGAATGAGAAGAATTATCATCTCTGTAGATGATAATCTCTGTAGATCTCTGTATTCGGACCTTATAGTCAACAGGTATGCATCATCTGAAATGGAGGAGGGATGAGAAGAAGGAACAGTCACTGGAAGAATGGTATAGATTCAGATTGTCATGCACAGTAGGAAAGAACAAGGTTCCCTCTGCTTCCTACGTTTGGGTGGCTCTTGCTGTTGAAGACATAGTGGATGTACTCTTTAAGATACCCAAGTCCCTGAAGGTTCACAAGGATGATGTAAAGAAAGGAATAAAGCTACATGGAAACCTAAACATGTAGTTGCCATCATTGCTGAGGTTGCTGGATGAGTACAAGATGTAGGATGTAGCTAAGGAGCCACTTTTTCTTTTGAAATGTACTGGCTAGTACAGGTATTTTGATTGGACTCATATCCTATCTAACATTAGATACAGTGTTATAGTTAAATAATTAAGTGCAATTCTGAAAACATTAGCTATGCCAGGTGAAATTATTTTTTCTTATGGTAGTTTATTTAAACTTTTAAGTAAGTTACTAATTTTTACTTTTAATCTGCACTGCTAAGCTTCAATAATGAAAACAATTAAAAATTACCTTTTTTTTTTTAAGAGACCAGCTTTAGAACAGAAAGAACTTCTTAATAAATGGAATGAAATGGGAACCGATGAACCAGGTATATTAACTTCATTCAAAACATAGCAGTGGGAAAAAAAATTGCGTTCTTAAACAGGGATCCAAAATAATGATACATAATTTATTGGAAGGAATGCAAATTTTGGAAGTAAGGTAAATGACATTGACATATTAATGATAGGCTTTAGAATGTTTAAAGAATTTATTTTGTTAGTTTAAAATTTAAAATCCAGTCAATTTTTTAATTTAAATTTTATTGAGAAGGTGATGTACAGAGGCTATAGTTACATAAGTCAAGTAATGAGTCCATTTCTTTTTGAACAGTATTACCCCTCCCTCATTTTTTCCCACTTTTCCCTCTCCCAGCTTCCTTCCCACCCCAGTTGTAAAGTTCATTTCCAATGTAGTATTTAGAGGGTATCAGTGTGAATTGGTTCACCCTTTGTCCCACTGTTTTTTGATTTCCCCTTTCCTTCCCCAAATCAGATAACTTTATATAAAAGACAAAAGGTATAGAAATAAAAAAAACAGTGACAGCAGGGAATAAACCAAAGGGAAAGAAGAAAGAAATAACTGCAAACAGTACAAAAAAAATCTCATTTGAGTTCATTTTGATAAGCATCTTTTTATATGGTCATATGCACATAATCATTGAACTATTGTGGTCCTCTCCTAAGAATATCTTAAACATATTGTAGTTATTACAAATGAAGGAAACCATGAGGTTTCAATGAGGAAATAAATGAGGTCTAGCTTACTTCACTTAATATAATTTTTTATAAGTCTTTCCCTCTCCTTACAAATGGGGCAATGCCATTCTTGATGGTGGAAGCATAGAATTCCATTGTGCATATATACACATTTTCTTGATCTAATCCACTGAGGGGCATCTGGATAGATTCCAGATCTTAGCTATGGTAAATAATGCTGCAATAAACATGGTTGTGCTGGTAAAATACAATCAATTTTATAAAAATATATTGAGAAACAAGCATACTTTATTTACAATAATAGATGCCTATAATTGTATATAATTGTATAAATGCAGGTATCCCTTCTCCCCTCTTGTACCACTGCAAGAAACGTGGGTAAGAAGGGTCTTAATAGATGAAGCAGTGTGCAATTAGGATTAAAAAATGAAAAGTTTAATACAACTATAGGAATTCACTAATACATTGTTTATACTCTTAAGTATTTTGAAGTCTTACAGAGAACCCTTACATTATATTGACATTGTTTTGTAAAGTCTATTACAAATAATATAATTTATGAAGAGGAAATTCTTAATTATTTTCTAGGCTGTCAAGGTGAGGGATTGTCTCTTGTCTTCACTTTTATGTGTCCAATACTTAATGCAATGTATGACAAAAAGTACTCAGACAATGGTTGAAATAATCTACTTCAACAGAAATGTAGGAAAAATACGTAAAGTTTTTTATGGATGACTTCATTTCATACATTAACTGAATTTTTTTCTAACTCTATCCTTATTCTAGATTTAAGCCTTTTTCGACCTGTTTATGCACCCAAGGATTTTCTTGAGGTAAGTTCTACTGGATAAATATACATATATTAATGAAGGAATAGTGTGAGGCATCATGTAAGAATATCTCCAGGTAGAGGGATCTCCATGAATAAAGCTGAGAATTATTGAACCAGAGAATGGCATGATCTAATCTGTGTTTAGAAATTGATATTGGAAAAACAAGAATATTTAGAAGTCAATTTGGAAGATTTTGATGAAATAGTGACTATGAGTCACATAGCCTATGGATGTGCATCAGGTTTTCTCCCTTTTTATTCCTTCCCTTGCCCTAGGCCTCTAGGCAGGACGTGATGAGGGCCTGAACTAAGAACACTGCATGGGAAATGGAAAGAGTTTGAAATTTGAAGGAGAATTTAGTAGAATTTGAAACTGATTAGATATGGGGACTATGAGGAAAAGAAAACAATGATAGTCTCCTACTGTACATTGGGGAGTAGGACAGAGGTGATTTCTCTGAACATAGAGAATGTAGTGATAAAGTTAGAGAATACAATGAGTCCTCTAGTGAATTTGACCAGTGTAGTTGAGGGGCAGAGCAAACACTCAACTGCAACTCTTCAAAACCCAGTCGGAGCTCATTATTCAGTTAACCCATCTTTGATTTTACTCTTTCTCTTGAACCTTACCTATAACATGTAATTCCATCAGTTTTACCTTCAAAATGGTATCCAGAATCTATGTACTTCATTTGTTGTATTTATTTAGTGCCAGTACTGGAATTAAACTCAGGGCCTTGTGTTCTTGCTCAGCTTGCTTGCTCATTGGCAAGCTCTCTACCACTTGATCTGTCTCCAGTTCAGCCTTTATCTGGTTAATTGGATATTTAAGTCTCAGGGACTAACTTTAATCCAAGGTCTTCCAGGTCTTAGCTTCCTGAGAAACTAGAATTTACAGGTGTGAGACACCAGCATCCAGCTCAGAATCTATTCATTTCATAACATCATCATTACTGCTGTAGCCAGCCATCCTCAAGTCTTGTTTGGACTATGTAGAAGCCTCCCACCTAGTCTTTCTTCTCCACCCTCTACCCTTCTCCACCTAGAATCTGTTCTTAGCACAGGGAATCATTTAAATGCAATTCAGAACAATGCAGTTCTGCTGTCTAGTGGTTTCCTGTCCAAATGCCCTTTTTGATCAGATTCCCTGTTAACTCTCTGAGTTCTACTTCCAATTGCTTTTCCTCCTGACTTGCTTCCTCTGGTTTTCTTCCATCAGATGGAGCTATTTACTTTTATTTTCTCTTCTTGCAGTGTATTTTCCCAAATACTTGTATGTTCTTTCCCTCATTCCCCATGTCTTTCTCAAATGTCACTCTTGAGGCCCTTTTGCTTGGAACGCCTATTCCTTTCCAGCATTTTCCCCATAGCATTTCTCACCATATTGCATACTGTTTCTAAATCTTTTTTTATTGCCTGTGGTCTGCCATTACAATGGAAGAGATACAATGAGGCGATCTTTTCATTCTGTTTTGTTCATTGCTGCAACAATTGTATAGGTAGACCATTGACAACACTCAGAAGATTTCAGGGTTACCATGTAAGCTTTCAGCAAGAGCATATGCAAAGAGATCCACATTTCCAGCAGAGTTCCCATGGTCCTTTCTCAGTAATATAGAATGTGCTTTGTTCTGGAGTTATAAAATATCGACATACATGAGAGACATTGGTCTAAGAAGCCAAAACTTCACTCATATTTTTCTTCCTGTCTTTGCAAATATTCAATCCTGAATCGTCTCCATATCCAAACTTATAGAACAGTTCTATATTGAAAGATACATAAATATTAAGATGATTTTTATCTGCCGAAAAATACCTGTTTTTTATGAGTTCTGCTTCTGACATTTCTCTCTTTCTGTCTCTCCATCTCTTTCGCTCCCATTTCTTGTGAGTTTTGTTTAGAGGAAATAGGTATCTCACAATGTTATTTCTTCATCATTCTTGAAACTTACCAAATTTTTGTTTTTGAAAGTGATAAGTATTGGTTCTAAAATTTTCCCTGGAAAGTATTACAATTAAGCATTTCCTTTCAATGATGAGTTTCATTGTGGCATTTTTATACCATACTTATATAATACTCAGCTTCTGCCACCTTTTCCTTTCTGTCTCCTCCCACACACTGATAACCCCCTCTTAAACAGTTCCCCTTTTGTATATTATGACATATATTATTTTGGGGGGAGGGGTATAGATTCCACATTGAATGAAACCATGCCATATTTGTCTGTCTCAGCTTGGCTTATTTTGCTTAATGTAATATTCAGTTACATCCATTTTTCTGAAAATAACGATTTCATTCTTCTATGTTGATGAACAATATTCCATTATATATGTGTGCTACACTTTATTCAGTCATCACTTGTTGGGGACCAAATTCATTCTGTATCTTGTCTATTATAAATAAATGTCACAAAAATGGGTGTGCCGGTATTTTCTTTTTACATTCCTTTAATTTACATTCCTTTGAATATATGCCTGAGAACTAGTACAGCAGGATCATATGATACTATTTCATGCTGATTTCTACTGTGGTTGCACTAATTTGTATCCGACCAACAGTATACAACAGTCAGTGATTATTTTTTATGACATTATCCTTGGTACAGTATTATAATAAAGCAGATTTTCTTCCAACCATCAAAAAAACCTTGTCTAAACTAGTATATGTCTGGTCAAGCAGAAAAGGTCAGATAAGTTGATTTTAGGGGAATGAACTCCAAGATAAGTATTCAAATGTTTTTTTGTTTTCTTTTTCCTTTCATGCAATTGTTTCTATCATATTTATAAGATGATTTCTATGTTGCTTTGTATGTCCCTCCCCCACAGTATAACCCATACTTTCACTGTATTTGATGGTGGTATAAGTTGTGGAGGGGAAGGGAAAAATCAAATCATTTAACTAGGGATACAGGTGGACCCACTGCAACAATGAGATGTACAAGTCGTTATGTCGAAAAACGAACTTAACAACTTCGGTGGGAGGAGAGGATCGGGTGGGGGGAGGGGAGGAGTATGGGAAGGGATGGGAAGGGGAAACAACAAGGAGGCAACAATGCTTGATAAGAAATATACTTCTTATCTTGCCCATGTAATTGTAACTCCTCTGTACGGTATTCTCACAATAAAAATAAATAAATAAATACATATATACATAAGGAAACAAAAAAACACCTTGTCTAATTAAATTCTTAACTTTATAGAGAGTTTCATGTGGTAGATAATTACACTATTAAAACCATATTAGTTAAAAGCATATCCATGGTTTTGGATATTTCAGTACAATTTTACACTATTGTAGTATATAATTGAAATACATGCATGACTCCAAATAGCTTTTAATCTTGTGGTGCTTTACCAAGAATATCACTATTTGACAAGTACAAACATACTACAAAGAAACTAACCAATTCTGTTGGGTTTGTTTTAAAGGTTTTAATTAATCTTCGCAACCCAAATTATGAAAATGGTGATTCTCTTGGTTTCAGGACTCATTTGGGTTTAATCCAAGTTCCTCTGAAAGTAAAAGACATTCCAGAGTTGGTAAGTATAGACATTTAAAGATAAATTGGCATATTTTAGAAGATAGCCATTGGAAAAATGTTTTATATAACATGTATCTAAACAAATAAAGTAACATTTCTTCTTATTGCAAATACATATATTTTTATATTGTTGTTGTGGGGCTTGAACTCTGGGCCTGGGCACTATCCCTCAGCTCTTCAGCTCAAGGCTAGCATTCTACCACTTGAGCCACAGCTCCACTTGCAGTTTTCTGGTGCTTTATTGGAGATAAGATTCTCATGGACATTCCTGCCCAGGCTGGCTTTGAACTGTGATTCTTAGATCTCAGCTTCCTGAGTAGCTAGGATTACAAGCATGAGCCACTGGCACCTGGCTTTGCAAATATATTTATAGAGAATTGAGCATGCATTGATGTATAAATACTTACTCCTTATTTTAATCAACAGCATAAATTTATAGATTTATAGGGCAGCTTTTTGGGATTCAGGTGCTTGGTATATGGCTATAAAAATGATTGAAAGAAATTGTGAGTTTTATAAAATGTACAGGTAGCTAGCATATTTTATGTAAGTTAGACAGCCCTTATGAAACCCTTACCATGGTCAGCCACTGAAGGAGCAACTGGAGACTGTCTTTGCTCTGGAGATTGTTACATGTCAGTGAGGGAATTCCTTTTGAAATAAAATATAGGAACATTCTTGGTGATGGATTTAGGATATTATCATTTCTCCTTCTTTTGTTAATTACCCCAAAACAATAAGGAACACAAAATGCTATCTGGTCAAAGTAGGAAACAAATAACTTTAATGTATTAAGGCTCATGATAAATGAATTACACAGGGGGGGGGAAAAAGGTCAAACCTAAATGCCTCTGGAAGATGAGACCAGTAATCAATTAAATCCTCTGGTTTAGAGGCTACTTTTTTTGTGCTCTGTTTTATTACATTCTAGCTGAAAGCATTTAGCAGGAGGTATATTTAGGTCTTTGAGAAACATAGTGTTTCAGGTAGATCATCACTGAGAATCCTTCCAGCCATTCAGATGATCCGTCCAGCTCCCACAACACACACACACACACGCACACGCACATGCACACGCACACGCACGCACGCACGCACGCACACATGCACATGTGCATATACACTCACGCACACACAAAGGGCAGTAACAGCAAGCACAGGGAAGTCAAGTATTTGACTTCTATTTATTGTTGTACTCCTGGGTGTACCTTCCAGGTCCCTTACAAGGCAGCTATGGCATGTCAAACCCACGGCTCCATGTATGTGGGCAAGTGCTCTAACCACTGGTCATGCGCAAAAAAGCTGAGTGAGAGTGCAATGCCTTGAGTTCAAGCCCTAGTACCAGCACAAAAAGAAGAAAAAAGAAAAAAGGAGATTTCTTAAAACTAACATTTATGAACTTTGAAGTGACCTTGTAGTGTGGAGTTGGCAGGTTAGCACTGTGGCTCACTAGTGTGGTTCAGTATGTAAGAGCCCCTCTGCCATGTCAGGCACTATGTTAAATCCAGTAGAGCGCTCTACCGCTTGAGCCACAGCACCACTTCCAGTTTTCTAGTGGTTTATTGGAGATAAGAGTCTCACAGAGTTTCTTGCCTGGGCTGGCTTTGAATCACGATCCTCAGATCTCAGCTTCCTGAGTAGCTAGCATTATAGGCATGAGCCACCGGTGCCCGGCTTCTATGTGTCTTTATCCCCAGTAAATTACCAAAAAGCCAAAAGCAGAGCCATGGCTCAAGTGATAGAGCACTAGCCTTGAGAAAAAGCTCAGGGAATAGTGTTCAGGCACTGAGTTCAAGCCCCAGCACTGACAAGAAAAAAAATCTATATATCTACATCTGTCTGTCTGTCTGTCTGTCTATCTATCTATCTATTTATCTATCTATCTATCTGTTAGACAGTAAAAATTAGGGGAAAGGAAATTTTACTAAAGGAGAAATATATCCAAGTTGCTTTTCATATATATGTGTGTGTATATAGATACACACACATATATATTCCTAAGTGTTTGTATCTTTTTTTTTTTTTTTTGACTGAGACTGGGATTCAAACTCTTTATCTGATACCCATTGGCTGATACTGTACCCTGTTTGCATCTTTTCTATTCATGTGTACTTTACATGAAACCATTGAATGTTGTACAGTAATACCTGTGGTGAACAGAATTATAGTTATTTTGCTTCTTAATTTTTAACTGATGTATTTATTCAACTGTCCAGTGCTGTCCTTTATTTTTTTAGATATTTGAATGAAACAAAGATGCAGTTTACAGTGTGATTTTGTTAAAACTGATTTTCTAAGTGAAAGTAGTAATTGTTTACTATGAAGCAAAGCCTGGTGTGTATTAATTCTTCATATATTATTTTCAGAAAGAATGTTTTGTAGAACTTGGCTTAACTACAGGACAATTGGGCATCGATGATTCTACACAAGTGCCTCCTGGTTAGTATTTCTCCTGCATGACATATAATTAATGTAAGTGATAACTGACAGTGAGTTTAAGGGTATATTCTTGTTACTAATCTCATGGATATTTTATACCTGAAAATTAGGTTGCTTTTGTCTCTTATTAGCTACTATTAATTATAGAACAGGATCCTGAACATTGCAATCATTAGATTTTAAAAATTTTTTGAAGGTGTTTAAAATGATTTTTAAGTTATTAGACATGCAAGTAAGTTTGTCTTTTTGGAAGAATCTTCATTAGTGGTTTTCATATTTCCCTTTCTTGGCATTTTTATGTTACCAAGTTAAGTGAAAGCTGGCATATTGGACTCAGGCTTTTAAAATAGCATATGTAATCATGTATTCAAGTTCACTAATTTCTCTTTGGTACCTAAATAACATTGCACTTTTCAGAAAAGATCAACAAGACTTTAGTAATGCTAAGATGGAAGTAAAATTGACTGAAAATGTAAGAGGCCTGTATTGTACTGGAAAAAAATCCTATAGTTGGACAAGTCACACACATGTTTGGATTTGCTTCCTCCTTAGTAAGATAAAGAAGTTGACTACTTATTATTACTATTATGATAGTAACATTATATAATAGTTGCTGTTATTGCTAAATAATAATAAATAATGAGTGGTCATCAAATACATCCTGTGTGTATTACATGTATGTCATCCATTTAACCTGGTAGTACTCTTAATGATATATAGTATTACCATTTATTAAAACTAGATTGGCAAAGAAAAAACTGAAATCCTATTTGAAAAATAGCTAAAAACCAATAAGGTAAAACAAAAATTAAAAAAAATTAAAAAGAAACCCAATAAGGCCTGGAGGCATACTTAAGTAGTAGTATACTAACCTCTCAAAGAAGAGGCTCTGAGGTCAAACCTCAGTATTGCCCAAAACCTCAATCCTTTATTAATGTACAGTGCATATAGGGAGGTACATATCGTAAGAACTCACAGCTCATGAATTTTTACAAATTGAACATGCCTCCTAAAATATTATCTCAAAGCACAAATAAGAGCTCCCCTTTTTACCAATCTGTATTCCCCATTTCCAAGATAATCCACTATACTTATTTCTGGCAGCATAAATTAGTTTACTATTCTTGAATTTCATATGAATGGAAGTATGCACTGTCTTTATTTGATGATTGACTTGGTTTATTTGCCATTTTGTTTTTGAGATTCAGCTATAGTGGAATAAATATTTAATCACTTTCTTGTATGTGGGTTCATCCCACACATTTATTTCCTCATTGTACTGTTGAGGAGAATTTGGAAAGTGTCAAACTTGAGGACACTACAAATAAGTCCACTATAAACATCCTAGCATGTGTCTTCTGTTGTGCATAGGCTGGGAACATAGTGCTCTGTCTAGAGTGCATGTGTTCAGGTTAGTAGACAGCTGCGGGAGGGGAATGCCAATGTCCACCTAGACTCTCTGCGATGCATGAGAGTCACAGATGTAGTGCCTCCTCACTAATGCTGGATATGCCCTATATGCTTTTTTATTTGGGTGGTGGATAGTAGCATTGCATTTAATTTTCTTACATGGTACAAGCTAGGCATTGTACCGCCTCTTTAGAGTTGAAGAAGTAGGGTGTTAAATAACTTGCTTAAGTTCAAAATATTAGTAAGTGATAGGTTCAGGATTCAAAACTAAGCAGTGTATCACTGAAGTATGCCACAGTGTGCTGCCTCCCTCTGCCACGAGTTAGCCTTTCTTTGTTTCATAAGAAGAAATCAAGCTGGGCACTGGTGGTCATGCCTGTAATTCCAGCTCATCAGGAGGCTGAGATCTGCCAGTCCAAGCAGGAAAGTCTGTGATATACTCTTATCTCCAAAAAGCCAGAAGTAGAGCTCAACTGGTGAAGCACCAGACTTGAGTGAAAAAGCTAAGGGACAGTGCCAAACCCTGAGTTCAAGCCCCAATGCCTGTATTTAAAAAAATTATCTGATAGAAAAAGGTATCTTATGCTTTCTTCATTACCAATGACAGCAGAGTATAAAAAAGGAAAGAAAATAGTAATAAAATATTGTATCATACTTTTCATTTTTGAAGTGATTTTTAAGAATTATTTAACATTATTCTGAACCTCATAGTAGCTCTACTTTTGGAAAGTTTTTCCTTCTTTGATTTGCTCATATTATAATAGATATATGTTGAGATATTGCTAAGGCCCAGTGAAGAGCTAGATTCTGTGGTCATGGCAGTGAAGATTCAGTGTGCTACTTGCTGTTAATGAGTGAAAAGGCAGTGAGAGCAGAGGGAAGAGCACCCGAGCCTGCCTGGAGATGATTGGTAATCTCTTCATTGATGCATTTATTTTACTCTCTCTTCCTCTCAAACCTGGACTACTAAAAATTGAGTTTCAATTAGTGTTCATCCAAAGATGAACAGTAGTTGGATTTCTGCTAGACTTGAGAATTGCTAGGCAACAGTATTACTTCAAAAGAAGAATGGAATCCATCATAATTACATTTATCTAGCAGTCACCATGTTTTAATCTATGTGTATGACTTTGCTTAAATTGGAAAGGTAATGTTAATGTCTGAAAGTGTGAATACTTGCATTGACTAGAGACAAGTTTTATATCGAAGATTGTAACCTACAGAACCATGTTCTTTTTGTTCATCGTTAAAACCTATTACTGTAACAGTAATAGTAGCCAGTTCCCACTGTTCATCTATTAAATTCAAAGAGCATTTCTCACAGTAGCTTATCAGCTTTCAAGAAAAGTCTGTCCTATTATATTTAATAAGGTTTTAAAAATTAGACTTACACATTATTTCTACAAATTCACAAGTTTTCATGTATTATAAACACCCTCCCACACATACACGCTACAGAGACCACTTATAAGTGTTAATAGTGTTACATTTGTGTGATTATTGCTGATTGTATGTAATAATGAATCCTATTAGTTGAGAGTTTTGCTAACTAGTCACTTTTTAAATATATCACTTGCTATTTCTAAAAGGAGAAAGCTGTTTTCATGCAGCATTTGCTGAAGTATGTTCTGTTTCATACTTTCTGCAAAAGAGATCTTGTCAAATCAGATTTGGGAAGGGCTGGCCCATACCACTTCTTCAAATACACAGTGTGTGGTACTATCTTGTTCTAATTTTAAAATAACTTTTATTGACATGTAACGTACATGCTTATCAGTACACCAGTTAGGAGACTACACATCAGTGAATATACTCTGTGTCTTGTTTCTTTGTTTAATGTTTGTAAAACTCATATAGAATTATACACTTCTAACTTTTATTGCTGTATTATATATAGTCCACTCTGTATGTGGACTATTTGTGTTGTTACCATTGTTTGAATTTTTTTTTTGGGGGGGGGGTCCGGTTGTGGGGCTTGAACTCTGGGCCTGGGCACTGTCCCTCAGCTCTTCAGCTCAAGGCTAGCGCTTTACCACTTGAGCCACAGTGCCACTTCCGGCTTTTTTCTTTTTGCTTATGTGGTGCTGAGGAATCGAACCCAGGGCCTCAGGCATGCAAGGCAAGCACTCTACCACTGAGCCACCTTCCCAGCCCCCCACTGGTTGATTTTTATCAATAGTGTTCTATGAATATTCTTTCACATGTCACTTGGTACATCTGTGTACGCATTAGGGCATATGCTTGAGAGTACATTGCTAATTATCATATTATATACATATGTTCAGTGTTAGTAGATTGTGCCAGTTTTCCAAAGTTACTACATCAGTTTACGCTTCAACCAGTTTTGTATGAGAAGCTCATCTGTTCACTATTTTGTGTTGTACTGAGAAGTATCAGTCTTTTTTATTTTCTCCATTGTGGTGAATGTGTATTTCATAATGGTTCTAGTTGCATTTTTCTGATAACCAATGTGGTCAAGTAGTCTTTTATATGCTTACTGTTCCTTTCATCACCATTTTTGGAAAGAGTGAATTCAAGTCTTTGGCCTATTTGTATCTGACAATTATCTGTCTTTTTCTATGAGGATTTCTTTATGTACTCTTGAGTCCTTTGCCAGATATACGTATTGCAAGTTTGTGCTTCCAATCTATGATTTACCTCTTCCCCTTTTCCCCCTCCCTCCCTCAGGCTGGTCTTGGGCTCCTCATTCTCCTTGTTAATTGTCTTCCTCATTAATTACTAGCATGTGACATCAAGGCCTGCACCTCTTCCCCAATTAATGATGTTTTTAAGATTTTTTTTACTTTCACATGTTTTTTATTGTAAAAATACTGTACAGAGGGGTTACAGTTACATGAGCAAGGTAATGAGTACATTTCCTATCAAGCATTGTTGCCCCTCCTTTATTTTTCCCCTACTCTCCCACCTCCACAACTACACTCTCCTTCCCCCTCCACCTAAATTGTAAAGTTTGTTTTTCTTTTTTTAAAAAATATATTTTTTTATTGTAAAATACTATGCAGAGGGGTTGCAGTTACATGAGCAAGATAATGAGTACATTTCCTACAATGGTGAACCTGTACCATGTGTTTTTTGTTTGTTTGTTTCTTTGTATGTTCCTCCCCCACGGTATAACTCCTGTTTTCACTGTATTTTATGTTGGTGCCCTGCATCTTGTATATATACTTTTTTAATGATGGTTTTTGAAGAACATGTTATTTTGATAAAGTCTAGTTTCTGAGTCTTTTTTTCATTATGATTAATGCTTAAAGTAATCCTTCCATAAAAGTCTTAATTGGCATTTGTATGGTAGGATTTTACCTATTTAAGATATACTGTTATTACAAGTACATAGTGGCAGATTAGAGTGGAAGTAAGACATTATAAGTGAAATTGTCAGCAGGCTTTTTTGAAAGTCAAAGATGAAATGTACAGAAATATTTTTATGTTACAAGAAGATACTCTTTTTTTTTTCCTCTTCTTTTTTTTTTTGTTGTTGTTGTTGTCATCAGTCGTGGGCCTGAACTCAGGGCCTGGGTGTTGTCCCTCAGCTCTTCAGCTCCAGGCTAGCACTCTGCCACCTGAGCCACAGCACCATTTCCAGCTTTTTCTGCTTATGTGGTGCTGAAGAATCAAACCCAGGGTCTTATGCAGGCAAGGCAAGCACTCTACCACTGAGCCACCTTCCCAGCCCACTCTTTTTATTTCTTAAATAATTTTTATTGAGATTAAGTGATTACATAAACTTTACAAATTTCACAGTATTGTGGGATAGTGGTATTTAGTTAAAGTTACAAACACATTTAACAGTCTTCACAAGGCAAATTGTCATTATAGTCTATAAAGTTTGTGAATTCTATAAGCTTTGACAATCCAACTATTTCTTCCACATCGGGCGATATGTACATTTCTTTCCTTTTGCTTAGTATAAGCTGTTCCCTCTTTCCCTCTCCTTCCCTCCCTCCCATCGCTGCCCCTGAGTTAATTAGTTCATTTTCATCAGTGTCCATGCAGCTGATGGGCCCATCTGTTGTACTTTTTTTCGTTTCCCTGATTCTGTTCCCTCCTCCTAGCTTCCCTCAGATGTACACATACATATACCATATACGTGGTCAAAAACATGGAGTCATTTAGAACTGATAGGACAAATTAAGTAGAGGTCCTTTGTTTCTTGAGTCCCATTTACTTTGTGATATGAGAAAATACTCTTTTTAACAAAGACAACATTAATTCATTATTTTTTGCAATTTAACATATGAACTTACTTTAAGCAATCAAGAAACTCTTTCTGGGGGGCTGGGAAGGTGGCTCAGTGGTAGAGCGCTTGCCTTGCATGCCTGAGGCCCTGGGTTCGATTCCTCAGCACCACATAAGCAAAAAGAAAAAAGCCAGAAGTGGCACTGTGGCTCAAGTGGTAGAGCACTAGCCTTGAGCTGAAGAGCTGAGGGACAGCGCCCAGGCCCAGAGTTCAGGCCCCACGACCGGACCCCCCCAAAAAAAAAAAAAAACAAAACTCTCTTTCTAAATACAGAATAATGCTTGTGTAGTTTTCAGAATTTGGTGTGGTAGCATATACTTACAATCCTAACATGTCAGAGGCCAAGGCAGGAGGATCATAAGTTTGAGGCCAGTCTGGCTACATAGCAAATCCTATCTCAAAAAGAAAGAACAATTCTTGTAGTTTTCTATAATGCCATCTAGTTTTAAAAACAAATAAAAGTGTTAGTGCCAGGAAACAAAAATGCAACTTTATTTTGAGTGTGCTAATAATATATCTAATATAATATATAATATAGTAATATGTCTAATAATTTTATTTTCTTTTATCCTTTTTAGAACTTTTTGAAAATGAGCATGTGCGTATTGGGCAGAAAGGTAAGCATTCAATCATATTTTAGGATTTTTTTTATCAGAGCTGAGGATTGAACTCAATGCCTTATACTTACCAGACAAGTGGTGTTCTACTGAGCTAAATTCCCAACCCTTCAGTCATAATTGTTACAGTTTATGAAAGATGAGGCTATTCTAGGTAAATGTCTCCATAAAATATCCTCAACTGAAATTTATTCCTGAAAAGCTAAAAACCTAAAGAGGAGTAATATTAAACTATACAGATAATTGAATGGGAATCTCTAGTTGGAAGGAAAACCCAGTAGCCTTATCAGTAAGTGTCAGATGAAGAAATATACTTGCTGGCTCAAGAGACCAAATTCAGATGTGTTCTTTAATGGGGCTAGACAAAAACATTGAGGGGAGGGGTGGCATTTCATTTAGAATCCAAGACGCAGCTTTTTCTGTGGACCCCTGCACACCTCTCATTGGTGTCAGTGAGACTGTGCTCTGTATCAGGAGAGGCTGTGATTTGAAGTTCCCATGACTGCGCAGGGCCCTCACCAAGACGCTGTCCTGAGGAATATCCCCCATCTTCGAAAGATGCTTTTCCTTGTTTTTATTTCCTACTTTATCTTTCAGCTGTGTTGTGCAGACCAGGCTTTATGTCAGAGTGGACCTTCTGTGACAGATTTTACTGTCTTGTACCAAATACCCTAGTCTAATTTTTAAAAATCATTTGCTTAAAAGGCTTCATGTGTGTGATTTGACTCCCATTGAACATCATTACAAATTAAAAATATGTTTCATCCCTTTCTTTTGTATGCCCCTTTTATTTCTATTGTTCATTTAATTTTCAATTAGTGTAAATTGTTCCCCTTTTAGGAGGAAATATAAAAAAAATACTGCTTCACAAACATCAGCAATCAGTGTCTAACATGTTTTATTTATTTTTCTGTTCTATTTTGTGTGCCTTTCTTTCTAGACTGAATAGCTAATGTTTTCATTAAAGAAAAGAAAGCTGAAAATGAATACAAAAAGATGATTTTTTGATATGGGTATTTACTAAAAGTTTATGAGACCTAGGAATTAAGATCAGGAGTATACTGGTTCAGGGTCAGCCCTGGCAAAAAGTTCAAAAGATCCCACGTCATCCAACAGCTGAGTCCACAGCTATCATCTTAGCTATGTGAGAGGCTGAGATGGGGAGGATCACAATTGCAGGCCATCTTAGAAAAAAGTTTGCAATTGACACTGGGCGTCAGTGGCTTACATCTATAATCCTAGCTACTCAGGAGGCTGAGATCTGAGTATCACAGTTCAAAGTCAGCCCCGGCAGGGAAGTCCATGAGACTCTTACCTCCAGTTAACCACCAGAAAGCCAGAAGTGGCACTGTGGCTCAAGTGCTTGAGTGCTAGCCTTGAGCTGAAGGGACAGCGTCCAGGCCCAGACTTCAAACCCCACCATGGACAATGGACAAAAAAAAAGAAAAAGAAAAAATTCGGTGAGACCCTATCTGAGTAGAAAAAAGTGGGTGTGGTGGTATATACTTGTCGTCACAGCTATGGTGGAAAGAATAAACAGAAGGAAATTTTTTTTTTTAAAGAAAAGAATAAACAGGACGATTGGGGTCCATGCCAGTGCAAGCAAAAAGGGAGATCCTTTATCAAAAATAACCAAAATAAAATGGGATAGAGACATGGCTGAAGCTGTGAAGCTCCTGCCTACCAAGTGCAAAGGCCTAAGTTCAAACCCCAGTATCATAAAAACTAAGCTTATCAGAGCTTTATTTTGATTTTGCAGACAAGAGAAATGTCTATATTACATATTAGATTTCACATACTAAGATATATATATAACTATGTATTATATAATAGAATATAATGATTCTTATTTATAAGTAGTATAGTACTACTACTTCCAAATATTAGAACATTTGCAACAATAGATTATATATAAGAAGTTCAAGGGTATTATAGATATATATGACTTCATTGAATATAAAAATTATCTATAAGTGGTTTCAGATTCATAGAACTATAGTTTAAGCAAAGGGATATCAAGGTTCATACATTAAAAAGCTTTTATCCGGGACTCGGTGGAAGACGTTGTGGTTTATCATGTATAAGGCCTTAGTTTCAAGCCCCAGAAGCCAGGTGATAAACCCAGGTTTATGGCTAACAGCTCTAAGCTGAGATGGAGCGCTATCAAAGTCCAGAGAGGAAAAGAGAAAAAGGGTAGGATATAGAGAACAAATGTTGGCTTCCCCAAAGACTTACAATGGAAGAGTTCAACGGTTTTCTTAGGTTGTGAAAGTTCTAATAAGATCTGACTATCCTTCCACAGTTCTAGTGGAGCAAGATAGTGCCGCTGCTCAACAGTACATCAGGCAAGGGAGCCCCACAGCACTGAGAGCAGAACTGTGGGCTCTCATTCTCAATGTCTCCAGTCAGCCAGAGGTAAGAAGAAAAGCGTGGGGCACACGAGCTAGTCATGACTTTTATAGATCCTCACTGTAACACAGAAAAACTTTTCTTTAGTAGTCTATTCAGTCCCTCCTTTGTATTTTCAAAATCATTTTAATTTAAGGTTCTGTGACAAAATTTAACAAACTTAATTGACACACTTAATATTTGTGGTAAAGCAATAAGTAAAAGTTTGAAAGTAAGTCTGATAACTTAGATAAATAAAAATGTAAGATAGAATTGAAATCTTATAATAAGAAGGAAAGAAATAAAGAAATAAATGAAGTCTTCATTCCTACAGTTACCATTCAGCTGTATACTCTTCCATGATTCTAATATTATTAGAATATTATCATGGGAATACTATTTTTCTAAGTATAAGAATATTTTGGGAAATTTAATTAATATGAAAGGAAATCACCAACAGACAGATAAAGGATATAATAAAGAAAAATGACCTAAGAAGTTGATTCTGCCTGGAGTAGTATACATGTGTCTGTGTGTGTGCACACATGTGCGTATGTGCATGTGTGTGTATGAGAGAGAGAGGAGTTTTAGATCTCCCTCTATGAACAGAACTATCAAAAATCACTCGGTCTTGGGGTTGTGAAAGTAGCTCAGTGGTAGAGTGCTTACCTTGCATGCCTGAGGTCCTGGGTTTGATTCCTAAGCACCACATAAGCAGAAAAAGCGAAAGTGGCGCTGTGGCTCAAGTGGTAGAGCACTAGCCTTGAGCTGAAGAGCTGAGGGACAGCGCCCAGGCCCAGAGTTCAGGCCCCACAACCGACAAAAAAAAAAGAATAAAACATATGGTTTATATCAATAGAAATTTTAGACATTTAAATTAAATTTTAGAAATTTAAATGATATAGCTGATCTTTTGGGTACCAATTTAGAGAGAACCGTTTGTAAAATAGATTTGGTTTACTTTTTTTTTGGTGAATGTATCATCTCTTGTAGAAAATTGTACTCTTGGTAACCTGCCAACTCCCTGTTCAAGATTTAGATTAACAAATCCTGTCTCTTAATCAATTTAGTATTGATAAGTACTTACCAGGTACCAGGTATTGCTTTGAGTGATAGTAAGAGACATATTTATTGAAAATCTGTTATTCAGGCATGAGTTGTATTAGTGAGTAGACTTCATACTCTCTTAGTAATACTACCATTAATAATTTGTTTTAATTCAAGTTTAAGGCTGCTCTTATAAATGTAACTGACCTTTAATTTGTTTAAATCATTTTACTTTTAAATTTAGGATGTCTTGTATTATGAGCAACTTAAGACCAATGTGATACAACATGACCTTTTGGTGGACAGTCTAATTTATAAGGTAAGTGGAACTGTGGGTTTTTTTTTATTAATATCATTAAAATGGAGAGTTTTTGAGAATAAATACTGTGCTCTTTTCTTTGGATTTTTTTTTGTTACTTCTTCCCAATCAGTGAATCAGAATTTATTGTATTTATTATACAGTGGATCTAAAAATGTGGTATCCTTTAGATCTGGAATTTTTTCATACAAGTAAAGTTGAAGATCCATAAAAATAAACAGGAGAAGACCATTGTGGGTAAAAGGGATTTAGGTTAATTTTTTTTTTTTGGGGGGGGGTCTGGTCGTTGGGGGCCTGAACTCTGGGCCTGGGCGCTGTCCCTCAGCTCTTCAGCTCAAGGCTAGCGCTCTACCACTTGAGCCACAGCGCCACTTCTGGCTTTTTTCTTTTTGCTTATGTGGTGCTGAGGAATTGAACCCAGGGCCTCAGGCATGCAAGGCAAGCACTCTACCACTGAGCCACCCTCCCAGCCCCTTAGGTTAATTTTTGAAATAGTGTTCTCAATAGTTACTCAGCATCTGATGCTATCCTAAGCATGTATCCATACTTTTTTTTTTTTTGTCAGTTGTAGGGCTTGAACTTGGCCTGGGCGCTGTCCCTGAGCTCTTTTGTTCATTTTGTTTCATTTCCAGTTTTTGAATGGTTAATTGGAGATAGGAGCTCATAGACTTTTCTGCCCTGGCTGGCTTTGAACTGCAATTCTCAGATCTCAGCCTCTTGAGTAGCTAAGATTACAGACGTGAGCCACCTGTGCCTGGTGGCTACCCATAATTTCTAAAGTAGGTAATAATATACTTATTTATAATATGAATACTAAAAACCTGAGATAATCATCTGTGAAAGAGGAAAGGTTCATTTTGGCTTATGGCAGTTTCAGTTCATGATCAGTTGGCTTTGTTGATTTTTGACGTATAGCCAGGCAAACAACCGAGCAAGGCAGAAGTGGTGGAGCAAGTCTATTTGTCCAGAAAGCGGAGTGGGGAGGGGTAGTCAGGTTCTCAGCATTCCCTTCCAGGGCTCATCACCAACAACTTGGCTTCCTCTCACCCAGTTTTACCTCCTAAAGGCTCTGTTACCTCCCACAGAACTGTGAGTTGGGCCTTTAGGGGTCACTTGTCCAAACCATATCAGAGACTGAGGCTTAGAATTCCTAACCAAAGTTGCACAGCTGGGTGTAGTGGAACTGGATCTCAACTCTTAGTTACATCTCTTGGATTGTGCATATTCTTTACACTGAGGCACATCAGTAGCAGGCTTTAACTCACTGTAAAAGGTGTTGAGAGACATCTGGGGATAATGCAGATGTGTTGTTTGTTTATTATTGGAGAATAGTACCTATACAGTGATATGTTACATTACAAGAAACCACAATTAATTTCTGTTAAAATGTTATTTTTATTGTTCATTCATTGGCCATGCATAGGATGCTCATTAGGTTTGAGGCACTGTGCTCGTGCTAACTGTATTTTTTTAAAAGACATTTGGGCTCAAATTGACTACAGTCTTACAGGGTTAGAAGAGAGTTTTAAAGTTGTTCTGATTAGAAAGTAGGGATAGAATTAAATATGAAGGAACTGAAATTCTATCCAGGAAAAGTCAAGGAACAATCTCTTAAAATGTGAGTTCATCATTGGAAGTCAGGGCTACTAGTCCTGCTAAGCGATGACTTACAAGGAATAATCACAAAGGCAAGGGAGATATGTGGTATTTTGAAGGGAGAGCAAGTATGTGCACTTGAACAGTGAGCTTGGAGCTGATTTGAGGGCAGATTTTTTGTGTTTGCTGCTAGGTGTTCTGATGGTAGCCGTTTTTCTTTTCTACTTTTAGGACATGTAAGAATTAGATTTAAAGGAGATGAAATAAATATTATTAATGAAACCTTTAAAAAGGAAAAGGAAGGCTGAGAAGGTGGCTCAGTGGTAGAGCGCTTGCCTTGTATGCATGAGGCCCTGGGTTCGATTCCTCAGCACCACATTAGCAAAAAAGAAAGTGGTACTGTGGCTCAAGTGGTAGAGCTCTAGCCTTGAGCTGAAGAGCTGAGGGACAGCGCCCAGGCCCAGAGTTCAGGCCCCACGACTGGACCCAAAAAAAAACAAAAAAGGAAAAGGAACTGGAAATCAGCTAATGTGTCACCTATAGTGATCAACTGGCAATGGGCAGTGGTAAAATATAATTGAGAAGTTTTCATAGTCATGCAGAGTAGTAAGTTTATTGCAATATTGTTTCTATTTTTTGTATGTATTCTTTAGAACTGCAGGCAGATTCATTTAGATTCCTTTCAGTACTCTTTGCTTTTAATTTTAGGATGTAAAGTTGACTGCAAGTAATGATGATTATTATTTTGTATTTGAAGATTATTTATATCAGGTAAGCTTAACAATTAATATATATAATATTTTTGTTTCAGGTTTTCTAAATGGTACTTTAGAGATGTCTGCATTAAGTAACTCTTGTGAAATCCAGACCATATTTCTCAGATAAAGTGTTGTAGGCTGGGCACAGGTTGCACAGTGTTCTTACTGAAGGGTAAAGTAGAATCATTGGGTTTTCTTGCAGTTATTTATGCTCTAACCAGGAGGTATTGGCAGGTAAGTATTCTCTATTTGCTGTCAGTACAGATTTTGAAGTTGGATGTCCAATTCATGTGTAAGTCATACCAAGACTTAGGGTAAGCATTTTACATAATTTTTATTGAGAATGCTGAATTAAAAAGTAAATATTTTGAAATCTATTTGCAGTGTCTGATCACGGTTTTATCATTTTATATGCTATCATAGACTCTCAGATCTTTCCCTAAAATAAAAACATTTATAAAAAGTTGAAAACCAGTAATGAACATAGTTATTTACAAAGTAATACGAGTTTACCAATAACCTGTATGCTTCCGAAATAGAGTGGAAATGGTTAATTCTGGAATGGGAATATGAGGACCCCTTAAAAACTTTTAAATATTAAACTACTAATTATTAAACCATTAAAACCTATTTTTTAAAAAGCACAATACATTTACTAGGTGCCAGTGACTCACATCTGTTTTCCTAGCTACTCATACTAATGAGGTAGAGATAAGGAGGATCTCAGTTCAAAGCCAGCCTGGCCAAAACGGTTTGTATGACTCCATCCCAAGCAATAAAAACTGTTATGGCAGTACAGTTGTCATCTCAGCTGTGCAGGAAGCTGACATAGGAAGAACATGGTCCAAGATGGCCAGAGCAAAAAATTGAGACCTTATTCAAAAAATAAAGCCAAAAGGGCTAGAGAGCGCCTGCCTAGCAACATAAGGTCCTGAATTCAATTTTAAAAAATTACAGTTTTGAGAAACTGTGCTAAGGTTGTACAGCCACCTCAGGACTCTAAATGAAAACAACATTTATCCAAGAGAAGCTACTGAACCTTAGTAAAAGTCTTTTTTTGTGGTGCTTGAATCATAACTCATTTTTTTTTACCTCTACCCCCAGAACAGCATATATTTGGTCAAGAAGTTAGGACTCTCTCTCTTAAGCATCTAGTCAAGGGCTACAGGTTTTCTACAAGCTGACAGTGTTTGACTTACCAACCTAAAACTTCAAAGTAGCTATTACAATATATTCAAATAATTAATAGAAGCCATGCTTTAAAAAGTAAAGGAAAGCCAGGCACAGTAGCTTATTTACATAATGCTAGCTAATCAGGAGGTGGAAATTGGAAGGATCACAATTTAAGACTGAGAAGCAAAAAGTTCATGACACCCCTTTTCAACCAATAGTTGAGCATGGTGTTACTGCCATCCCAACTATGTGGAATGGTGACACCAGAGGATCATTGTTCCAGACGGCCTGGGCAAAAGTGTTTGCAAGAGTTCTCCTCAGTGGAAGAAGTTGAGTGTGGTGGCATGCGCTTGTCATCCATCTACTGTGGGAAGTATACATAGCAAACTCACACCCCCTAGTAAAGGAGAAAGAGGAAGAAGAGGAGCCTGTCAACAGATGAATGGATAAAGAAAATGTGGTGTATATATACAATTCAACCATAAGGAATAAAGCAATTATGTCATTTGCAAAATAAATGAATGTCATGTGAAATAAGCCAGATTGGATGAATATTGCATGTTTTCTCTGATATACAGAATCTAGGTTTTATTTTTTAAAACAAAAGGATGTGAAAGTAGAACAGAGGCTGTTTAGGAAGAGGAACAGGACCAGTGGGAAGGGGAGAAGGGACCTGAGATAAAGGAGGTAAATATTTATCAAAGCACATTTTAGGGCTGGGAAGGTGGCTCAGTGGTAGAGTGCTTGCCTTGCATGCATGAGGCCCTGGGTTCGATTCCTCAGCACCACATAAACAGAAAAAGCCGGAAGTGGCTCTGTGGCTCAAGCGGTAGAGCGCTCGCCTTGAGCTGAAGATCTGAGGGACAGCGCCTAGTTCAGGTCCATGGCCGGCAAAAAAAAAAAAAAGAAAAAGAAAAAAAAAGAATGTCTTCCAAAGCACATTTTATACAAATGAAATGTCCTGCCTCATCATTTTAAAATGCGAGGGAAATGGTGAAAGAAAAACATTAAACAAAGAAATGAATTGCGTGATGTTGACAATATCTTCTTCAGGTTTCAGTAGAACCGAATGGCATTTTGCAACCTACATAAGTTCACATGTTGTCTAATGTGTGTAAATATTCACAGAAGTGAACGTATATATAATAAAAAGATCTATTCAAAATCCTCTAAAACCTCTTGGCTTATATAGCGTATAGTTAGAAGAATGGAGTTAAGAAAAGTCCCAATGCAACCAAATATTCTTTCTTCATGTGTCCTTTTAATCAAATTAACAAATGTCTGTTCTGATACAGGCAGTGTGTTAAGTGCTAGCAAAAGTATGCTTTTTTTTTTTTTTTTTTTTTTTTGGTCTTGTCGCTTGAACTCTCTGAGCTCTTTTTGTTTGAGGATAGTGCTCTACCACTTTGAGTCACAGTACCACTTCCAGTTTTCTGGTGGTTAATTGGAGATCAGAGTCTCATGGACAGCTGGCTTTGAACTGAGAACCTCAGATCTCAGCCTCCAGAGTTGCTAGGATTACAGGCATGAGCCACCAGTGCCTGGCTTAAGAATGTTTCAAAGCTCATATTTTAGTGATAATTGGGAGGAAAGACAAGTACATGATTTTCATTTTATAAAACTAAGGATGTTCTGTGCTCATACAGTTCAAATTCTTGGAATGACAGAGTCCAATGGTGACTGGGGAAAGTCTAGTTATTTAAGGCAAAGAATTAGGAAGAGAATGGGAAAGACAAAAATGAGCATAAAGTCTGAGTGTTCCATGTTTGGTAAGAATAGCTTAGCAATGAAGAGCTCCAGCAATTCAGGATAGAGTTAATGAGCACTTGACTTACAGCAAGGTCTGCAGGTATAGATGGGAGCGAAGAAGTGTGAAGCATGTCAGTAGTGTGATCTGCCATTGCCAGTGTCTAACTCCCTTGTTCTCCCACTTTCTGATAGAAATTCTCTAACAAAACCTTAACCCTGGTAACTGTAGCTCTCCTACAGTTCTGTGGCTACACAATGCTTTTGACCATAGCTGGACATACAGCCATTCTACCTGCACCTCAGTTTCAAATTCACCTGCAGCTCAGTTTCCCTGACTGCTGTGGACCATCTGCCCTGGCTTTCACTTAAAATAGGGCAATATCTTCATTGGGACAGTAGATTCCTTCCCCTGCTCCTAAAGGTATTGACATTGAAGTTCTCTCAGTATACAAACATGCTGTTAACAACAAGCAAACTAAAACAAATCTTTCCTGATCCATACTCCTTCCAGCTATTTCTCCATTTCTGTTTTCTTACTCAGCAAAACCCTTTTTAAAAACCCTTTTTAAAAAAATCAGTAAAGCTGACAACAGTGGCTCACGCCTGTAATCCTCACTACTCAGGAGGCTAACATCTGAGGATAGCAGTTTGAAGGGAGCTGGGGCAGGAAAGTCCGTGAGACTTTCATCTGCAATTAATCACAAAAAAGCTGGAAGTGGTGCTGTAGCTCAAGAGGTAGCCTTGAGCAAAGGAGCTCTGGGCCAGAGTTCAAAGCCCATCTTATCCTCTCTTATCCTCTCACTCTCTCTCGCAAACATACCTTAGTTGGACTTTTGCCCAGTTGTTTCATCAAAGGTCATGAGTGACTTCACATTTCTGAATCTGTTGATCAGTTCTAATTATGAGAACTGGGGCCAAACCAGGGCCTTACAACATGAAGGGCAAGTGTGCTCTATATTGACATACTGTCTGCCTAATTGCTCATCTTACCTGGCTGCTTGACAAATCAGTTGACCACGTCCTCCACTTTCTTTCTTTACTCAGCCTCCAGGACTTTATGGCTTTCCTTTCCTTTTACTAGCTGATAGTCTTACCTTTTCTAGAGTTATCTTATCTCTAGTATCTTGAACAAAAACTCTTAGCTAAAGTACTATTTCTCTATTTTCTGGTTCTCCTGCTCTCTTCCTCCCCTACAGTGCATACAGAGGTCAGTCTGCTAATGTCTCACTAGTTCCTAAGGTTCTAGCTGATGTTTCTGTTTCACAAACTCAATTATTCCCATTTCCCTGTCTTCAAGTTGGGTTACTCTCTTTTCTGCCTGTTCAGATCTGCCATGAAATCTTTCTAATGGGTTTTTCAATTTATTTATTGTGCTTTTCAGCTTCAGAATTACTTTTTTGGTTGTTGTTTTTTTTTTTTAATCTCTGTATTTATCTCCATTTTGTTCATTTGTCATCTGTTGGCTATCTCCACATTGTCCTGTAGTTTTTTTGACCATCTTTAAGACAGTTGTTTTTAAGTCTGTATCTTGTAGATTTTCCATCAAGTCTTTATGAGAACAGTTTTTATTGAATGTTTTCCTTTAAATGGGCTATATTTCCAGGTTTTTTTTAAGGCATTGTGACTTCTATTGTGATGGAAAGTTAGACATTTTAGTATAATAAATTCAAAAATTGTGTTTTCCTCTCCTTGGATTTACTGGTTTTTGCAGGGCAGTTTACTATTTATTTATTTTATGGTTGTAGGTTATTACTATATCCAGGATTGATTTGAGGTATAAAATTAGTTTGTGGTTTTTATTCATTGCTTTTCTGAGCTTGGGTCTTTCTCTGAACATACATTCACTTCCTAACTTCCCCATATATGTGGTTATTTTTGAATGTCCTGGTCTTATTTTTTTTAATTTCCATTTTTTATTATAAAATGGAGTAGAATGTTTTTAAAAGCCAGTCTTACAATTTTAGCATTTGAAATTCACAAAATTGGTTTGGAGAAAATAATGCAAAAACAAATATGAAAAAAGGAATTCCTAATATTTGCACAGTAAGTTGGTATCTGCATTTCCTATATGCTTTTCATTATGGAAATAGTGTCACTTCTAAGCAATATTTATCACAAATATATTTTGGTGCATTTAAGAAAGCTTTATGCCCAAGTAAATCTTTTATTTTTCATGGTGTATAACCAAAAAGTCATAAACACAACCAAACTGTATACATTTTACAATCATGTTCTATTTGTAAACAGTTGAAAGTTAGTATATGTCTAGGACAAGCAGAAAAGGTCAAAAGCTATGTACATATGACCATATAAGATGATGTTTTAGCGAAATGAACCCCAAGATAGGGACACAAATGTTTTTTTCTTTCTTGCAATTGTTTTTAACGTGTTTAAAATGTACTCTGTGATTTTCTTGTTTCTTTGGTATGCTCCTCCCCTGCGGTATAACCCGTTTTCACTGTATTGGTTGTTGGTTCCCTGCATCTTGTATATATACACTTTAAAAAAAAAATTTTTTTTTTTTATTGTGAGAATACCGTATAGAGGAGTTACAATTACGTGGGCAAGATAAGGAGTACATTTCTTATCAAGCATTGTTGCCTCCTCGTTGTTTCCCCTTCCCATCCCTTCCCATATTCCTCCCCTCCCCCCACCCAGTCCTCCCTCTACCCTATATACACTTTTCTAATTTGGGGAGGGGAAGGGAAAAACCAAAATGTTTAAATAGGGATACAGGTTGACCCATTGTAACAGTGAGATGTACAAAACACTATGTTTTTGTTTTTTTTTTTTTTTTTTGTCGGTCATGGGGCTTGAACTCTGGGCCTGGGCACTGTCCCTCAGCTCTTCAGCTCAAGACTAGTGCTCTACCATTTGAGCCACAGCGCCACTTCCAGTTTTCTAGTGGTTTATTGGAGATAAGAGTCTCATGGACTTTCCTGCCCGGGCTGGCTTTGAACCACGATCCTCAGATCTCAGCCTCCTGAGTAGCTAGGATTACAGGCGTGAGCCACCAGCGCCCGGCCTACAAAACACTATGTTGAAAACAAACTTTACAACTTTGGCATGGGTGGGGCGGGGGGGGGGGTGTGGAGGAGTAGTTGGGGAAGTCGGGAAGGAAGGGATGGTAGGAGAAAAACAAAGGAGGAGGCAACAATGCTCTATAGGAAATGTATTCCTTACCTTACTCATGTAACTGTAACCCCTCTGTACAGTATTTTTACAATAAAAAACATTTTTAAAAAGCCACTGGCTTCTACCTCATAGGACAGCAAAAATTAATCAAGGCAGACTGGGTACCGGTGGCTCAGGCCTGTAATCCTAGCTAGGGAGGCTGAGATCTGAGGAATGCGTTCAAAGCCAGCCTGAGCAGGAAAGTCTGTGAGACTCTTATCTCCAATAAACCATCAGAAATCTGTAAGTGGCGCTATGGCTCAAGTGGTAGAGTGCTAGCCTTGAGCTGAAGAGCTGAGGGACAGTGCCCAGGCCCAGAGTTCAAGTCCCACAATGGACAAAAAAAAAAAAAAAAGAAAGAAGACAATGAATGATGGCAAACTGTATCTTTAAATTTTTATCCTTTAATTTTTTTATTTTTTTTTTGGGGGGGGGGGTCCGGTCGTGGGGCCTGAACTCTGGGCCTGGGCGCTATCCCTCAGCTCTTCAGCTCAGGCTAGCGCTCTACTACTTGAGCCACAGCGCCACTTCTGGCTTTTTTTCTTTTTGCTTATGCATGCTCATACATGCTTTTTTTCTTTTTTGCTTATGCATGCTCATACATGCAAGGCAAGCACTCTACCACTGAGCCACCTTCCCAGCCCCAATTTTACCCTTTTTAAATCTCATCCCAAGTAAATCTTTTTTTTTGGGGGTCCAGTCAAGGGGCCTGAACTCTGGGCCTGGGCGCTGTCCCTCAGCTCTTCAGCTCAAGGCAAGCGCTCTACCACTGAGCCACCATCCCAGACCCCCAAGTAAATCTTTTGTAGCTATATATAGACATTTTACAGAGAATTGTGCTGTACCACCCATAGTTCACACTTATTCATCCAATTTATAATTTTTCTAAACAAAGTAAATTACTACCAGGTATAACCTCACCCTAGTAAATTTTTTACCTAAGTTATTAGTAATAAAAGTTAAATTTTCTAGTTAGGTTTGGTGAAATTGTTAACCCTCTTATAATTACATACTCTAGTTTTGTGTTGAGTTGTCATTTCCTTATGGATGGAGAAATTACAATCTGTTTGTTTCTCTATTAAAATACAATTTGTTATTGTTAAGGTATTGTACAGAGGGGCTACCATTTGAAAAGTCAGGTAATGAGTACATTTTTGTTTTGGACAGTGTCACCCCTTCCTTTGTTTTTCTCATTTTCACCTCCCATTCCTGCCCACATGTTCCACCTAATGTATACTAAATACCATAATTACATTTGTTTACCCTTCCTTCCTCCCTCCCTTTTGACATCACCTATTTCTCCCCTAAAAAGACAAAAATAATCCCCAAAGCAAAAAAGAATCTCAGTAGCTTAAACTCAATAGCTTAAACTAGAATAGGAGTTGGCAGCACTTGTGTGTACCCCAGGGTGACAAGCCAGTACGTACTGTCTGACATACCACCTCTGGCATTATCACCTTACAGTCACCGAACTGCTCCTTACAGCGCGCTCGGACAGCTTGTCTTTTCTAAGGCAACAGGGACTCTAGGGGGATATATTTAAGCACAGAGCTTCTTCTAAAATTACTGTGCTTCCCCACCAGTCGCTAAACCAAGGGAAAATTAATACAGAAATTTCTTTAAGAATTAATTTTTTCTAAGGCAATATAAAAATATATTTCTAAGTATATAAATTACACTATTGTACTTTATTTGCATTATTTATTGTATTTTTAATTTTGATTAACTTATTGTTTGGCATAATGATTTACTATAAATTTAGTGACTTAAATATATCCTTTTATAGTATTCTGAAAACAGAAGTCTGACATGGTTTCATGTAGTTACTGGCAAGGTGTTTACAGGACTGTAAACAGCATTTGGAGACTCTGAAGAAGAATTTATTTCTTTGTCTTTTCTAGCTCCTAGGATGCATCTGCATTCCATGGCTCATGGCCCCTTCCTCCATCCTCAGAGCCATCATACAGCATCTTCAGATCTCTCTCACCTTGATCTTGCGGCCTCATTTTCATTGATAAAGATCTTTGTGATTGTATTGGGCTTAGATTATCCTAAATAATATCTCCATTTACCATCATAATCAGTTACATCTAATAGAAAGGAAATGTATTTTCTCAACATACTAGTATTTATGTGAAATCAACATTTACCATCCTATTTATTATTGCTGGACTACTAGAGATATTCTTTACCTTTTGAGATATGAGCAATAATCATTTACAATATGTAATGAAAATGAAATCAGGCAATCATGAGCTTGACCACACATAATCCTTTTCTCTATAATTCATAGAGAAATATTATTCCTTGGAAGTTTCTGTATATGTCATATAAAGATATCCACAAATATATCCTTATTGTTGCATGGAACTATCCCATTCATGGAACAATAAAGGGATAATTTGATATTGTCAGAAAAAAACATAAATCTGAAAACAAAGTAAATTGTGGCATAAATATACAATAAAATATGACATGGCAGTAAAAATAATGATCAGCTCTATGCTGGTATGGAAAGATGTCATAGGTGTACTGAACATTGTGGGTGATGGCCTGCCATGTGCATGCTGAGGTCACCAGTACCTGAATCCAGCAATCACTTCTCAGTCCTCTCAACAGCGTTTGACCTGGTTGTGCTCCCTCTGCTCTTTGAAGACTCTACTCTATTTTCAGTTTTCCTCTTACTTGACTCTCTGCAAAGGCAAATCCAGCATTTGGAGACCGAAAGCTTATACAGTTTTGAGGCTCTTTTTAAGAAAGAATATAATATTACAGATACAGAAATCAGGTAAGCACGCACATATTTGTTCAAAGAGTTCACCAGAAATCCACACAGAAATGCCATCTGAACTCATTTCTCCCCTAGAGCACTTTATACCTCCCAGCGGCCCCTGGCACATACTGGGACCACTGCTAATGAAGGGGCTCCAAAGCAACATGGTAAATTGGCCTCTATCCCATAGGCTGGTTCCCTCTGATATAGGAAACCCCAAAGTCGTCTCAGATTTTGGTATTCAGTAACATCATTTTACTCCTCTGCTCAAATTCCCATAACAGCGCCTCATGTCACTCTCAGAATCAACACCCAGACACTGACTACAGTGCTTTTTTTTTTTTTTTGGTCGGTCGTGGGGCTTGAACTCTGGGCCTGGGTGCTGTCCCTCAGCTCTTCAGCTCAAGGTGAGCGCACTACCACTTGAGCTACAGCGCCACTTCCGGTTTTCTGGTGGTTTATTGGAGATAGGAGTCTCACAGTCTCTCCTGCCCAGGCTGGCTTTGAACCGCGATCCTCAGATCTCAGCCTCCTGAGTAGCTAGGATTACAGGCGTGAACCACCAGCGCCCGGCGTCTACAGTGCTTTGAATGGTTTGTCCTCTAACTCTCTAACTTACCCAGTCCATCTGCTCTGTCACACTGGCATCTAGGCTGCTTCTCTGCAATACCAGGCCTACTCCTACCTCATTAGCATCTTTGCAACTGTTGATTCTTCCCCTAGACGTCTAATATGCTCCATTTCTCAATTTCTTTCAAGTCTTTGATCAGATGGCACTTTCCCAAAGAAGTATACCCTGACCACCCTCCCTAAATGGAAACTTCCTTCTCTGTTCCTCAGCACTTACCACCAAATCTTATTATGTTCTGAGATTGCTTTTTATGTTTGCTGCTTATTACCTTCTTCCACCCAAACCGAGCTCTACAAGGAAAATATTTTGTCAGTTTTATTTTTATGTATCCTAAGCTTCACATATCTAGATAAGTGCCCCGTGCATAGTAAAGGCAAAGAAGATAATAAGCAAACTGATCTTTAAGAAGCTGAGCAAGTCAACCAGAATGGAGTAGAGAGGGATAAAGGTAATTAAAAGACATTGCTGCTTGAATATATGTATGTCAGTCTTAGAACTCATAGGAGTCTTGTAGAAATGGAGAAAATATGGAAGAGGCATTATTCAAAAAGATTCTCTTAGAAATGGAAATAAAATTTGTAGTTAAAGAAATGTGGGGGCTGGGAAGGTGGCTCAGTGGTAGAGCACTTGCCTTGCAAGCATGAGGCCCTGGGTTCAATTCCTCAGCACCACATAAGCAAAAAGAAATAAAGCCGGAAGTGGCGCTGTGGCTCAAGTGGTAGAGCACTAGCCTTGAGCTGAAGAGCTGAGGGACAGTGTCCAAGCCCAGAGTTCAGGCTCCACGACCAGACCCCGCCCCCCACCCAAAAAGAAATGTGATGAATGAGCCATATAAATTAAAAAAAAAAAACCAAATTCACTATATTGGATGCAGAGAGATCTGAATATAGAAAAAAGTTAGTAGTAATAATGTAGCACTTTCAGCTAACATTTTAATAGTGCAGTTCACTAGAACAGTGTCTAAACATCTTATGGACTGATGGCCACAATACACTGTAATGTAAGCATTATTATTACATACATATTATCTGTGATGAAATTGACACCAAGAAAAAGTCCAGTAACTTGCCTACTGTCATCAGTTAATAACTAGTAGAGCTGCCATTCGAGCTTGAAGAAAATTCCAGTGAGTGTGTGTGTGTGTGTGTGTGTGTGTGTGTGTGTGTGTGTGTGTGTGTGTGTGTGTGTGTGTGTGTGTGTGTGTGTGTGTGTGTGTGTTGTTGGTTGTGGGGCTTGAACTCTGGGCTTGGACGCTGCTCTTCAGCTCAAGGCTAGCACTCTACCACTTGAGCCACAGAGCCACTTCTGTTTTTCTGAATGGTTTATTGAAGACCAGAGTCTTTCCTACCCAGGCTGGCTTTGAAACACAATCCTCAGATCTCAGCCTCCTGAGTAGCTAGGATTAAAGACATGAGCCACTGGCACCCGGTGAGTTAATGATTTTACCACAAAAGGAATGTAGTAGAGGACGATGTGAAATTTTCTGTTTGAATCAAGGTGGGTACATTATGCTGTAAAACAAATCCCAGATCTTAGTGGCTTTAAACAAAGTTTTGTTTTTGTTTGTGTGAACGTCCATCCTGGGTAGGATGGAAAGTCAGCTGTGTCATCCTTATGACACAATCCAGGCTGGTGGAGTGACTGAAGCACTGATGTTTACTGTGAAAAAGTAACCTGGGTGGCTGTGCTCTGGTTCTTGAAGCTTCCATTTGGAATTGTCAAGTGACACATATCCACTTCATTGAGCAAAGAGCAAGTTGCAGTGCCACACTTAACCCCAACAAAGACAAACTGACATATTTCCAAAGGAGAACGAGAAGTATAGACAGCACCATGTGCTTTCATAATTTAAGTGAATATGTGTGTGACATAAACAGAGAGAGAGGTTGATTTTCAGGCAGGTATGAAATAAAGTGTGGTAGATTTGAGCATATAAAACTGTTTATGTCAAAAATAGTTTTTAAATTATTAGACAAAACCATTTGTAAAGAACAGACTTAGGGAGTTGATGGTATGGCTCAGTAGTAGATAATATATCTAGTGAGCACGAGGTCCTGCATTTAATTTTCAATAACCAAATGTATATGTGTATGTAATTTCTAAATATATGTAGTAGACCCAAAATAAGGATCATTAATACATGAAAATTTTGGGCTGGGAAGGTGGCTCAGTGGTAGAGCGCTTGCCTTACATGCATGAGGCCCTGGGTTCGATTCCTTAGCACCACATAAGCAAAAAAAGAAAAAAGCTGGAAGTGGCGCTGTGGCTCAAGTGGTAGAGCACTAGCCTTGAGCTGAAGAGCTGAGGGACAGCGCCCAGGCCCAGAGTTCAGGCCCCATGACCAGACCAAAAAAAAAAAAAAATACATGAAAATTTTAAACAAATGGATAATTTAAAAGCAACCATCTTAAAATGGACTAAAATGATGAGTGAGAAAACGGCAAAAATGTAAATTGAAAGGTGTTCAACTAATTAGTAATTAAAGCACTGCCACTTAAAGCAGGATATCATTTCTTACCTAGAAGATGATGACAACTTGTTTTGATGAAGGTGTGTACTACCTTACTACTCATCTTTCTTGAGACCATGGAGGCCAGCTTGGCAATGTGACTAAAAGTTTTAAATTTAGCCAGTATGATGATGCATGCCTATAATACTAACTACTCAAGAGGCAGAAGCAGGAGAATCATACATCTAGACCCCAGCCCAAGCAAAGTAATCAAGACCCCATCTCAGAAACAGACAGCAAGAACAAGGGGGCATGGCCCTAAGTAAGTAAATAAATAAGTAAATAATAAAACAGAACAAAGTCTTTTAAATCTAAAATTCCCATAGCACTTCACCACAGGTAGTCTAGCTTTAAGAACTGAAATAACTAAGAGTGTACATAAAGAGTGAGGTATAAAGCTCACTGCAGCATTGCTTATAAGAAAATGAAAATAACAATATTTAGCAGTAACAGGTTACATAAATGACTGTACAGTGGAATAGTCTGCAGCTTTTCCTTTTATTTGAAAACGTTGTAGATGTGTATGAAAACAGTCTGAAATTATATATGTCCTAATTATACATCCCCATATTAATGGCAGATTTATAGATTTGTCACCCTTTGTTATCTGCATTTCTAATTTTATCATAAGATGTATTGTTTCTAGAGTGTTTTTAAAACATAAGAAAAATCATGGCACACATTGGTCCACTTTCTACCACCAAGTTTAACTTATGCCCAGCCTCGATCATCTATCCTTAGAACAGAACTAGGCCTTTGGATACAGAAGGATTCCATTCACTCTTGCTGTGAGTCTTAACTCATGAACTCTCACCATCCCTGTTACCCACCCCCCTTTTCTTTTGCCTTTCCCAATCATTTTCGTTCTTTTTTTTTTTTAAAATTTTTAACATCTTTATAATCCCAGCTCTTCTAAAGACTAGGACCCAGACTTACTGGCTCTCACTAATCACCATCTTCCAAAATGTTATGCTAGTGTCAGCAATCCAGTTTATCCTAATGTGTAACTTGACTGTGGTTCTGCCCTTCCTGTGTCTTCTCAGATGGAGTTGCCACATTCTACCTGCTGATCAGGACAACCAGCTTCTATGCTGTATTGGGAAAGCATTTGTTCCATTGCCTCCACCACCCCTGCTAAACACCTTGGTTCCATCCCTAAACTGCTCAGCCTCCGGACACACTCTAGTATTGAGGCTGATTCTAGCTCCCTGTACTCCCCACATTTTTCTAGGCCACTGTGGTTACTTACAGTCATCCTTATACATTTCTCAGCTGTTAGATTTCTCCGAGGTATTTCTCCTTTCCTGATAAAACACAAGAAAATAAACTAATAGTTAGAAGTATGCATTTTCTGCTGCCATTCAAAGTTTGGGTGGCAAACAGTGAGAAATCCTTGGGAAACTGGCACTCGGCAGTTGTGGTTGCACTGTTAACAATAAATAGAAGCTACCGATAGAGGGCACCCTTCCTCTGCCAGGCATGGCACGGATTCCATCACTGTGCCTCCCAGTGTAGGACATAGTAGTAAATTCTCTGATTTCATAACTGTTAACTGCTTGTGTTTTCCAATGTTATATCCAGGTATTGCTTTGTTTTTCCCGGGATACGTCTGTTCTGGGTCACTTTTCATACAACAGTGCTTCACCACCAAAATCCTACATAAGAGGTAATATTTTAGTAATATCAAGGAAGTATGCTGTAAAACTACAGACTCGTGCTAGGAATGTTTGTTTATATCTTATACTGGTGTTCCTGAGTTCTAAATTGTTTCATAATTCTCCCAGGTGACAGCACCATCCCCTTAGTCCCTTCACCCTCACTTCAGTGCCCAGAGCACAGCCAGATGGTTCTCGAAGCAGCATTTCAGGGGACTATTTTTTCTTCCATGTTTGCTGTTTCCTTGGTTGTTGCTTTTGCTCTTTGCATTGGTTTTTCTTTTCCTTTAGGACTGTAAGTTTATCTCATTGATTGGCTTTAAAAATTTTCTAAGCTTTTTATAACCCTGCCCTCAAAATGTGCTACCACACTCACAAGTTTGATATAATTTGTGCACATTAGCCCTCTAATACCTATTAGTGCTTTCTTCTCCTCTTCATCACTAACAGCCTTATGGTATCACTGCTTCAATATCTCACCATTACTTGAAAGCCAAGTCAATGTAGCTGACAGCCAGCTCCACTTCTCTTTGTTAAGTGGTGTACGCAGGCCTGGAAGCTCACTACCCGAGGTCTATGGTCCTTGGGCGGCTCATGTGTCTCCTCAGTGTGACACACTTGTGCCCCAGAATGGCCCACATCATCTTGGGTTGGAGTCAGGCTTCCCCCAACTTGAGGCTCTCTTAGTTGTATTGCTTCTAAAGTGAATCTATAGAGGCCTGAAAATCTGATTATCTAATGGACTGAACTATGGTTTTAGGGCCCTCAACTAATTCTCAGTTTAAGCGAGCTAACTAGCCTCCTTGATTATCACACAATGTACCATATTTTGTCTAGCCACCATATAGTCCTTGTATATAGAAAGGTTTCCATTCCTCTATGTTTCAATTATAGGTCCTTGAAGAACTAGCCTACCACTCACCAATACTCTCCACTGAACCTCTAAGCACTTAAAGTCTGTTTTTAAAAATAGTAAATATATTCTGTTTTCCTGTGTTAGCCTGGAATCAAAAACACATGACTAAGAGATTATATCTAATATTTATTTTGTTTGCCTCTTAAATACCTAATGTAATAATCTATGTCTATTTTTTATTATTTCATTGTCACCCAGCACAAAGATAACTCTGTTGTGTCTCTACTGTAACCTAACCCGCTCATACTTCTTATTCTTCATGTTTTCTCTGCCACTACCCCTAACAAAAACAAAAAGAATTTAAATTGTTACTTTAAACCCAAGTGCAAGTGCAAATGTCATTTCAGTAGACTCAAAGGTGTTGTTGAAAAGAACTGTCAAACAGGTGGACCTGTTGCAACAATGAGAAGTACAAGTTGTCATGTCCAAAACGAGCTTTACAACGTTGGTGCCGGGGGGGGGGGGGGGGGGAGGAGAAGGATTGGGATTGGGGGGAGGGGGAAGGCTGGGAAGGGATGTGAAGGGTAAACCAAAGGAGGAGGGTGCAATGCTTGGTAAGAAATGTACGCATTATCCTGCCCATGTAATTGTAACCCCTCTGTACAGTATGTTCACAAATAAAATAAAATTAAAAAAAAGAAAGCCATACAAAGAAGAAATAAAGACAAAAAAAAAAAAAGAACTGTCAAGATAAAAGCTACCTAAGATAAGTGGTATCACTAGGGAAGGTGCTCCGAGGTAGAGTGACTACCTAATATGCACAAGACCTGGGTTCAGGCAGAATGCTCATGCCTGCAATCCTGTCTACTTAGGAAGCTGATATCTAAAGGATCCAGGTTCAAAACCAGCCCTATCCAGGTTCAAAACCAGCCCTGAGCAGAAAGTTTGGGAGAGGAGACTCCATCTGTAAAATAACCAGCAAAAAGGCAGGCTAGAGATGCTGCTGATGTAGAGTACAAATTACAAGCCATGCAAGGGTGAGGTCCTGAGTTCAAACTCTAGTACCAACAAAAATGGTGGGGGAAAGCTAATTTTAAAAACTATGTTAAACATTGGATCACAATGAACATGCTTTCCTAGAACAATTATAATTTCAAATATTCCTATCTCTGGTCCTATGAACCATTTTGGGAGCTAGAAAATATGACTATCTTATAGTTAAAATACATTTAAATTTTAACTTCTCAGCACATTTCTAAAAATACTAAGAAGATTCTGCAAAGTTTAGGACCTGGGTTAATAAATAGGATTGTTTATATTTGCAGAGTAATTTTATGTTTATAAATAGATTCCTCCCAAATTTTTAAGTAGCTTGAAAGCATTTGTTTATATTTTGATTTTAATTCACCTCAAAGTTTGCTAATGTTGGCAGATTAGGGGCTGGCGGATTTTCAGATTTAATTCCATATCATGAAATAAAATAGACTAGTTTTTAAATTTCTATTACTTATTACTATACTTACAGAGCATTAATTTAAATTTGTATTTTACTTATTCATATTGAAACTCTCTTTCTTACAGGAAAACTAGGATTAGAGGAATATGCTGTCTTTTATCCACCAAATGGTAAGAGTAAAGCAATGGCTTCCTCTAGTGGGAAGTGAGAAAATTACAACTTTCATATTAAGAATGTGACTTTAATTTATCACCTAAAACAAGCCTTCTATAGACTCTTTCTACATTTGTGCTAGGTTTGTGCTCAGCCATATACTTTCTGGTTTTCCTTAGGACATAGTAAATTTGTGGGAAAGCTGAGCTTAAGTCCAGGGCACTGAGTCTTCCTATGAAGAACATTAACTAGTTCGATAGGACCTTCCCCCTGACATTGTTGGAAGGTCAACATGGAATGAATCACCTTGACCAGCGTGGCATTTAGGAAATGCAAAGATTATAAAGAAAGACCACTGAAGTAGTCTTATTTTGATTATATGAAGTGATCATATGATCTCATAGTTAATATTTAGGTTCTAGCCATGCCTTTGAGCTGCTTAGACAGTTTTTAAGATATACTTCTTGGGAAAGCATTATATAGTGTCCTAATAATGATAATGTTAAGTTGCATCCTAAAGTTCTTTTACCCCAGCAGAGTTAAAAACATGGGCTTTGTAATCCAGCAGACCTGGGTTCAGATCCCAGTTCTACCAACTCCCTCTATGACCTTGGGTATGTTACATGACTTCTGTGAGCTTCAGATTCATCAATGGTAGCATGTGGATAATAGATTAAGTGAGATGCAATATGGAAACCATTCGCACAGTGCCTGCCGTGTAGTGAGTGCTGGGAGAAGGGAGGTGTAGCAAGTGTGCTGACTTGTCACCCAGTAAGCTTAACTTCCTTGCTTTCACAGCACCTTTTCAGTGTAGTGTCCCGTTCCCTTCCTCCCTTGCACTCCTGCCCTGCTTCAGATGCCTCACTCTCACTCCGCTTCTCTGCTTTTCCCACAGGGCCTAGGGGCTCCCGTCCTCTTTCATGAGTCTGTCTGTATTTGTTCATTACACTAACATTTCTAGCTCTATTTCTCACCTCTCCTGTGGTGACGTCAAGCTTAAATGGCCCCAACTTAATATATTTTCTTTCTTTACTCCCCAAAAGAAGAAAAAAAATCTCAATTAAAAAATAAGACCCACCATCATTATCTATTCAGTAACTCAGGTCCTAAAACCTGTTAGGCCAGCTAGCTTCCTTTCAGTTTTGTCCCTCATTAAATAAGTCACCACAACCTGTTTCATCTTCCATATACATCTGGGACCCTCTCTTCCTAGTCATAGCTGCCACCTTGCCCTCTTTCAGGCTCTACCATCTCTAGCTTACTAAGAGCAGCCTTCATCTAGATGGCCTCATCTTCTTTCACTAATCAGTATGAGTTGAACAGCTCAAGTGAAAATCAGAAGACTGTTCTTTTCCTAAAAGTCTTCTTAATGTTTCTGGGATGCTTAACATCCAAGCTTCTCAGTATATTACATATATATATGTACATACATATATACATACACACACACATACATATGAACACTCAGATGCACATACATACATTCAAAAATATGGGTCTCTCCAGACTGATTCTCGCCAGTCTGTCTCTTAGCTTCATTTTCACCATTTCATTTCACATCAGTAGCAAACTTTTTTTTATTATTTTTACACACAGCCACATACTCTCACAACAGTATTGAAGCACTGTCCTGTTTCTACCTCATCACTTTGTCTGTCCCCAAGCTCATAGCCGATCATTGTCAAGGCCCAGTTCAGAGATAACCTTCAGCATGAAGCTTCCTAGAACACCCTGCCTGCCTCTCGGCGCACACACTGCCTGGTGAGGAGACCTTGGGCATCTCTTACTGTGTTATCTTGACATTGCTGGGGGGTTTTTTGTCTGTTTTTTTGTTTTGGGTCCGGTCATGGGGCCTGAACTCTGGGTCTGGGCGCTGCCCCTCAGCTCTTCAGCTCAAGGCTAGCGCTCTACCACTTGAGCCACAGCGCCACTTCTGGCTTTTTTCTTTTTGCTTATGTGGTGCTGAGAACCCAGGGCCTCATGCATGCAAGGCAAGCGCTCTACCACTGAGCCACCTTCCTAGCTCCCTCACTCTTCTTATAAGGATCATATTCATTGTCTTGTGTGCCTGCTGAAGTGTCCATTATGTCAACTTAATAAGTCAACTAGAGATTTGACAAGAGGTTTCATTAAATCTGCAACTCAAAAGTAAAAGCAGAAACATTTCTTCTAGATTTTATGGATTGGCTTAGAGTCACTCCTTTAAGGTTTTGTCAGGCCATTTACAACTCTACCTTAGTCTTCATGTCCTTTTTTTTACAGGTCCTAAAAGCCAGTCAGAGATGAAAACCTAAGGTCTTTTCAGGTCTCTTCTAGATCCCTCTGTATCCTGTACACAGGAGCTTTTTGAAGCACTTATTCTCTCATGCAGCTCCTGTCTGAGACTGCTCCTTCCCATGCTTTCCAGTCTGTCTAGCACTTGCCCCTCAGTTACTCCTATTCCTCAGGTGCTATAGGTAGTGTATTCACCTTGAAATTCACCTTGAAGCAAGGTGCTTCAGTCGTAAGGGTAAATCGGAGCCACACTCTCAGGTAGCTACTAGACAGGACAAAACACGGACAAGTTTTGTTGTTGTTTTGTTTTTTCACACAAGCAAGCTAACAGGATTGTGAGCTACTATGGCTGCTACATGGCTGCTGCCAGACTGGAGAATGGTGTATGGAGGTAGTAAGTTAAAATACTGTAGTGCTTTCGTACCAAGATTTCCCCTGGCTACTAGAAGATTATCGGATTCTAGTGACCAAAAAAGTTGACTCTATCATGCCTATCAGCTTAACCTCTGCTTTAAGGAGGGGAGGGAATGAGTTTGGGAGTTCCTTACCCCACTCATCTAAGTAACAGATCTCTAGTTGCTGATTAATACCTTTAAATCATCAACCTGCCTGTTATGTAGAATGCAACTGCAGTAAAACCCAATCCCAAGGAGTACAGGACTTTATTGCTTCTTGACTTTTGGCTAAGATCAAGTGGAGAACAGGACTTTAATAGCTTTGATGATAGATTTATCCAGGAAATAGGAGCATGAATGCATAGTCTGTTCAGTGAACAATGCTGAATAAATGCATGAGGGAATGACTATGGAAGAGTTCAGAGGAACAAGAACAGAAGCAAGATTTTTTTTAAGGAAAAATACACACAAATCTGGGTGAGACGTATTACAAGTGACTTCTAAAAACTAATTTATTAATAGTGTTTGTCTTTTATACAGTAGAAAAAAATTGCTAAAAAACATTAGATAGAGAGGTTTCAGAGCTTTGAAGCAGTGGTCAACCAGAGGCCATTCCCACAACGCATAACACACACACACACACACACACACACACACACACACACACACACACACACACACACACACACACACACACACACACACACACACACACACACACACACACACACACACACACACACACACACACACCCCCTCAGAGGCCATTCCCACAGCATATACACACACACACACGCACGCACGCACGCACACACACCCCTCAGAGGCCATTCCCACAGCATATACAACACACACACACACACACACACACACACACACACACACACACACACACACACACCTACCTCTCTCTCCTCCCAGGGAACAGCTGGCTGAAGATTGTTCCAACCCCTATGGAGGAAGGCAGTACTGTCAGCTTCCTATACAGCTCTCCAGACAGCCTCCTAGAGCACTAACCAAAAAGAGTAACAAAGCCAGGTGCCAGGGACTCATGCCTAGAATCCTAGCTACTTAGGGGGATGAGATCTAAGGGACTGTGGTTTGAAGCTACCCCTGGGCAGGAAAGTTCATAAGACTCTTATTCCAATTAACCACCAAAAAACTGGAAATGTGGGTCAGGTGGTAGAGGAATAGCCTTGAGTGAAAAAGCTAAGGAATGGTGTCCAGTCCTTGAGTTTAAGCTCTAATAGTGGCACACACACACACACACACACACACACACACACACACACACACACACGAAATGATATAATCTTGTCTCTTTGCAGGTGTAAAGTTGATAAAGAGCAATGCACTGTGACATTTATAATAAAAAAATCTACTTAAAATATAAATTCAGGCATAAATAGAAAACATAAATGTTATTTGAAGTTCAATTTTTAGATTGACATTTAATATATGTTTACATTTTAACTACTGAATTCTAACTATGATAAGGTATTAAGGACATAGTCTGAAGTTTTAATTTAAACAGATAATGGATATGGTTAAAAGCAATTTACCCATTGTCTTATCTCTACTTGTACTGATGTTTTAGTTATATAGAATACATAATAGTTATATAGAATATATATAGAATAAAAATAAATAGAGGAAACAAGTATTTCAACAAATGAGTGAAATAAATTATATTATAGAGTCCAAAATGAGGAGGGAGGTAGTTGATGTAAATCATCTGTAAGCATTATAGATAGTGGTAATACTGTAGAGAAAACATTTGGTAAGTGTGAAGCATGTTCACTGTGTCATTTTCTGATCCTGTTTGCTATTTCTGTCTTACCTAATTCAAGACTTATTTTTGTTGACAATTTTATCATTTGGCGCTTTGGCAAAGGCATGTTAAATCATCTCTTTATACAGTTACTCAAACAGAATAGGCAATTTTTTCTGATGCCTAAGAGAAGGCAGAATCTTAAAACAATCACTCAGAGCAGACTTGTGCAACTTGGAGGTCAGATCCAAGATGTGTCCAGCACCCTAATGCCTGTTGGAAGCACACTCTTGGGTGGTAGCCAGGTGGCTGAAACATGACCCTTGAAAGGCTGAAGTGATGAGAGGCAAAGGAAAGGATTTGGAAAAAAAACTGGCCAAGAACATGACTGCCTCCGAGATCAAAGAAGTGTTCTAGGAGGTATGCACACTGAGTGTTAATGGATTCTTCACTGCTTCTTAGATCACCTGCTTTTATTTGCAAGAATTTTATTTCATGCCTCCTCAACAAAGCAGACTATACAGCCCCTTTTAGAGCCATAAGCCCTGGCTAATCTTGGTTAAGCTGAAGTATACCCTTATGTAATTCAGGCAAAAAAAAATAAGAGAGAAAGAAATAGAAAATAAGAGACATTTTCTTAAGTTTAAGCTCATACTTAATATGTACACTCTCTGTAAAAGCATAAAACAGCTGTGAGCTATTGAGCATCTGTGGTGGAATACACATTATACTGGCACACTTAAAATATGCTAACCTTCCATGCTTAGTTGCAACCCAGTGAGCTTGATTTTGTTTATCTGCATTTTCAGAAATAAAAATTAGATTCAGAAAGTTAGATAAAGTCACACAGAATATGAACTCACATTCTGAATTATTGAAAGCCACCTCCAATTCCATATCTTAGTTACTTATTCAGAAATAAATTTTATGCTTTAATATTTTATTTATGTCTTTATTACAGTTATAAATGCTCAAATTTCCATTGTTAACAATATGTGTTGAACATCTAGAAGGATATTGAAATTAAGATATACTGTGGAATATGATCCTTGTTTATCACTAATGCTTATGTATCAGCTACTGATTTCAGAACTTGGGGAAAGTGTAGTGAAAACATGATTAACCACGAGTAGTCATAATATGTATGTCCCTTTGTGCTGTTTACAGTTTACTAATTTGTTCATTGTGAGCTTCCTTCTTAGGGGCCTTGCTCTGAGATTTTAATATTGTAGAAGATGGAAAAAGTAATAATAATGTCTTTCTTTCTGGTACAAACCTTTTCATTGAAATGTTTCTTTAGAAGTGAGGCTCAAGTGATAGAATGCCAGGCTTGCGTGAAAAAATATATAAAGGATAGCACTCTGGCCCTGAGTTCAAGCCTCAGTACCAGAACAAAAACAAAACAAAAGGTATTGGCTCACATGGTATGTATGGTGATAGGAAAGCAGTGTTCCTCGGGTTGCTTAAGGACAGGTTCAAGGTTTGGAATTCCACTCTGTATACTCCTGAACAATATTACAAAGCTGATAAGAGTTTCATAAATGCAGAGAAAATGTCATATTTATTTTAATATCTCCAGAGGCCACAGATTAGGCTTTGAAATATTGGTTAATTGGACAAGGAAGAGCTCAGTACGTATTTGGTGGGTAGATGAATAATCACTGAGAACCATGGTATTTTTCATGATCTCTTCAGTATTTTCAGAAGATAATGAGCTTTTCCAAAGGTTGGTTGAGGAGCTGAAGGCTTGCAGAATAATGTGATGATTGCGATGTCATGTAGAACCATAGGCAGAGTTCATCAGAGCCTGATTATAGGCCCGACAGAAGGGAAGACAATAAAGGTTAAGAATGGTAGAAGCAGATTCTTTAGGGTTTTGTATGCTTATTATTCAAGCATTTGATAAGTATCTGTCTTGTTCTGTGCTTGTCTCTGGGAATAGAGGTAAATAAGGAATAGTTTCTATGCTTAAAAGATTTGCTGGTAGGAAGAAAAGTAAAATCTGATTATAGGAGAGAGCAAGATAGGGGAGGAAAGTAACATGTTGGATATTGATTTTGTATAAATGTTGTACTATGTTACATTCATTATCTTTTTTTTTTTTTTTTTTTTTTTTTTTTTTTTTAAAATAAGTTTTTTATTTTGTGAAAATACTGTACAGAGGGGTTACAATCACATGATCAAGGTAATGAGTACATTTCTTTTTTTTTTTTTTTTTTTTTTTTTTTTTTTTTTAAATTGTATTTTATTTTATTTGAGAACATATTGTACAGAGGGGCTACAATTACATGGGCAGAATAATGCATACATTTCTTACCAAGCATTGCAGCCTCCTCCTTTGTTTACCCTTCACTTCCCTTCCCTGCCTCCCCCCTCCCCCCACCCAATTTTACCCCCCTCCCCCCACCCAATTATACCCCCCTCCCCCCCCCCCACACCGACATTGTAAAGCTGGTTTTGACATGACATTTTGTACTTCTCATTGTTGCAACAGGTCCACCTGAATCCTTAAACGACTTGTTTGTCCCCATCTCCTCCACATGATGTACTGACATCAAATATAGTGAAAGCGGGGGTTACACTGTGGGGGAGGGACATACAAAGCAACAAAGAAATAATCTTATAAATGCATTAGAAACACATGCATGAAAGAAACGAAAACATTAAAATACATATTTAAGGGTTCATTTTCCTAACATCACATTATCTGGCCTTTTCCGCTTGACTCATACCTATACTAGATATTGCAAATAAGGGAGACCATGGGACCTATGCTTCTTTGGGCCTGGCTTACTTCACTTAATATAATTTTTTCCAAACCTTTCCATTTCCTAACAAATGGGGAAATGTCATTCTTTCTGATGGAGGCATAGAATTCCATTGTGTATATATACCACATTTTCTTGATCCATTCATCTACTGAGGGGCATCTGGGTTGGTTCCATATCTTAGCTATGGTAAATAATGCTGCAATAAACATAGTTGTGCTGGTAGCTTTAGTGTGGTTTTGTTTGTAAACATTTGGGTAAATGCCCAAAAGTGGGATTGCTGGATCATAGGGGAGATCTATGTGAAGTCTTTTGAGGAACCTCCATACTGCTTTCCAAAGTGGTTGAACAAGTTTACATTCCCACCAACAATGAAGTAAGGTTCCTTTCTGTCCACATCCCCTCCAGCATCTGTTGTTATTAGAGTTCTTGATTTTTGCTGTTCTAACTGGAGTGAGGTGATATCTCAATGTTGTTTTGATTTGCATTTCTTTTATGGCTAGGGATGTTGAACATTTCTTCATGTGTCTATTGGCCATCCTTCTTTCTTCTTCAGAGAAGCTTCTCTTTAAGTCTTTCGCCCACTTATTTATTGGGCAGTTGTTTCTTTGAGGATTTGTTGTTGGGTGGTTTAATTTTTTGAGTTCCAAGTATATTTTAGATATGAGACCTTTGTCCGTTGTATGGCTAGTAAAGATCTTCTCCCAATCGGTGGGCTTTCTATTGATCTTGCCAGCTATGTCATTTGCCCTGCAGAAGCTCTGCAATCTTATGCAATCCCATTTGTCCAACCTTTCTTTGATTTGTTGTGCTTCCGGGTCTCTATTCAGAAAATTTCGACCTGAGCCAAGGAGACCTAGGGTTTCTCCTATTCCATCCTGTAATGTTTTCAGAGTGTCTGCTTTGAGTTCAAGGTCTTTGATCCATTTGGAGTTGATTCTGGTGCAGGGTGATATATAAGGATCTAGCTTTAGTTTTCTACATGTAGTTAACCAATTTTGCCAGCACCATTTACTGAAGAGGCTGTCTTTCTTCCATTCTATTGTTTTAGCTTCCTTATCGAAGATTAGATGGCTATAGGTCTGTAGGTTCATTTCTGGGTTTTCAATTCTATTCCATTGGTCCTGAGGTCTGTTCTTATGCCAATACCAAGCTGTTTTGATTACTATGGCTTTATAGTAGAGTTTGAAATTTGGTATTGAAATTCCTCCAGCAGTGTTCTTTCCGTTGAGGAGCGTTTTTGCTATTCGGGGTCTTTTATTGTTCCATATGAATTTTTGGATTGCCTCCTCTATTTCCTTGAAGAATGAGGGTGGAATTTTGATAGGTATCGCGTTGAATTTGTAGATAGCTACATTCATTATCTTATTCAAGCTTCATCATCTCCTTGGTATTGTCACTGCTTTCAAGGTGAGGCAGAGTGTAAATACAAATGGAGGCCCACCTACAGTAAGCTTGAATAGTAAAGGTTTTAAGTCAGATTAATATACCATTGGTCTACTTTATTTTCTTGCATTGACAATGATGTCTTCATAACAGTTTGGAAGGCAGGTTCAAATGCAGAATTCTCCTACAGCTCACCACCCCTTCTCACCTTATATAGGTTTGATGCTTCCACAAATAGTCACACTTTAGCCACCTTTGTGTCCTGGGGTATATACTCATCAGGAGAACAAGGAAGCAGGGGGAGCTGATGTAGGGGCCTCTGGGATGGGAACTTCAGAGTCAGAGCTGTGAACTCTAAGGAAAGACATGGGCTCTGGGTGTCAATTCAGCCCAAGCAGGGCCCTCAGCCCAAGCAGCCTCTCGTAGTCTTACATGTCTATAGGCAGAAAGCACTGTGGCGAGAATTGCATGGCTGTATGCACAGAGCAGAGCCTCCACTAGTTGGGGCAAGTGCGTTCACCCAGGAGTACACAAGTCATTAATGCTTAGGGGTGAGGCTAGGAGACTGTCAGGACAATTTTTCTAGGAGCCATAGTGTATAAAAATCTTGAAAGGTGAATGAAATACCAGGCTGGAGGTAGAGGAAAGCATTGCCTTATGGCCAGGTCCTATGCTCAGGGGCTGAAGAGGTGGTAGACAAATGTTTGAGAGGGTTACAATCTTATTTGTAAGACAGTGAAGAGAAATGAAGCTTCCAGCATTAATTGAAGAGTTAACTGTCCTACAAGGACATTTAGATCTCAGATGTAAGGGAGAATTAGATAGCAAGAGTGGCTCGCTGACTGATAGAGCGAGGTAGAGTCATTTATAGAAATGGTGTCCAAGTTGTACACCAGTAGCTCAAACCTGTAACTCTAACTATTCAGAAAGAAGCTGAGTTCCATGGGCTGGGAAGGTGACTCAGTGGTAGAGTGCTTACCTTGTATGCATGAGGCCCTAGGTTGGATTCTTTAGCACTACATAAGCAGAAAAAGCCAGAAGTGACGCTGTGGCTCAATTGGTAGAGCACTAGTCTTGAGCTGAAGAGCTGAGGGACAGCGCCCAGGCCCAGAGTTCAGGACCCACTACTGACCAAAGAAAAAGAACGCTGAGATCCAGATGGCAGTTTAAGGCAGACCAGGCAGAAAAGCCCACAGATTCATCTCCAAGAGTAACCAGTCAGGCTAGAGGCATGGCTCAACTGGTGGAGTACCTGCCAAGCAAGAGTCAAAGTGCTGGATTGTAGATTAATATTAAGAATACTTGTAGAGGGAAAATGAGAAAATTATGACAGGATCTTAAAGAGAACTATTCAAGAAGAATAAAAATAGAGAGAGAGAGAGAGAGAGAGAGAGAACCTAAGCAGCAGAAGTTTCAAAGAGGCAAGGAGTCTGACCTGCAGGGTGGTCTATATACCATGGTAAGGTCAAGTTTGTGAAGGACCTTTCAACTGCTGCAAAGCCATTAACTGTGCTACAGAGGAGACCCCTGGATTAGCTATTGGAAGTTAGGGGGTGTGGAGATGAAAAGCCTTCTACACTACTTAAGGTTATTGAGAAACTGAAGGGAGAAAATACAAATATTCTTTTTTAAAGTTAACCTTGGCTTAAAAGAAGGAGAAAAATTTTACATTTTAAGAAAAAGGATCTGGAATTTTTGATGATGATGGTTGTGGTGGTGATGATGATGATACGTAAACATACTACAATATCTCTAGCTGAAAGTTGGTAGAGACTGAAGATATGGGAATTTCTGTAAGACCACCCATGTTTTGCCTTCTTGCCTCCGTTAGTCGGAATAAGAAACAGATCTCACCGCTGTCTACCTTATGGCTGGCTGTATGCAGCAAGCATATCAGCTTACAACAGCAGTGACCTGAAGCCCAGCACTTCCACGCCACCCTCTCTGGTGATTCTCACCCACACAGCTTCAATGTCTTTTATCAGGAAGGTTTCCTCTGTCCTTCCCCAGCCTGGGCCGCAGCCTCCTGCTTCTTCCCTGCCATTATTTCTTACCATAGCACTTGATCACTATCTGACACGATTTACTTATTGTGTTACAGTTGTACTTTCCCTAACAAAAGGTCAGCTCCAGTCCTTAGAATAGTATCCCACACATAGTAGAGGCTTAATATATACTTGTTGACTGATGTCCACGAAGGCAGAATTCCAAAGCAAGGGTTGGTAACCTTTTTCCATGGCCAGCCACATGGTAAATACTTTAAGTTTTGCTGGCCACTAATTTCCTCTGTCCCACATTATTATTATTATTTGCTTGTTGGTTGTTTAAATAGTCCTTTAAGAATTAAAAGGCAGTCTTAGTTGACAGGCCCCAGTGCCGAGTGCCCTTAGCTTGCTCACTGTGAAAATTATGGAAGCAGGATTCGGAATGCAGGTAAAGATGTTAGCGCCTAAAAAGGAAGGGGGTATGTCTCCCTTGGAAGCAGAAAGTGAGGGGAAAGAATGAAGGATAAAGGACAGACAAGTCAGAGAGCTCCTGTAGTGACTTTACCCTCTGAAGGCCGGAAGTAAGGTCTGCAGGCAGGTGTTTCATACTAGATAAGTGGAAAGGTCTTGAAAGAATAGAGTGGCTTGCCAAGTAGAGCTGAACAAGAAAACGGATAAGCAATGCTGTGTCCAGCCAAAGCTGGACGATGTCAGTCTGTTCACTGTGCTCTAAGACTAGAAGAACATGGGGACCTGAGAGCCTGGGAATTACTACATGCAAAAGCTGAAGAGCCCAGCTGCCACAGTGAGGCCACTGGCTCAAAGTTTTATTTTTTACAAAATTACTTCTAGAAACAAATACGAAATTGTTTATAAAAGTTAATATCAACAATTTGCTTTTGTTACAAGCCTAAGCTATTGATTAATGACTCATCTAGAGCCATTATCTCATTTAACTCTTTTAAGTAGGCTCTAGCATTATCTCTAACTTACAGATAAGAAAAATGAGGCTTAGGGCAGTTAGGAAAATTGCCCAAAGGCACTTGAAACTTTCAAGTGACAGCCACTGATGAGCCAAGCAGTCAGGCCGACCCAGCCTTGCTTTTTCATCTGTTGCAGTAGGGTACTGATTAATGAGCTGATACTAACAAGAAAAGAGGTTTCCAGTGACAATTACTGCTCTCACCCTGCCTTATTCTCCGTTTTTTATATTCCCTTAGATGAGGACATAGATAGTGTCTATATCAAATTTTACTGTAATGTGGAACCTGGAAGAATAGGGACCACAGATAACAGAATGAGAACCCAGAATTATCTCCAACTGCAATGGTTCAAAAACATAACAGAGATAAGAATGCAATCCTTTCTTGAAGTCCAAAAACAACTGTCCAGATGGGCCAGCTTTGCTGTGGATCCACAGGGAGGGAAGATGCTTGGACTGTAGCTTGTCCAGAGGGAAATAAAATGGAGAAGTTCCTTTGAAAAACATTTTAAGAAACTCAGTCTTAGAGAAAAAAAATCCCTGATTGTTATGGGGCAAAGGAGACAGAAAACATTTGTGAATGTTTACATGTACTGTGGAAAATAAATTAGTAATCTTTGTAGTCAAAATTAGGTGTACAACATAGGCATTGAAGAGAGCCAGAATAAGAAATAACCATTCCCAAATAAAACTGTTCAAATTGTACTGGTTATATTGGAAATTAATGTGCCCTCTGTTGCTGGGCACCTTACATATTGTAAACTGTTACCTATTACTTCATAAAACAGTCTAGATAACCTGCCAACAAGAAGTTTTTGCCTTAAAACAAAACACTTCTATACTATTTTTCAAGGATGTAAACTTCTCAGCTTCTGTACTGATTTCACATTGATTTAGTTTACTGTTAGATATGCAGTAGAAGCTGAGCCTGTGGCTAGTGCCTATAATCCTAGCTACTCAGGAGGCTGAGAGCTAAGGATCATGGTTCAAGGCTAGCCCGGCCAGGAAAGGCCATGAAGCTCTTTTTTTTTTGGGGGGGGGGTCGGGTGGGTCCTAAACTCTGGGCCTGGGCACTGTCCCTCAGCTCTTTAGCTCAAGGCTAGCGCTCTGCCACTTGAGCCATAGTGCCACTTCCAGCTTTTTTTTTCTTTGTGCTTATGTGGTGCTAAAGAATCGAACCCAGGGCTTTATGCATGCTAGGCAAGTGCTCTATATCACTAAGCCACTTTCCCAGCCCATCCATGAAACTCTTACCTCCAATAAACCACCAGAAAACCAGAAGTGGCACTGTGGCTCAAGTGGTACAGTGCTAGCCTTGAGCTGAAGAGTCAAGGGACAGTGCTCAGGCCCAGAGTTCAAGCCTCATGACCACCACCACTATATATATATATATATATATATATACACACACACGTACATACACATATATATATACATACACATACATATATGTATATATATATACATATTTATATATGTATTATGGTTAGCATGCTGAGGTTAAACTTGGAATATTTTTTGACAACATATATGTGTATAGAATCCTTGCCAGATACTGAATCGGTACTATGTTCCCAGCAATATTTCTTCTAAACTGCTCCCATGATACAACTTTTAGTAGTGTTGCTAAACACTGCTGTTTTCTGTAAAGTGATAGTAATAAAGATGTGCCTGGAAAAGCTCAGTAATCTCTTCACAGATTAAATTCTAATAAACAAGATGAAGTTGTTTCAGAAATAACACCGTCTATTGACTTTGAGGCCATTGTTTTAGTGCGCAAGTATGTGTATATATATATATATATATATATATGTATATATATGTATATATGTATATATATACACATATATATACACACATATATATATGTGTATATATATATATATATAGACAAAATATTTCATCAAATATATCACCAAGTTTTTATTACATGGATAAAATTTTCAGTTTTTGTCCTTTGAACAGCCTAATAAATACATATATCCTACTCATTGAAAACAAATATTCTTTTTTTTTAGGTGTAATCCCTTTTCATGGATTTTCCATGTATGGTAAGTTAGGCTTGAAAATATTCATTATTCTTATTACATTTTGGAAATTTAAACATAAAAATAATACTGCATATCACACCATCCACACATTTAACATTTTAAAGTATTGAGTTTATTTTATAACATATCCTTTTTTTAAAAAAACTGAAAATAGTCATGAGAATTGTGTGGGTGAAGTATCTTGGCAAACTAAAATAGAACATACTATGAAAGTTGTAAACTTTACCATCTTCTATAGAATTACACATATTAATATTTAGCTCTAAGAGTATAAAGTCCAGTTACATGAATTCCTGAACAATTCTCAAATGAGTCTTTTTAAAAAATAATATGTCAGAAAAAGTCTGAAGTGGGGGGCCTCACAAAGTTCAAGATCGTGATTTCTCCAGACTGTGTACAGTGAACACACAGCAGCCGTTACATGCCAGCACTGAGCGCCTCAGGCATGCGGGTGCAGGCGTGGAGTCAGAGTGCAGCAGACTTGCATGTCGTCCAGGAGGAATGGAGGAAGCTTAACAAAGCTAACAAGCAGAGGGATTCCCTGCACTGTAATGCCACGCAATTTTGAGGTTTTCATGTGTTCCGTCTAAACTTAATGTTGTCTCCTTTATTTCTACCCATTAACTTCAGAATACACAGGAATATTTTGTAACAGGAATCAGCAGTAAACTAAACTAATATTTGCCTTTATAAACTGTGTGTGCAGCATCAGACAGTCATGGTGAATGACCTAATACACAACTTTAAAACTAGCGTGCAGTGAAAAGAATGCAAGGCACTTAGGGACTTTACCTGATGCTATCTTGATGCTATCAGTCACAGACTTGAATTACAGCATACTCTGTTATCTTGAGCCATCAAAATTTCATAATGAAACATACAACATGATAATGACTTCTAGCATAAGCAAAATTTAAAGTGGTTAAGAATATAAACTTCTACCCTAATAATAAAAATATTAGCTCTTGCAGGATACAGTGGCTCAAGCCTGTAATCCAAGCTACATGAGAAGTGGAGATTGGATGATCACAGTTTGAGGCCAACCCTGGCATAAAAGTTTATGAGAGTACATCTCAACCAATGCCTGTCAGCTCCAGCGGACACAGGGAACCACAAGAAAGAGGATCACAGCCCAGACAGACCAGGCAGAACATAAAGCAAAGTCCTGCCTCAAAAATAACCAATTGTAAAAGGGCTGGAGCATGGCAAGGCCATGAGATGAATCCCCAGCACCAAAAATAGAATAAAAAGGCCTTTTATCCTTTCAGTAATTCTAGCTGCAGGAATTGTTCAACTTACTTAATTTTTAAAATTTCTCAAGTTAATTGAAGGCCTTGATTCTAAAAGCTATTATAATGCATCTTATATTTAATTCACCTTACCTTCAGAGTTAAAAGTGTTTGAAAAGTAGCTAGAATTCTTTGGGACACAAAGTAAAACAATCGTCCTTCTGAAGGCTGAGATAAGAGAACTTCAAGTTAAAGGCCAGCCTGGGTGATCTAATGAGAGCCCATCTCAGAATGAAAAAAGCAGAACGAATTGTCAAATTGTTAACTTGCTGATAGAGCTTTTTATTTCTTTTTTAAAAAGATTTGACCACATGTAGCTCTTTGAAATTACTTGGAAGTTTTACTATTCCCACATAATCCCCTTACATCATTCTTAATCTACTGTTAACTTGGGAATATAGTATTTGTAACTTAACACTTGCTTTACAGTTTTTAACTGAACTTCCCTACATGCATATATATGTACACACACACATATACATATATATCCTTTTCAAAATTAGAAAACAATGTATGGTTTGCAACCTGATTGACTGTGGTTACTATGTGATGTTTGTTTCCACGTTTGCTCTTCAGTATTCTCAGGAGCTGTTTTTCTTGCAGTTGCGCCACTCTGCTTTCTGTACCATGAACCTTACAAATTATATCAGATATTCCGAGAGATGTATGTTCGCTTTTTCTTCAGACTCCATTCCATCTCTTCTCATCCTTCTGTAAGTTCATAAAGAGTAATATCAACTCAAACTTGAGTCTGCTCTTTCTGTGAAGAAAAGCCTCCTCAAATTAAGAACAAATGGTAATCCGTGATGGCATGCCTCCTTCAACTGAACTTAATCTTTCTATATTAAAAGAAAAACCATAGAGTGCCTACATTGTTTTCCTTGACAAAGATGTTACCCTGGGGTTGGACGTGTGGCTTAACTAGTAAAGCACGAACCAGTGAGTGAAAGCATCAGGTACCAAGTTCAAGTTCTGGTCTCCAAAAAAAATAAATAAAAACATGCCTCTCCTTATCTATGAAGTAAGGTCGGCACTCCATCACCTGAGTGCCATAAGGAAGTCTGTACAGCACCAGGTACTTCTCAGCTAGTGCTCAGCAAAGAAATGGCTGCTTTTGTTGTTATTGCTTCTTTCATAATGAAAATCAGATTTGTCTTATTTGTCAGTTTCAGTTATTGTACTAGTATTAGCCTCACTCTGAGAGAGGGAAAAGCATAATTACTGACTGTGGAAAGGTTTGTTTTCTGCTCCCTCACCTCCTGAACTAACTGGAGGCAAGCAGTGTTTACCGTGTCCACTTATGCTGCTCCCCTGTGGATCTGCTTAGTTCTGCTTGTGGGTAACTGGGCAGCCTCTCCATGAAAAATATTCCGTTGGAATGTACATTAAGCCTACCAAACTACTCTGAAGAAAAGATCATGTTACTGCTACTAAATCAAATAGCTAGGTTTTTGTCCCCCAAGTTTAAGACTATGTATTCCTACCCCAGCCAGTATCCTTGTCTCCAGTTCTGCTCTCTAACATTGCTTGTGAATGTTAGCAAACAACAGAATTCCAAGATGGCACAGATAAACATTCAGAGCACTGACAAGTGAATCTGATTTAGTTTTCGTACATTAATAATCACAATATTCTATCTTCTAACAGTTCACAGTATCATATTTTACCTTCCTACTGTACATCTTGGATGCTTCAGAATTTTAAAGCAAAAGAAAAACCTGGGGCTGGGAAGGTGGCTCAGTGGTAGAGCACTCGTCTTACATGCTCAAGGCCCTGGGTTCAATTCCTCAGCACCACATAAGCAAAAAGAAAAAAAAGCCGGAAGTGGCGCTGTAGCTCAAGTGGTAGAGTGCTAGCCTTGAGCTGAAGAGCTGAGGGACAGCGCCCAGGCCCAGAGTTCAGGCCCCATGACCGGACCCAAAAAAAAAAAAAGAAAGAAAAGAAAAACCTGCTACACAAAGCACACCCCTCATAGTTTTCCAGGGTGCTGCACTGAAGCCTGATGAAGAGAAACTAGGGATCTCTCTTCTGTATCTTACAGCTAGCCCTGAGGTATCCATTTTCAGCTAATTGATTGGGCCAGCCCTGCCTCTACCCTTTCTTTATTTAGCAGAATAAAGACAGGAGGTTGGCTCCTTACCTGGCTTGCAACCAGAGTGAATCATGTAGAGCCTTAACAGCCTGATTTCCTTAGAAATGCACAAAGAGGATTGAAACTTCCTTACTGGGATCAACCCCAGGGAATCCTGACTTACAAGAAAGACTTCATTAGAAGTTGTCAAGTTATAACACACTTGGAAAAAAAATCTGCTTAAATTGATGTCTGATTTTTTTAAATACAATATCCATTTTAAGAAGTAGATCTACCAAGCAAGCAAACAAAGCAATCAGACATTCTGGTTTTATAATTTCCTGATGCAAATTTCAAGCAGTCAGCAAACAGGATTTTTCCTAGTACAGATTTGAAAGAAAGAATGAGAAGAACAGGAAGTATTTTCCCCAAAGAGTGAGTGTAGGGGGGAAAGCACTTATGGGGACAGAGTAAACAAAGCTCCTGCAGTGCTGGGGAAATACCTGGAAATTGGCATGCATCAAGAAAGTAGCAGGTTTTCTGTAAAATAATGTTAGCCTTCGACTCCCCAGCTGTTACCTAGGGATATACATGGGTGCTGATTGTGGTTAAAAAGTGACTCAGCAGATCCCTAAGTGTGACTGTTCATAAAGAACGATAAAATACAGTGTGAATATTCATATTGTATTTGAGTAAGTTGCTGGCATACTGAACATTTGAACATTAAATTATTTGTCTTTGATTGTAACCAGGGCATTGTATCCCTCTGTTTGCTGTTTGAAACCCTTCTTCAAACATATCTCCCCCAACTCTTTTATCATCTGCGGGAAATTGGGGCTCAACCGTGAGTATTTTTCTCTCTCTGCAGCAAGTTTGTTACCATGGTGAAATTTAAATACAGAAAGCTCTTTTATCATTATGGCAAATTACATATGGAGATGTAGTAATTCTTTAGGGAAATTAAACCAGCAATTTTCCCAATAAAACAGTAATTATAAAATAATAAAATTGTAACTATCCTGTGCAGAAATTTCCTGGAAGAGAACTGGAAACATAACTCCATGGCAGAATGCTTGCCTACCATGTGTGAGGTGCTGGGTTCATTCAGTCCTGAGCAGGAGGAGGAGAAATTTCTTGGAAGAATTACCGGTGTCCTAATCAAAGTCTTGTGTCCTAAGATTTTTGTGTCTGGTACAAAAATCACCAAATTGAACTAATTTCTATTCATATTGAGCATATTATCCAAAACTGAGGCAAATATTTGTTTGAAGAAAACAAATTCAACCTGAGAAAGTCAGTGTAGATGAATATGAAAGGACAACTTACAAAAACTATATAGGTTAATGTTTGCTGTCTCTTGTTAAAGGAAATAAGACCAGTGATGGTCCTAGTCCTGTGATTTCTCCTTCTGAAAGCTGAAGTTTCATTCGTGATGACAGTATGTGACTATATTTAGTAGTTCTGGATATCAGTAATGTTGGTTCCTTCCCCTCCTCCCTCCCTCCCTCTCTCCCTCCTTCCCTCCCATCCTCCTCCTCCCTCCTTCCTTCCTTCCTTTCTTTATTGCCAGTCCTAGGGCTTGAACTCAGGGCCTGAGCTCTGGACACCACTAACTGTTTTTTCTGAGTACCTTTTTGGAGATAAGAGACTTAGGACTTTCCTGCCCAGGCTGTCTTGGAACCACAACACTCAGATCTGTCTCCTGAGAAGCTAGGATTATAGGCGTTAGCTACCAGTGCCTGGTTGGTTCTCTCTCTTTAAAGAGACTACAGCAATGGAAACTTCCAAGTGATTTTATCAACATTCTGAGCCTTTCTTCTCTGAGCAACCATGTTCACTATTAAGGCGAATATATATGAAATTTCAGGGATAGCCTGTTTCTGGTCTCACTGCTCACTCTTCTCAGTGGCCTTTACTTCCTCTTTGTTAAATAAACTCTTTTAAAAAAAAAGAAATTGCATTAATCTTTTGAGGCCACAGAAGAATTAATGAAAAATAGAATGCTTATCTTCTCCATACTCCACTCACAGCCGATGAGATGTCTGGCTAGTCATAAATTCAACCCAGGTTCAAATTCTGTTCTGTGCAATCCTGGTAAAGTTATTTGTGCTGTAATTTCATTCCCTCCCTCCCTCTCCCCTTCTCTTCTTCCCTCCCTCCTTGTCCTCCCTTCCTTCTTCCCTTTCTTCCTTCTGTGCTTTGTCTCTGACACATGGGGAATGTGACTAAGCACTGGCAAGCTCTCTGCCCCTGGAACCATGACTCCAGCCCTTTACTGTTCACATGGTTTCAAATGAAGTGTCTTGCTTTTTGTTCCTGGTTCTATGCCTGGCATGCTTCATTTTTAATCAAGATAATTTGATTTTTTTAAATCTTAAAATCAAGAAAATTGCTGCCTCACGGAGTTGTTTCAAGGTGAAAGGGTTGTAAGAAAACAGAAAATAAGAGTGGCATGTGTGTATGCACACACATGCACACCATATCTCTTCTGTGTAAAGCGCCAGTGGATTTCAGAAAGATTAGAAATGCTGTCTGTAAAACTACTTCATATTGTCCATTAATTCTCTTTCCTTTGTTGCCGTTAAAAGAGTGTTCTGTTCCTGGTAGGAGGAATGTGGCAGAAATATGTTAAACTAAGCCCAAGTCTTTATTCCTTAAACTTGATAGTAACTGGACTAGATGAGCTAATAACTAGTCTTTTTAAAAAGAAAACTAGGTTGAATGTATTTGGCTCATTGTTAGTAATAAGATTCCTGTAGTGTTTTCTAAGGTACAAATTTATTTAAGTGACTTATGATTGGAACAATTTTATTTCACAGATTTAAAATTCTTTTTCAGGAGCCTATGGCTCATGCCTGTAATCCTAGCTACATAGGAGGCTGAGATCTAAAGGTCTCAGTTCAAAACTAGCCCAAACAGGAAAGTCCATGAGATTCTTATCTCCAGTTAACTACCAAAAACAACTGCAGCACAAAGTGGTAAAGTGTTAGCCTTGAGTGAAAAAAACTCAGGGACCGTGCTCAGGACCAGCATCAAAAAACAACAACAACAACAAAATATAAAATTCTTAGAAAATTTTAGTACAGGTCCAGTGTACCTATGTGGAAATTATTGTATAGTGTGTGCATTTATATAAATTATCACATAGTATGTGCGTGTATGTAACTTTCACAAAGAAACCCTCTAATATTACAAATGTGTATTAAATCAAAATTTAAGTAAATTCTGAGTATCAAGGTAGAAATAATTTTGTTGCTAATTTTGTCCTTATTTCAAAGGGTTTCTAACCTAAGTGGGGAAGGGGGAGTCCAGGATACAGAATAATTCCTCTGAATTATGTAAGATCACTGATTGTACTTTTATAGCTTAGTAGAAGGGACTTCAACTTTAAATGATCAACGGACTTCTAAGACCTTTGAAGGAGCTATATTAACAATAGAATGGATTGGGTTTTCTGATATTGCCTTTTTGTAAGAAGAAAAATCCATTGGTAAACTTAATTTTTACTTTGTTTACAGACTCCGCATATCATTTAAGTGGATGGTTCGAGCTTTCTCTGGATACTTAGCTACAGACCAACTCCTGCTCTTGTGGGATCGAATCCTAGGATACAATTCTCTGGAAATTCTTGCTGGTAAGACTTAAGTGCTTGTTTGTGAGGTCTATGTTTGTAAAGGTTCTTCCTGACTTCCTATTGGCTCCCAGGAAAGACCACAGTTTCCTCTTTGCCCCTCTTCTTTTCATCTAATCAGGGCTTATACCTTCCATGACCTGTGAGGCCCAACAGCACAGTACAGATACACTTCCTTCTACCCTGGCCCTGCCCATCTCCCTTCCCTTCTGCTCTGTGCCCCTTCTCAGCCACTCGACAACAGACTGGAACTGGGTGTCCTAAAAAGCACAGTCCCAGTTCTTCTGGCCCTTGGTTCATACTGGACTTGAAACCTTTTCTTTTTTTTCCAAAAGTCTTTGATTTCTGCTCTGCTGGTTAAAATTTTCCTTTGAGGTATTCTCTTATGCCAATTTTTTAAAAAAATTCATGAAACCATAGATTCATGTGTATTTAATAGTTTAGCCATTTATATAACATATATGTACCAAGGCAACTGTATAACAGCATACAAGGCATATCTTTCTTACTAATTATATTGTTTCCCTGATGTACAATAATAGTCTCTGTTATTTTTCTCATTGGGACTACTAGAATATTCAAATGATAATTAGATTTATACAATAGTTAGAGAACAGAGAACTTGAAAAGAATATTTTTGTGTATGTGCTTAAACTTAAGGCCTGGGTAGTGAGCTCAAGGCTGGCACTCAGTTACTTGAGTCACAGCTCCATTTCTGGCTTTTTGGTTAACTGGAGACAAGTCTCACAGACTTTCCTGCCCAGGTTAGCTTTAACCACAACCCACAAATCTCAGCCTCCTGAGAAGCTAGGATTACAGGTGTGAGCCACCAGCACCTGGCCTGTCATCATTTTTTTTTTTTACTTTCTCATCCCTACCTTGTCCCAACATCTCTTATTTTCAAGACTGAGGTTCTGCTACCATTTCTTAAATTATAATAGTTTAGACTTTTCACCAAATGACTCTCCTCTGGGTTTGCCAGAAACTTTTAAGAGCGTCATATATGACATTTGTTATCATTTCAAAAATATATTCAATAATGCTTCCAGTGCCAGTGGCTCACAACTGTAATCCAAGCTACTCAGGAGGCTGAGATCTGAGCATCAGGATTTAAAGCCAGCACAGGCAGGAAAGTGCATGAGACTCTTATCCTCTATCACCAAAAAGCCAGAAATGGAGCTGTGGTTCAAGTGGTACAGCATAAGCCTTGAGCAAAAAAGCTCAGGGATAGTGCCCAGGCCCTGAGTTCAAGGCCCAGGACCAACACACACACACACACACACACACACACACAAGTTCCAGGACCAACACACACACACACACACACAATCTCACTTTGAGAGAACTTATAGTCAATGTGGGTATATAGTTTGTTAGATCAGGTTTGGTTGAATATAGCCTCAAAATACAGATCCTTTCTCTTGTTCTGCAGAAGGGCTGAGCAGACTAAGCATGAAGCAAACAGAAAGGAACTTGTGTGATGTGATACCAAGATGAATAAAGGTTATGAGCACATAGTATTTTGAATGCTGAGTGTACTTGTTTTGTCCCACCTCTTATCTACCTTTAGAAAAGCAGCCTCCTACAATGCAGAACTCTTTCCCACTACAACAGAAGCTTCTTCAAGCCTCTGGTTCAATTATACTCAAGAAGAAAGCAGGGATTCTGTTCCTTAGCTCTAAAATGTCTTCCCTGTCTAAAATATGGCTGCAGTTAGTGGGAAACTATAAAGAATTGCTGACCCACAGAAAGAAAGGGTTTTCTTTGCTACTCTGGTAGTCGTGCAAGTCCAGAACTTCACAGCACTTGTCTTCTTTGCAGTTAACAAGAAAATTCTTTGACCCAGATTTTTTGAGGGGGAGGGAGGGATTGGGGGGGGTAAGGGCTTGGACTCGGGCTGGGTGCTGTCCCTGAGCTTTATTTTTTTATTGTGAAAATAACTACAGAGGGGTTACAATTACATGAGCAAGATAATGAGTACATTTCTTATCAAGCATTGTAGCCTCCTCCTTTGTTTCCCCTTCCCATCCCATCCTCCCCCTGCCCCCCCACCCAATCCTCCCCCCCCCACTACCAAAGTTGTAAAGTTCATTTTCGACATAACGACTTGTATGTCTCATTTACTCAAGACTAGTACTACCACTTTGAGCCACAGTGCCACTTCTGGTTTTTTGGTGATTAATTGGAGATAAGCATCTCAGATCTCAGCCTCCTGAGCAGCTAGGATTACAGGTGTGGCACCCAGTTTGACCTGGATTTCTTGTATCCCTTGTTATCACTGAATAACAATCCCAGCCAACTCAATTTTTGTTCCATCTTTTTTAATTAGTGTAAATTGTATAAGGGGTTCCATGATATCTCCATGCATTCGTGGAGATGCTTTGATTAGATTAATGAAATTTTGTTCTGCCATTACCCTCTTTTGTGTGTAGATGCCAGCTCTGGGGCTTGAACTTCATACCTGACTGGCACTTGATTTTTTCCGCTCAAGGCTGGTGCTATACTATGTTAGCCGCACCTCCACTTCTAGCATTTTGCTGGTTAATTAGAGATTTAAAAAAAAATCTCCTGGACTTTTCTGCCCAGACTGGCTTCAAATGATGATCCTCAGATCTCAGCTTCCTGAGTAGCTATGACTACAGATGTAAGACATCAGCATTTGGCTGTAATGTTATTTTATTTTATAGTTATTTGTTCTAGTTAATAGGGCTTGGACCCAGAGCCTCAGGCTCCACTTAGCTTTTTCATTCCAGGTTGGTGCTCTACCACTTGAGCCATACCTCCACTCTCTCCCCTTTTTTTCCCTCCAGATTCTCCTTCCTGGTTCTAAGGCTTTCTGACAAACGGTCCTAAATCTTTTGTCCCCTGGAAGAGTTCCCAGGCTTTCCCTGTCTGGAAAGTTAAGAAGCCTGGCTCCTGACTTTCACTCCTACACACAACCACCCACCCACCGTCCCGTCAGGGCGGAGGACCGCCACACCTCACCCTCATGCCTTCTCCGCAGAAGCCTCTGACGGGCAGCAGACAAGTCCTCCCTAAACTAGCACATGGATTTCCTTGCCAGGATGAGAGTCCTTACTGCCTGGCGCTGCATGGTGGCCAGGTGACAGGCTTTTGGCCAGGGTTAAGTATCCACTCTGCCACTTTTTACCTATGTGGCCCTGAACATGCCACTAATTCACTGTGCCTCAGTTTCTGTGTTAGTGAAGTGGACTAACAATATTTCTTAACTCCACACTTGTGTGGAGTTAAGTTATTAATCTCACAGTAAAAGTGATTTTTTTTAATTCTATGTTTTCACTACCTATGCAATATCTCTAGGAAAAAAAATCTTCCAAATAACTTGAATATTTACTACCATAGTTTTCCAAACATCGGTGATTTGCTGCATGAAGAATGTACTAGCAACACTGGTGATGACAGTGGGGGCGGGAGGGAGGGGTCTGCTGTCACCTCAGGCCGCACCCGCTCCACCCAGTATTGCCAGCTCTTACATGGGTTATTGTGTGGCTCCAGAGTCATTCATTCTGCTGCTTGGGTTAATGGTAGCTTCTACGTATTGTGTGTTAGTATGACTCTTTCCTTCCTTTGTTCTTCCCTCCCTCCCTCCCTCCCTTTGTTCCTTCCTTCCTTCCTTTCTTCTTTCCTTCCTTCCTTCCTTTCTTCTTTCCTTCCTTCCTTCCTTCCTTCCAGTGGCCACTGACAATATATGGAGGTTTTTGTTCAGTAGGGTTTTTATTATAATATTTTAAATACTTTTCGTTGTTGTTGGCCATGGGGCTTGAACTCTGGACCTGAGTGCTGTCCCTGAGCTCTTCAGCTCAAGGCTAGCACTTTACCACTTGAACCACAATGCCACTTCCGTAATATTATCTTTAAGTAGGTGTAAGAGGAGGTTCAATTCAGCCAATCAGTTTGTAGCTACAGTCACAGAGATGATACTTTTCAAAGCCCTGGCTTTCCCTGTCCCCCAGCCCTGTGGGATTCAGTGTGGGTAGCACACTGTGGGAAGGCAGGCGCCCTCCTGGGCGCAGACAGTTTCCACGCATCACAGGCGTGGTTGCGAGTGTGGAGGCAGCTGTGCAGGGCACTGCGCTGAGCCATCCTTGTGGCTTGTGGCAGCCGCCGGGTGGCAGAGATGCCAGCAGTTGACATGGTGTGCATTCTCTTCCAGTCCTGGCAGCTGCCGTGTTTGCTTTCCGAGCAGTGAACCTGATGGAGGTGACATCACTGGCCGCAGCTGAGGTGAGGATATGTTTCACTCCGTGGGATGGAAAACGCTCCTGCGACACTGCCAGGCCCAGGAGTGTCACCGTCCCATGCAGAGGCGCACACAGTACTGGTGGCTGAACTCTGTAACTTGGGGAAAGCCTGTAAATTCTCAGCTCTGTACTATTCAGGACTCACATTTCCCAAATCACTTGGAAACAACTCTTCTTATGAGTGGGTCATAAACAGGATTATTGTAGGAAGCCACCATGGCCATTCTAGGAAACTAGATACCTGCTCATTTTAATAGGAACTATTGGGTTTGTTGCATGTCCTTATTATTCTCATGTTCATTTGTCAAACTCACAGAACAGAGAAGAAGTCAATGAAGTGCTTAAAGAGGCTGTGTTTGGATGACAGTACAGACCCATAGGCTTTTTGAGGTTATTTTAAACTGCCAGTCAGTTATATAATACTGGTTGCTTTTCAGTGGTGTAACTTATATCTGGAATATGGTTCAATTAAACAGTGCTTGACATATTTCTCTTACTTGTTCTCTTAAAGAAATGCACATTTTATCCTCAAAATAGCTGCCCTCATGCTTTGTTTAAAGGGAAAAGGATGTTTATGTATTTTGTGACTGGATAGACATTATTTCTCACTCAAATGATTTCCTGCAATCACATATTCCCTACACTAAGATAACGGCTTGGGGATTCATAGTGTACGATTATTTATAGAAGCAAGTTGAAATTTTAGACCTCATATAAACTCCTGCTACTTGTATATTTGAAGAAGGCTCAAGGCTAAGGCACAGGTTATTTTCCACTGCACATTTTAGCTTTTTGAACACCAACTCTCAGAGCTTCAGGAGAGAGAAGGAAAGCTGTAGCTTGGGTACAGAGAGTTAGATGAATCTGTAGAATCTAAAAATGTGTTCGTACCCAAATTACATTGCTATAGTACTCCTGTTAGGACTTACCAGATTTGATTGGGTGTTAACCATTCTTTTTGTGTTTTTATTTCAGGCAGTTCTTGCTGACCTTTCTACATTAAAAGTTATGCCTCTTCTTCAAATTTTTCTGTTTGCTACTGTCACCTGAACTTCTTCAAGGTCACTGACAACACAGCTAGTTTTTCATTAGAAACTAATCATGAACTATGCAAACTCTGCATAAAACCAAAATTAAACTTTGCATATAAGCCAATAAAGATCATGTTCCCGCCTCAGTTAGAGCTAAGTAGTTTTTCTGAAACAATAACTCTACACACCAAAAATTGCATTGCATGCCACTGACTGATTGTCAAGAGAGAAGCAATACACACAACTTCTGCTAAGTTGAGCACACTGTATATACAATTCTGACTTGTAAAAGGCATGCAACAAGCACTGAAGACACTGTAATAAACTTCAAGAGGTAATGGAACTTCTGGGACAGTTTTTTTATGTTAGTCTGTAACTTTCCCCTACATGGGGTATTGTTTTCATCTTACAAATTGTTCTACACTCAGATCCAGGCATGGGATAAAAGGTGAGAAGACTTGAGCAAGATAATGTCTTTAGAAAAATTGAAAAATGTTGTTTTTATAAATTTGTCACTTCCTAGGATTTTCTAGATTCCCTTACCATTTTATTTCTCCTTGAGCATTTCTACCAGAGAATGTCAAACAAAATCCATCTGATGTGAAGACTATTAGTCTTCATGCTGAGCAAGTCAGAGAAGTCTAGAGAGCCTTTGCACTTCTCAGTCTCTTGCTTAGAAGCCTCAACTCAAGATCTGTGGCCACATTCTGTTTTCTTGGAAAAATAGAAGGACACCTGCTGGGAGGGGGGGTGGGTACGTGAAGGGAACACACCCACCTACTGAGTTTGGTTTCACAGGATTGAGTCTGGGGCAAAGACAGTTGTTCTAGAACTGAAGACATTATGGAAGGCCTCAGGTCTTCTTTTGGCCTTTATTGTAAGTGGTCTTATTTTATAGTACTTTCTAAAGACCTACTGTTTCAGTAATATCTGAAAAAAAATCCCATACCTATCTTTTCATTTTAAAATCAGATTCAGGATGCTGATTACTTCAGATATTATGGGTTGCCTAGAAGTTTGCAGGGTTCCATTCAAATGTACGTCATGAATTTTTTTTTATTTTAGTTTGTTTATGGAGCTAGGATTTGAACTTAGGGCCTTATTCTTGCTAGGCAAGTTTTTGAGCACGTGACCCACGCCCTTAGCCCTTTCTTTGCTTTAGTTTATTTTTTAGCTTCAATATCACTTTTGCCTGCAGCTGGTCTCCAAAGTAACTGGGATTACATGCACCCCACGTCTGCTTGGTTCTTTGAGATGGGGGTCTCAGCTTAAAGCAGTGATCCTCCCTATCCACCCTCACACCTAGGTGGGAAGACGCCCCACAGGCCTGGCCCTCACACCCAGCCCAGGACAGCACATGTTAGAAATTACATGAAATGTGGCACAAGTGAAGTTTGTTAATTTGAAGATGCATGTTATATGCTCCTGTGCAGGTACTTCATTAGCTCTGTGATTTGTTCTTTGTAAATCCCATCTCACTGCTTTGGAAGGTAGTAAGTTCACCATCCTGTGCTTTGCCATTGTTGTGCACACAGAGAGGCTGCTGGCCCTTCCTCCCTCACCCCAAGGAAATGGCAAACATACAAGGACGCGTGTGCGTTTCGAGGGACTCTCTTGGCTTCTTCTTCATAATAGTTGAACTTACTAAGAAGAGGGAATGCAGTGGTTTAGATTGGAGGATTCTGGCCTTAGCTGTCAGTCCCTAAGTAATTCAGCCTCTGTGTCTGCTCGGGAGCAGGGTAGAAGCAGTCATCAGCAGGAATTATTGCCCTGTTCATCTCACAGCATTGTGTAGCACCACAAAGAAAATATACTTGAAAGTGGTTTTTTTTAAAAAAAAAAAAATTGGCAAAGCGTCAAGCTTTGCAAATAGAAGACAAGTGTTAGTGGATAAGGTGCTAGTAATTTGTATATGCCATTTAAAGGCCATTAGCATTTCTGTTATTTTTCTAGATCATTTGTCAATTTTTTAACAAGTGAACCATACTTAGCAGATCCTTTCATTTGATGCGGGTGGCTCTAGGCAGTAGTTGTAAATCTCAGTTCCCAAGACAGACTTGTGCTGACACAGTGCTATGCCATGTGCTGCTCTTAGCTGCAATGAAGACATTGTACCAAGCACAACCAGGCTGCCTCATCCATGCCATCCCATCACACTTCCCACACGACTTCACCTGCCCCACCACCACCACCTTCCACTGCTGTTCTCCCCTGCCAGTCACGGCCACCCCTTCAGATCTGCTCTGCTTATGATCACAGGATCTGCCTGTCTGGCCACTGATAGCAGCACATTGGCACTGGTGGTAAGGTAGCCTAAGAAGCAAATTGTGTTTGACTCTCCCGGGTTTCACTTCACCCACCGGTGTAATATGTGAAGTCTGACCTCACACTGACAATGCAGTGTTCTGGTTCATTTCAGTTCCCAAAGTTGGCTAAACTGTGCACCCCTGTGTTCTCTTATTTCACAGGGGAAATAGAGGGTATCACCCTCAGTCCTTTTAGCCTTCTACTTGAGAGCATAGCTTCATCTCCATTCTTAATTTCCCCCTGTCATGGAGTAGATTTTCCTATAGTTCTCTAAGCGCGGGCTGCGGGTGTGTCCTGTGCCCCTGGCTCTGCAGCACAGGAATGATTCTCCACGGGTTGGTCTTGCTGCTTCCGTGGCCCCGACACTGACCCAGCATCCTGGACTCTAGCCGCCCCAGGCTGCCGGCTGCTCCTCGGCCGCCCTGGGTGCTCACCCCATCTCCATGTTCCAAGATTCCATTCAGAACTCTGTGTTCTCGTAAAACCTCGTGCTCTCCTTTGGTGCTCAGAAGATTGAGCAGTAGCCGTCACAGGCGGTTCCTGGTTGACTTGGGTTAGGGGTGGGAGATGCAAGAGGAAATTTGTCCACATGTCCCCTGGCTTTGGGAATGTTCTTTCCCTTCCACTTAATGTGCACTCCTCCTCAGTACCTGGCTTGCTGGAATATTTCTTTGGAACTCTAATCCATAATCACCCTGCACTCCTCCAGCTACAGAAACTGGAGGGATCTGGGGAGGTCAGCCATCTGTGCGAGCCAAGGGAACTTAATCACTTTGGTTTACTTCTTCATGGAAAGCAAGGATAAAACAGAAAAGATGCAGCCTGTGCAGAAACGCAGAGCTGGGAGTGTGGCTGAGTGGTAGAGTGCTCATCTACTGAGTGTGAGGCCATGAGTTCAAATCCCAGTACTTACCATCTTCTCTGAATGAGGGAGTGAAAAGCTGCTCTTTGTCCCTTTTGATCTTCAGGTCATACTCCATCAGGCTTTCTCTGAACCATGCTGACATTAGCCCAAGAATCTTCTTTACAAGAGAAAGGATTCTAACATAACGGTAATTCTTTTCCTCTCAGTGCACTCTGGCATAGGTATCATTGGTAAAGAGCTCAGGTCTACAACTGTTCAAACTACAGTAGCATTAAAAAAAAACAACAACAACAACTACTTTCAACCAAGACACAGCCATACTTTAGAAGGGAAGTTCCATGTCTTGTATACCTGTAAGCCACCTGGAGTAGCTCACCCAGGGGTATCTTTTGCTTTTGGCCCTTGGTCTGTACAGCTACCTCTGCTCAGAATGCCTCCTCTTGTCTCCTTGTTGACCTCTAACTTGTTCCCTTTTAAAACCCGGCTCAGGTGTAGCAACATCAGGGAAGAGTACACCTCTCCCTCTAACTTACACGTGCTTTATCGCAGTCCTGTGTTCGCTGGCCTTTCTAGATGGGTAGACTGTGGTTTCTTGAGGACAAAAATGGCTTCATTACAGCTTTGCATCTTTAGAAACTAGTGTAATGCCCGGTCCATAGTGAGCTTCATGCGTGCATTTAGAATGCACTCATTCCAGTCAAGGTCACTCGATTCACTGGTGGAAGAACTCCCTTGTGCAGAGTAGTAGCTTGCTTTCCCTGTATCGCACAGTTGAGAAGTTCTCTGTAGATGTCCAAAGAAGAAGTTAATAAGAAAAGACATGCAAATGCTTCATTCAGTTTTGTGCTTAAGTCTACTTTATTATGGTATACTTAATACACAATAAAATGGCATGTTTTATGTAAAGTGAAATTTATAGTTCTGTAGTGTTTGGCAAATGTGCATCACGATGTCAGCACAACCATTGCAGTCAAGGTATTAGAATATTTCTGTCAACAGACAGTTCCCTTTGCACCCTTCCCACTCAATCCCATTCACACATTCATTCCAAACACGGATCTGCTTCTAGCTGAAGATTAGATTTCTCTTTTCTAGAATTTCATCATGTGCACTGTCTTGTACACCATGTGTACCTGCCTTGTTTTACTCAGAGTAATGTTTTGAGACTCGTATTATGTGGTCTATAGTCATTCCTTGTCACTGCTGAACATGAGTCTTCATATGGACAGATGTGTTCTTTTCTCTGAGGATCATCACTCTGTGATATGTACCTATGTGTTTTAACTTTTGAGAAAGTTTCCCAGTTCTTTTCTGCAGTGGTTCTACCAGTTTACCTTCCCACCAACGTTATATAAGAGTTCCAGTTGCTACAGATCCTTACCAACATTTGGTAGTATCCCATTCATAATGCCAGTAGTTTACATTTGCATTTCCTAATTACTGATGTTGCTAACCTTATACTGTATTTATCTATAATGTATTCTTTAAAATTGTTCAAATCTTGCTGGGCGCCCCTGTAATCCTAGCTACTCAGGAGACTAAGATCTGAGGATCGTGGTTCAAAGCCAGCCCAGGTAGGAAGGGCCATGAGCTCTTATCTCCACTAAACCACTCAGAAAATCGGAAGTGGCACTGTGGCTCAAGTGGTAGAGCACTCCCCTTGAGCTGAAGAGCTAAGGTACAGCACCCAGGCCCAGAGTTCAAGCCCCACAGCCAACAAAAAAAAATGTTCAAATCTTTTGAGCATTTTTAATCATTATTAAGCTGAAAGAATATATTCCAAATACACTAGTAGTTTGACATTTTTTCTCCTGAATTAAGTAGCTTTTAAAGAGGAACAGTTTTAAATTTTTTTGAGATCCATATAGCTCATTTTTCTTTTATGGATGTATTTTTTGTGTCTTCTCTGAAATCTTTGCATAGCCCAAGGTTACAAAGATAGGTTTGTGTTTACATACATACATAAATACTCACGTACATACATATTGGCACTGGTGGTGAAGTAGTCTAAGCAAACTGCATTTGGCTCTTCTGGATTTTACTTTGTCCACCAAATTTTTTGGCGGTACTAGTGTCTGAACTCAGGGTCTCACATTTGGTAGGCTGGCACTCTACCACTTAGGCAATGTCCCTAACCCCATGATCCATTTTGTTGTTGTTGTTAGTTATTTTAAGGGTGTGTGTGTGTGTGTGTGTGTGTGTGTGTGTGTGTGTGTGTGTGTGTGTGTGTGTGTGTGTGTGTGTGTGTGTGTGTGTGTGTGTGTGTGTGTGTGTGTGTGTGTGTGTGTGTGTGTGTGTGTGTGTCTGTGTCTGTGTCTGTATGGTACAAGTTAAGAGCTCAGCTTTGCAGTTTTATACAGGATGTCCACAATTTGCCTAAGAAAGTCAGCACCTTTGACATAAATTCAATTACTTTCTACTTTGTTCTGTGGCTTTGTCTTTCCTGTTGCAATACCACACTGCCCTAATTTTGTAGCTTTAAAGTATTGTCTTGAAACTGCGTTGTATGAATTCTGCCTTGGTTCAGTTCAGACTTGTTTTGACTACCCTTCTGTGCATTTTCATATAACTTTTAGAATCAACTTTTCAATGTGCATCAAAAGAAAAAAAGGCCTGCTGGGATCTTTATTGAGAGCAATGACTCTACCAATCAGCTTGTGGAAAACTGATGTCATAACAATATCGAGTCTTCCAAATCTATTAACCTGGTATAGTCTCCATTTAGGGTCTTTTAAATTTTTACTCAGAAATATCTTGAAGATTTTAATGTAGTAGTTTAGTATGTTATGATTCTTGCACATATTTTGTTAAAATTATTCCTAATGATTTCATATTGTTGCTATTGTTAATGGTATTTTAAATTTTCAATTTCAAATGATTTGTTAAGATATAGAACTTCAGTTGATCTTTTTAACTCACCTTGTATCCTGAGACCTTGCTAAATTACTGCCTCTATCCTTTTTGTAGGATTTCCTACATATATAGCATATCATAAATAAAAACAATTTTCCTTTCTTTCAAAACTGTATGCCTTTTATTTCTTTTCCTTTTCTTGCTCACTCACTAGAACTTGCAATAGAATACAGAGGTGGTGTGGCTCACCTCATTTTAAATGCACTGTGCTTCTTTGTTGAAGAATATAACAAATAATTTAAGGCTATATCAGTGTAATAGTTTTGCCAGTTTAAGTATAAAATAGAAGCCAGACATTCAGAGATCTAGCAGAAGGTGAAGTATATTTGACATTGCTGACCATACTAATGATCTCTGAAGATCATTCTTTTAAGCAGTTGGCTGCAGGCATGATCAATGCCTTTGTCATATTAATTGGAAAATTGTTTTTGTATTCTTCAACTGTTCTTTACCCTTACAACTTACAGCTTTTCTCTTAGATCTGTGGTAAGCATATAGTTATTCAGGTATTAAGTGCCTACTCTGAGCAAGGTACTGAGCTAAGCCTCAGTGCATATGTGTATTTGTGTGATTGTCTTTTCAGTAACAAATGTAGTAAGAGATAGTACTACCCACATAACTAGAATTCTAGCACCTTTTTCTGGAAGTAATGGTGCCATCCTCCCTGTGATAGAAATAATAATCCTCCCTAAGATATTCTAACTTTTACATGCTCTGATTCCCAAAACATATGAATATATGCTGCCTTACATTACATAGCAAAAGTGACAACTGCTGATGTTATTAAGAATTTGGAGATGAGAGTGGCCTGGGTTTTCAGATGGGCCCAATGTAATTGAAAAAGGAGAGAGGCTGGTATGAGAGAGATTTGAAGGCACTATGATGCTGACTTCGAAAATGATGGGAAAGACTCTGAGTTAAAAATTCAGGCAGCCTCTAGACTCTGGAAGAAGTAAGGAAATGGTCTCCTATGAGAAGCCAGAAGGAACTCAGTTCTGCCAACGCAGAGTTTAGGACTTCGTACCTCCAGAGCTCTTAAGATTAAATCTGTAGTCCTAAGCCAGAGTGTATAGGAAATTTGCTTCAATAACAAGCAGGAAGTAGTAACCCGCCTCCTCTGACATAGATTGATTTAGCATACTAGACATAGCATGTGACAATGACAAGTTCACATTGTTTCCATTCCTTTTCTAAAACAATTTGTTTCTGTGTGATTTTTATAACAATCCATTGAGATTGTTATATCCATTGATATCTCCATTGATAGATAAAAGTATTGTGAAGACTGCCTTCCACTCTTCTGATGCTGACAGGAACACAGAGTTGGGCAAATCCAATGACTGACAAGCGAGGTCAGAAAAGTCACCACATTGCCCAGTCCCCTGGCATAATGCTCTGGGCCCTCCTCCCTGCAGAGGAATGGATTATGTTGTCCATGGGTTGGGATGAAGGAATGAGCATGAAAAGCCAACCTCCTCACGTTGTCCTGGGATCCATCTACCCACAGTGAACACGTTCCACGCTTTACAAAGTCTGCATCCCCAGAGGGGAAGGCTACAGTTGTTAACTGGTGTCTCATAAACCTGAGGCTTAGATTTTTTTTTTAATTTCTTTTGCCTGGTTTAGTTTTAAAAAGCTAAATTAATTTTATGTTGTGCCACTCTCATCTGCTTTAAAACCGTAGATTTTAATTTTCTCAAGTATTGCAGAATGCAAGGAATAGAAAAGGTGCTAGTTATTGGATTCCAGAACTCATTAAACAGGACAAGAAGGTTACAAGGAAGAAGCTGAGTTGATGGATAATGAGAGAAATGAAAGGTGGGATGAGTTGCTGATGGATAGATAAAGAAAGATGAATGTTGCTGGCACAGGTGACTCACACCTATAATCCTAGCTACTCTGGAGGCTGCAGTCTGAGGACTGAGGTTCTAAGCTGGCCTGAGGAAGAAAAGTTTATGAGACTTCTTTCAATTGAACACCAAGAAAGCTGGAAGTGGAGCTGTGACTCAAGTGGTAGAATGCTAGCCTTGAGCAAAACAAGCTCTGGGATAGCTCTCAGGTCCTGAGTTGAAGCCCAAGACCACCAAATAAATAAACAAACATTCCTGAGAAGGAATGAGGACTGCGACTGTTAAGGCTGAGTCTGGGCCTCACCGGATGTGGTAACCTAGACGGCTAATATTTGTAAACTCTTACAGTAGAATTTTGGAAGTGCTGCCATTTTTATTAATGCCAAGATGTAGCATGTGATGAATAGCTGAAAGTTGAAGGAAATGCTAGGGAAAAAAGGAAAAGCCAAAACAAAATGAGCCTGCCCGGCGAGCAGAAGCATCCACATATACTTTGAGGTCATGGGGTGGGGATAAAGCAGAAGACAGTTACAGGCTGGCTTTCATGAGGAAGAGGAAAGACCAGAGTTACTGAGTGATTCCATGGAGGGACGAAATGCTTAACCAGATGGTGAGCTTCCATGGGACAGAAACGGTTTGCAAAAGGGAAGGAGGCGCCAGATGCTGGTGGCTCATGCTTATAATCCTAGCTACTAAAATGCTAAGATTTGAAGATTATGGTTTGAAGCCAGTCCCAGTAAGAAAGTCCGGGAGACTCATCTACCAGAAAAAGCCACAAGTGGAGCTGTAGCTCAAGTGGTAGAGTGCTACCTTGAGCAAAAGAGCTTAGGGACAGCGTCTGGGCCCTGAGATCAGGCCGCAGAACTGGCACTGATTTTAAGGAGGGAATAGGGGAACAGCCATCTACAACTGACATTAAGGAGGAGGAGGGTGCTTTGGATAAGAGATGAAACATCTACTGAGAAAAAGGACCACAGAGAGACTCCGAGGATGCAGCTTGCTTTTAGTTACGTAAGCAGGCGGACAGTAGCTTTGAGAGAAGAGGTTTGAAAATAGTTCATTGATCTCATGTGTGGACTAGGAAATTCCAAGTGGTGGAGAGGACTGGCTCCCGGGGGGGCTGGAGGGAGGTAAGGAATTCCATCCGATTAAAGAGTAAATGCAGGAGGCTGATGCCTGGGGAAGCAGGCATCTTCTGGGAGTGGGATCACAGTGATATGCGAGAGCCAGTACTCTGAGAAGTGATTGAGCAATAAGCTGTCTGCTGTGGTCCAGATCATTTCTCAGATCATCTTCCTGAGTAACCAACACTGTCTCAGGAACCCGCCTATGCTCTAATTAAATCAGTTGCTGCGTTAGACAACAAGGGCTGCGGCTGCGATTGCTCCTGCACTAGCACCGCACTACACTAGTTGAGCGGCTTGCTCACCCATTTCCCCCCATCCTGTGAATTAGATTCTCTCCCCTTCTTGGCTTTGGGGTATTCATTGGATCTACTTGCTTGTGGTAGCAAGAGTATTGCATTCCTTTCTATTGGGGTCACTGCAAAGCTTTCTTGAAATAGCACAAATTATCTCTTAACATGCAACTTAATTTCTCACACATCACATAATATTTCATCAAATACTTGGATAGTAGGCTGGCTCCTGGAGGCAGAGGGACAAGCGGGGCGGGGCGCGGCAGGGCAGGGGGAATAAGGCCAAGAGTAGGAGAGGGCACTTTTTGTGTTGGTGGCATCATCCCCTTGTATAGGGGGATGAAGGATGAGTGAATTTGTCTCGTGTGAGAGCCTGAAGAAAATGGAAAGAATTGAATATGTGTCTGGGAAAAAAAAAAGATTTGGGGCTAGGTCAGTTCATGAGGGACTCCATTTAAGAGTGTTCCACCGCCTCCATCAGAGATGTGGATAATGCCAGGCTAGAAATCAAGAGCAGAAATGACATAAGAGCCCACTGCACTAGGAACAAGGAACTCTTTGGCCCTCAGACGAGGTCTGAGGTTCAGCTGGAGGGAATGACGCCCATCTGGACATTCTGGATTGTCGGGGCCTATAAAAATACTCAACCACTGTGTGGAGACAAATCCCAGCATTACCTTCGGATCTCTTCACTTCTAAGGGGACTATCAGCCACCTGGCAGGTCAAAGGGAGGTGAAGATGTTGAAGTGGTGACACAGATCAAGATGCAATGTACACATACACTGCTCTGTTAAAAGGCAAAAAAAACAAAAAAACAAAAAAAACACGTTTAGCCTAAAATGAAGTATGGGAAGGAATGGGTGGGGAGGAGTGGTGAAAATGATCAGGATGCACTATATTCATATACACTGCTCCGGTGAATGGCAACTCTCATATAACTAAAGGTAATAAAAATGGACACTTTACAAGGAAGAAAAGAGACCATTATCCTCAAGGGGTATAGAGTAGATAGAGAGTCATGCAAAAAAGTTCAGAACAGTAAGACCCGTCAGAAGTGTCTTGTCATTTGCGGTGTTTTCTGATCAATACACTGGGGAAATATTTTATACTGTGCTTTCCTTGTGGAAATGTACAGTGCATACCAGTACATTTAAACACTGAAGATTCCTGCAGTAAAACAACCTGATTAATTGCCTAATCCAGAGTCCCTATGCATTACATCTACATCGGTAACACCTTGTACACTCAGTCTTCTAAACATAGTATGGGGAGATTTCCACTTCTGACCAAGGTGGATACTGAGGACAAGAATGTAAAAGTCATATGATGGTCCCCAAATGATACTATTAGGGAAGTAATTGAGTTTAGAGGAAGTCATAAAAGTGGAGCTCCTGTGATGGGAGTCATATCCTTATAGAAGAGGAGGAGACTAAACTCTCGCCCCAGAATTTCTCTAAGAAGAGGATGAGTTCACAGTGAGAATGGAAAGAGGAATGGAGTTAGGATGAATTCTACCTCACTCACTGTCACTTTGATCTTGGACTCTAGCCTCCAGACTGTAAAAAGTAAATTTCTGTTATTTAAGCTGCCCAGTCTACAGCATTAACCCATGCAGACTAGGACAGTGGAATAACCAAAGTCAGATTTGTCCTGTATTTTAAAAAGTAAAGTAGATATGACAGTTTTCCTAAACATGGAACTTCCCTATGATCCAGCCATACCACTCCTGGGCATCTACCCAGAACATTATCAGTTAGGATACTGAGAAGACACTTGCCCATTCATGTTCATTGCTGCACTACTCACAGCAAGCGAGTAGCCAGGTTACAGAGACAACCCAGATGCCCTGTAACAGATAAGGGGAGAAATAAAATGGAGTATATACACTCAGTAGAATTTTACTCATCCATTAGAAAGAATAAGATCACGTCATTTGCAAGGAAATGGATAGTGAGGTAAGCCAAGCTCAGGGAAGTAAACAACATATTTTCTTTCATATGTGGAAGCTAGATCTAAAAGAAGCTAGATATGATAAACCTTTACAGGACTCTAGGCATTCACACACAGCCTAAATGAGGATACTCTTAGAGGAGGAACACAAAGGTGTAACTTCTCTGAACATTTAAAATACATTTGTGGAGGGCCTGGGAAGGTGGCTCAGTGGTAGAGTGCTTGCCTTGCATGCATGAGGCCCTGGGTTCCACTCCTCAGCACCACATAAGCAGAAAAAAAAAAGCCGGAAGTGGCTCAAGTGGTAGAGCACTAGCCTTGAGCTGAAGAGCTGAGGGACAGCGCCCAGGCCCAGAGTTCAGGCCCCACAACCGGACCCCCCCCCCAAAAATACATTTATGGAAATAAACTCTAGAAAATGGAAAACACATTTTTCTATTGGTGGTGGTGGTGGTGGTGGTTGTATATTTTCTTTTTGTCTGGGGGGGGCAAGTAGGGGCAAGTAAGGGATGCAAAAAGGGAGGGAGAAAGGGTAAACAAATTCTACTGTGTGGAAAATGACCTATGTAACTCGTGAGCAGGGATGGGGAAACTGAGGGAAAGCAAAGGAAGGGATGGCACTGTCCACAAAAAGAAATATTATCTGACTTATGGTAACCCCATTGTACAGCACCTTAATAATAACAATAAAAGTTATTTTAATACAAAAATGAAAACAGTTTTCAAGACATGGGCAGTTAAGTAATCAAAGCCTTACAATGGTCCCAACTCACCACCTGAGGAAAGTTTCCATTGTGCTACCTAGGAAGGAGGCACCCAGGAAGAACCCAGCAATCTCCCTGGGCAGGGACGCCAAGGAGGCAAAGGAAAGACCAGAGAGGAGAGAGATGCACAGAGAAAACTGAAGTTCTTCAAGTGATCCCATTCAGCTAAGCAGCTGAGAGCTCTTCTCAGACACAGATAAGAACTACCCCAAGGCTGAAAAAAGCGCCACTCAAAAGGCTTCGAGAAAACAACTGCTTGTGCTCACAACATCCGGAAACGGAGAGTGGAAAACCTCATTCTTCATGTGGCATTAGGTAGAATATTTGTAGGAAATATTAATCCTAGACTAAATGCAGTTCTGGTCCCTGCTTGCAAAATCAAGTCAAAAGGATTAAATGTTTCCCAGTCAATTTAACCCCATTCTAGAACACAGCTCAAGGTTATTTATAAGAATACAAATATATCCAGTAGCCCAAAAGATAAAATTTACGATACTTGGTATTTAATTTAAAAATGGCTGGATATGTTAAAAAAAAAAAAAGTGGGGCATTTTAAGTATACTAGGACCCAAATTGATAGCTCAAAACTGAAAATGACACAGATCATAGAATATGTAAAAACTCATAAATGTGATTTTCTGTGCAAGAAACATAAACATGCAAGAAGCATGTTTAGTAGAGTCATAGAAGATATTTTTCAGCATTGTTTATTAGCTCACGCTAGTTTTTAAAAGTCTTCTTAAGTTCCCAATCAATTTTTCTAGAGAAAAATCATGGTAGATCTGCCATGAAAAGTAATTGAGTATTTTAGAAGCAGATCGGGCTGAGAGCTGGTGGCTTATGCGTATAATCCTAGCTACTTAGGAGGCTGAGATCTGAGGGTCTCAGTCCAAAGCCTGAACGGACAGAGATAACACACCTATGGGAAACATTGTAGACAACCTCAAGCCTATACATTGGACCTCAGCCAGTTTTAGCCTTCCAGCTTTTTGTTGTTGTTTTGGCCATCTCTGTGTATTTAGGAGTCTGGCTCCAGACCACAACTTACACACAACCTGTGATTTTGGGGGGAGAAGGGGAGTGGGGGTTCTAGCCACAGACAGTTAACCTGACAGGTTGTCTAGGAAAGAAGTACCCTCCCCCTCCCCACCCAATCAGCTTATTGCAGTCTCTGAGGGCAGGTGCAGTCTGGAAGCAGCCTTCCTAGTCCAGGTTCCTGATCTGTGTGAGGAAGGGAGACGGAAGATTTTCTACACTTTAACTCGGAACTAGATGTTTTCTTTTCCACATCCCACTCCCGTCTCCTTCCCCCTTGACCCCTGCTCCATAACACTGCAAGAACCTTTTGTTTTGGTAACTTGGCATGAAGACAATCCCCCACATCTGTGCTGAATTCCCTGCCCCACCCACCCCACCCCAATCAGAGGGATTTCACTAGGAACTCATGGCTGGGTTTAATGCCTTAAATAAAGGACTCTCAAGTGAGTGTTTCTTTGCCCTTTCCATCACGGTATGTTGCTGCAGGAAGACTCCAGGCAGATACTAGCACCTTACTAATGGACTTCTCAGCCTCCAGAACTGTGAGCTAAACATTTGTTCTTTATAAATTCCTCAGTCTTGGGTGTTCTGTAACAGTAGCACAAAATGGACTAATTTGAGTAACATAATATAGAAAAGCTCTGATAATTTGATCCTTCCCCTTTATTGATCAGCTATCAAGATAATGAGTTAGTAGTTCCTTACTGTAAGTGGTGGTCAGCTCTTAAAGATGTCATTATCAATGCATACATTTAAAAACTTATGCTACGGATGTTCATCCCTTGCAGTTTTTGACATTCAAGTTGCCTGTCTCTACTAAGTGATAGCTGCTTCTAGAAAACTTGCTGTTGCCTGCTATGATGAGAAGTTCTGAGTTCATCTTGCCCAAACCCTAGATTACTGAGCTCACTGAAAAGTCCTGAATTATATTTAAATATAGAATAGCATTTCAAAGCCTGGCAATCTGGTTGTTAGCATTTCAGTTGATGCTAGGTTAGTTATTGCAACTAAGTCTTTCCAGGCGCTCAAAGGTAACCTCCAATTCAAATAGTATTTTTATGTAAGTCCATATATAGTATTTTCTCATCTTTTTCTCCATATTAAATAATCACCATTCCTTAAGAACTGATGGTATCAGGTCCCTATAATTTTTCATTTGCTTCATTCAACAATTCTCAAGAGACTAAGCCTCTCACCTTGACACAAAAGTTGTCAAATGTCATAGTCATTTGCTCTCCCATTTTAGTAGTGTTGCATGTAACTAGTGTAAGAACACATTGCCAGAACGTCGACATAGACTGATATCTAATACTTACTCAGAGTTCTACAAGATACTCACCACCAGTTCTCTATCAATGTCTTGCTAGTTCTTGCAGTTGTCAGAAATGTTTTTATAGGATTATTTGTATATGGTTAAGATTTTAATTGTTTTTTATTAAGGAGTTGTACAAAGGAATTACAATCCCATAAGTCAGGTAATAAAGACAGTGTTTCTTGGACAATGTCACCCCTTCCTTCCCCCATTTCTCTTCCTGCCCATTAGTTGCATAGTTCATTTTTTACATAGTGTAGATTGAAAACCATGACTACATTTGTTAAAACTCATTTTCTAATGTATTCCTCCAGGAGGGCTCCTAGGAACAACAGTAATCTTGTAGAGAACTTGTTGATTAAAGCAGGTCTGTGGCTCTTTTTTTTTTTTAACTTGACAGTAACTTTAGTTGGATATAAAGTCCTTGGTTCACGTTTGTTTTTCTTGGGTATGTTAAATATGCTTCTCTATTTTTCTTCTTGCTTATAACTAGTCTGATCTTTATTTTCTTTATATGTCACTTGTTAAATGGTCTAGATTTTTCCTGAGGATTTTTTTTCTTCTTCCTTAAGCTGTGGGATAAACAGGAACATGCTTTGGTATTCGTTCTTTTGTACACACATTCTGAGGGGTATGGGGTGCCCTTTCAACGTGTTAATTGCAAATCCTTTTAAGTCTCAAGAATGTTTTCTTGAATCACAGTGTTTTAGAGTTTGTTCTGGATTTTTATTTTAAATTATTGACAGGACACTTGGTCACCTTATGTAGATCTAGTGGTCTGTCGATTCCCTATTTTCTTTCTGTCTTTTATTCAGTTGTTTAGGCCTCTCTCTGGACAGGCTGGCCTCCGACCTCCCAAGTGCCACATGACCAGCCCAGCCCTATTTTCACACTGAGAAAATGGAAGAACAGAAAGATGATAGAGTTCAGTCAAGTTCCAAAGCTGGTAGGCAAAGAACCCACCCAGACCTGCTCAGCTGTGAGTCCTGACATCTTTTCCTCGTATTCCTGCCACCTGGCCTGCACATAACACGATTGGAGCTTTCCCATTTAGACCATTGGCTTCCCCTTATATGGCCACTCTTTAGTCTTGCTTCTAAGAGTCTGATCCTTGGAGCTGCAACGTCAGCTTCACATGGGAACACTTAGAAAGGAGAATTTTTTTTCTGTTGCCCTAGGCCTTACTAAATATGAGGCTGAACTTTCACAAGATTGTCAGGCAGTTTTTGAGCTCATTAAAATATGAAGAGCACTGGACAAAGAGGAAAAGTTTCAAGGTACCCTAGGCATAGTAGAACCCATTGGAATCATTGAAAAAGTTTGCTTCCCAGAGCAGAACTCTTGTGCTTCAATGCCAGTGAAAGCAGACTCACCGGATAGGCCCCAGCATCTGTAGATGGTATTTGAAAACTCCCTGGGTGATTCTGAAGTACAGCTGAGTTAGGGAGCCCGTGTTTCAGGGCCTGCTTTTAGTCTGTCATGCTCTTAGGAAGCACAGAGATCTTCTCAAATTGCAGGTGCTGATTCAGTAGACCTAAGATGGAGTTCTGCATTTCAGACAAGTCCCCAGATGGCAAAGGCTGCTGCTGTAAGGAGTTTCTGGAATAAAATGGAACATCTCCCCACCCCCACCCAGAGCTTCCTTCAATAATGCCAGTCTGTACAAATAATACTGAATCAAGACAAGCCCAAGACAAGCCTGTCAGCTGCAAGTGAGACAGAATAATGAATGCTGAGAGAAAAGGAGAGGTGCTGCAGGCTCTGATATGGCCCTCCAGGTACTTCACACCTGGGCTGGGCTGGGCTGGGCAAAGCTACCTAGCTGGGTGGGCAGATTGTAGATTTGGGGACTGGGTAGGCCAACCACAGTCAGCTGCAGCCTTCAGCCCCATGGCAGAGGATTTTATAAACGTACTTCTTAACTGCCCATGCTGTTAGCATCTAGCCTTCTCTTCCTGCTCTGCCCTTCCCTTCTCTTACTTTTCCCTGCTTTGCTTTGTGCAGGCTGCTGCCAGCATTAACTAGGGCACTTGCTTGGTCCTCTGGGTGCTTGTTTGAATCTTGGGACTAAGTCAAAACTACAAAATCTTGGCCATCACATTCAGGAAGGAAAGCTGAGGGGAGGAAAGGGCTGTGGAGATGAATGCTGAAGAGACGCAGCATGACAGAACTTGATTTGTTATTCGCCCTGGCTGTCTGTGCATGACATGCAGGATTTGGTCAGACAGCTGCTGTACGGCAGGACTTAACATGCGCTGTTCTCATTCTAACTTACAATTTTGTGCTTTTCCCCTTTGGCAAGACCCAAACAACGGCCGTCAGCAGATCTGGGAGCGACTTACCCATTACCCAGTATGATTATTGCTGAAGCCTGCACGGCCAAGTGGGAAAGCTTGTGGAGAAGCAGAGGTGGGTACCACCTGCCCTGCGTAGAGGAACCCCGACAGACATAACTGGGCGTGCCCCAGATGGTGGAACACTTACCCAGAATTCCTCAGGGCCTAAGCTTTACTTCTAGAGCAGAACTGACCAATCTGCTTTCTGTAGATTGGCCAGAAAAGTAAGCAACAGGAAAGAAAGGGGAAACTGCGGTCTTAGGATGTCCATCGCGAAGGGATTCTTCCTATTGTGGTTTTTGCATTGGGTCAGTCATTCACATTTTTCGTTCATGCATTCACTAATGTTTTGCAAACACTATTTGTGTGTGGTAAAATGCCTTTGCTAAAACTGGCCATCAAACAGAACCTGTTTGCCTCTATAGTGCCTCCTTGGTCACTCCCTTTAATTTCCTATTTCAAACCAAGCAGGGAAAGCCACTTTAGGGAACTTCAACAAATTCATGTAACCCCAAGGCTGAGCAGATTTGAGAGCATTAGGTATAATTAATCCCCAGTGTTCCCTAAAGGGCAGCTGGAGAAAAGCTTCACTTCCCTCAGGAGGTGATTGAACAACCTCGTCAAGACCCCAAGCCATCCCAGCTAACAAATGACCAGGTACCCACAATGCCATCTGTGGAGCCTCTTAGGAGAGCTCTCCAACCTCCAGCCAGACTCACCCACCTTGGGAATACTAATTAAACATCAGCTTTTGAGGCAGAACGAAGAGAAGATATTTCCAGGCTCGTAAGTGAGTAATTAGGCTAGTGCAACCTCATTTGAGGGGTAGTTAATTAACCCCAATAGGGGACAAGGAAGGAAGCAGAGCAACTCTGAAGGGAAGTCTCTGGTGAGTGGAGGGACAACTGGCTTGTGGAGATTGGTTGCCCTCTGGTCACTTAAGCACAGAATCAATTAGATGAACACTTAAGACCTCTGGGATCCATGCTTGGAAAAAGCCCCAGGGTTAAGGCCCTTGCTCTTAAGGCATTGGTTCTTAGTGTAGTGTAGGTACCACCTGGAGCCTGTTAGAAATCAACCCCAGGCATGGTCAGACTCTCTAGGTAGTAACCTAGCTATCACTATGGTGCAAGCTCTTCACCAGCATCTCAGATGCAAGGTCAAGTCCCAGGGCTCTGGTTCTATTGAAACACCCTTCCTTTGTTCAGCTCCCTCAGCTCTGCTACACCAGGCCAAATTGGGGATCCCTGAGACAAGAGGAGCATGGTCCACAAAGTGGATCGATGGCCAAGTTCTGAATATTCCCTCTTTAACTCTTAGCTTGTTGTGAGAGCTGGTGCCCTTAGCTCTAAACTCTGAGAGGCTGCTACACAGAGGCTGCCTCTGGTGTGTAGCTGTTTGCCACCTAGATGGACATCTGCAGAACACAGCTGCTGTCACCGGAGTAAGCTCTGCAAGACGGGATGGCCGCATTCCTGTACAGGATGCTGCTGTTAATACGTTTTTAATTAACATTTTTAAGTAGTTCTGCATCTGAACAAGTTCAGCTTAGCCTTGTATCCCTGAGGACAAAGGCTTTTTTTTTTTAAACCAGAAATATGCTTTCCAAAGCTGACTTGCATCCAAATAGTTTCAAAGATTAGATTAAAACAGTCTTAAAAAGGAAAACTGCATGTCTTGTTCTTCCTTGGCTCTTTAAAAACATTATTATTTAAGAGAAGGACAGATCATGTGAGACATGAGGCTTTATTGTTGCTTTTTGTTGTTGTTGTTTTTGTGCTGGTCCTAGGGCTTGAACTTCGGTCCTGGTTATCCTCCTTGAGATTCTTTTGCTAAGGACTAATAGTACTCTGCTACTTGAGCCACACTCCACTTCTGGCTCTTCCTTCCTCCCTCCCTCCCTCCCTCCCTCCCTCCCTCCCTCCCTTCCTTCCTTCCTTCCTTCCTTCCTTCCTTCCTTCCCTTCCTCCCTCCCTCCCTCCTTCCCTTCCTCCCTCCCTCCCTCTATCCCCCCTCCTTCTCTTTCTTTCTTTCTTTTTTTGTGCCTAAAGATAAGAGTCTCACAAACTTTCCTACCCTGGCTTGCTTTGAATTATGATTCTCAGATCTGAGCTTCCTGAGGAGCTAAGATTACAGGCGTGAGTCACCGAGAGGATTTATCGTTTTTTAACTTGTACTTTAGGATTAAACTTTAGCAGCACCAAATGATTTGAGCATTTTTCTTATCTCTTTTTAAAACTTAAGTTTACCAGGGTATATTTATTGTACAGTGACAGGTTTCATTGTGCTATTTCTGAGGATACATATAAATCTATCTTCTTGGCACTGTGGCTCAAGTGGTAGAGTGCTAGCCTTGAGCTGAAGAGCTGAGCGACAGCGCCCAGACCCAGAGTTCAGGCCCCATGATCGGACCCCCCCCCCAAAAAATCTATCTTCTAATACAGAACATTCTGACTGTTTTGTACCACATGGATTTTTACACACACACACACACACACACACACACACACACACACATGCTGTAAATATGGTAGATGTACACACATGTGTATTTAACAGAAATGTTAGAAAATACAGAAAAACATGAAAAAAAAACCCTATATCCTACTACCAAAAAGTCACTGTTAATGTTTTAGTGTCTTTCTCCTTTTCCCTGCTCGTGTGTGTAGTAGTTAATTGTGCAGATGTTTTTAGTGGAATCATACCATTCTGCTCTCATCACCCTACAGAGGCAGGAGAGACTCTCCCGCCCCCAAATTTTGGTTCACATGTCAAAACTGATATTAACAGGTACGCATACAGAAGGGGGAGAGGAAAGTTCCTTCCTTACTCATTAATGAGGCCTTCTGGGGAAAAAACAGGGCAGCACTCAAAAGGCGGTCCCAGAGCCAACAGAGGAAGGAAGACCGGGTTGGGGTTCTTGGGGAGGGGCTGAGGTGGCAGCTGGGGTCACCTGCCTGGAATGGTGTGAACAGCACACTGGGGTCAAAGGAGGTTCCTCTGGGCTTCCTTATCAGCGTGCCCAGCTGTGGGGCCAAAAGGAAAGGATATGAAGAGGCGGGAGAATTGTCAAAGTGAGAGTTCTTCCCCCTCAATTATAACCACAGTTTACATCTGCCTTTAAAATTCTGCCTTGCATGTTATGTGCTTAAGCGGGAGGGGAAATCGCTTAAACGGAAAGCTTTATTGTCAAGCTAAATTTCTTTTGACATCGGCATCTTGTGGCTATGCCAGTGTTCCTTGTAACTGGACATTTATTTATTCATATTCTGGAAGAAAAGAATGTGGAGTTAAAAACAACAGTGAGGTGTTTATCTCATAAAAGAGCCAAAAGATTGCAGAAGAAAAAAAAAACCCAGCATATCCTGAAGCTGTGGCCTTGGTAACCTGGCCTTGACAAGAAATCCAGCCCTCCTCTGGAAAGAGGACGCAGAGAGTTGCCCTGGGTGTGTATGCATTTGGATTTTCTGGTAGTCATTTTGACATCACTGTCAACCATACTGAACAATAGTACGATAGAAAGCGGGAGCCACGTATCTCATCTGCTTTTAAACACTGGTCCTCAAGCAAGAACGTACTTCTCAGCTTCCAACAGGAGTCCACACCTTGTGAAAACACCAGACAGCTCAAGTCAGCTTCAAACACGGATCCTCACTAACCGTAGGGCTATTTTTTCCATCTGTAACAAAGACTGTTCTAACATTTTTAATGACCAAAGATAATCCTCTGTCGTCATCCTGGGCATCTAGGCTACAAAAGCATATACTCTCCTTTGAAGATGTCAATGGAAGGTCAGATTATGGAAAACTGGCATTGGTACAAGAAGCAAAGAAGCCTGCTTATGTCTTCTCTTGATATTTTAAATAGTCTTACTGCACTGCGTCCAACTTGAAGATTTAATTAAGGGGACGAGGAGTGATTGACTCTACGTGCAGATGGCAGACAAGGACTTTTCTTGATTAGAACAACACCTATTGGAACACATGAAGAAAAAGTGTTGAGTTTCAGATTAAAGATATCCCAGAAAATGTTTTGACTAGATCAGGAAGATGGGGGGAGGGGATTTGGAATGTCTTATTCAAAGATAGAAAGAGCACTTCTAAAGTAAAGCCAGCCAAAGTAAGTATTAGTCAATGCAGTTCTCCCTCTTTTATAAAGGAAAAGCTTAACACCTCTGAAAAAGAAAGCCTTTTGAGCTGAAGTGTATAGATTAGCAATACAATGCCAAAATTAAACTAGGGCAGGGAAGCAGAGACAGGAAGATGAGAGTAGGTGAACTCATTGGGTTGTCTGTAGAAGAATCATGGAGGCTGGGTCTTTGCTACCACCTGTGTGTTATACAAATCAAATATTGAGAAGGCAGAGAGAGATTAAAGGTTGTCTAAGCCTCTTATCCCCAGGCTCAGAGCCATCTCGTGACTACCCAAAGCCCTTGGCAAGGGACCAGCCTCAGGTCTTAAGCTGTCCCTGCCCACTTCATCATCTTGCTTCTCTAGGTGACTGGCTAGCCTGGGCTGAGGGATGGCTGAGCACACTACCCAAAGGAAGTCTAAACCACAGCAGAAATCTTTATGGTAGGCATTCCCAAAGCCACTTCATGGTTTGCCTCTTGACAGCCACGAGACATTTCCATTTGCAGAACTCCTGAGGCTTCCAGTTGCTGGGAGCGACAGCTCTTTGTTTTCATCCCAAGGCCAGAACAGGAGTCTTGGTGGACAACCAATTGAAAATGGGGCCTATGAATCTTTCTCAACCCTAGACCACAACCCTAGGTCTTTACCTCTTGGATGGCAACTTTATGTTCTAGTACTTAATGCTCCAAATTTACAAGAGGAGAAATAGTCAACTGTATTAGAGAACATTGATGAATTAGTTTTAAAGAATTAAAAACTACTCTGACTTAAATTATATTACCCTCATACTAAAGGCTGAGTGTTAACCATGAATCATGTCACGATAGCCAGGCTTTATTGAAAACTTACTTCAAGTCATGTGCCATGCTAGAAATTGTTCCTATATCTTCCTCCCTCACTCCTCCCCAGTTCTTCCAACACTAACAAAACAAAAAACAAAAATAATAATAATAATTATCACCCCAACTTCCCATCCATTAAAACCAAGGCTTAGAGAGTAAAGGGGACTTGCCCGAAGTCCCATGGCCTGGTAAAGGCCATTCCAAACCCACGAATGTCTGCCGTTCATCTCCCTACCTTTCAGACTAGCACTTAGACCTGTTGTTAGCAATCTTTGCAATTCAGTTTAAAGACACTATTTTTTTTTTAGGGATGATAATTATTTTGCACTGGTGGGTGAAAATAAGATTGCTTAATATTTCTTCCAAATAGCTTTGGGTGGGGGGAAGCTTTCTAACCCAGATAGGTTTTGCCAAGCTAGGCAAAGGATACGAGCAAGTGAGAACTGGGAACTAGAGGGCAGGCACATGGCAGGATTAAGTCTTTTAATGTCTAGAGAGCACACAACATTGTCACAACAAGCACTGAAAAATGAACATGATCACAATGGCAGTGATATGGACATCCTTTCTGCTCTTGAGACGTTCTTAATCTCCTAGAGGACTGAGGAGAGATAGAAGAGTGACATAGAACTGAACAAATGATGCAGACAGTATGAGCAAGACCTGGGAGAGGAGGACAACCTGGACTGGGGGAAGAGAGACGAGAGGCATCCCCAAATACATAGTGTGCCTGTGCACACAGGACCAGACGTGGGTTCAGACAACGGCTGTTCTTGTCACTTCCTGTGCTTTGTGCTACACAGCACCAGCATCTCCAGGAACTGTTTTAAAAATAACACATAGGATGCTGTGGAACAGTATTTTGGATTTGTATTCCAGGCATCAGAGATCCCATTGTAATAAAAAGGGTCAGGCAGGATGGAAAGAGAAAGAATTATGGTTGCTTAGGGAACTGTGTGCTACATTTCCTGTGATTACAATCTTAGGGCTAGAGTTCCATGCTCAGGGTAGGATTTTCTTCACAGCAGCTTTTCCCTGTTAAAAGATTTTGAACAAGTTTTCAACTAGACTTTCTTTGAGGTCAGAGAGACACTGGCTCAGGACTCTGGCAAAGGGCTCATTTCTGTCTCTCCTCTCTATTTCTCTCTCTCTCTCTCTCTCTCTCTCTCTCTCTCTCTCTCTCTCTCTCTCTCTCTCTGTCACACACACACACACACACACACACACACACACACACTCATTGGTGGCACTGGGATTGACTTGGGGTCTTGTGCTCGCTAGATAAGTGCTCAAGCTAATTTCAGCCATAACCCAAATTCTTTTATTCTTTTTTGCTCTTTTGTTTTATTGTGCTTCTAGAGAGGATCTCAAATCTTCACCCATGCTTGCTTTGGACTTTCATTCTTCCACCTCTACCTTCCCAGTAGCTGGGATTATGGGTGAGCCCCACCATAATTGGCTCATCATCTATGGACTCTTCTTAAATGGTCTTCTCTAAACCTGGTTAGCTGCAGGCATTGCTTCCTGACTCCTGATCCCCCCTCCAAAAACCAAATCGGGGAATGTTCAGTCATTAGCTAGTTGTCCGTCAGCATTAGAACTCTCCAGCTTGTGAGGTGAGTGAAGCTCATTCTTAAAGCTTCTAGTGCACCAGTACCACCCAGGGCTGGCACCGGCCTTTGGAGAAGGGAGAGTACTAACTGGCTATATGCAGGCCGTGGGCTTGGAGCCCGGCCGGAGGGAGGAGTGGATGGAGTGAGTAGTCCATTGGGACAAAAGAAGAGGGTGATTTCTGATGCCAGACGGATTCGACCAGTGACATGTCTGTGTCACTAAGAGGGCTGCCAGGAGCCACAGTTCAGGGGCCAGGATGGGCGAATCAGAGCCTGGAGAGTCAAGGACTCCCAGAGCTGAGGATTTCCGGCTTTCCTTGGCGCCTGGGGGGGGATTTCTGAAGATTCAGAGGAAGGAGGCAGGCACCCTTCGGGCCCTCTTTCCTCTGCAGCCTGACCTTGACAATATCCGGACTTCCTTTGAACTTGGAAGCTGGATTTTTAGCAGTATTAATAGTTCCCATTACTTTTCACAAGTAGCTGCGGACTTCCTGCGCCCAGGACAGCTGCGGGACTCCAGCCAGCAACTTCCAGCCCAGCCAGCAGCTTGAGAGGCCAGCGCAGAGTGAACCTCTCAGGTGACACTGAGAAAGCAAGCGAGTTTTTCTTTCTAAAGATGGGACTATGCAAAAGCAAAGGAGGACCCCTAAACACCTTTTCCCACAGGCCCTGTGACTCAGAAGAGCCACCAGGATCTGCCTGTGACTCACCCCCGCAAAGCTCAGCAGGGCCGGGCTGGCAGCGGCCTGGGAGAGGGCACATTTCCAGGAGACCGGAGACTCCTGGAGACTGTGAGCTTGCAGCCAGCAAGGAAGCTGACACAGGAACCACAAGGGGTCTGGAAGGTTCCTTCCATAGGAGGCAGCAGAGGCAAGGGCTGAGCTGTTCTTGCCTGCTTTTAGAGAGCACAGCGCAGTGCCTGTGTAGTCCTGGTGGGTAGTTCCTGGGCACCCCTCACAAAGCCTTCCAACTTCTTGGGTGGGTGCCTGAATTTCAGAGGACCCAGAGTGCGGTTTTTGTTATTGTTGTTGTTGTTGTGTTTTTGTTTTTTGGCCAGTCCTTGAACTCAGGGCCTGAGCACTGTCCCTGAGCTTGTTTTACTCAAAGCTAGTACTCTACCACTTGAGCCACAGCACCACTTCTGCCTTTTTCTGTGTATGTGGTACTGAGGAATTGAACCCAGGGCTTCATGCCTGCTAGGCCAGCACTCTACCACTGAGCCACATCCCCAACCCAGGACCCAGAGTTTTAATCAGATACATTTGGGTTTTATACCTCCCATGTGTCTTGTTTGGTTGATTGTTTTCAAGGTTTTTGCTATTGCTAGGGGTTTTTGTTTGTTTGTTTGTTTGGGGTACTGGTACTAGATCTTGAACTCAGGGCCACTTGGTTCCTTCAATCAAGGCACTTTACCACTTAAGCCACACTTCTACTTCTGGATTTTTGCAGATTAAGTAGAGACAAGAGTCTCACAGGTTTTCCTGCCCAGGCTGGCTTTGAACTGTGATCCTCACATCTCAACCTCCTGAGTAGCTAACATTGAAGATGCCGACCACTGGCACACACACAGCTCCCCACAGGTCTTGTGACACAACCTCATTGTTGCATTTTGTCCCCAGAGCACACTTCATTGGTTTGTCAAAAGTCACACCACCAACCCATTAAAAAAAAAAAACTAAATTAAGTGACCTGTAACATTCTGAATATGACTCCTAGAAATTCATCGTGTCAAGAGTGACTTTGAGCCCATGTAATTGTAACTCCTCTGTACAGTATGTTCACAAATAAAATTAAATTAAATTAAAAAAAAAAGAATGACTTTGACAGCTTTAATGCCACCAGCCCCTCCTCTTTCCCAGCTAGCTACCTTCTACCTGCACAGTCCCGCCTACCTGTCAGGCTGGTTTCCTATCAGGAGGACAGCCCTCAGTGACTGGCACTAGCAATTGCTGAGCTGGCTTCCCAATGGCCCAGTACTGTTGAGGAGGGCCGAATTGCTACACCCCTGGTCCTCTGGGCTGTCCACTGTGGAAAGAGCAGAGCAGAGGGTGAGCAGCATCATGGGAACAGTGTGGGGTTTAAGTTGATTTTTCTTCTTCATTTGGATGACAACTTGTCATCTTCATTGGATGCAGTTATCTTCAGTCCAGCTGTAATAATAATGGCCTTGTACTCTGGAGACTGACTGACCATTTGCAGTTGAATGCTGGCCCTGAAGCATTTACCTGAGGGCAAGCTTCTTCATCTTTACATTTTGTCTTTCCCAAGTATAAAACGGCATCCTAGGGCCTTGCCTTTGGCACTTAGTCAGTTAAAACCTATTCCTAGCCTCTTCCTAGCTTGGCCTTCTTTGCAGCTAGATTTGCTGTGTGACTAAAGTCTACCAATGGAAGGTGAGGGGTCACGATGCGTCATGTATGGACAGGTGCAAAAATACATCTAGGGTGGGCCTTTTACTCTTCTATCCAACTTGCTGCCTGAGGGTGTCTCAGAGGACTGGGGGCCCTGTGGGAACAATGGAGCCATTAGTGGAAGGATCTTCAGCCCCTGAGTTGCCATGTGGCTTAACATCTCCACTGAACTATGACTTGAAGAAAAATGAACTTTCATTACATTACGGTACTGAGAATTCAGAGTGATTTTTTGTAGCAGTTAGACTCCATCTTGGAGTTGTTAGAAGAATTCAATTATTATATGAAAATCCCTAGAAAAGTACCTGAAACATATACAAATGAGTTATATGCATAATTATTATCATGGATAATGATGGATGGAGAGAATAAAGTTTAAGGGATTGCAAAGGCAAGTGGCCACAGAATCTTTCTTCCTTTTTTTTTTTTTGGGGGGGGGTCCAGTCATGGGGCCTGAACTCTGGGCCTGGGCGCTGTCCCTCAGCTCTTCAGCTCAAGGCTAGCACTCTACCACTGGAGCCACAGCGCCACTTCCGGCTTTTTTCTTTTTGCTTATGTGGTGCTGAGGAATCGAACCCAGGGCCTCATGCATGCAAGGCAAGCTCTCTACCACTGAGCCACCTTCCCAGCCCCACATAATCTTTCTTATAACACCAAGGTAATATTTTTTTAAAAAACCACCATAGGTGTAGTGGTTCACATCTATAGTTCCAGCTTCTAGAGGTGAGAGGGGAAATGGTAGGACTATGGTTTGAGACCAGTCTAAGCCAATAAAAAAAAGTTAGTAAGGCTCTATAGGGGAAATCAAGCAGTCTGTAATAGTGTATCCCTTTAATTCTAGCTGCACCGGGGCGTATACATAACATAGGAGGATCATGATATAATGCTAATCTTGGCAAAAAGTATGTGAGGCCCTATATTAAAAATAACTCAAAGCAGAAAGAGCAGAGGGTGTGGCTTAAGCAGTAGAGTTCTTTCCTGTTGAGACCCTAAATTCACACTCTTATCACCAAAATGTTCCGTGTGCATATACATGCACACATGTATGTGGAACTATAAGGTTTACAAAAGATCACATCATAGAAAAATATGTTGAAGCCAGGTACTGTATGTTGAAGCTCATGCCTGTCTTCTAGCTTCCTAGGAGGCTGATTGGAAGTACCATGCTTCAAGACCAGCCCAGGAGAAAAAAAACTTGTGAGATCTACATTGTAACAGAAAAAAAATGGGCATGATGGTATACACCTATCATTCTAGCTAGAGGAGAAAACAGAAATAAGAGGATTTTAGTCCAGGCCAGCTGATGTAAAAAACAAGATCCCGTACCAAAAAAATAACCAAAGCAAAAGGACTTGAAGGCATGAATCAAGTGATTCAGCACCTGCTTGGAAAGTACCACCAAACGAAAAGAGAAGCATGTTGAATAATTTTTTTTTTGTCAGTTGTGGGGCCTGAACTCTAGGCCTGGGTGCTGTTCTCAGCAATTCAGCTCAAGGTGAGTACTCTTCCACTGAGCCACCTTCCCAGCCCCAATGTTGAATAATGTATTAATACATTTCAATGGTCCTTGAAGATATACAAGAGTCTACCTGTTTTCTGAAGAGATATCTTTGTGGATGTGGCAGATAGTTAAAACAATTTTCAGAGAACTGTGGCATTTATACAAACAGTATTTCCATTTTCCCACTAAAATAATGATTAAAATACTTGCTTATATGAGGAAGGAAGGAATGAAGTGAGCTCACAATTGAGCTCCCTCTGGGGTGCTTCTTTGCCAGATGCCTGAATTCTTCTTGTAGTGCTTTCTGTCCCAGGCACCAAGGCATGTTTAGACTTCTCTTGACCACCAAGATGGACTCCAACAGCCCACCTGCTGCCATGATCTCTCTATCCTCCCATCCACTCTCAAATCTACCCTGCATGCTCTCCTTTTCTGCAGAACAGCAGTTGAAAATCCTTTCCTGCCTCCTATCTATCCCCTGCTCCCAGCCCTGCCTGGCTCTTGGCTGTTTCCCACACAGGATCTCAGACTTCTCTAGAGAAGGGTTGTGATGGTGGAGGAGAACAAACTGGTGTCACTGGTTCTTTAATCCTTGATTCTATTCATTGAGAAAACATTTTCAAGCACCTGCAATGACCAGAGATATACAGTGTTGAACAAAATCGACACAAAAGAAGGAAACCATGATGTAGTCAATGGTGATAAACATAAGGGGAAATGAGTCAGAAGAGGAAGAATAGGTATCAAGAGCAAATAGAAGGGTGCCATTTTAAACATGGTGGTCAGGAAAAGATTCACCAAAAAGTGATGTATAAGCCAAGACCTGAGAGGGCAAGGGAGTGGCATGTGTGCAACTGGGAAAAGCACTTGAGAAGATGCTATCTAGGCAGCTTGTTTTACCTCAACACAGATCCTCACAGAGGCCAGCCTGGTCTCCTGCAGCCTCTCTGCCTTCCTAGGCAAATGGGCCCATTAAGGAGGTGATTCTGTTAACCAAATAGCACAGTCTTGCCTTTCTCCAAGTCAGAAAGTTCAAATTCTAGCCAGTTTTAAAATAAAAGTTTTTTTTTTTAATTATTAGCCTTAACACCAACTGGAATAGTTGAAGAACCTGATAGTGTAGAGGGTGCAGTATTACAAAGGAGCTAAGGGAGGGAGCACTTCCAAGAAGGAAGGAGTGGGCAACAATGAGCCTTGCATCTGGAAAGGCCAGACGAGTGAGTTCTGCAGTGTGTGGGATGGCCTGACCCTCTGCCAATGACCCAGCTGCTTCTCATGGACAGTGGCACGCCGTGGTCCGTGTCTATCAGAAGTCATTGTATGACGCGGGACAGAGGCTTAATTCAAATCCACTAAACCAAAGTGGAAGTTTACTCACATGACAAGAATGCTCACAGTAAATCAGCTCCAGACATGGCAGTCATGGCACAAGTGATGTCATTAGGAATCTATCTCCACTCCCCAGTGCCAGTTCATTCTCAGACTGGCTTTCTAGTGGCAACATAGGCATCCTCTGGCAGCGTCAGAGGATCTTTCCAAATCACATCTGGAAATCCCAGGACAGGGAGCCTCTTTTTAGTAGTTCTATCTGGCAAGGGTGATTGGCCCATCCTGGGTCATGTGTCCATTCCCAGGTCAGTCACTGGCCAGCTATATATAAACTCTGACTAGATAGGCCTGAGTCATGAGCCTGTACTTTGAGCAAGTTGTTGGGATCATATAGACTGAGAGTGGAGGAGCAGGTGCTCAAAAAGAAAGAAAGATTCTGTTGCCAAAAAGAGGGAGATGATGTCATCAGAACAAAAGGGAATTAGATGTGCATACTATAATTTCAATTTACTTTTAAAGGAAAAAGTCCTAGGTTAGTCATAAATTATTGCTACTCTTCATTACTTTCTGGTCGATTTTGTTAATTATATCAACCTTGAAGATGAATATTTAAAAGAAGAAAATGCACCACAAGAAACTATGAAGGTGAAATGAATTGAATATTATTGAAGTAGAACTCAACACCATAAAAGAATATAAAATTAAATTATTTGAAAAGTCTAATGACTAGGTTAAATGAGTATTATTAGGAATAAAAGAGTAAAAGCATGTACATTAAAAATAGGAAGCACAGAGCCGGGCACTGGTGGCTCATACCTGTAATCCTAGCTACTCAGGAGGCTGAGATCTGAGGATCACGGTTCAAAGCCAACCCAGGCAGGAAAGTCTGTGAGACTCTCATCTCCAATAAACTACCAGAAAACCAGAAGTGGCACTGTGCTCAAGTGGTAGAGAGCTAGCCTTGAGCTGAGGGACAGCGCCCAGGCCCAGAGTGAAAAAAAAAAAAAAGGTGCAACAAAATAAAAAATTAAGTTGTAAATTGGTACACAATTAAAAATATGTAAAATATGAAAATAATAAATGAACTAGAATAATGAACATTGATTACTATAGAACATGGGAGAAGTGACTATAACAACACTGAGTAAAATGCAGTAGAGTAGATCTTAAGAAGAAGCAGGAGAACCACAAGTTCAAGGCCAGCCTAAACTAGTTAGTAAGACCCTGTGTTAAAGCAACAACAACAAAAAATTGAAACAGCTGGGCAGTGATGGCTTAGGCCTATAATCCTAGCTACTTATGAAGCTGAGATTTGAGGATCCTGGTTCAAAGCCAGCCTAGACAGGAAAGTCCATGAGACTCTTTTTTTTTTGAACACAAGAGGCAATGAAAGACTCTTCAATTAACCACCAAAAAGTTTGAAGTAGAGCTGTAGGTCAAGTGGTAGAGCACTAGTTTTCAGCATAAAAACTCAGGGACAGCAGCCCAAGCTCTGAGATATTAGAATCAGATGATGTCATTGTTGAGTTTTAACTTTTAAACATGGATACTTAAAATGTTACTTAAGAGATTCTAGGTTATATATAAAAAAGTAGGTCATTCCACAATTCAATATTAAAAGAGAAAATAAATAAATTTAAAAATATAAATGTGAGGCTGGGAAGGTGGCTCAGTGGTATAGTGGCTTGCCTTGCATGCATGAGGTCCTGGGTTTGATTCCTCAGCACCACATAAGCAAAAAGAAAAAAGCCGGAAGTGGCGCTGTGGCTCAGGTGGTAGAGCGCTAGCCTTGAGCTGAAGAGCTGAGGGACAGCGCCCAGGCCCAGAGTTCAGGCCCCATGACTGGACCCAAAAATAAATAAATAAGTGTGAAAGTTAAAAAAAAAAAGCCATTAAATGAAACAAAATAACAGCAACTTCTTGATTTAATAATACTTTTCATGATTTGGCGTTTTTTTCAAAATTCAAGAGAAGTTTACGATCAAAAAACATATCAACGTGATTCATTACTACAACATTTTTCCAATTATCTGATTTGGCAATACAGATGACCCCAGAACCCAGTGGTTCAATCAACAAGAGTATATTGTTTCTTGTGATTCTTTGGTTTGGATGAGCTCAGCTTAGCAGTTCTGCTTTAATGGAGTAATTGAGTCACTCATGTAATTGTCTGTGACTAGGAATAAGAATGGAACTGGAGTGTCTCAGAAGGTCTTTCTTCATTAAGTAGCATTGCCCTCGGTGCAACATAGGACCAGGCTCCTAGGGGGAGGAGCCAATTCTTCTGTTCAAGAACTTAGGAAATTGATGTATCATGCTTGCTGGGAGGCAATTGGAGGAAGTCACAGCATGTCTCATGTCAATGCGGAAGAGAACTGCATGGGTGAAGTCACATGGAGAGAGAATCTTTGGAGTCACTCATATAAAAGTCATCCACAAGCCAGGTACCAGTGGCTCAGCCTGTAATCCTAGCTACTCAGAAGGCTGAGATCTGAGGATTGTGATTCAAAACCTGGCTAGGAAAGTCTGTGAGACTCTTAAAGTCTCCAATAAACTACTCAGAAAAGCTGGAAGTGGTGCTCTGGCTCAAGTGGTAGATCACTAGCCTTGAGCAAAAGAAGCTCAGGGACAGCACCCAAGCCCATAGTTCAAGCCCCGGGACCAGCATAAAAAGAAAAAGAAAAGAAAAAGTCATCTGCAATACTAAAAGAAACCCCCTAGGACCTTATCTGTAAGTACCAAAAAATGCATTTGAGATAATTTAGCAGCCATTTCCAATTAACAATGGCAGTTAAGTAGTCTGGTCTGGCTTACCTTTTGTCCTCTCCCTGCAACGAGCCAGGGTTGGAGCTGCAGGCTGTTTTCCCTGTGGAGCCTTTCTCTCTCTCTCTCTCTCTCTCTCTCTCTCTCTCTCTCTCTCTCTCTCTCTCTCTCTCTCTCTCTCTCTCTCTCTCTCTCTCTCTCTCTCTCTCTCTCTCTCTCTCTCTCTCTCTCTCTCTCTTTCTCTCTCTCTCTCTTTCTGTTTCAGCTGTTCTGTCAACTCTTTTGTGGTTCCTGATGCTCTTCCTCTCTTTCTCTCTTTGGAACAAAGTTTCCTTCCTCCCCCTATTCATTGGTGTCTCATCAAAGACGCTTCTTTCCTGCTATCTGATCCCAGAAACCTTGACCCCAGAGTTTGTTTTCACATCTCCAAGTAGATATGGATGCAGAATTGTGGGGAAAATGTTCAAACATTCTTACAAAGTCAGTAGTGATTTTATACACTAACTATTGCTTCTGCTTAAATCTCTAAGGTATCTCTAAGTACAAAAAAAGAAATATCTTGTCATGTTATTATGTTGCTCTTCCAGGTTTCCATTTGACAAGGGTAGGGACATTGAATTCTTCGTCCCCTATTGTATTGCTTTGGCCATGTTTGTTTCTACAAGCAGTGCTGCAAAAAATGTACTTTTCTTCCTTAACAAAATGTATCTGTATAATAATTTCCCAAGAGTTGAACAGCTGGGAATATGCAGTTGGAATTTTGCCGAATCACCATGCATAGGGCTCATTCCAAGGGGTTTTGGTCTTACAAGCAATGAATAAGAATATGTTTCCCCCAAAGGCCTGGTCAATGCAGTGTGTTCCAGAAGTTTGGGATTACTACCAACTTAAGAGGGGAAAAATAGTATCTTAGCATATTGTCTTCACTTGTGCTATTCTTTTCCTGTTAGGCATAAAAATGAACATTGCTGAAAAGTCATTTGTGTTTTCAAAACCATCCCATAGTTTTCCTTCCATTTTCACTAGCCTGATTCAATGGAAGGATGAACAAACCTACAAATTCATAGTTCCAAGTAGGACAAAAACTGATTTTTGCACATCTGGAAAAGCAACATTTATAGACACAGAGAACAGATGTGTGGTTGGCTAAACTGGAGGGCAAACAGACAGAAGAGAAGTTTGGGAGGTGATAGAAGTATTCTTAGACTGTGTTACCACAATTATCAACTGGCTACAATCAGTAGTTGTTTGTTTCTTTGTTTAAATTATTTTTCTAGCTGGGTGCAAGTGGCCCAGTCTCCTACAGTCTCCTCTGCTCAGCAGGCTGAGATGGGAGGACTCGCTTCAGCTCACAGTTCAGAGCCAGCCCAGGAAGGAGTGCCCTGTCATTAAAACATGAATTAGGCTCTGGTGGCTCATGCCTGTAATCTTAGTTATCCAGGAAGCTGATATGAAAGGATTTTGAAGCCAGCCCAGGTGGAAACATCTGTGAGACTTAATTCATCTCCACTTAATCAGACATTAAATCTATGGGCATCTTGATCTTGGACTTCGCAGCCTTCAAAACTATCATCAATAAATGTCAGGTTTAAAAGTTATCCAGTCTAAGGCATTTTGCAATAGTGTCCTACACAAAAGAAGACACTTAAGTAAAACAGATAAGCACACACAGTTTGAGGCGCACGAGAAGACCGTGAACCCAGAGATCAGAAAGAGAAAGAGCAGTGTGATATGCAAATAACTGAGATAAAACAAACAAGACAAAGATAAACACTCCCAGAGAAAACAGAGCCAAGAATCTGAAGAGGCAATTCACAGAAAAATAATTTCATGGGGCCAACACATACATGAAAAGAGGCCAAACTCGTGCAGTCTGCAAAATGCACATAAAGTTACAGCAATGCATCATTTTACTTTGACCAGATGGAAAAAGGAGAGATTGGTAAATCCTGTTGCTAAGGAGAATATGGTGTCTTTTGTACATTTCTGGCTGGAAAAGTGTACTAACACAATCTTTTTGGAAAGCAATATGGCCATGTCTGTTATGATTAGAATGCATACATCTTTGTCCTGGAAATCCCTCTCATAGCAATCTGTCCATAGGCATAAAAGCTTTTAAACCTAAGGATACATTTACACAGACATGCACTATATTGCTGGGCACCAGTGGCTCATGTCTATAATTCTTGCTACTCAGGAGGCTGAGATCTGAGAGCTGTAGTTCGAAACCAGCCTGAGCAGGGAAGTCCATAGACTCTTATCTTCAGTCAACCACCAAAAGGCTGTGGCTCAAGTGGTAGAGCACTACGAGCCTTGAGCACAAAAGCTCAGGGACAGCACTCATGTCCTGAGTTCACCCTTTAGGACTGGCAGGCACACACATTTTTTAAAAAGGCCGGGTGCCAGTGGCTCAGACTTGTAACTGTAGCTGCTCAGGAGGCTGAGATCTGAGGATCGTGACTCAAAGCCTGCCTTGAAACTCTTACCTCCAGTTAACCACCAGAGGACTGGAAGTAGAGTCGTCCCTCAAAGTGGTAGAGTCCTTGAGCAGAGAACCTCAGGGACAGCACCCAGGTCTTCAAGCCCTGGGGCATCCCCCAAAAGAAAAAAACTATGTTGTAAACAACGGCAAAAGCTAGAAAGAGTAATATATATTTGTCAGATGCTCTAGAATCAACTTTTAGAAGTAGCTGTACTCAGCCGGGCCTTGGTGGCTCATATCTGTAATCCTAGCTACTCAGAAGGCTGAGATCGGAGGATCGTGGTTCAAAGCCAGGAAAGTCCATGAGACTAGTATATCCCAATTAATTACCAAAAGGCTGTAACTGGTGCTAGGGCTCAAAAGTAGTAGAGTGCCAGCCTGGAGCACAAAAGCTCAAAGACAGCACCCAAGGCCTGAGTTCAAGCCCCAGGACCATCATCAAAAACAAAATGGGGAGATGGTATTGTTTTTATAACCTGACTCTTTGTACAACTACTTCTAAAAGTTGATTCTAGAGCATCTGACAAATAGCTTTTACATGAAGGATTCCGGTGTTTTTGAAATGGGGAAAAGCAGGCTTGGAAAGGAGTATTTCCTGAGCCATACACCGTAGCAAGGCAGTGACTAAACCATAAATACCACCAAAGCCTCCTGACTTTCCCATGGCTTGAATCAGAACCATCCCCAGATAAATATAACTAAGTCACGGGCGTAACATTGATGAGCACACATGGATAAATGACACAAAGGCTTGGGTCCATGAACTGACGAGTTCTTAAGTGTCACTTGGCTGGGTGGAATGAAAGTGACCCAGCGAGAACAGAATGGGCGCGAGTGGCTGGAGCCACGCGAATCCGCCCTGTGGTCATCTCCCAGTTGTCTCTTGCCCATTTGTGGTAAGCAGTGCCTTTGGAGGATTAGCAGGGGGTGGGATGGGTGAACAGATGCAGAAGATTAAAGAGGAAGTCCTCCTAGGTGACTCTTGGCAAGCTGGCAGGGTTGGGGCCGAATGGGGAGAGAAGACAGTGGGGGGAGGGGGGAGGAAGAGGGTAGAGAAAAGTCTCCTTTGACTTTTGGATTCTGCAGCCCTTCTGCACAAGAACCTTTACCACAGGCCCTGCCTGGGTAAATGTCAGCTAAATTATAAGCAAAAGGGACAGAGGAAGGAAAGGATATAGGAGAGATGGAATTTTCTGGAAACTAGGTGGTAGTCACTGACTTGGCATTCCTCATTGGACTTTTCTCTGAGGGTCTAGGGCTATAAGTTCTAAACATAAAACATAAAGCAGCAAGAGGCTGCCTTTTTCCTTCTGCTATTGAAATGTTCATCACTTGAGGATTGGGGGTGTGGCTCTGTGGTAGCATGCTTGCCTGACATGAGCAAAACCCTGGGTTTGATCTCCGGCACCACAAAAATAAAAAAATAAAAAAGCAGAAGTCATGATAGGCAGCAGTAGGTCTTGGCACGGACCCTGGCCTCTGGAAGTCTGCTTGGGATGTGGCACCCTCTCTGACCGTCCAGCTCGGCAGTGGATCTCAGCTGAGCTAGACGGTGACCTTGCGAGCAAGCACCAGGCTTCAGTGTGGTGCTCTGGTTCTGCCAGGCACCAAGCCCGGTGAGTCCACATTGGGTGCAAGCAGCTTGGGTCCGGCCAGTGGGGCCCTGCAGTCTCCCTCTCCCGCCATCCATCAGCCAGCAGAGCGCTGTGCCGCCCTGCCCTTGCCCCGGGTGTGGTGGCCAGAGTTTGCAAGCACACTGGGAGCAGCTGACACCATCCAGAAGGCAAGATTCATTTTTGTTTAGAGGCGGAAAGAAAAAATCAAAGTGGACTTAAATATTTACTCAGAGAGGAGTTGGACCAACAGCTGAAACAAGGATTCAGGCCAAGAGGTGGAGGCGGCCATGCTGCCAGCCCGAGGCAGAATAAATAAAGGCTGGGGGGAAGAAGTAGCAAGGCCACCAGACTTGACAGGGCCCAGCTTCCACTCAGGGGCTCTGCCCTGGGCCCCTCCTCTTCCTACAGAGGCTGGCATGGCCAGACTTCAGGCAAATCACTGGCTTCTCTAATCCTTAGTGGTTTGGGCTATCTCTACCTCACAGATTTCTTTTTGGAGGGACGGGGGCTGGTTGTGACAGGCTCTTGGACCTGCTCATATAAAGAATCAGGAGTCTGAGACAAGACCCCAGAATCTTTGTTTTGAATAGGCTTTCTAGGGTTTTCCATGTGACAACCAGGTCTCGGAACCAGGACTGGTAGCTTGGTGCAACAATGACCAGTTGCGAATTCTCCATCTTGTCCAAGATTCATGCTACACTTAGCCCTTCCTCCTGCCTCCATTCCTGTCCCCGCTCCATCCATCTTCTCTGTGTCCCTTCAGTCACTCAGGCTGAAAACTCTGACTTCCCTTTTGGGCCTTCTACTCCTCCACAAGTCCTCCCAGGAGGACCTCCAGCGCCTGCCATTTCCACCTCCTCCTCCAGCCCCGACTGTTCACACTCCACCCACAGCCAGAGAGATCACACAGGCGCCCGGCCCCGCTGCTTCCTGTTTTACAAGTGTTGTATTCAACTTCTTCAGCCCAGCCTCGAGTCTCGCTCTCTGACCTCCCCTGGCTCCCAGTGACCTTCATGGGGCTCAGCCAGAGCCCCCACCTTTCTGTCCTTAAAAGCAAGCTCAGCTTGTGCCTGAGCCAGGACCTGGGCACTGGCTGGGCTGCTGCCTGGAGCGCTCGCCCTCACCCCTGCTGCAGCCAGCCTGCCACAGCTGCTGCTCTCTCCTTAGATGCCCACTCTGCAGACAGGGAAAGAGATGCTATTAAAAGTAAAATAGCGGGGCTGGGAAGGTGGCTCAATGGTAGAGCGCTTGCCTTGCATGCATGAGGCCCTGGGTTCGATTCCTCAGCACCACATAACAGAAAAAAATGGAAGTGGCGCCGTGGCTCAATTGGTAAGGTGCTAGCCTTGAGCTGAAGAGCTGAGGGACAGCGCCCAGGCCCAGAGTTCAGGCCCCATGATCGACAAAAAAAAAAAAAAGAAAAAAAAAGTGCTTCCATGATCAAGACAGAGACTGAAGTTCTTTAGCTCTAAGTCAAAGAATGCCCAAGATGGCTAGAAAGATGGCTAGCAATAACCAGCAGATAGAGAGAGGCAAGAAAAATGGTCCTAAAAGCCTGCGGGGAAAGAGGGTGGCCTCACATTGATGTTCAACTTCTGTCTTCTCTGCAAAAGAGTAAACTTACATTGTTTTAAGCCACCTAGTTCATAGCCCTTCTAGGAAACTAATCACAGCTAGTGAATGAGTGAGTGATGAATTAGTAACTGTGTGTGTGTATGTGTGTGTACCTGTGTGTACGTGTGTGTGTGCACGCATACGCTCTCCCTGAACTTCCCATGAGGTTTTCCTTCTCCTTCCTCCTGTCCCTCCCCCCCCCCACCCCGTAACATTACCAGGGAGCATATCATAGGTGTTGGCAGACAGAGTTCTTATGTGGGAGAGAGGTGGGGCAGGGGGTGGAACTCAAGAATCCTTAACTAAGATTGAAGAGTACAGTTGCACACTGCCTCAGCCCAGGTCAGCTCAGCATGACGTAAGACTCCAGAGCTGCCACCTCCAGACAGTGTCCTGTGTTCAAGGGGTTGCTGAGGTGGGGAAGAAGGTCTTTCTCAACCAAGGGCATTTACAGTTATCCACTGTGTAGACAGTTTGGGTGTGCCAGGTGTTGGGTTCACCCGGACTCCTTGGCCCCTGCTGTCCCCTCTCGAGGGAAGCCTCTCACGTCCTCTCTCAAGCCTTGGATATATATACATGCATATGCTGCCTCATTTTCCCAAGGGGCTCATTTGGCAAAGACAAAAATGGCTCAGAGAAACCACAGACCAAAATATGTTTCATACAATACTCCATGTGTCATTTGCTTGGCCAGTTCATTCTGTCTCATCCATATGTGATATTAATTATTTGCTCAGGACACAAAGGCACCTAGCCCCTACAGTGGGCTCCCTCCCTCTCTCTCCTGAATATTTCAGGTTGGTAGAATGCCACCGACTAACCCAAACAATCACAGCTAGTCATACTCAGTGCATACTCCATGCCAGGCATCATTAACTTCGTTCAGTGTTCATCATAACCCTAATGGGAAAGACTATTTGCTGTAACTTGGTGATGGGAGGATTGAGGCAGAGGGACACGATTCGTTGATCCAAGGTTACACAGTAAACAAGTGCTAAGTGACAAGCCAGAGGCTGCTTCCAGATGGTCTGGCCTGGCCTGGCTCGCAGCCGCAAATGACAGTGAAGTCGAAGGGATGTCTTTGCAAGAAACATCATGGCCGTCACTGAGGGCCCCTAATGATTCCTCTGTGTGCCCTGGGCCTTGTGTGTTATGTTTCTAAAGATAACCTATATGGATTTTGTGAGCAGCAATCCGTTAGAACCCCTGGTTGAAGCAGATGATGGACTGAAGAGTGAGTAAGATAGATTGCATTCAGAGCTGTGCTCTGTCGAGCTGTGCAAGCTGGAGTAAGTTCTTCCTCTCTGGGCCCTGGTTTCTCTATCTGTAAAGTGTTGCCATTGTTTACACAGTAAACAATAATTTTTACTCCCATCAGCCTCCTTTGCCTGATAAGATGTCATAGGAACTTCCACAGTGTAGGAGCTATGTTATTCTCACCTTAGGTCACATCTCAAATCACACCTTGATCAGATCATCATTAAATTAAGAAATCGGAAGATAGGTGTCTCCTCCAGCAATCAAGGTTGGTGGCTGACTCCAAGGGCTGACTAAACAAGTAATTTAAATGAGTTTGTAGTTATTAAGTAATATTAAATAATCGTAAGTTAAATATTACACTGCTCATTGCTGAGCAGCAATCATTTCCCCTCTCCTTCCCCCTACGGGTGCAGGCCTTGAACGTAGAGCCTTGCACTGTTCTTCCACGTTTTAGCTCATGGCTGGCCTTCTACCATTGGAGCCCCGCCCCCAGTTCCAACAATGATTTCCTATTTGTTGGAAGAACATGATGTGCCGAAGTGAACACTGGTCATTGATGTGAAGATAAGACTTGGATCCTGGCTCAGGAGAGAATGGATATGAGCACTTGCTCAATCCCCTGCCAACTCAGTGCAGGGGATTGAAAAGGGATTGTAAATGGGGTGGGACCCCCAAGTTAAAGGCATTGTTTGGGCAGTCTTGGGCCTACTCATGAAGTGATGAATTTTCTGGTGATCTACACACCCGTCTGGAAATGGCAGATTGAAAGCCCCAGGCTGGTATTGGAGAGCTGTGCTGGAGTCTTCTCTATGTGCCCGGCCAAGTGTGACCCATGACTCTCTCTACTCTGTGCCCTGGCAGAGGCTTCGCCTGGACTGTGCATGTCTTTGGGACTTCCTTGTCTCCTGGCTTATGCTCACCATGGCAGGGGAACTAGACAAGAGAAGGGACCCAGGGTTTCTGCGTTCAGCTTCCGGTCACACAAGTTGTCACTTGGAAGCACTGCCATTTCCTATCTAAGGTAACACTCCTGTGTAGCAAGCTCTTCTCCCAGCTCTCCCTCTCTCCACCAACCAGGTTAATTGGAAGACGATCCCTGGAGAAATTGGTTGGCAGAGTAGAGAAATGGGTTGGGAAAAGACAGGCAGTAGAGCACACTGCTGGGCAGGTTGTTTGGACGAGGAACTCAGCTCAGATCTTAGGGTAGCCGTGCAGAACAGACATCAGAGTTGTCTCACCTGAGCAGGGTGGAGGCCAAGTTGCACTTCTTCATATCTAGCAGTAGTGATGGCTTCCCACTGATGCTAGCCAGGGGGGCTGCCTGTGTCCTTTGTGGCTCTCTCGTTCTGCCCACACTTCTTTGAACCATCCCTCCCTCAAACTCTGCGTTACCCCTTGAGTGGGCCATTTCTTTCCTGCCTGATTCATATCAAGAGTGAAAGGCCAAACACCACCGTATTTCCCACATTGTTCTGTCTCCCACCCATATCCTTATCACCAGCTGCTCTGACACACCAGGAGCCCTCGTCAAGCACGCATCTGGCTGTCTGCTTGACGGGTTTTCTCCTACTTCCCTTTGCACAGGGCAGCTGCAGTCACAGAGAGTTAACACCCATCACAGCAACTGTCTAGCGATAGCTGGCGGGAGTGGGTGGATGTGGTTCCTCAGCCTTTGGGTGGGATGACTCTGAAGCATGTTCTATAGTTTCCCAGAGGTCTGGCCTGAGCTGCTTACTGAAACACCTTGTATTTACTGCTTTCCCTTTTCTCTTCCATCCTGCCCCACCTCCCTACCACATCATCAGATTTACAGTACTACAGAAAGTACCAGACACTGGCCACTTTCTAAGAAGAGACTAGTTCAGTTCAAAGAAGAGCTATTTGTTTCACAATTTTGGAAGTTCAGGTTTAAGATTGTGTAGTCTGATTGCTTTGGGTCTCTAACTTGGTCTAATGTGGATGGCAATAGCAGGTACACATGTCAGAGTGAAAAGTCACATCATGAGCCAGATTGAAAAGAAGAGACTGTTCCATACCTCCAATAGCTTAAAGACCTCTCATTAGGCTCCACCTCTTAAAGGTACATAACACCTCCCAGGAGCATCACTCTGGGGACCAAACCTTTCAGATACACACATCCAGGCTATAGCATTCACTCCCCTAAGAGCACTTCACAGGCTCCTGATAAACCTGCCTGTACTGGAAACAATCTCACAACCTGCTCTGGAGAGAACTCAACCTATGATGCCTGATCCATAATGGAGTGCCCGTCTATGCACAGCCATGTATGAGGGTCTGTGGACTAAACTGTGGGAATTGCTCATCAAGGTCTGCAAGACCTTTCATGATCAGACCTGTTCACTGCCTGTATTCCCTGTGCCCCCATCTGCTCTTCAGCACCTCCCCTTGCTTCCCTTCTAGATGTCAGCCATGCTCAGTTAGTTGCAGTTCTTGGAACACAGTCTGATGGTTGAGCTTCTGCTCTGCTGTGCTGTTCTCTCTGCCAGCACTCACTCACCCACTGTTTATTCATCTGTCTCCCACTTGCCTTTGAAGTTTCAACCTTTCCTGACCAGTCACCACAAGCAGACACACCATTTGGTAGATATCACGAGGCGAACCACTTTGTGGGTTGCCAGCGTGGAAACATAGCAGCAATCACTTCCTTGTGAAAGAGGTGGGCCTGGGCCGTGAAGGTCATGCAGATTGTGATGGATGGTGGGGTAAAGGGATTGGAGTGGCTGAGGAGCCGGGAGAGGACATTTTTCAGAGACAGCAACCTGGAGGCAGGACATTTATGAGCCAGTCTGGGAAAAGAGGAGTAAGCCAGGCCAGGCCTAGACAGGGAAGCCTGGGAAACTGCCAGGGACTCCTAGGTGGGGTGCGTCTCTGACCACGTACAGTCCCAAGGTGGTGACTTGCTCATTGTTTAATCCGCTGGCCCTCCCCCAGCACTGCCATCTTTCCTTCCTTCCTCAGCTTCCTCTGCTTCTGGGTGAGGCTTCCTGTTAAGTCGTTCTGAGACCTGCAGTTTTCAGAGCTTTAGAGACCAGGAATGCCTGCCAGCAAAATGACCAGCCAAGAGCCCCATGGGATTCTAAGAAGCCATTCCTCACCCTCCTAAAACCTGGGCATTCCTGAGAGGGACAGAGTCTAGGAGATGTCCTCTTTCATATTCAGAATCTGTTTTTAAAGCCACCCAGGAAAAGTATGTGTAACTCCGTTCTTTTTCTTTTTGGTCAACAAACCAAATGGTAACTACCACAAGAATGGCTATTTGAGGAATTCTTTTGTGAACATCTCTAGGCAGTCCTGTTGCAAATTGGGTCCTCCATTGTATCTTAGTTCATAATTTTTGTTGTTGTTGTTGGTCATGGGGCTTGAACTCTGGGCTTGGGTGCTGTCCCTTTGCTCTTCAGCTCAAGGTGAGCGCTCTACCGCTTGAGCCACAGCGCCACTTCCGGTTTTCTAGTGGCTTATTGGAGATAAGAGTCTCACAGACTTTCCTGCCTGGGCTGGCTTTGAACCACAATCCTCAGATCTCAGCCTCCTGAGTAGCTAAGATTACAGGTGTGAGCCACCAGTGCCCAGCTTAGTTCTTAATTTTTGAAAACTATGTAAGATAAACTCCAGGATTTCTAGAGCATATGTGTGTGTGTGTGTGTGTGTGTGTGTGTGTATGTGTGTGTGTGTGTGTGTGTGTGTGTGTGTGTGTACAACTAACTTGATAGTAAAATACAATATAAGAACAACAAGCATTTACAATAACACTCATAAAGCCAAGTATTAGGCCTTAACTTCAAACTCCAGACCTGTAGAAAAAAAAATCACATGATAGTGAACACTGACCAAAATGAATATTTACAGCCATTTACTATTAATTATTGTATAAGAATTATGATATTGTTATATATTAACTATTAATAATAACAATATTCTTACGTTATTTATTTTATAGCCAATTTACTTCAGAGTAATTATTCATCCCTTGTAGAATTATGAAGTGTTTTCACTAGAGTTCTGTCTTAGGCTCTGGTGGGGTGTATTATATAACATATAGTTTATGCATATTATTATGCATTCTTTGTCTTTTGCTAGAATTTTAAAAAAAAGTCTCAATTCTAGAATACATCTGGTCCAGAGAGCTTCGGATAAGAGATTATAGACTGAGCTTGAATAAAGTATATTTAACCAAATTTTGTTCCTTGGAGTGCCCTGTGAAAGGCACAGGTTTCCATCAGGAGGCCTGTGTTTGAAGCCTAGACACCTTTAAGCCAGTGGCTTTAATCTTCTGGGCTTTGGTGTTCCTACCTGGAACAAGGTGCTAATAATGGTTAATTCTATGTGCAGTGTTAACAAATCCATATACATGAACATGGCCAGGAAACTCTAAAGAAATGCAAGGAATTCAAGTACTTTTAAGAAAGTAGATATTTGATTATTCTAAATACTCAGCCTAACCCTTCTGTACAAAATGTTCTGGTGTTGGGCATCAAGACCAGAGGGCTACCGTTGAGGAAGGAAGGCATCCACTCTCTCCTATTTGTCTATGCTGTCTTGGCTACCTAGTCTCTGATTCTACCATCTTCCTCCTTGCGGATTCTGGGCAGAGGCTTCTGTGCTTGAATCTTATTTGAATCAACCTACTTTGCCTGCTCCATTGTCCACTATCCTGTAATCATTTGGAGTGTCATGTGTAGGCTCTTCCAAGCCTTTTACATTCCTTCTAGTGTTTTTGGTTGCTTTATCTTCTCTCTTTCCTACTCTCTCTCTCTCTCTCTCTCTCTCCTTTCTCCCTCCCCCCTCTCTCTCCTTCCCCCTCTCTTCCTCTATCCCTCTCTCTCTCTCCTTTCTCCCTCCCCCCTCTCTCTCCTTCCCCCTCTCTTCCTCTCTCCCTCTTTCTCTCCTTCCTTCCTTCCCTTCCCCTTCCTTCCTTCCTTCCTTCCTTCCTTCCTTCCTTCCTTCCTTCCTTCCTTCCTTCCTCTTTCTTTCTTTCTTTTTTCTCTTTGTCCTGGGTCTTGAACTCAGGGCCTGAGCACTGTCCCTGAGCTTTCTTCCCACCCCACCCCCTACCTACAGCTCCACCTCTTGCTTTTTGTTGGTTAATTCGAGGTCAGAGTCTCACAGATTTTCTTGCCTGGTTGTCTTTGAAGCATAATCATTAGTTGTCAGCCTCCCAAGTAGCTAGGATGACAGGCATGAGCCACCTATACCTAGTGCTCAATCTACTTTTTTCCAAGAGGGCAGAGTTATACTTTGTTGTTGTTTTTTTCTGTAGTAGCAGGGAGGAGCATTGTTTGGATACTGTGTAGGGGTCTTCGGGTTTGTGGCCACAATCCAACAAAGAATTGAAGGAAAGGACACAGCACAAAGGGTAAGAAGTTGAGAGCTGTATTACTGGAGCCAAAGTAGCTGAGAGTGAAAGTTTAACAGACTCCTCCAAAGAGTTCCACTGCTAGCCATTGATAAGGCAGGAGAAACGGGAATAGAGGCTAGGTTTATTTGAAAGTAGGAGTCAGACCCCAAGGGGAACTGAAGACAAGCCTCCTAAGCGTTTGGCTGGTTTGCTTAAGCCCCCAACCTGGACACTCAACATGGAGAGCCGCCTTATGTCACAGGCGCTCTTACCCACCTGCTTTCCAGGTAAGGAGGAGGAAGCGGGGCAAGAGTACAGACATTTCCATGTAACAAAAAAGTGGGGTGGGGTGCTCACTGTCGGCTCGTGGTGGGGTCCCTCATTTGTAGTCCTTCTGGAGAGTCTCTGCGCTGACATCGATTGAGCGAGCCTGTCTTAGGCCTCAGAGCTTTGTCACTCAGAGCTGTTACCTTGACTTTTCTAAAGGAAGCAGTCTAGACTCCACTGTGTAGTCTTTGCTTTACTAAGGTCTTTCAGAAGAGGAAAAAGTGGAAAGTTCCGGGGGATGGGGGGCAGTCTCTGCTTTCCCTGGAAGAGGAGAGGGTGTCACCCCACAGTACCCCCAAACAGTGCTTATACCTTTCCAAATCTCCCTTAGTATGTTTTTGTTTATTGAAACAAGGTCTCAAGATATAGTCCAGGCCAGCCTGAAACTCTCAATGTCCTACAGGATAGTGACACCATGCTTAGGAAGACATACTTTTTTTTTTTCTTTTTGGTACCAGTCCTGGGGCTTAAACTCAGGGCCTGGGCACTGTCCCTGAGAATTCTTTTTTTCCCTCAAGGCTAGTGTTCTACCACTTGAGCCACAGAGCCACTTCTAACTTTCTCGTACTGGAGATGAAAGTCTCACAGGACTTTGCTGCCCAGGCTGGCTTCCAACTGTGATCCTCAGATCTCAGCCTGCTGAGTAGCCAGGATTATTGGCGTGAGCCACCAGCACCCAGCTGAAAGTCATACTTTTTAATAAGAACTCCATCACTCACTTAAACTCTTGTAACATTCTCATCCTAACATGATCTCAAGTAGGGGTCTCCTACAGGGTTGGCTTTTACCAAGAAATTATTGCATTGGCTTCAGAAAAAGTCAGATTAAACATTTTGTGACCAAAATTCATCAGAATAAAACTTAACACTTCCGTACTTCAATTGTGTAAGTTTGGCCTTAAAAAAATATCTGTTTGTTTTCCTGGAGCTGCTCATTTCAGTGCCCTGTGGGTGTGCCCCATAGCTGAGAACAATCAACAAGATTAAGTTACTTTGAGAGCTCTTAATTGACTTCCCAGAACTTCCTCTTCCTATCACAAAACACAGCTTTCTTCACATATTCAGTGTAGCTTTATCCTGGGATAGATTTTTAGGGAACAAGACCCATTCTGAAAGTAAAAAGTGATTTCACATGTAAATGACTAATCGATACTTTTCCCCTTCCCACAGACCTTATAGTTTACCTTAACCAAAGCTGATGTCAAAACAGATATCCTTGTCCACATCCTGTCAGTCGGGAGGTGTTCAGATTATTTTGATTATGCCAAATTAGTGCTGGTGTGTGTGGGGGGGGATACATTTTGTCTGGACTGGGGTTATTTTGATACACAGTGATTTTGGTCAGGATAGTGGTGTAACTGTATTTAAGGATAGTAATTGTTTTTAATAACTATATCTTGATTTGTTGCTATGCAAAGACTTTGTAGTAGCGGGATAGTTCAGAAGTCATACACTTTATAGACTGTAGAGCAGGAACTAACTGTGTGGTAGACTCCCTTTCCTTTGGGCCAGCCCAGTGGGTGAAACTCCCTGTGTGTGAGTTCAACAGAATTGAAGTTCAATTTAGCAGGGCTCATACTCTCTCCACAGTCCTTTTATCTAGAGCCAGCAAACTTTATTTCCTGTAAGGGCCATGTGGCAAATGTTAGCCTTTGTGATTTGTGGGTTGACAGGTAGACCAGAGGTGGCAGAAAGTGGGCCTGATTGTGTTCTGATTAAGCTTTATCTACAATAACAGAAGTTGGGCTGGATTTGCCGCAGTGGTTTATAGTTTGCCAATTCCTGCTTCTTTTTCGTTTTAATAGATCAACCATTGTACTGTAATTATCTTCAACTTGCCTGTCTCCTCCATAAACCCATGTACTTCTTCCAATAAAGAATCTCCACTGGGGAAGAAAAGAATCTCTATTGTTAAATATTTTCAAAAAGAAAGTTGATCCATTGAACAATCCATCAGAAAAAATAATAAATCCACACAGGACTCAGCAATGGGTGCTAAAACAAGTGGGTTTAATGAAAAACAGGATATTTACATCATCTCCAAATATCTCCCCACAATATACTTATTAATACCAAGATAAAATAACTTTATCCATAGAAATCTGGCAGAAATTATCTTAATCAAGTGACCAAAGCTAATATACTATACCTTCATAAAGAGATAAATGAACACCCCACCCTGCTTCTGTGACAATCTTGATAAAAAATAAATAACCATGATCTAACCTTGAAAAAAAACAGCAGGCAAACTGAGGCAGACTAAGGGGACACTATGTATAATGTTTGTTCTGAGCTCTTCATAAATGTTAACCTCATGAAAAATAAATACCAGAGAACTGTGCCAGAAGAGAAAAGAATGGGAAATAAAATGTGACAAATAAAGGTGATACAAGATGTATGATTTCATTTTTATTAAGGATATTACTGGAAATATTGCAAAGTCGGATATAGAACTACAGATTGAATGGTATTTTACGTCAAAGTTTAGTGGTAACAGTCATTTTGGGCTCACCTGAGGCGACCAAGTGTTTGATCAGCCTGACATGGATGGAACTCCCTGTGATGAATTTCAGTGTTTAAAATCAGGGAAGCCCCAGGGAAACTGGGAAGAGTGGATTATACTAGTGACAACGAGCTCTCAAAAGGTTCAGGACAAAAGTGTGTGTGTGTGTGTGTGTATGTATGTGTGTGTAAAACACGTGGGAAATGTTAACATTTGGAGACTAGGAGTAAAATATTCATGCTATTCTTATAATAACTTTCTATCAAAATTAATACTGAAAAGAATCCAACTCAGTTTGAAGAAATGTCCTCCAAAGCCGTGTCAGTGTGTGTGTGTGTGTGTGTGTGTGTGTGTGTGTGTGTGTGTGTGTGTGTGTGTGTGTGTGTGTGTGTGTGTGTGATGGTAGTGAGTGGCCACAGTGACCTGCATCCCTATACTGTGGAATGCTGCTCAAATAGAAACTCTTCTTAAAATTTCTCTGTCTCTCTGTCTCTGTCTCTGTCTTTCTCTGTGCCACATATTTAGACTCAAAAACAGGTGAATCAGAGCATGCCTGGAAATCGACTATTAGTAAGCCACTGACTGTAGGTGGGCTCTTTCAATCCTCAACTCCACCACCCTGGGACAGACTGTTAGTTACCTTATATTGCAGCTAGAACAGAGAATCAAGTTGTAAAAAAAAAGTTGAATAACTTGAACAAGCACAGGCAACTATAAAATGGGCAGAGTGAGATCCAAAGAGGCTCCAAGTACCTGGAGACAGCACAAAGGCCCATCTGTGGGGGTTAATTAAATAACATGTCCTTCCTGACTGTTTAAAAATAGGAGGTAGTATTATGTATGTGGCAGGGGAAGCTTTCAATGATACTTTGTTAAGTCACAATAACCAAGCTGTCTTCAGTTTGTGTTATATAAATGTTCTGTGCCTAAGAATCATGTTTAATATCCACAGATAGATGCATTTGCAAAATTATGTGATAGGTCAAGGACAGTACATAAGAACCACCTGAAAAACTTGTTCAAATGCATATTTCAGTGTCTAGGGATCCATAGCACAGTATCTGGAAATAGATAGAAATCAGGGTATCTTAAACCTTAGGGAGTAGGAATGATTTCTTTTTCACTTCTAAAATGTTTCCTAGTGTATGAATATATCTGGGGAGCCATGCACCCCTCTTATACTATTAAAATGTAGTTGAAGCCATGCCCAATATTAATCTCATTACTACAGGCCTGCAGCGGCTAGGCACACCCTGGTAGCAGGTGGTCACCTTCGAACCAGAGCACTACAGAGCCACAATTAAAGTCCATCCTTGCTGGTCTCAGGTATGAGGTCAAACCCAGGCCTTAGTTCCTAATGTATGAGACTCATTTGTGTTTCTGGAAACAATGGCTGTAGTATCCTCAAAGAAAGAGCTGCCAGGGAGACCCACACTCAACAAACAAAGGCAGGGCAAGACCTTCTGAGGCAGACACTGACAGTGAGGGCACCGGAAATTCCTGTAGCTAACTGGTTCCTAAAACAGGTTTGCTTGCTTTCTTTCACATCTGTGTCGGTGAGCAGCTTACCTTCGCCTTGGGTATGTGTCCTCCACCAGGCCAATACCCACACCAAAGCCCAAATGCCACTTTGCCTCAGAATGATCTCTGCCACATGAATCCTTCCCTTCCTTTAACCCCAGTTTCCTATAAAAATCTTAGGACATGGACACCATGTAGACAAATTCTTTGCCTCTGTGTACCATGAATGACCTATAGTCCAATTCTCAAGAGTTCTCCCCATGTCCCCTCCTCCGATATGAAACTCCATGGGCCTGACCTGTGTTCCTGTTGGCATTCTGTTTTCTGAACTTCCACCAGAATCACCCACTAAGCTCCACTTATACCATGCTAAGCTATTTAGAAATAGGCTCTTCTAGCCTATTTCTCCAGGGATTTTTTTTAACCCAAATATTTCCTACAAACCAGTTCCAAAGGCTTAAGCACCCCCAAGGTCAGCAAGGCTTAGTCAGAGCAATGACCCCACTTCCGTAAGAATTTGTCTGTTGTTAGTTCATTTTCTTGTCTCTGTGACAGAACATCTGACATAAGCAACTAAAAAAAAAAAAAAAAGGAAAGCCTTCCTTTAGTTCCTGGTTTCAGCTTATCACAGCAGGGAAGGGGTGGTGAAGCTGAACAGTTGATCTCATGGCAACCAGCAACAGGAAGAAAGGAAGGAGCCAGCAACAGGAAGGAAGGCCAGGGATATAAATCCCAAAGATACCCCTCCCACCTCCGCCCCACCTCCAGTAATCTACTTCATCCAACTAGGATCCACTTCATGAAGTTTCCAGAGTCTTCTAGAATAGCGCCACCAGCTAGGGATCAACCATCCAACACAGGAACCTGTGGGGACATTTCATAATCAGACCTTAAGCAATTGACTACATATATAAAATTGATCCACTCTGGCTTTTTGCCGAAGCACTTAACTCTATCTGACAAATTACGTGTCCAGCTTATTTGGTGATAGTCTTTGCTGCCATTACACTGTAAGCTAAATTAATATAGAGATTTTATGTTTCCACAGCTGTCTTTTCAGTGCCTAAAATGCATACTGGAATTTCATAGGTTCTAGGTACTAAATGTACTGCATTTGGGGTGTCCAGTGTGATGTACCAAACAGTCCTTTGCAATTCATGCGTGTAAAAATGCCATCAGTGCATCCAGACTGGAGGGGCTTTGTGTCCTCGCTGCCCTTTCTTTTGAAGATTCCACTTCAGGCTTTTAGCAAAGGGCTTTAAATATGCTTACCTTTGCCAGGAAGCATCATTTGGGCTGGATCGCTTTCACAGTAAGGTTACAGTTTTGCTTTTGAAATCACGTGGCAATGAATAACTCATTTAATTTACAATTGGCTCGGATTTCCAGCAGTCATCAGACAACCTTAGGGATTCTTTTCAAGTGAAATAAAATCGAGCCTAAATAAATAAAATCTAATCTAATCTAAAATTGTTTTGAAATGCAATAAAACGTTTATGAGCAATCAATCCAACAGTTAATGGAATTATCTATGCTCTGTGCCGATCTACCTAAGTACACATTGGGCTTTGCAGTGCCCCTTATGTCGTTTGGAGGAGTAATTGTTTTATTTCAAGACTCAGCCATGTTTATGAACTCCTGGAACCTCCTAAGGGCTAGGTCCCAGACCTAGACCATCTAGTAGATGAGATAGTTCTGGGGAAAGTTGGACTAGAAGATGAGGTCTCATGTTAGTGCTTATTGGTGCAGTTCCTGGGTCAGTGGCTGAACTGGTAGGCTGCTCTGTGGCAACGGGGATGAGTCAGAGTTATAACAGGACTCACCCTCGTGGTTCTGGAGGTCCTTGTCCCTGTCTGCTCACCCTTCACAGGCCACCTGGCCACCCATCCTCTCTTCCGGCACATCTCTTGTGACCAGGCTACTTTGCTTGGTAATCTTCTCTCCTACGACCATTATCTTCTGGGCCTCGGTGGCAGAAATGAGCTCACTGGCATTTTATGACACTTTTGGAGAATTCTGTTGACTCATGTGAAGCAAGATGGAGCATTATTTCTTTTCTGCAGTACTTACCACGTGGGAAAACAGATCAGTTAGTCACATTGGATGCCAGACCCTGCTGTTGCCTGTGCAGTGTTTTCAATCACGTCACCTTCAAAGCTGTCCCTCATTTGCAATGACATTAGTGCTGATGTTTTTTTTCTTCTTCTTCTCTTAAGCTGTCAGTTGTTAGAGTTTTCTTGTTGCTCTCTCTGTCAGAGACATATTTATTTACCACCAGAGACTCTGGCTCTGAAGAGATCCTACCAATTCCTTTCTGGGGATAAAAGAAAAACATCTCCTTCTTAGCTTATGCCATCTACAGAAAACCTTGTGAATCTAATGACTGCCCTGGTGGACAGATGTCACCTAGAGCCAACCCAGATCATTTTGTTTGTTTTTCTTGCTAGCCCAGCACGACTTTGAACCCACTTTGTAAATAAGAGACAGGAACACAGAGCATTCTACACTTCCTCCTTTCCTCCCAGTGTGCTGACATTTCAAACCCCATATGTTTCCCTAAACAAAGTTGCATGAAAATACATTTAAAAAGAAAAACTATTTCAGATGATTGCAGCCCAAGAGAAGAGAGGCTGTCTGTGGGCTCTTTACAAGGCCTCTCGGAGAATGTTGATTTTTCTCTGCTTCCTTCAGAACATAGCCCATTGGTGAGGCTGAAAATTGGCATGGGCTCAGAGCCCAGTGACAAGTACCCTTCTTTGTTTAGTCACATAAGTTTAGCCAAAATCTGCAACACTAGTGATACTTTAGCCACAAGTAGGAAGTAGAGTTAGGTATTTCCTGTTCAAGAATGACAGCTGATAGGGCTGAAAATACATCAGATTCCTCTAGAGTTGTGACAGAAGTCTGCTAGTTCATGTTCAGAATAGTCACCTCCCCTTCCCACCTTGCTTCTCCTTGGAAGGGCAACCCCTCTTCTATTTTCATTGGTGGAATGACCAAGAAGGATCTACCTGTAGTTGAATCAAGCCAATCAATACACTTTCTTCCTTGCTGAGCCACACTGATTGGCCGAGAATGAATTGGTGATACTACGTGAGCTAATGAGAGAGGTGATAATCACAAGAACTGGGGGATGGAAAATATAAAAGAGACCTCTGTCCCGAGCTCACACATGGTGAAATGTAGGGATATGAAGCATAGAACCATCAGAGAGATTTACTCTGGCGGGGAGACAGCTCAGAGTTGTGAGTCACCCTTGAAGGGATGGGAAGGGCCAAATTCTGGGTGGCTTACACTCACCTCTGGACTTTCAGTTATGTGACCTAATAAATTCCCTCTCTTTGGAATCACAGGAAATCCAAGCGAGTCAAGGCTACATGTATCCTTCCCAGGCAGGAGGCAGCATCTAAAGAAACTGTGAAATACTGCAGTCCATATGCTTTGTTTCTTTACTGTTTCGTTACCTTTCCGCATTTCTTCTTCTTTTTCACAGAACGATTGATTCTCAGGGGCTACCTTTGCCCTGATTTGACTCCATGCCATCCTAGCTGACCACTGCCTGGCTCCACTGGTGGACCTGGTCTAGTTAAAACTGATCCGGGCATTCCATTCCTTGATTAGATCAAAAATGGTATAAGATCACAAAATGATCATTAAAAGAAGACCGAGAGTGTTATTTTAATTCTTACTAAAAAAAAAAAAAAAAAAGAGGAATCAGATGGGTTTGTTTGCCTCGAAATGGGAAGAACATTCCTCAAAGTGCAGCAATAGAGAGGAAAGATAGACAAAGAAAAAGGCCTGGCAAAGGATCACGACCAACAGCATTGTGTTTTGCCAAGTCTAAAACATGTGAAGCAACAACTTCCTATTTCCCAAAAGAGTTTGAACTGAGCTTTCTAATTTCTTCCTCCTCCACCCCCAACTCAGGGTCTTGTGCTTACTCAGCTAGTTTACTCGCTCAGTTGGCACTCTACCACTTGATCCATGTCTCCAGTCCAGCTTTTTGATGATTATTTTAGAGATGGAGTCTAATATAGACTTTTTCGTCAGGATGGCTTTAAACCCTGATTCTCCAGATCTTAGCTGAGTAGCTACCAGAGCTCAGCTTGAACTAGGTTTTCTATTACATGTAGTTTGAATCTTGACAAGTTTTTTCAAATTGGCCTAAACATTTCTATTTATTATGATATTCTTGTTTCACTAGTTATAAGACTAATGAATATTCAACAAAGAAAATCTGAGAAACACTGAAAAGCACAAAGAAAATAAGTAAAATCCACTTTAATCACACAATGTATTCTGTGTTTATGACTATTAATCTTTGAGTGTTTTTCATATGCAGATTTGTGGACTCTCCTAACTGAACTATAATTTAGTTAAATAATTTCTTTTTAACAACTGAGGTAATTTTCTTTCCTTCTTCATTTTGACATTATTTATTATCTGCAACCATGAGCATCTGTGTTGATAAATCTCTGCATATATTCATAGTCATTCCTTAGAATAATTCACATGGCCATATGTGTCATAAATTCCTAGCTTGCATATGTATTCCTTTGTATGGAAGATACTACTAGAATGGCAGAGTAGAGGGAATGTCTGCTAGAACTTCTGATGTACGTTGTAAATTCACCCTATCGAAGGTCATCTGAATTTGTACCTCAGCAGTTCAATTGTGCTTAGTGGATCTTGCTGCTGTTTCAACTGAGGGTCAAGATCAACATGATTCTCTGGTGTTGTCACCTATTTATATTTCTATGTTTTTGCCTTGCCTCCTCATGTCTAAAGACATGATATTTTTACTTCTAGGAGGAACTGAGCATATAAGGGCATGCTTTATTTTTCATTGTTATTTTTCCAGTGGAATTTTCTCTTTGTTGCAGGGGGGTGGGTGGAGAAAAGAAAACAGTTCTAGGCCCTAGTTTAAAATCACTTATTTTCTATTTTTGAATTTTTGTTTCCAATTTCCTTTATTGCTGACCTGGCCTGCCATAAGTAATAAGAATGGCCCCAGTGGTAGGGTTATGTGTGTGGAAATTATTGTCTAGTGTGTAGTTATAATAGATGAACACAGTAAGTTTGGACCTAGAGTTTGTAGGTTCAACTCCTGGCTCTAGCAGTTGTGTGACAACTGTATACAATTACTTTAAGATATCTGTACCTTTTTTATTTCTAGTCCATAAAAAGGATGCATTTGAAACTGCTTCATAGAGATGATATCCTACCAGTGAGTAAAGCCTTCTAGCAGGTTCTAATGCAAGTTAAGTCCTCAATAAAGTATTTGCTTTTAGCAATGAATAGAACAGCTAAAGTGAACTGAAAGTTTACTATGATCCAAATAATACAAACATTCCCTCAGCCTTCAGCAAACTGAGTCAGCTCCCTTTATGTACCTTTGATAATGAAGGAAAATGAGGATCAGGGGAGTTAATCAACATAGCTTAGCCAAAGTCTCCTTGTCAACATGCAGAAATGGTTTGCAGACCTATTTGTATTGCCTCTAACGAGCTGTTTGCATCTTTATTTCAAGACCAGAGTTTTGTAATAAAAGGGAAATTTAATGCCTATTCTATGCAGAACTTCCTGTTCTTCCTGTCCATCATGTAAATACCATATTAGAGTACCCTTGCCCAGCTACTTAATACATATTTAATGAGGGCAATAATCATAAAAAAGCAAGTTAAGGTCCTATGCATTAGTGTCCTAACTTCCTGGTTATAGCATGAGAATATTATATCAAAAACAAAAAGTGAATGCTATCACTTTATGTTTTTAATTCTAAACTCTCCTTTTATGAAAGGAGATGTGTTACAATCATAAATACTTCTCATTCCCTTTCAAAAGGCCTTTCATCATTTTCACTTTGGCCAGGTGCTACTGGCTTATACCTGGAATCCTAACTATTCAGGAGGCTGCGATCTGAGGATCATGGTTTGAAACCAGCCTGGGCAGGAAGGTCTGTGAGACAATTATTCTCAATTAACCATCAAAAACCTGGAAGTGGAGCTGTGGCTTAAGTGGTAGAGCACCAGCCTTGAGCATAAAAGCTAAGGGACATTGTCTAAGCTCAACAATAATAATTCTCCATTTGAGAGAATTTACAGTTAATGTGAATGTGCAGTTGCTAGATAGGGTTCAACCAGACAGTCAACAATTGTTAATAACACAATCTTGGAAAGTTTGATGTAACTATGTTGTAAGGTAAATCATCCCACAAGCCACATTTTAATATATAGAATATTGGAGTCTTTAGTATACAGTTAACAGGCTGGGCGCCTTATGTTATAAGGCAAATCATCCCAGAAGCCACACCTTAAAATATAGAATATTGGAGTCTTTATTATACAGTTAACAGGCTGCAGGCTGTCAGTTGTTACAAAGGCCTGCAGCATGCAAATACACATAACACAGCTTGGAAACATGCTAAAGAGGAAAGAAAGAACAGAAACAATACCAACAAGCCAATTCAGCTCCAATGGAGAGCTGAATTGGGACGCCAGGATGACTGGAGCCAGGAGCCAGGACACAGGACACGATCACAGAGACACACGCCTGGTTGGAGTCTAAACGGGGTCGGCACAGGGGGCAGATCCTCTGGAAATTCCCAGTGCCAGGCACTAGACTGACAGATTCAGTAGCCTATCAACCAAGTGCCTGCCCCTGCCTCCAGGGATCTGGGCCCGCCCATTACCTGGGAGGCAGGTGATGGGGGGAGGATAACAGGGAGGGGGTTCCTTCCCCCAACACGGAGACAAGATGCCAGACCGTACCATCCACCAAGTGGCCAATATGGCGCCGGCCAGACCTGGCCTCCTTACTTCACAATATTTCAAGATATATAACTCTTGGGTAGGCAAAAAAGATGACTGTTTTTAACCTCAGGAAGGTTAAGTGGCTTCGCAAGGTAGAAGTTGGTAATGGTTCTGGGCGTGGGTAGTGACGTAGATTGAGAGAACAGTGGAGAATGATTTATTAGTAATAAAAGATAAACCTTGCCTGAGAAATAATAATCATGATACAGGAAAGAACCTGCCAGCCCAAGCAGTCAACCACCACTGACATGGGAAGGGGAGGGCAGGCTCTCCTCTGAATAGGTTATACAATACGCTTTTTCCCCCTCAGGAGGTTTCACAACTTCTTTTATAAACTACTCAGGTGCTTAGTCAATCGTATCATGGGTAAAAGAAAGTGACTAAATTTTAACTTTGAGCCACCATAGCTTGGCTTTCCCATGATGCCCTGTGCTGATCGGAGGCTCACTGCTTCCAGGGTCTGGCTTTCGCTCATCATCACAGAGTCCTCGAGGACAATAAATGACAATAGCTGATCCGATGTATCTATTTTCCACTTCATTGCAATCCCATCGTTAAAGGTGTTGCGGTTGCAAGAAGCTCTCTGCTTAGTCTCCAGAGCCATCAAAACATGAGGCTGGACTCCATTTACCCAGCTGGAAAGTCAAACTGGTTTTAACCAAACAAATCCGTAGCTGAAGATTCTGAAAACCAACAACTTTGCAATGGTTCCTCTTTTCAAAAATGTTTGCAAAACGGTGTTTGGCAGATGCATTGCAAACTGCTGGGTTAAAGATAAGCTAGAAGATGCCCAGGGTTGCAAGTCGGAACTGCCCAGCCCTGGCCCTGGCTCTGGTCCTCATTAAGCATGTGGTCCCCAGGAGGGTTATCAGGTGCCCTGAGACTCATTTCCTCTGCTATAAAACAGGCCTGGCTCAGGACCAGCCGGCTGTGTGTGTGTGAACACAAGCACCGCCCGTCCTGATTACTGCTCCTGGGTAGACAATGTACGTCAGCTTTTGGGACATTAATTTCAGCCTCTGGACTCTAGCCTCGGGTGCCTCACATGGCCTCTGAACTCTAGTAGCTTCTCTGGAAGCTGTTTCAGAAATCTGTTATGGGAGCAGAGATGCAAAAGAAAAGTACAACATTGGCCGTGTCTTATAGTTTGAGAACTGGTCGTTTCTGTGCTGAGAAAATTATTAAGTAGAAACCAGCGGGCCCTTTCCAAATTTGGAATAAGTTGGAAAACTTTCATTACGTTGTCATTCCTCAGATCATATACAAGTCTGATGCAGTACAGTAAAGCAATGAACTCTGGGAACTCACCACCTTCAAAGCCTGCTTCATAATTCTGTGACCTTGGACAAGTTAGTTAACCTCTCTGTGCTTTCATTTTCTTTGTTGGTAAACAGGGATAATGAAAGTACTTGCCTTACAAGATTTTAGGGATAGTTTGATAAATTCACAATACATATGACTTAGAGTAGTGGCTGGAATTGTCTAAGTTATGCTTACGGTTGACTCTTGAAACAGGGTTTCAGTGGTAGCCCCAAGTGAATGTGCACTTTTAAAAATTAATTAATTTTTGGCCAGTCCTTGGGCTTAAGCTCTGGGCCTGGGCACTACCTCAGAGTTCCTTTTGCAGGGCTAGCACTCTGCCACTTGAGTCACAGCTCCATTTCCATCTTTTTCTGTGATTGATTAGAAATAAGAGTCTCAGAGATTTTTCCTTCCCAGGCTGTCTTTGGATGGCTGTCTTTGAACGGTGATTCTCAGATCTCAGCCTCTTGAGTAGCTAGGATTACAGGCTTGAGCCACTAGCACCCCGCTGAATGTGCACTTTTATATGACTGTTGTAAATAGTGAAGACAGAAATGCAGGAGAGTAGAAGAACCCAGGAAAAGAGATGGAGACACATTCCTTAGTTTCTACCCCTAATTCACTCTTATCTCCGGCCTTGATCAGATCAATTATCTTCCTTGAGAGCTATGAACATTACCAAGGCATTCACAGATACCCAGAACTTGATTGGGAGGAAATGCAAAGCTCAAATAACCAGTAATTAGAAGACATTCACTTAAAAAATGTATTTGCTTTTCAAGTGAGCTTTAACTGAGCCCTTGGGAAGTTGATTAGTAAAGTGCTTGCCTGCCATGAATCCCTTGATGGGAAAGCTTATTTGCTTAAATATCACAGACTCCCAGGGTCCCTGATCTGGGGGGGGAGAGAGAGTGTGTGTCAGTGAAAGGAACCAGAAATGTCCCAAGGTACTCTAAAGAAACTTCTCAAGAATCAGCTTAGAGATGGAAGGGAACGTAGAAGTCATTTTACTTTGAGCTCTTTCCTTAGCTGAAGGAACAATCCCAAGGGGTTGTAATGATTTGTTTGAGGCCACTTCACAACTAGCTGAGCTGGATTCACGCTGGAAAAACTCCAATTCTTTTAAACGTATGGTCAGCGCCCTTTCCACATTTCAGCTCTGGTCTGGGGCAGGGAAGGGGGGGCGTGGCCAAGGAGGACAGGAAACTGCCACATGCATTGGTGGAATTTTCCTATTTTTTGCCCCCTCTCACAGACCTCTCACAGAGAACACAAAGGGTAAAATGGATCAACATACTTCTGGAAACAGCTATGATTTAGCAGATAAAGTACGTAAGCTAAGCCAAGAATTACCTTTGGCTGCTGCCACGGTAGGAGTTTACTTAAGGCAGGTAGGAGTTTTCCTTTGTTTTTATCCTATCTTGTGGCTGTGTGGGTCAGGACAGCCTGTGTGAGGCCTGAGGACAGAGCCTGGTGATTGGCTGGCAGGTGGGCTTTGTGACCTGATCCCGGCATGTGCCATCAGAACAGAGTTGTCAGCTGGCTTATGCACACCTGTGTGTAAGGCAGTATAGGACCCATCTAGGAGCTATACTTGAGCCCCTGACCTTTCTGACCTCACTGTTCCATCTGATTCTGGCTTCTTAACCTATCATGGCCATGCTCCGCAAAAGAGATTTCGATAAGAAGTCTAGCCTACTAGAGAGCAGCACTTAATATTATCAAATTTAAATGTTGGAGTCAGGTGGAAGTGACTCATGCCTGCAATCCTAGCTACTCAGGAGGCTAAGCTCCAAGGATCGCTGTTCAAAGCCAGCCTGGGTAGAAAAGTCCATGAGAATCTTACCTTCTATTAACTATCAAAATGACAGAAATGGAGCTGAGACTAAAGTGGTAGAGTGACAGCCTTGAGCAAAAAAGGGCAAGTGAGAGCCTTAGGCCCTAAATCCAAGCCCCAGTACACACACACACACACACACACACACACACACACACACACACACACACACACACACACACACATTTTAATTTGGAGGAAAGATTATATAACTATCTATTAAATTTGACAGCTCCTTGCAATTCACTCCTCTTTCCATCTCTGCATAAACAATGTTTCTGGGCAAACGAAAACAACCCTGTTTAACCAGGACTCTGGAGCCCTGTGCTCAGCTTTTCGGGGAAGACTTCACTAGTGGATCTTGGTTCCTATCTTTATCTTGGCTGAGTTAACTGTGTAGTAGGTTGATTGCTTTAAATGGAAGTGATCTGATCTTGCAGACCAAATGTCCCTCCAAAACTGACTTTCACCAGTCAGTATGGCCTCACAGAACTCTTCAGAGGTTACATGTTCTGGGCTATTTGTCACCTCTGACCTCTTCTGTAATCCCAGCTACTCAGGAGGTAGAGGTTGGAAGGATCATGGTTTTAAGCCTAAAACCTAGGCAAAAAGTTTACCAGACCCTACCTAGATCAATAATGAAGGCATGGTGATGGATGTCAATAGCTCAGCTGTCCTGGAGGAGGCTATGGATTGGAAGATCCACAGTCCAAGACTGGCTTAGGCAAAAATCTGAGGCTCTATCTGAAAAATTACTAGAGTAAAATGGTAGAGCACCTGCCTAACAAGTGAAGGCCCTGAGCTAAAACTCTAGTATCACCCCCCAAAGAAGGTATCAGTTATCAGATTTTATACAACACTATGGTCACTTATGAAGAGTCACTTCACAGACACTGGGGCTCCCCTCTCCCCATGGGCTGCCCCAAAGGTCCTCTCCTCAAACTGGCTGGTGTCTGGGGTTTTGCCAATGAAGGATCTTCCTTTGGAGAGGGAGAATCCTGGTTTTAGAGTTTAGGAATGGAAACATTGACTCCCTCATCTCTGCCAGGCTTATGATGGGCACTAACTTCAAGCCATTTTGCAAGAACAATGCACCTGATCATATTATTCTGTGGGTTGTGGTTGTTTTGTTGGAATGAATGTCATTTCAGCAAATATTTCTACATACTGAAAAATAACACATTGTTTTGAGTGATGTTAAACACTAACCAATTTTTTTTTTAATCAAGAACTATGCAGGCCAAGATTTATCAAGGCGTAAGACAAAAATAATACTGCATTCTTTAAGACAGGTTCTATCTTCCCATGTGACTCAAGGAAATCAGATTTTTGGCAAAGGACTGTGGTAAACTAATCCTTTCACCCCAAGGCCTCACTGTGGGTGGGAACCCCCTCCCTGATCCTCCACAGGTAGACTTCTGCTTTTTCTAGACACCTGATATCTTTAGAATCACAAGCCCTGGCTTTACAAGCACAAGCAGCTGGTACAGGCCTGCCAGGCTTCAGGCTGCTGCTTGTCCAACGGTGGAGAAAAGTATATGATTTCTTTCCCTCACAAGGCAAAATGATAGAACTTCTGATCTTTTCCCTCATCCCTCCACCTCCACATTTGAAGTAAATAAGGATTTTATGTCCTTATGTAATGTTTACTTTTCCTGCTATCCCTGAAAGCCTTCTCTGTGCCATAATTGGTACTGCAGTTTTAACAAAGGATTTCTGAAAGAAAGGGGAAAGGGCCAGGTAGATTGTAATCATCCTCCGGTGAAAACAACCCCTCAAAATCAGTGGGTTTGAGTTGCCTCAAGGAAAACAGTCAACACATAAGTAAAGGAGAAATGACTTTACAACTCAGAGGGTAGATACATTCAAAATGACACAGGTGATGAGATTTCACAAGTGCCAAGACCAAAGAGGGTACAACAATTGGGATGCTCTCATGTGCAAACATAGGTGTGAAGGCCCAGCATGCATTTGTTTTGTTGTTGTTTTGAATTAGGTTTATGGGAATGTTGTTCACAAGAGGTAAAACCATCCTTTTTAGTGTATATTCCTACAAGTTTTGACAGATATGCAGGGCTATGAAATCATATTTGCATCACCACAAAAAATTCCCTGTGTCCCTTTTCCTGCAGCTGCTTAGCCACTCCCAGCTCTTAGCCACTTCTGTTCCTCTAGTTTTAAAGATGAGATGTTAATCTCAAGCAAGGAAAAGCTTTGCAAAGATGAAATGTTGCTAAAGCATCTTAAAGCAGATGGAGCAGGTGGTTCAGTGCCATTAAGAAGTACTATGGAAGCTGGGCAAGGTGGCCCATGCTGATTAGTTCAACTACAATAGGATTGGAGTTCACGACCAGCAAGACTTCATCTAAACCAGTAACTTACTGGTGAAACATGCTTGTCATCCCAGCTCTGCAGTAGGCATAAGTAGGAGGCTGGTTGTGCAAAAACTAGAGACTTTACCTGAAAAAATAACTACTAAAGCCGCCAAGCACCAGTAGTTCACACCTATAATCCTAACTAATCAGGAGGCTGAGATCTGAGGATCATGGTTCAAAGCCAGCCTGGGTAGGAGAGTCCATGAGACCCTTAGCCCCAAAAAGCCAAAAGTGGAGCTCAAATGGTAGAGTGTTAGCTTTGAGCAAGGAAGCTCAGGGACACCGTCTAGGCCCTGAGTGCAAGCATTAGGACTGGCACCAAAAAAAGAAAAGAAAAGAAAAGCTCAGGGACAGAGATCCAGGCTCTGAATTCAAGCCTCAGAATCAGCACAAACAGCACACACACACACACACACACACACACACACACACACACACACACACACACACACACACACACACACACACACACACACACACACTCACACACACCCCTAAAGCAAAAAGGTCTGGAGACATAGCTCATGTCATGTAGGAAATGCCTGCCTGTCAAGCAAGAGACCCTGATTTGAAACCTCAGTACAAAAAACAAACACACACAAAACAAAACTCTGGATAATAGAATTTATGCAGGTTTGTTTTTTTTGTGATAAAAGGTCACAGAACCTGCTGTTATCTCTTAGCAGTCAGGCAGGGAATCCTAGTACCCATCACCCTGGGTAGGAGTATAGAGGTTTACTGGAAGTTGGCCTTGTGCCAGGTTCTGTGTCCATGGGCTCTGAATGGTGAGCGTGGAGTACAGGTATCTTTGGTCTGTCTGCTCAGGAAACCCTCATTCCCTGTGAAACTCTTGTTGCCCAGAGGTGGGAGACCCACCCATCCCTGCTGATACACTGAAGATGTTGACTTGTGCTTATGGCCAGTTGGACCACCAGTGAGTCTCCAGTTTAAGTATCTAATTGTCCAAGAAATATTGAGTCCCTGCCTTGGGTCAGGGACAGTCCTGGAGGTTAGATCCATGACCACCCTCAATCTAGGGGTATCACACTTTCCTGGAAGTTTCCATTAGGAATAGGAGACAGCTGTCAGTCTAATCTAGGAGAAACAAACAAACCATCCATCTTCCAGGAAGGCCTCATTAGAGAGAAGGGGTGTAAAGAAATAGAAATGGGAAGAGAGAATGAGGCCTTCTTGTCCTCTGGCTGCTAATTTTCATTCTCTTTTGCAGGCTCTTTTTTGTTCAGAACAACCATCGATGGATAATGTTTCTCATGGCTTCTTCTCATTTCGATCTAAGTACTTGTGTTTCATTTTGATTGTTCATTTGATTGGGTTGAGAAATACTTAGGGAATTAGTAAAGCAGACCTCTGTGTGTGCAAGTGAGAGTGCTTCCAGAAACAATTAGATCATGAAGGATGTGACCTAATGAATAGATTAATCCCTTACAGATTCATAATGACGGTATTATTGGGAGGTGGTGAAAGGTAAAATAGGCCATCTAGTTGGAGAAAGTAAGTCACCAGAGACTCATCTTTGGAAGCTACAGCTTGTCTTTGGAGGCTCCATCTTGTCCCCAAGGACAAGTCCTTGGTGACTTCCTGTATTCCTGGTAACTCTTGTAGTTTTGCTCCCCATTTCCTGTTGACCATGAGATGAATACCAAGTACTTCTGTCTCCAAGATATTCTACCCAAGTGCCAGGTGCCAAGTGGACATGAGCTAAACCCTCAGGAACTGTGAGCCAAAACAAATCTGTTCTCTTTCTAAGCTGTTTATGTCAGGTTTGTCCCAGTGACAAGTAACTAATACAATATTTTGCCAGAGTGACCCTGTCCTCTTCTACATTTCTAATTAGCACCTATACTTTGATGGTTCTCATATTTAAGAGTTTCATATTTAGATGCTCCTAAGGCTCAGGCTCACATATTCACTAAGCTCCCCGAGTGCCAGACTGAACTCATATTAATGGCCTCATTCCCTGACGTAGGCAAAATTGTGTTTCCTAAAGATGTTCACACCCTTCACCCTGAAACCTTGTGAATTTGTTTGTCTGGAAAACAGGGATTTTCAGATGTAAGCCAAGGATTTTGAGATGGAAAGGTGAACCTGAATTGTGGGGGAGAGTCCATGGATACCAAATGAGTCCTTATAGGAGGTAAGCAAAATTGAGAGAGAGAGAGAGAGAGATTTGCAGATGCTATTCTGTTGGTATGGAAGATGGAGGATGGGGTCAAGGAATTTATGTGGCCTGCAACCACTGGACAAGGCAGGGAAAGAATTCTCCGCTGAACCTCCAGATGCTGGGTACCATGATCTTAGCCTAGAGAGATCCACATGGATTTCTGACATCCAAACCTGTACGTTTCAGGTGTTGTTTCAGGTCCCTAGGTTGTGACAACTTGTTACAGCAGCAATGGAAGCTAATACACTCCTCAAATATTACACTTCTCTGTTCTCTGCATCTCAGCAGTGCCACTTCTGTCCATGCAGTTACACAAAGCAACTTGATGGTCCACCTCCCAGGTGCCCAGTGCAACCCTATTTTAAAATAAACTCTGAATCCACTTATTTCTTTGCAATGCCATATATAGTCTCAGCTACTATTCTCTTCCAACAGCTTCCTAAACACTTACCCTCCCCTCCCCCAGTCTGTGCTCTGCAGTCAAAAGGCATTTTCTTAAATAGATATCTGGTTATAACACACCCCTGCTTCCCATTGTGCTTGGATAAAGTCCAAATTCCTCCCTGTGGCCTCCCAAGCCTTTTATTCTACTCTCAACGGTTGTCCTGTCTAGTCCAATTCCTCCCCATTTTCCTCTTTCTCTTCCTGATCTTCAAAATGTGTCATGTTCTGGCTCCACCACACATGTTCTGACTCTTGCAGGTGAAGCCCTCTTTGCTCATCTCTCTGTCTCTGTCTCTCTCAGACCTTTGCACACAGTTTTCCCCTTATCTAGACAAGTTTTCCCTTTGAGTTATCTCTTTTACTTCAGCCTTTGGCTTCTTTGGGAAGTACTTCCTGAGCTTTCCCATTTGTGTTCTGATACTTACATTTCCCGTTTAGTGCTTTCCCAAACTACATTGTAATTACATGTTTAATATTGTTTCCCCAACCACATTCTAACTCCACGAAGCTCCAGATAAACAGAGGCCAAAGGTGCATCATTTATAGTAGTCAGAGGCACCAGCAGAGTCGCTCCTTAACAAATATATTCTAACCCTACCAAAGAGACACATGGACAAAAATCAGAAGGGGGAGAAGTTTCATTTAGCTGGAGGTGTTAGAGGGATGAAGAGAGACATCAAGAGACACTTGAGGAAGTCCATGGGATTTGAGTTGGCCTTTGTCTAGTTATTCACCTATTGTCCTGCACCCTCATTTTACCCTTTTGTACTTTTATACTTTGCTAAGTAGAGGTGGGCCTAGGTGTCTGCAAACCACAGTTCCTGAGTGATATGGCCAGCTGGTCATAGACAGTGATCCAAAGGCTGTAGAAGGAACTCTAGCTCTGAAGTGCTCAGGCTTAGGGATGAAGGATGCTAGCAGCTGCAGAAGCAGGGGCTTCTGATCACAGCAGCTAGGTAAAGCATCACCTTTTCAGCAGAGCCCACCTGCTCCCTCCAGGGAGCATCCATTTGGCACATCTACAATTGACAAAGCAGCATGGCAGCAGGTACTACTGTAGGAGTTTCAGCCCATCGGATCTTAGAGGTTGTTTCTTTTCTTGCTCCTTATCCTCTTCCTCTCTCCCTTTTGCTCTTTCAATTCTTGCAGTACCTAATAAATCAAGTGCCTGTATCAAATACCCTGTATTTGAAACACCTAGAGCGGTTTCTATTCTTTTGCTGGGACCCAAACCAATACCATATTGAGGGAAGGAGAGAGGGGAGAAACAGAAAGGTATTCCATAGAAGGAACTGAGACATTGCTGTGATCAAATGCCCACGGATGGGCTGGGCTGTAGCTCAGTGGCCTTTGCCTAGTAGGTGCAACATCCTGGGCTCAATCCCCAGTACCAAAAAAAGAAAAAGAAAAAAAAAACCCACCACAGTTAAAAAAACAAATTTCCACAGGTACCAGTCTTTGTAAGAAGATTGATTGATTGATTGATTGATGTCAGTTGTGGGACTTGAACTCAGGCCTGAGCGCTGTCCATGAGTCTCTTTGTGCTCAAGGTTAGGGCTCTACCACTTAAGCTACAGTGCCACTTCTGCTTTTTTAGTAGTTAATTGGAGATTACAATAAGTCAAGCAAGCCAGGCCCAAAGAAAAGTAGGTTGTATGGTTTCCCTTATTTGTAATAACTAGAATATGTCTATGATATTCTTAACAAGGGAAGCAAAAGCCCAATTGCTAAGTGCCTAGGACCATATATAATGAAGCCTATCAACATGAACTCCAAGAATTGGAAACAAGCATTTCTTATTATGTCCTATATGCAGTTATTTCTCTTTTTTTCTGTTTTAGTTTTCCCGGCACTTTCTCTTATATAAGTTTATCTGATCCATGGAAGGGAAAGGAAATCACAGGAACAGCAGGACAAAGGATGAACTAATACAACAATGATACAAATGAACTATACAACTTGTGGGGGGAGGGGAATAAGGGTGGGGAAGAGAAGTAGAGTAGGCAGGGGTAAGTAGTGGGAGAAAATGAGGGAGGGGGTAACAGTGTTTAAAAAGAAATGTACTCATTACCTTACTTATGTAACTATAGCCCATCTATTCATCACTTTTACAATAAGGATTTTTTAAAAAAGAGAAAAAGAGTCTCACGGGGACTTTCTTGCCCTGGGTGGCTTTGAACCATGATCCTCAGTTCTCAGCCTCCTGAGTGGCTAGGATTACAAGTATGAGCCACTGGCGCCTGGCTGTTTTGTTTTGTGAATGAAAAGTCATCCAATTGGCTAGAGATAAGAGATTTCATGGAAGAGTGACAAGTAAAAATGATACAGAAGTCTATGTTATGAAAGAATTCATACTGGCTTTATATTCTCTTTGTTTAACAATGGAGATTCCCTGAGCTCTTGGGTCAGGGGCACTATGACAGGCTGGCTATAAGAAGAAATTTTAGTGTAGTATTTGGGGGCTGGTAGGATGCTCAAAGTGGTAGAGCATATGCTTAGACAAGTATAAGGCCCTGAGTTTAAGCACCAGTACCACCTCTTCCTGCTACCCAAAAAGGAAAGGAATATTTAGAGGCTGTGGCATTTGATTGGATACAGTGATTGAGAAAGAAAAAAAATCCAAGATGGCTACACATTTCCACTGAGGTCATTAAGAGATGTTAAAAAGACTGAATAAAAGCATATGTGTAAAGATTATAGAAGGAAAAAAAATTGACATTCATAGTACAGTGCTTTGAGTTTCATTTGCGTGATCTCATTTTACTTGAACTCCAATTTCCTAGCTCTCTCCACTACCCTGATCCTTGAGATTGGTCTGTAAATTGGCAAAGAAGCTGAGTCTACATAACATGACTCAGTAATCATCTGCAGAGAAGAAAGGAGGGAAAGCATAGTATTAGATGAGATCACTAAGCACAAGTGTAGGGAAGGCAGTTCTACAAAGATGCATTCCGTGTGTGTGTGTGTGTGTGTGTGTGTGTGTGTGTGTGTGTGTGTGTGTGTGTTGTGTGTGTACACGTATGTACAGGGGATGGGGAGTTGACATGTTAGAAGCAAAAGAGAGGTTCAGTTGAAAGGACCCGAACATAGCAGAAAGGTAGGTAGCAGGAGGATAAGCATAGTTTTGTCACATAAGACAAGAGAGAAAGAGAGTTCATAAAAATGTCTTGCTGGAAGTGGCGCTGTGGCTCAAATGGTAGGGCACTTGCCTTGACTGAAGAGCTGAGGGACAGTGCCCACGCCCAGAATTCAAGCGCCATGACCGCCTCCCTCCCCCCACACAACAAGTCTTGCCAAGACTGTTGCATCCTACAAGGTATTAAAGAGAATAAAGTTTGAAGAAAACCCACTGGGTTTGCAGGTATTATTTGAGTGATTAACTGGAGTCAAAGTCTGCATTGTTTGTGGATAAAAAAGCAGTTTAAGAAAAACAGTGAGCGTGGCCTAGTTTCTTTGCCATTCCTTGCCCTGCTTTTCTGCCTCGTCACTTTCCAGCCTGCCCCTCCTCACTCCCCTCAGACTCACCCACAGATCTCCCAATGCCACCTGCATCCAGGTGTCAGCTGGGCCAGTTGCTGGCCTTTATACGACACTGGCTCACTGACTTGAAAGCGTGGAATTCACGCAGATACGGTCTACGTGACTTGTATCAGCTTACTGGATATACTCAGCTTCAGAGACTGAAGCTGGGTGCTGGTGGCCTCATGCCTATAATCCTAGCTACTTAGGATTGTGCTTTAAAGCCAGCCCAGGCAGAAAAGTCCATGAGACCTATCTACAATTAACTACTAAAAAGCTGGACATGGAGCTGTTGCTCAAGTGATAGAGCAGCAGACTTGAGCAAAAAGCATAGAGGCAGTGCTTTGGCCTTGAGTTAAAGCCCCAGTACACTCTCTCTCTCTCTCTCTCTCTCTCTCTCTCTCTCTCTCTCTCTCTCTCTCTCACACACACACACACACACACACACACACACACACACACACACACACACTCAAGATTTCTTTTCTTTAAAGAACTCTAACTGACTGACTTCATAAAGAACAAAAGAATGAGAGTTTTCTCCTTTTATTCCACAAGAGTCTTATGTATTTCACATATACTGAAGTCACCAAAATCGCATCAACACTATTTAATCATCAAATGTTATATATCTCACCGCCCCCACCCCCACCCCTCTCCCCTCCCGGGCCTGCCATCTCCACAGACCACAATACTGAGCAGTCAGTAAGAGCAGGCCACAGGGGAATGAGCAGGCTTCCTGTGCTTTGCCTGAGGAGCGGAAGCCAGCGTTAAAATCTGACTAGTTTGCAAGGATTCCAAAACCTGACCTAAATCACCTCTCAGGATCTCTTAGTAAGTCAGAGCATTTACAGTAGCTTCAAGGAAGAGGCATGAAAACCTCACAGTTCTGGTAAGTTCTACTTGGAGGTCTAAGGTCTTTTTGACCAAGATTAATTCTTCATCTAACACAGAGCCTACTAAATCCAAATCTAAATATGTTCATAATAAAGCATCAGCCTTCCCAATTACATTCTGTATGAATAAACAAGACTGTAAAACATCCAAACATTGGTACAGTAGGTGGAAACAGATGTCATCGTTTATTTTAAGATTAGTTTATTCAACAATGGATGGGAAGGGGAACTCTTGTCTATTCTACCATCTTAGGATTTGAGTAGTTTACTTCGAACTTCGAAAACAAAAGGCAGCTGGGTGCCGGTGGCTCACACCTATAATCCTAGCTACTCAAGAGGCTAAGATCCGAGATCACGGTTCAAAGCCAGCCGGGGCAACAAAGTCCATGAGACTCTTATTTCTAATAAACCTCTAGAAAACCAGAAGTGGCACTGTGGCTCAAGAAGTAGAGCGCTAGCCTTGAGCTGAAGAGCTGAGGGACAGTGCCCAGGCCCAGAGCTCAAGCCCTACGACCAACAAAAAAATAAAAATAAAAATAAGAAATAAATAAAAAGTAACAAAATAAAAAAATAATAAAAATATTTTTATGAATTTTTAGTTGTATAAATATTTATTATTTCTACAATGTAACCTAAACAGATCTTCCTAAAACTTGCCAATAAAAAAAAAGATGTCATAAAGTAAAAAGTTTTAGGCTAGCTCATGCCTATAATTCTTGTTACTCAGGAGACTGAGATGTAAATATTGTGGCTCAGGGCCAGCCTGGGGAAGAAAAGTCCACAAGCTTCTCTTTCTCCAGTTAACCAGAAAAAAAGCTAGAAATGAAAATGTGGCTTAAGTGGTAGAGCACCAGCCTTGAACTAAAAAGGCAAGTAAGAGTGTGAGGTCTGACTTCAAGCCCTAGTATCAGCATACATGCGCATGCACACAGGCACCCCCACACAATATATTTTTAATTAAAGTATATTAGTGTATAAGATATATATTATATATTAGCACATAAAGTATATATGATGTCTGAATTAGTCTCATTGTAGCTTTATTTTTCTAATGCCTAATACCAGTAGCAATAGATACAATCAAGCTATCAAATCTTATATATAATGAAACCAACAGATCCTTGGGTTCTGTGTCCACAGATTCAGCTGTCAAAAATATTTAATAAAAAATAGAATTTTCATAATCACCAAGTTATGGAAACAGCCCAGATGCCCTACAATAGATAAATGGTAGTACCTAAATGTGGTACCTATACACAATGGAATTTCACACAACCACTAGAAAGAATAATATGATGTCATTTGCAGGGAAGTGGTCCTAGAACATATCATGTTAAGTGAGGCAAACCAAGCTCAGGGACACAAACATATTTTCTCTCATATGGGAAAGTAGCTCTAATATACACTGGACATAATAACTTATATAGGTCTCTAGGCATTCACACACATTGAAAACCAAAGGAGGATACTCTTAGGAAAGGAACAGAAAGGCGCAATGCCTGTGTGCATCTAATCATGCAAAACAATACTTTTTGAGATGAAAAAAAAGTTTTGTTTTGTTTTCCTAAACTATGCTATGTATATAGCATTTACATTGTATTAAGTGTTTCAAGTAACCTAGAGATTATTTAAAGTATATAGGAGAGACTTTGTGCATCATATACAAGGCCTACATTGTTGGAAATGAGAGACATGCGTATCCAGGGACACAAGGCCCTTGAACCCAACCCTGTAGGATACTGAGAGGTGGCTGTACTCATGATCAATACCTCTGAGTACCCCCACTTTCATAGGAAATGGTAAGGCCCTGGTTAATTTCCACTTGTGATCTGGGATTGAATTTTTTGTTCCTGAAGTATACAATTTCAAACAGATCTTGCGCCTCTCATGCCAATTCCTTCTTTATTTAGTTACCGAGCGTGTGTGGGAAAGCGTATGAAGAAGGAATAGGGATAACTTGGTGGGTTCAATCTACTTTTCCTACACCCTCTTTTATGAGCCATAAAAAAAGCTTAAAAATTAGTCTGTACCCTTACTGTCTCTACCTCCCATTCACTCCTCAACCCACCGCCATCTGGCGCTCAACCCCAAACCCCATTCAGACTGTTCTCATAAAGATTCATGCTCCTTTTAAATTTGCCAGATCCACTGACCTATTTTTAAGTCCCCCTCCCAGGTGACCTTTCTGCAGCATTGGACACACAGTACAGAACCGAGTCCCAAGTGCACATGCCTGTGGCCGAATATGGTCTACTTCATGTAGCGATGTCAAATGAACTATGTCAAGTGAAGCCTGTGACTCATAGAAAGCCCGTTGGAAGAGTGGCATGTATCTGTCCTTGTCCTTTCTAGCTCTGGTTGATTTTAGCCACAGAAGAATGTGGACACAGCATTGTCACCATTTGAGTTATTTTTTTTTAAAGAAAACAAGGTAAAGCATGGTTCTTATGAAAATGTTTCCACTTTCTAAAGGCTGGCTCAAAGTTTTCAAATGCTCACAGGACAAGTAAACATATCTGCAAACCTCAAAGGGGGTGCTTCTACCTCATTTGATTCTGCTTCCCAGAACTTCTGGATCCTCTTCCCTCTCTTCCCTCCCTACTGATTTCTGAATCAATAGGGCTGAACACATTGGCTTTCCTGTATTCTTCCTTGTCCTCTTTTATTTTCTCTCCATCTTGGGCCATGCCATTAGACCAGAGCTGGCTTGCTGGGCTTGCAAACAGTGCAGTTGTCCAGGGCCCCACACACAGCAGAAGCTTCATGCCTTTGGCTTAATGCTCTGCAGCTGCTGCCTTGAAATTCCTACAATACTATGTCTGAATTTGCATTTGACCAGAGAAGTTCCCTGGGCCAGCAGAACATGTGCCGAGGACCTGGCATTTCAACTAAAGTGCCATCCATCAATGGACTGGCCATCTGCTCCTCCTTTCCTCCTTCCCCATCCTGCCTCACCCTCCTTCTAACCCTTCTCCTAAGACTGTTATTGCCTTCTTGGCCTCGCAGCAACCCAAGAGCCAGGAGTATGAGGTTCAAATCCTTGCCCCTGCACTAAGATGGCGTCTGTAGCAATAGAGGGAAATTTGGTGGGGCAAGCAGCCTCTCCACACCCTCCAGTCCACATACCTTGCATATCCTGGAAATACCCTTGTAGTTCAACCCCCCTGGCATAGTATTTAGACTGAAGGTCCTTTCCTACCCCTTGCTGAGAAGTGGCACATGAGTCTGAAAGCTGGTAGCTGGGGGAAGATGGAAGTCACAAGGCTGTAGTTTATCGAGACCATCTGAGTCCCAGAATAGGACCCGAGAGAGACTGTAAACTCACACTGAGAATGTCCCCATATCCACTAGGTGATGCATGTCTGGGAAACTCTTTTTCTCTCCTTTTCCTTTTCCAGAGTTTGGCTTGTGCTTATTCTTTCTGACTAGTTTGAGGCACCTTCAGTGTCGAGTCATGGAAGATACATTCTGTGCTTTAGGGGCTCCATACAGGGGCAGAGCCACACAGTTCTGGAATTGATGGCATGGCAAATGAGCACTGTAAAAACAATGTAAAGATGCACAGTAATATGGAGACCAATAATTGACACTTTATTTAGAACAACATTAAATAACAGATGAAAAGTGGCTATGCTATGTTGAGGGACAAAGCATGGACCAAAGGAAATGCTTTATGTTTGGTACCTTAGTACTGCTAGTAACTTTTAAGATTAGTTTTTTTTTATTTTTATCTATTTTATTTTTCTTGGGGGGTCCGGTCGTGGGGCCTGAACTCTGGGCCTGGGCGCTGTCCCTCAGCTCTTCAGCTCAAGGCTAGCGCTTTACCACTTGAGCCACTGCGCCACTTCCGGCTTTTTTTCTTTTTGCTTATGTGGTGCTGAGGAATCGAACCCAGGGCCTCGAGCATGCAAGGCAAGCTCTCTACCACTGAGCCACCTTCCCAGCCCTGCTAGTAACTTTAATAGCATGATTTTCCTGCTTTCTGGACCTTACATTTTCCTTCTTCAACTTGCTTACCACTTGAGTTTGGCTCTTCCCAGACCCTTTCATTGGCAGCTGGTTCCTGTGCATCTTTAGGCTAGACCTAGCTCTTCTTCATCAGACCCACATTTCCCAAGGCACCCCCTGGTCAGCATTCCTGGAAGGTTTGCAGGCAGCTACCCCTCAGCCTGTTTTATTTGCTCTTGCCACTCCTCTCATCTACTTCTTCCCTATATTGTGCTTTTCTCTAATACAATATCTAAGCCCTCTCTTGTAACAGACTAGATGCTAAATTGTTGACTGAACAAATGGATGATGAAGGAATACATGGATGAGACTTTAGAAATACTTTCAATTCTGTTATCTCAATTTCCTGTTTTCAAATGGTCACTTAATGCCACAAGTTCTACCATATCCTCAGTGCTCGCTCCTATTCCTAGGATCCAAGAGAGTCTCTGGCCACCCAGATATAGGCCTGCCTTTGACTTGCCTGTAGTCTCGTTGAGAAGACAAACATGTAAATGAGTAATTATAGTGCAGTATTATAAATGTTGTAATAGCAGGCTGTAGGACCACAGAAAGAAGAATGACTAATTCTTCCTTGGCAATTATGAGGCTTCTGGAAAGAGGCAATATATGAGCTAGGTTTTAAACAATGAACAGGGCTTTCCAGCAGCACGGATGGCATGTTTCTGGGGACATCTGGGTGGCTAGAGGTTCATTTCGAGCAAACAGTTGTCACAGAGGAGAAAAAGAAGAAAAAGCAGAATTTTTTTAACTTCCAGAAACATTATATAGTGTAAACAAGTGAATTGTGAAATAATTTTTATATGAAAAGTTTCTGTGGGGGAGTATTGACATGGAGCTTTGTTTTGTAATTTGGGCAAGGCCACTCAAGGAGAAAAACAGCAAATAAATTCATGCCTCCCAAACTTTTCATCCATGCCATTCATTCATTCATACAGACAGACAAATAGAGTGAAAACTCTTCTATATTCATTCTTCTATAATAATTTATATCCATTCTCTATTCATTTCTAGTTGTCCTACAAATAACCTATCTCCAGTTATGTGTCAAGTGGAGGGATAAAATATCTTAAGGTGTCAGACAAAGGGAGAGGTGATACAGAAGTACATTGGTTAGATCACTTGAGTACATATCATACTGATACCAGACAGTGTTATAGCATAGGCTATATACTGTATGCATTTTAATTAACATTGATTTGTAACTAGAGACACAGTCACTAACCCATGCTTTATATTAAAATTTTAATCATACAGGAGTTCTTTAGAACTAAAAGTGGAATGATATAATCTTGATAATGTCAGTTCTGGTATGACCTTCGCCTTCTCTAAAACTGTGGGGGAGCCAAGCACTGGTGGCTCAGGCCTGAGCTACTCAGGAGGCTGAGATCTAAGGATCATGGCTCAAAGCCAGCATAAACAATAAAGCTTGTGAGGCTCTTCTCTCCAATTAACTACCACAAAAGCCAGAAGTGGAGCTGTAGTTCAAGTGCTAGAGCATCAACTTTGAGCAGAAAAGCTAAAGGATAGGACCCTGCATTCAAGCCTCAGTACCTGCATGCCCATGCATGCACACATGCACACACATATGCAAATGTGCACACATGCATGCATGCACACCTCCCCAAACAAATCTGTGGGGGCTTGAGGGGGCTTGTGGTGGCTTTTGCTAAGAGGGGATGGAACCTACCTCTTTTCATGTAGCAAGTATGGGTAGATTCTGAGCTAGAGGAATCATAAAGCAGAAAACTAACTGCCTGGCAACTCCTAAACTGTCTCATTAATGATGCCATTGTTTCAGAATGTCTACACCAAGTCATTGGGGATGTCTGTTAATGCTGGGCTTGCATCCCAGATCCACTCGTACATAGTCTTAGGAGACAGAGAGTGACAGAACTCTAAATTAAGCTTTCTGCCCCATCCTGGGTACTATATTATACATCCCAAATCTTAGAATAATCCAATCTCCCACATTAATTCAGGAACTTTGAATAAACTATTTTTCATTCATCTTTAACAATATTTGCAAAATGAGAGGCTCCAGCTAGTTGTATTTTTCCAGAAGAATTATTCATATAACTCCCAAAACTTTTAAATATTCTAAACATTTTAATGAAAACCTTGCTAAACTGCATTATATAATGTATCATCTTCTCTACTGGAATATATTGCACAAATTGAGTTTTCTAGTGGTGACTCAAGATCATTATTACAAATATTTATTATTATAAAAATAGCTCAAAAGTTATTCAAGTCTGTAAAACTGTCTGATCATACACTAAATGACTCTAGCCAGCTGGGTTTATAGCTCTACAGTTGCTTTTTTGTGTACTAATTAAATACTTTTCCTGTTTTTTTCCCCCTGGCTGTCAGGTAAGTTTTATTAATGGTACCACAACTTTTTTTTTCAAACTTTCTGCTTTGCTCTTTAATAAGCTCTGGGAAGGCATGAGGAACTCTTTATGAGTGAAGTTCTTGTGTGGGTGGATCAGTTAGGAAGCTTTCAGATGTAATAAGCCACAACTCACATTGGCTTAAACAATAAGGGAATTCATTATTTTGCCTAATGAGAACCTTTGCTTAACATAGTTGAAATCAAATTGTATACACAAGTTTTATCTTGTGTTTTTTTAACTTACCATACCAAGCCATTTCTGTGTCATTAAAATCCTTGGTAAATGTCCTTGTGCATAGCATTTCACCACATTAATTACTTCAACAAGTTCCCATTGAATGTCTTCCATGCCAAGTGCAGAAAGGCAATAGAGATAAAATGCAGAGCAAGAAGAGACAAGGTCCCTGGTGTCTGAATGCTGCTGGCTTAGTGGGAGAATTCCATCATTCTGTGAACGTTTTCTCTTCCTGCAACCTAACACTAATTTCTATCCTTTATTCTTGCTTTGTGCATGTTCTTTCAATACTCTGCCCCCTTGATCACCATTCTAGCTTTTATTTACATGTGAATGGCATTTTTTAATCTTTGAAAGAAACTTCTCCTTGGGTTCAGTCATTGAGTCATCACCATATTCACCTAATATTACCTGAACATCTACTCTACAGGGTACTTTTCTAGGCTTAGGAGACATAGTAATTATGCCATGGAACTTATACTCTTATCGATGACACCAATCAGACTTTATTCATGCAACATATATATTGGGTAGTGATAAGAGCTATGAAGAAAACTAACATAGTCTAGGAAGTTAGAAGGTATCTGTGGGTGGCTATGAGGGTTGTGATTTTTCAATTGAGTCATCAGCGGAGGCCCCACTGAGGAGACAACAGTGCAAAAGGCTAAAAGAGAAGGATGTGGGAGCAATCCTTATACAGATCTGTTGGAAGAATGTTCCAGGCAGAAGAAAAAGCAATGCGACCCAAGGCCAGGTTGTACCTGGATTGTTCCAGAAGCAATGAGAAGACCAAGTGGCTCCAGCAGTCTGAATGAGAAGATCAATAGAAAATGAGGTTAGAGAAGTAATAGGACAAAGCAATACAGGACCCCATTGGCCATGTTATTATTCTTAGTCCAAACAATAGCAGTGTTTTTGTTTTTGTTTTTGTTTTTTGTTGTGGGCCTGAACTCTGGGCCTGGGCGCTGTCCCTCAGCTCTTCAGCTCAAGGCTAGCGCTCTACCACTTGAGCCACAGTGCCACTTCCAGCTTTCTCTGCTTGTTATGAGGAATCAAACCCAGGGCCTCATGCATGCACTCTACCACTGAGCCACCTTCCCAGCCCCCAACAGGAAGTTTTTAAAGCAGAGAAATAAGTTCTGGTAGACATGTCAAAAATGGACATTGGAGGGCATAGACAAAACAGGGAAACACTGGAAGAAAATTTTCGTAACAAGTCAGGAGATAATGGTTATTAGTTATAAGATTGTAAGTGCTTTAATATCCACCCAGATAAATTGATGTTCTATTGTCACATAGAGCTCTAAATTCAAACTATGTTCAAGCCTTGTACTGGTCTATCTATCTATTATCTTTTGTGCTAGTTTTGGGTCTTGAACTCAGGGCCTGGGCTGCTGTCCTTGAGGGTTGTTTTGCTCATAGCTAGTGCTCTACCACTTGAGTCACAACTCCACTTCCAGGTTTTTGGTAGTTAACTGGAGATAAGAATCTCATGAACTTTCCTGTTCACCATCCTCAGATTTCAGCCTCCTGAGTAGTATCTTTGTATTTATATATGCATGTATGTATGTTTTATATATCATCCTCCTCCTCCTCCTTCTTCTTATTCTTTTTCTCCTCCTCCTCCTTCTTCTTTTTCTCCTCCTCCTCCCCCTCCTCTTCCTCCGCCTCCTCCTTCTTCATTATCATCATCTATTTAATTGGTTCTTTCTTTCTGGAGAATCTTAATATATAGACCCAGTAAACCAATGTAGGCATATGATTTACTTTCTCAATGGCAAGGTGTTGATTGATCCCAGAGTTAACTGGTTCCAGTGACCTTTCCATGTATTGTGGTATGTTCTCTTTAACATCTCACCCTTTAAGTGAGGGATCTAAGCACCTTGGGTTTCTCTTTAATAAACTCACTTGGAGTAAATTTATTTAGCATTAAGTGAATGGCAGCTTTACTCTTACTAAATATTTTTATGCTGCTTCTAGGATTAATGAGGGCTATAAATCCTCTACAGACAGAGAGGCCAAGAATCACTGCAGGTAACTCTGAGAGATCTATGCTTGGCGCTATGAGAGTGAAAGCAAAGATGCAATGGAGACACCAGGAAGTGGGAGATGCCACAAATGTAGAAATGTCTGTCAGCAGTGAGCACAGCTAGCTTCAGAGAGAGGCCACGTGCAAGGTCTAGAGGAGGAGAGGTTGGTCAAGCCTTGGGAGCTCACATCACACCACCACCTGCCTGGGATGTTGGACACAAAGCTGTAGAGTTTCATGTTTGCCCTCCTGGGTTCTTTGCTCTTGCTATGGTCTAAGCCTTCTTATCTTTCCCCCCATCTCTCCCTTTGAGAATGGGGATTTGTGTCCTTTCTCACAATTGTCTGCTAGAAAGGTGTGACTTTTAGGTTTTGCCAAGGCTCATAAGCTTGCCTTGGGTTGCAGAGGAGATTTTGACATTGATTTCTGAGAAGTCCTGGAGCTGTTGAGACCTTGGGAGATGGACTAAATGTGTAGGGAGAGAACCGTGACCCTTTGGGGACTAGGGGAAGAATGTTATGGCTTGAATCTGAAGTGTTCCCCACAGACGTTTATGTTAAAGGTTGGATCCCCAGCTGGTGGTGCTATTTTGGAAGGTGCTAGAAATTTTAGAAGGTGGGAGAAATCAGTTGCTGGGGGTGTCCCTCTGAAGGGTATATTTTGGCCCTGACCCAATCTTTCTTCTCTCTCTCTCTCTCTCTCTCTCTCTCTCTCTCTCTCTCCCTCTCTTCTCCCCCGCCTTGTTTTCCACCTGCCATGAGGTGGATAGGCCTGTCCCATCATGCCCTTCTACTATATCCTTCTACCTTCTTATAGGCCCAGAAACAATAGAACCAGCCAACCAGAAATGGAAATAGCTGAAACCATGAGGTGAAATAAAGCTTTCCTGCTTTAAGTTCATTTTCTGTTACTCAGTTACAGCAACATAAAACTCACTGACACAACTCCAAATCCCTTTCATTATCAGTATGTTGAATATGGCATATATGCCTTATTGGATCTCCTTGGTCACAGTGTTATGTTTGATGCTATTATTATTGTTTAGGAATGTTGCAACAGCACAGAAGAATGTTTGAACGGTCATTGGAGTGAGGCTTGTTGAGCTCTGTGGCTATCCTGGTAGTAGTGGCTAGATGTTGTGATCTTCCTTTGTTACAGGTCCTGTATGTGTGCTTAATAATACTAATTTGTTTAATAATGCCTCACCTCACCGTTCCAGATTGGTCTATATTTTTGTCCCAGAATCTTCTCAGAAAATTGTATTGAACTTAATCAGATTCAGGCAGTAGCTTCTGGGAGCAAAAACTCTCACAGAGCGGTATATAAAATGTTGCTGCCTGAGAATCAAAATACAGTTCATGAAATTTCAGATCCAAATCTGAGAATTGCCAACACTGTGATAGCAGGATTTATTGGTTTTTTTTTTGTTTTTTTGTTTTTTTTTAAATTGTATTTTATTTTATTTGAGAACATACTGTACAGAGGGGCTACAATTACATGGGCAGGATAATGCATACATTTCTTACCAAGCATTGCAGCCTCCTCCTTTGTTTACCCTTCACTTCCCTTCCCCGCCTCCCCCCTCCCCCCACCCAATTTTACCCCCCTCCCCCCACCCAATTATACCCCCCTCCCCCCCACACCGAAATTGTAAAGCTGGTTTTGACATGACATTTTGTACTTCTCATTGTTGCAACAGGTCCCCCTGAATCCTTAAACGACTTGTTTGTCCCCATCTCCTCCACATGTTATACTGACATCAAATATAGTGAAAGCGAGGGTTACACTGTGGGGGAGGGACATACAAAGCAACAAAGAAATAATCTTATAAATGCGTTAGAAACACATGCATGAAAGAAACAAAAACATTAAAATACATATTTAAGGGTTCATTTTCCTAACATCACATTATCTGGCCTTTTCCGCTTGACTCATACCTATACTAGATATTGCAAATAAGGGAAACCATGGGACCTATGCTTCTTTGGGCCTGGCTTACTTCACTTAATATAATTTTTTCCAAACCTTTCCATTTCCTAACAAATGGGGAAATGTCATTCTTTCTGATGGAGGCATAGAATTCCATTGTGTATATATACCACATTTTCTTGATCCATTCATCTACTGAGGGGCATCTGGGTTGGTTCCATATCTTAGCTATGGTAAATAGTGCTGCAATAAACATAGTTGTGCTGGTAGCTTTAGTGTGGTCTTGTTTGTAAACATTTGGGTAAATGCACAAAAGTGGGATTGCTGGATCATAGGGGAGATCTATGTGAAGTCTTTTGAGGAACCTCCATACTGCTTTCCAAAGTGGTTGAACAAGTTTACATTCCCACCAACAATGAAGTAAGGTTCCTTTCTGTCCACATCCCCTCCAGCATCTGTTGTTATTAGAGTTCTTGATTTTTGCTGTTCTAACTGGAGTGAGGTGATATCTCAATGTTGTTTTGATTTGCATTTCTTTTATGGCTAGGGATGTTGAACATTTCTTCATGTGTCTATTGGCCATCCTTCTTTCTTCTTCAGAGAAGCTTCTCTTTAAGTCTTTCGCCCACTTATTTATTGGGCAGTTGTTTCTTTGAGGATTTGTTGTTGGGTGGTTTAATTTTTTGAGTTCCAAGTATATTTTAGATATGAGACCCTTGTCCGTTGTATGGCTAGTAAAGATCTTCTCCCAATCGGTGGGCTTTCTATTGATCTTGCCAGCTATGTCATTTGCCCTGCAGAAGCTCTGCAATCTTATGCAATCCCATTTGTCCAACCTTTCTTTGATTTGTTGTGCTTCCGGGTCTCTATTCAGAAAATTTCGACCTGAGCCAAGGAGACCTAGGGTTTCTCCTATTCCATCCTGTAATGTTTTCAGAGTGTCTGCTTTGAGTTTAAGGTCTTTGATCCATTTGGAGTTGATTCTGGTGCAGGGTGATATATAAGGATCTAGCTTTAGTTTTCTACATGTAGTTAACCAATTTTGCCAGCACCATTTACTGAAGAGGCTGTCTTTCTTCCATTCTATTGTTTTAGCTTCCTTATCAAAGATTAGATGGCTATAGGTCTGTAGGTTCATTTCTGGGTTTTCAATTCTATTCCATTGGTCCTGAGGTCTGTTCTTATGCCAATACCAAGCTGTTTTGATTACTATGGCTTTATAGTAGAGTTTGAAATTTGGTATTGATATTCCTCCAGCAGTGTTCTTTCCGTTGAGGAGCGTTTTTGCTATTCGGGGTCTTTTATTGTTCCATATGAATTTTTGGATTGCCTCCTCTATTTCCTTGAAGAATGAGGGTGGAATTTTGATAGGTATCGCGTTGAATTTGTAGATAGCCTTGGGAAGTATTGCCATTTTCACGATGTTAATCTTGCCAATCCAGGAGCATGGGAGGTTTTGCCATTTTTAAGTTCTGTGTTGATTTCCTTTTTCAAGATTTTAAAGTTTTCATCATAGAGGTCCTTCACTTCTTTGGTTAAGTTAATTCCTAGGTATTTTATTTTTTGTGGGGCTATTACAAATGGAGTTGCTTTCCTAATTTCAGCCACACTTTTCTCATTGTTGGCATATAGAAAAGCCATTGATTTTTGGGGGTTAATTTTATATCCTGCTACTTTGCCAAAGTTTTGAATCATGATAGCAGGATTTAATACAATGCTTTGAATTGCAGGGGGCTGGAGGAATTACCTCTAAACCTCTGTCTTGATTCTCATTACCTAACTTTATAGAAACAGCTTTACAAGATGAGGCCCAAATTAGTTGAAACCATGAGAGCATATCATTGTTAGGTTAGCTATTACAATTATTTAGGGAAAACAGTCAGGGAAAGTGAGGAAGGGGTAAGATTGATTGGACTACAATGTCACAATACAACTCTCTCTCCCCATTATAACTAATCAATTATTATGCTAATACAAATATAATTATGTTATTTCATCCGGCCTTTCATCTCCTAAAACCTAATGTCTGCTGTGAGATAGCATTATGTTAGGGCCAACAGAGTTTGGGGGTTTTCAGAATAATGAATGTTTACTCTTTTATTATAGTCTAAACATTGCAGCATTTTTTAGAGTTCTTTTTACTTATTAAAAAATATTGTCCAGGTGTCCATAATTCTAGCTTCTGAGATCTGAGGATCACGACTTGAAGCCTAGCTGATGCAAAAGTCTCTGAGACTCTTATCTGCAATTAACCCCCAAAAAGCTGGAAGGGGAGTTATGGCTCAAGTGGTAGAGTGGCAGCCTTGAGCAAAAAAGCTCAGGGATAGCACCCATACTCAGAGCTGCACACTTACACCAAAAGTTGGTTAGCATTTAAAGATTTAAGTTCTTTAACTGCTAATCAATTTCAACTCTATTCCTATTAATATATTCCTTCCTCTTCCAGAATCCTTTCCATGTCTTTCTTTGGTTGTGTATGTGTTTTGTTACCCAACCTGTTAGTTATAAAGGGACCCTCTGGGGCTGAAAATTACAGTCAGACCTCTTCTCCTGTCATAGTGATCATGATTTTAGCATTCTTAAGGATATAGGTATTTCTGAATGATTTGAATTGTTAAACAATTTAATATATAAAATAAAATGTTGCTTCTGTCCATTCACTCCTCTTCGTCATCACACCCATCCTTTCCCTTAAACTGTTCATTGATTATGCTGCCACTCCCTTGTGGAACACAATTCTAGTTCTTCTCAATTTTTATGTTAAACTTTTTGAATGCGTACCCCCCGTGTATATGAACAATTAAACAATTAGCTATGACAAGTCATAGCTAAATAGTTAACTTTGAGTTGATCACTTTTGCCCATTTGGTTTTTGCTATTCTTGCACTATGTGCATGACTCCAAACTATGTGCATTTATTCTGTATTTATTGCAAAACTAGCTATTACTGTGTACTTGAATAATTGTTAAAATTAGAAAAAAATCGAATTGTTATGAAAAAGAATTAAAAGGGAAATAGTGCCTTACCTGTTGTTTCCAGTCATTTTCACGCCCCCCCCCCGGGCTTTTCGTGTGGTTGGAGGTGGCAGACTTTGCAGGAAGCTACAGTCAGGCTGCAGGTGGGCAGCTGGAGAGTGCTGTTGGCTCCCATCAGTTGCTGGCTCAGCTCTTGCATGGATAATGCCACTTCTGTTCAGGGATCTGGCTTCCCTGGCAGCTGCCTGGAGAGGCAGGTGGCATGATTGAGAGGTGTGGGGGAGTTCCTATCTCCTAACAGGAACCTTTGGCTGATGGGAGCTAGAAGCTGCATTTTCCTCCCTCCTTTTTGCGTGGATCCAATACACCAGGCTCTCCCAAGTCCTCTCTAGAGACACTGAGTAAGACTTAGCAGCCAGCAGTGTTTTGTTGCAAAGGTGTAGCTAGCTCAGTATTCATCTTTATTTTCTGCCTCCTTTCTTGCTTCGTGTCCTTTTTCCCCTTTGCTTTTGCTTCTCTGGGATTGTGAGCATTATTATTATTACTTTTTATCAGATCCTGTTTTCTAGGGAATCTGGATTAAAATATAACTTTATCTGTTTGAAGGAGCTTGGTCTGTATTGTAAAGGTCTCTCAAATAAATGCCCATATGCTAAAAGCTTGGCTGTCAGCCTGAGTGCTCTGGGCAAGTGAGGGACCTATAAGAGCAGGGACCTAGTAGAAGCGAGTTAAGTTATTGGGTTGTGCCCTTGGAAGGCATGGAAACCCAGCCCCTTCCACTCTCTCTCTGCTTTCTGTCCCCAAGAGGTTAACCGTCTCTCTTCCCATGTATAGAATTCCTTCTTCATGTTATAACTGGGCTGCCCACAGGCCTAAAATAACTGGGCCAAGTAACCTTAGACTAAAAGCACTGAAACCTTAAAACAAAATAAACCAAACCTCCTTTAAAGATGATTTTATTTATATGTTCTTGTCACAGTGAAAAACAACTAATGCATTGCCTTACAGAGATTTTCATGTACTTTTGATGTATGTGCGGTTGCACATTTGCTTGCATTCCTTCTTTCTCTTTGCCTCTTTAGCATAATTTAACTGGAAAGATCTCTTTTCTAGTACCTTGAAGGGCTTAGGAAGTAAATGGTAACTAGGTTCTAACCACCTTCACAATCTTTTTTTTTTTTAACCTTACAACAACCCTATCCCTATGTGCTATTACTATCACCTCATTCCTGAAGAGGAAACTAAGGTTAATATAGTCAATAACCTGACTTCACAGGTAGTCATTATCTATATGAACCCCAGAATTTATATCCTTAAAACAGCCTGTCTCAAATAGGGGCCTGATGCCCTGGGACTAAAATACAGGTGCTCCTCTCCTTAGGAAAGGCTTATGTTCACAGTTGCTGCGCTGTGGTTACAGTTACATGAGCAAGGTAATGAGTACATTTCTTATCAAGCATTGTTGCCTCCTCCTTTATTTTTCCCCTACCATCCTTTTCCTCCCACTTCCTCAACTACACTCCCTCCCCACCCCGCGCCTAAATTGTAAAGTTCATTTTTCAACATAGCGTCTTGTACATCTCATTGTTGCAATGGATGAACCTGTATCACTATTTAAACCATTTGTTTTTTCCCTTCCCTTCCCCAAATTATACTGACATCAAATACAGTGAAAACAGGGGTTATAGTGTGGAGGAGGGACATTCAAAGCAACAAAAAAATCATGTGGTACCTTATAAATACATTAGAAACAATAGCAAGAAAGAAAAAAACCACTTATGTCCCTATGTTGGGGTTCATTTCACTTAACATCATCTTATCTGGCCTTTTCTGCTTGTCCTAGACATATACTAGTTATTGCAAATAAGGGAAATCATGGGACCTCTGTTTCTTTGGGCCTGGCTTACTTTACTTAATATAATTTTTTCCAAGTCTTTCCATTTCCTAACAAATGGGGCAATGGAGAGATAGAATTCCATTGTGTGTGTGTGTGTGTGTGTGTGTGTGTGTGTGTGTGTGTGTGTGTGTGTATGTATGTGTGTGTATCTCACATTTTCTTGATCCATTCATCTACTGAGGGGCATCTAAGTTGGTTCCATATCTTAGCTATGGTAAATAATGTTGCAATAAACATAGTTGTGCTGGTAGCTTTAGTATGGTCTTGTTTGTGATCCTTTGGGTAAATGCCCAAAAGTGGGATTGCTGGGTCATAGGGGAACTCTATGTGGAGTCTTTTGAGAAACCTCTATATTGCTTTCCAAAGTGGTTGAACAAGTTTACACTCCTACCAACAATGCAGTAGGGTTCCCTTCTGGCCACATCCCCTCCAGTATCTGTTGTTATTAGAGTTCATTTTTTTCATAAATCTTTCTTTCTTTTTTTATTGAAAAAATACTGTACAGAGGGGTTACAATTACATGGGTAAGATAATGAGTACATTTCTTTTTTTTTGGGGGGGGGGGTCCGGTCGTGGGGCCTGAACTCTGGGCCTGGGCGCTGTCCCTCAGCTCTTCAGCTCAAGGCTAGTGCTCTACCACTTGAGCCACAGCGCCAGTTCCGGCTTTTTTCTTTTTGATTATGTGGTGCTGAGGAATCGAACCCAGGGCCTCAGGCATGCAAGGCAAGCGCTCTACCACTGAGCCACCTTCCCAGACCATGAGTACATTTCTTATCAAGCATTGTAGCCTCCTCCTTTGTTTCCCCTTCCCATCCTTTCCCATTCCTTCCCATCCTTCCTCCACCCCCCCACTCAATCCTCCCCCCCAATCCTCCACTTCCCCCCCCCACCAAAGTTATAGCCATTCTAACTGGAGTGAGGTGGAATCTCAGTGTTGTTTGGATTTGCTTTTATGGCAAGAGACGTTGAGCATTTCTTCATGTGTATATTGGTCATTCTTATTTCCTCTTCAGAGAAGTTTCTCTTTAAGTCTTTAGCCCACTTATTTATTGGGCAGTTGTTTCTTTGAGGATTTGTTGTTGGGGGATTTAATTTTTTTTTATTGTGAAAATACCATACAGAAGGGTTACAATTACATGGGCAAGGTAGTGAGTACATTTCTTTTTTTTTTTTCTTTTTCTTTTTTTGTCAGTTGTGGGGCTTGAACTGTGGGCCTCAGCGCTGACCCTCAGCTTTTCAGCTCAAGGAGAGCACTCTACCACTTGAGCTACAGTGCCACTTCTGGTTTTCTAGTGGTTTATTGGAGATAGGAGTCTCACGGTCTTTCCTGCCAGGGCTAGGTTTGAATCGCGATCCTCAGATCTCAGCCTCCTGAGTAGCTAGGATTACAGGTGTGAGCCACTGGCGCCCCGCTAATGAGTGCATTTCTTATCAAGCATTGTTGCCTCCTCCTTTGTTTCCCTTTCCCATCCCTTCCCATCTCCCCCCCACACCACCATCACCTGCACGCCAAAGTTGTAAAGTTCATTTTCTATATAACAACTTGTACATCTTATTGGGGATTTAATTTTTTGAGTTCCAAGTATATTTTAGATATGAGACCCTTGTCCATTATATGGCTGGTGAAAAGCTTCTCCCAATCCATGGGCTTTCTATTGATCTTGCTAGTTATGTCTTTTGCCATGCAGAAGCTCTGCAGCTTTATGCAATCCCATTTGTCCATCCTTTCTGGATCTCTATTAAGAAAATTTCGGCTTGAGCCAAGGAGACATATGGTTTCTCCTGTTCCATCCTGTAATGTTTTTAGGGTATCTGCTTTGACTCCAAGGTCTTTGGTCCATTTGGAGTTGATTCTGGTGTAGGGTGATATATAAGGATTTATCTTTATAGGTCCCATGGTTTCCCTTATTTGCAGTATCTAGTATATGTATGAGTCAAGCAGAAAAGGTCAGATAATGTGATGTTAGGAAAATGAACCCTTAGATATGTATTTAAATGTTTTTTTCTCTTTCATGCATTTGTTTCTAACGCACTTATAAGATTATTTCTTTGTTGCTTTGTATGTCCCTCCCCCACAGTATAACCCCTGCTTTCACTATATTTGATGTTGGTACAATTTGTGGAGGGGAAGAGGAAAAACAAAGTCATTTAAGGATAACTGTGGACCCATTACAACAATGAGAAGTACAAGTTGTCATGTCGAAAACGAACTTTACAACTTTGGTGTGTGTGTGTGGGAGGATTGGGTGGGGGGCAGGGGGAGGCTGGGAAGGGATGTGAAGGGTAAACAAAGGAGGAGGCTGCAATGCTTGATCAGAAATGTACTCATTATCTTGCCCATGTAATTATAACCCCTCTGTACAGTATGTTCACAATAAAAAATAAAAATTTAAAAAAAGGATCTATCTTTAGTTTTCTACAGGTGATTAACCAATTTTGCCAGCACCATTTACTGAAGAGTCTGTCTTCCATTCTTTTTTTTGAGCTCCCTTATCAAAGATTCGGTGGCTATAGGTCTGTGGGTTCATTTCTGGGTTTTCAATTCTGTTCCATTGGTCCTGAGGTCTGTTCTTGTGCCAGTACCAAGCTGTTTTGATTACTATGGCTTTTAGTATTGATTTGGTATTGATATTCCTCCAGCACTGTTCTTTCTGTTAAGGATCGATTTTTGGTATTCGGTTCCATATGAAGTTTTGGATTGTCTCTTCTATTTCCTTGAAGAATGAGGTTGTAATATTGATAGGTATTGCATTGAATTTGTAGATAGCCTTGGGAAATATTGCCATTTTCATGATATTGCTCCTTCCAATCCAGGAGCATCCAACCAATATTCTGCTTTGATTTCCTTTTTCAGTTTTTAAAGTTTTCATCATAGAGGTCCTTCACTTCTTTAGTTAATTTCTAGGTATTTTATTTTTTGTGGGGCTATTATGAATGGAGTTGCTTTCTTGATTTCAGCCATGCTGTTCTCATTGTTGACATACAGAAAAGCCATTGATTTAAAAAAAATTTTTTTTATTGTGAAAATACCATACAGAGGGGTTACAATTACATGGGCAAGACAATGAGTACATTTCTTATCAAGCATAGTTGCTTCTTCTTCCCATCCCTTCCCATCTCCCACCCCAACCCCTCCCCCCATTCCCCCAAAGCCATGGATTTTTGAGGGTTAATTTTATACCCTGCTACTTTGCCAAAGTTTCGAATCAGCTCGACTAATTTGGGAGTGGAGACCATGGGATTCTTTAAATACAAGATCATATCATCTGCAAAGAGGGAGAGTTTTACTTCACCTTTCCCTATTTGGATCCCCTTTATGTTCGCATCTTGTCTTGTTGCTATAGCTAGGCATTCTAATACTAAATTGAAGAGAAGTGGAGAGAGTGGACATCCTTGTCTCATTCCTGACTTTAGAGGAAATGGCTTTAGTTCTTCACCATTATGTATAATGCTTGCTGTAGGTTTGTCATATACAGCCTTTATTGTATTGAGGAATGTTCCATGGATTCCTAATTTTTCCAGAGCCGTCATCATAAAGGGGTGTTGGCTCTTGTCAAATGCTTTTTCTGCATCTATTGAGATAACCATGTGATTCTTATCCTTGCTCTTGTTGATGTGATGAATTATATGAATTGATTTGCGTATATTGAACCAGCTTTGCATCCCTGAAATGAATCCTGTTTGATTGTGGTGTATGATTTTTTGGGGAAGTTTTGCATTGATGTTCATCAAAGAAATGGATCTATAGTTCTCTTTCTTTGATGAGTCCCTGCCTGGTTTTGGGATGAGGGTTATGATGGCTTCATAGAGTGAGTTCAGTAGTGAACTTTCTCTTTCAATTTCATTGAAGAGTTGGAGGAGTATTGGTGTGAGTTCTGCTTTGAAGGCCTTGTAGAATTCCGCTGTAAATCCATCTGGTCCTGGGCTTTTCTTGGATGGAAGGTCTCTTATTGCTGCTTCTATTTCAATGCTTGATATGGGCCTGTTAAGTTGGTTTAACTCATCTTGGTTAAGTTTCAGCATGTCAATATTTGCTAGGAAATTGTCCATTTATTCCAGATTCTCAAATTTATTAGCATAAAGGTTTGAGAAGTATTCCCTTATAATGTTCTGAATCTTGTTTTTTTTTTTTCCTGTGGTGATGTTTCCATTGTCATCTTTGAGTTTATTTGGGTGTGTTCTCTTCTTTTTCTGATAAGATTTGCTAAGAGTCTGTCAATTTTGTTAATTTTTCAAAGAACCAACTCTTTGTTTTGTTGATTCTTTCTATGTTTTTTTTTTGGATTCTAATTCATTTAATTCTGATTTAATTTTAATTATTTCTTTCCATCTACTGGATTGGGTTTAGCTTACTGCTGCTCTTTTAGATAATTTCAGTGAGTGTTACAGGAAACCCCTTTAGAGGCTTCACAACTTATCAATCATAGATCTATGAACATTTAAAAAATCAAGTTTAATTGGCAAATAATAATTATGTATACTTATGAGGCACAATGTACCGTTTGGACCTATGTAAATATTGTAGAAAAATTCAACTAATTAGTATATCAATCACCTCATCAACTTGTCACTTTTTGGCAAAATTTTAAGTAAAATCTATAATTTTAGCCATTTAAAAATATACAGTGCAGCTGGTTGCCAATGGCTCACAACTGTAATCCTAGCTACTCAGGAGGCTGAGATCTGAGGATCATGGTTCCAAGTCAGCCTGAGCAGGGAAGTCCATGAGATTCTTATCTCCAATTAACCATCAGAAAACTGGAAGTGGCACTATGGCTCAAGTGGTAGAGTGCTGACCTTGAGTTGAAGAGTCACAGGGACAGTGCCCAGCCCTAGAGTTCCAGCCCCACTACTGACTATATGTGTGTGTGTGTACACACACACACACACATAAATATATATACAGTGCTGTATATATGTATATACACACAGTGTGTTATAATTAATGGTGATCTTCACAGAGTGCAGATTGCTTAAACTTACTCCTTCAATGTCAGAGAAGTTTCATATCCTATCATGAACATCTTCTGTATCACATCCTTCTTTCTCCCAATTAGCCTCTAGTAGCCACCTTTAAATTCTCTGACTCTGTAAGATTTAGTCTTTTAGAGTCCACATACATAAGTAAGATTATAATATATTTTTAAATACCTGGCTTACTTCACTTAGCATAATGTCCTCTAGTGCCACCTATGCTGTTGGGAATGACAGAATTTCTTCTTTTTTAAAAAGCTGAATCGTGTTATACCATGCATACATAAACATTTTACTTATCCACACATCTGTTAGTGTGCATTTAGGTTACTTCCTTACTGTAGCTAGTCTGAATAATGCTAAAATGAGCACAGGAATGCCATAGTCTCTGTCACATGCTACTACCAATTCCTTTGGTAGTAGAGAAGAGGCCAGAAGAATCTGCAGGATCATTTAGTAATTTTATTTTCAGTTTTTATCATCTTATTTAAAGAGGTTTATTTAGGTTATGGTTCCGAAGATGTAGGGGTGAGGGTCATGCATCTGTGGTGAGATTCCTATTGGCGGTCTCCAGTTGCCTGGGGGTATAAAATGGAAAAAAGGAGGAGCACAAATGGAAGGAGTGGAATCTGTGTGCTTGAGCAGTCTCTCTCCATCTTATTATTTCACATTTTTTCCTTTGTTGGAAATGATGGGGGTTGAGTTCAAGGCCCTATGCTTGATTCACCACTTGATTCATACCTTCAGTCCTCCTACTTTTATTTGTTAAGGAGCCTTTGCATTATTTTCCAAAATGACTATTAATAATTTACATTCCCACCAACACTCTAAAGGGTTCCCTTTTCTACACATCCTGTTAACATACTCTAGCAGGTATGAGGTAATATCTCATTGTGAGTTTGATTTGCATCTCCTTAATTTTTAGAGATACTGAACATTTTACATGTTAGCTATTATCTCTTCTCTCTCTCTCTCTTTTTTTTTTTTTTTGGTGGGCCTGGGCTCTGTCCCTCAGTTCTTTAGCTCAAGGCTAGTGCTCTACAACTTGAGCCACAGTGGCACTTCCAGCTTTTTCTGCTTATGTGGTGCTGAGGAATTGAACCCAGGGTGAGACAAGCACTCTACCACTGAGTCACCTTCCCAGCCCCAATATTATCTCTTCTTTTAAGAAACCAATGTTAAACTCCATTGCCATTTTTAAATAGGCTTGCTTTCTTGCTAGTGAGTTGAATGTCTTAGATATTAGCCCCTCATCAGATATATGGCTTGTATGTATTTTCTCACAATTTATGTTTTCTTGTTCTCTGTGTGTGTGTGTGTTTTGTGTGTGTGTGTGTGTGTGTGTGTATGTGCTGGTCCTGGGGCTTGAACTCAGGGGTTGGGCACTGTACTGAGCTTTTTTGCTCAAGGCTACGGGTCTACCATATGAGCCACAGCTCCACTTCTGGATACGCGTGGTTAATTTCACAGGCTGCCCAAGCTGGCTTTGAACTGTGTGTTCCTCAAATCTCAGCTTTCTGAGTAGCTAGATTACATAGGTGAGCCACTGGCACCCAGCTGTCTTGTCCTTCTTTTTCTACTGCTGTACAGCTTAAAAAATTATCTAATACTAAGTTCAATATCATGAAATTTTCTGTGTTTTCTTCTACTAGGTTAAATTATTTCAGGCCTTAAATTTAAGTATTTTGTCTAGTTTGAGTTGATTTTGGTTCATGATGTAAGACATAGGTCTAATTTCATTCTCTGACAGGTAGACTTTCATACTGAAAATGACACTGGGATTTTGATAGGGTGTACTAAATCTGTCAGTCTGTTTGAGTAATTGTGACATTTTAATACTCTTCCACTTCATGACTATAGGCTATCTCCCAATTCATTTGTGTTGTCTTCAGTTTCTTTTATAAGTGTTCTGCAGTTTTCAGTGTACAAATCTTTCATTTCCTTGGTTAAATTTGCTTAAGTTTTGGTGGCATATAGATAATTTTCATATTTCTTTTGAACGTAGTTCAGTTTATTGTTAGTGTAATTTAATGTGCTGTAATTTGCATGTTCTCTGAATTTATTATAACAATTTGTTGGTGTATTATGAAAAACAAATGTGTGTACTGAGCACTGACCCTAGAACCTATACATGCTAAAACATACATGCTATCACTGAGCTACACCCTCATCCTTTCTGTTAAGAACATTTGATTGGTGATTTAGACCCACAGGACTTGGCATAAAACATAATTTACCACTCAATCTTCAGTTCTTCAACAAACACTGGGCATCTGACTTAGAAGCTTGAGTTGTCTTCATCACACTCAATAGTTTTTCCATGTTAACCAATTACTCTTTGAGTCATTTGCAATAAAGTGTGAGGTATGCCTTGTTTTGCTTGTTGCCATTTATCTTGAAAATTGTCATTACTGTCCAATGATTCAGCCATGTGCAAATGAAACAGTTCTGTTCCTTTGTTCCATTGTGAAAGTTTTACTTTTATCTCCATCACAGTTTTTTTTTTTCCCCATGCCTGTCCTGGGGCTTGAACTTGGTCTGGAAGCTGTCCCTGAGCTTTTTCACTCAAGGCCAGTGCTCTACCAGTTGTGCCACAGCTCAACTTCGGGTTCATTGTGGCAGTAATTTCTAAGAGCCTCTTAGGCTTTCTTGCCCAGACTAGCTTCAAACGACAACAGGTAAGTTCTGTCTAATGAATAGCTAGGATTACAGACCACAGGCGCCGATTTTTGGTCTTTTTGGGGGGTGTCGGTGGGGTACTGCTTCAGCACTTACTTGATATCACACGATCAATTATATTCATCTAACAGTTCAAATTCAAGAGTAACAGAGCAAACATGCCTTGTTTAATAACAAAAGTAATCACACGAAGTCCTTAATTGGCTGGGGTGGACAAAAGTTCACTTATACTGGGTAGAGTGGCTTTTTGAAAACCAGGGTAAGCAAAACATGCTGAGTGATTTCCTATCTTGAGTGTAGGACACCTTTTTAAGCCTTTCTCTTTCCCGGAGATGGATGCAAGGAGAAGTTCTACCTTCTCTGGACCAGTTCAGCATCCGACGGCTTAGCTCTTGCTAATGAATTCCTTCCTTCTCTGTTTTTCTTAGTGTTTTAATTTACTCACTTACTCGAGGCCCCTACTTGATCGACCTGTTCCGAATGTTGGAGGGCTCGAATTCGGGCTATCCCATCTGAAGACGTCACCTCTCCAGACCTCAATCCTCTGGCCAGCCTGAGGACGGGCACTGTGGCAGGTGAGGGCCTTCAGCAGGAAGCACCATCACAGCGCTCCGTCTGCCCCCGGATATTCCCGGCACATTCAGCCCAAGCCGAGAGCCTTGGCTTGCAGAAAGCCCCGCTGCCTGGAGCCCGGCGCGGAAACGCTTCTCCCCAGACTCCATCTCAGTGACGTCACCACGTGGCGTCCGGGCGCGCGGACGCACCGCCCACGGAGTGGGAGCCGGAAGCCTGGCAGGCGCGCCGCGCGGAGGAGCTGCAGGAGTCTGAGCTCCTGCACCTAGGGGGAAGGGGGGGGGAAAAAAAAAGCCGGCGGAAAGCACCGCGCATGCGCGAGACTGCCGGTTGGCGCAGGCGCACTGCTGGCTCGGCGACAGAGATCCGGTTCTCCTAGTTGGAGCTGGCGCGGTGCGTCCTTACGTCGTCCAGGGTGTTGGGGAGCTGGAAGACCACTGTGGGAAGGGCCCCCCCCTCACCCCGACTCTGAAGAAGGGCGGGTTTGCTGGTGGGATGAGGAGGAACCAGGTGCTGTGCATCTGTGCCGGGTGCGCCCCAGGAGTTTGCAGTTATTTGCAGGAAGTGGAAATCAAACCTCATGAACTGATGCGTTGATGTGAAGCCAAATGCATAACTGGGGCCGATTCTCCACCAGGGATGATAACATCCCCGTGAGCCAGGCACCAGGCAGAGGCTTTCCCTATTCTCCTGGGCTCCTGTCTCCATCAGCAGCCCCGGCTGGGGGTGGGTGGGGTTGTATTCCTAAATTCCCAGTGTCGGCTTGGGGGAAGGGAGAACGGATCAGCTGGCCCACAGGTCACAACTGGGAAGAGGTGAAGTTGCCATTTCTACCAGGTTGGTATGGTAACAAAGCTCAGGGCTGCCCACCACACGCTTGAAATCATGCCTGGGTCAACATTCTGTCAGTACATGGTACGGTCTGGAAGTTAAGAGGCTTGTGAGAGTAAGGTAGTTGTCAAGGTAAAGTGCTTGGGGTAAGATTTCGGATCGGGTTGGACAAGGGGGAATGTGGAAGACAGCTTTTGAGTGGGGGAGGGAAAAATAAAAAGAGGGAACTTGAGGAGAAAGGAGGCGGCTGCCTGAGATGGAGCCTTGTGTCTGTGTGGCTAACGAGCTGTGCTCCCTTCCAAAGCAATAGACTTGCTCTCGCCCCATCTCGATTTATGCTGCGATGCATAGTGACACTGTACCTCTCGTTGACAAATTTTGGTAGCTATGACAAAGACGACGTTTATTCCTGGCCTATGCCTGGTACAGAGAGGTTTCAAGTGAATACCGATTTAAAATTTATTTGGCCAGTCTTGGGGCTTGAACTCAGGACCTGGGCACTGTCCCTGCGTTTCTTTTCCTTAAGGCTAGCACTTTACCACTTGAACCACAGCACAGCGTCGGGCTTTTTCTGTTTGTGTGATACTGAGAAATGGAGTCCAGGGCTTCATGCATGCTAAGCAAGCACTCTACCACGAAGCCACATTTCCAGCCTGTTTTCTGTGCCTCCAGTCATGTTTTTTTTTTTCCAGTCATGTTAAGAACAAACATAACTCCCAAGTCCAGTGTCTTTGCAGTGCCACTACCCTTCTTTAAAACAGGAAAAAAAATGTCAGATTTTTTTCCCCACAAAGCTTTGGTTCAGCGATTTGTTAATTTGTTCATAGTTTTAAATTTGTTATTGCAGTAATACAGTTTGCACTACCTAACTTAGCAGCGGATTAACTAACTACGACTATTAGCTTCCAATTATTTAATGGTTGCAAATTTATCTCTTAAGCAAGATTCTCCAGGCAACGAATGTATTGCCCGTCTCACATCTCTGAGTGCTGACTTAAATGACTCTCTAGTGGATCGCTTATTCTGCTGAGTCTCCAACACTCAGTACCTTTCCTGGCACATACTAGATACTCAGTCAATATTGGGTGAATTAAATGATGCCTCCTGGAGAGCAGGAAACAAGCGGGTTATTTACTTTTCCCCTAGTTCTCAGAAGAATCACCTTCCTGTTGTGGGTCCTCAGTAGGTGTATGACTTCGTTGCTGTGCCTTTCAGCACTGGAAATATAATCTCCCCTTTGCCCTATGAAGTCCTGCCACCTGAATACCTTGCCACCAAGAAGTCTGTGAAGAAATAATTGTTCTTAGGAGAGGGTCATAAGGGCTTAATAGCTATGTGCTAATGATCATGTAAAATGAGGCTTATCGAAATGAACTCCAAGAAACTGAACCAAGAGGTTTTTGATTTTCCTTTGTGTTGTTTTAAAATCTATTATTCCTTTTTTGGTCACTTTTTCATTTCTGTACCCTTTGTCTTGTATGTAAGTTTATCTGATTTGGGGAGGGGAAGGGGAAGCACAGAAATGGTGGGACAAGGGTGAACTAATTCAGCAGTGAGACTCACTGGACAATTGGTTGTAAATGAACTGTTCATTGTGTTGGGGAGGGGTGTTGGGAGGGAAAAATGAAGAAAATGAGGGAGGAGGTGACATGGTTAAGAAAGAAATGTACTCAATACCTGACTTATGTAACTGTAACCCCTCTGTATATTACCTTTACAATAAAAATTTAAAAAAAATTGTTGATTGACTAGCTTCAAAGACATTTTAGATTCTTTCCTGCACTGTGCATTTCTCCTTCCACAATGAATGATATTTGGGGTTATCTTGGCCAGGTTGCCTGAGATTGTGTAATTGGTTATCTTCTGGAATAACAGCAGCCAAACAAACCAATAAACTAATCAGCTGGACTTATGTGCTTAAGGACCCTATCTTACATAACTGTCCCTGGCGGGCTCTCCTACGTGTGTCTGTGTGTAGTCAACACTTTTTACAAGTGAAAGGAGGTGATCTCAAAAGTATGACTTTGGGGGCTGGAGGTATATTTCTGTGGTTAAGTTCCTGTTTATAATAATATGCAAGGTCCTGGGGTCCATCTGAATCAGACTCGTCCCCCCACACCCCAACCAAAGAAAAGTGTTGGCAGCTGTTCGTATGAGAAAGAATCTGGATCTCAGTTGGAACTCATGGCTCAATGTTTGTTTCTTGCTAAATTCTACTTACTTAAGCTACCCTTCTTCCCTGCTGCTTGCTAATTTCTCCACTTCTCACACCAGTTAGCCTGTTCTGAACTGAGGCCGATCAATACCAGAATCTGGCTTCAGGCCAGGTAGGCCCAGCGATCAAGTCTCTCCCTCTGAGTTTGGTTTTTGTTTTTGTTTTTTCCTGGCTGCCTGTTCAGCTGACAGCAAAGCCTCAGTGGGGAGCAGTGGGGTGGGGGGTCAAGGGTGGGCAGCTAGAGCCAACCCAGTGTGGCCACGCGCGGCTGCTCGGGTCTGGCGGGGGGCTTGGCTGCGGTTCCTCAGGGCGAGCTCTTTTGAGCGGTTCCAGATTTCTCAGTTTCTTCCTTAGTAAATGGCGATGATACAGATGAGTTAGCAGGTGCGGGTTCGCCGGAGCTAACGGTGAAGCCTGGCACTGGGCAGGCGGCGGGTCTGGAGTGTGTGACGGTCAGTCCCTCGGCGCAGCTCGGCCCCGTCTGCACCGAAGTCGCCGGGACTCGGCTGTTTCCGTCTCGGCCACGGCTGGTCTCACCCGTGCAGTTAAGTCTTTGCGGCCGTCGACACCGTCCAAGCTCAACGCAAACGATCTCCGGCTTTCCGCGTCGCCTCCCGGTGCGGGGCGGGGCCCCAGTCGCCAGCCGCGGCGGGGCGTGCGTGGGGGCGGGGCCGCGCCGCCTCCTTCCCGCCCCCTCTCCAGGCGGCGGAGTTAGAAAGGGTCGGAAGGCACGCCCATCCGTCTGGGAACGCCTGGGGGGAGGGGCGGGGCCTGCGCCCCGCGCACGCGTACGACCGCCGCGGCAGCCCCGCGCCTGCGCGGTGGCGGTGCGGAGGGAGGCGGGGGATCGGTATGCCAGCGAGTGTGAGGGGCGGAGGCGTCCCGGCCGAGCGTGGTACTACGACAGGCGCGGGCCGGAGGGGGCGGGGGGGATGCGCCGCGGCGGCGGCGGCGGCGGCGGCGGCGGCGCGGGCGCTGGGCTGGGGTTGAGCCGCGCCGGAGCAGCGGATCCCGGTCTCGCCGCGGAGCAGCGCGGGGTCGCGCACGGCCCGGAGACGCGGTGCCTTTCCGTCTCCCACCCACTTTTTTTTTTGCTTTTTGTTTCAAATAACCGGAACCAATGAACGCCGCCGAGAACCGAGCTCCGGAGGCCGCCGCGGTCCCGAGGTCCAGGCTGGCGCCCGGCGGGAGCCAGCGTCTGGGGTGGCGGGGGCGGCCCGGGGAGTCGCCGGCCACGGCGGCGCCTGGCGGGGCGAGCGAGTGGCCGGCAGCCGGGGCGCCGCCGCCGCCGCCGCCGCCTCGCGGTCCCTTCGCCCCGCATCCCGCCGGGACGCCCGCCCCGGCCTCGGGCTGGCTGCCTGGGCGGCGCTGGGCTGCGCTGCTGGTGTTCGGGCTGCTGGTGGCCGGAGCCGCGGACGGATGCGACCTGGTGCCGAGACACCTCCGCGGGCGACGCGCGGCGGGCTCGGCCGGGACCGCCGCCTCTTCTCCGGGGCCGGCGGCGGCGGGCGACCGCCGGGCGCTCCTGACAGGTGAGGGCCGGGGAGTCTGGGCGGGCTGCGGCGGGGACCCCCCCCCCCCCCATCCCATCCCCGGGCCGGGCTCGCCTTCGGGCGGGTGCCGGTGTTGGACGGCGCCGGGTCGGAGGCGGGTGCTCGGCCGGTCCTTGGCACTTCGGGAGCCTTCCTGCTTGCCCCCGACACCCGCCCTCCGCGGGGCCGCTCGACGGCGTTCGCTCCCCCGCCCTGGCGGCGCTCCGCGCCCCTTCTTTCCTAACCGTGCGATTCGGAGGTTTCTCTTTGGTGCCGCGGCAGAGCAGACCGGGGTCTGCCGGAGACCCGGCCGGGTTTCTCTTTCTTGTCAATCAACGCCTTAACCCCGAGGTCGGCGGCCGCAGCACTGCGGTACCCGTCGGCGTCGCGTGCGGCTGGCGGCGGAGTCTCGGGGCTCGCGGCCCCCCCAGCCGGCCGTCCCAGGGGAAGCTCCCCGAGCGGGTTCCTGGAGAGCCAGAGCTGCCTGCGACGCTGGCTGGTGGCGATCCCGTAGGAAGCAGTGTCTAAGCGTGGTGTGCATTTTCTGAGGGGGTGGAAGCGTGTGCTGCGAAGAGCATCACTTGGGTGACCGAGGGTGCAGGAAGCGTGTTAGCCGCTAACCACCAGTCCACCTCGCTTATCAAGGACGGGTATTTGAGCACAGTCCTGGCAGATTGCAACCGGCCGGCATCATTTAACGCAGAGACCGTGCTAGCGATGACTGAAAACTTGCACATCGGGGTTTTTTTCTTGGCGGGGGCGGGGGGGGGATGTTCAATAGAAAATGATATCCTTTGAAAGGCTTCCGTTGTCATGCGTGACTGATTGGTTGTGGGTTCAAGTCGGGCTGTGGATAGAGACCCTGCGACGATTTCTTTGGGAAAGGGAAAGCTAAGGTAAGTACCTCATTGCCTTTTTAAAGTAGAGCTGTAAGTTTTCTGCACTAGTTGCAGGATTTGAAGAGGGAAATAAAGTAGAACAAACTGACCTATCATTTAACCAAAGTAATAGTCCCACAGGCATCTGGCAGTTACTGACAGCTGCTCTGGGAAGTGCTCAGTCAGGACCTATGTTCTTTAGGGCCAAGCAGCTATTCTCTGGGTTCTATAACAATGTTTACTCTTCTAGGGAGAAGAAGGATGTTGGTAGACGTTGTTAGACACTTTGGAAGTCGTAGGGTGTTGAACATAGGATCAGGATCGAATTTACTCAGAAACTTACCAATAGCCTTTGATGGAACTTGCTACAGTAAACTTACTACTGGTAAAACATTTCAGAATGATCAGGATAGTACCTTGAGTAGAGGTGAAATATGATAGGTTTTTTTTCTTGAATAGTTTTTATTTAGATGAGACTATGGCAAATATCAAGAATGGTGACTCTTATAGCTTTGAAGGTTTATTGCCTCATTTGGGAAAGGAGAATTATTTCAAGTCTCAGAAGATGTAGAAGTGTGGCTCTTGATTGCTTGAGCCAAAGAGCTTGACCAATAATTCCTAGCCAGTACACTCAAAATGCAATTGGAAGAAAAAAAAAAAGCAGTTGAGAATTTTGGTGTTTATTGACCACTAACAAAGATATTTTATACTAGGTACATCATACAAGACAACTACTTCAGATGGAATTTTATTTTAACAACTGTTTGTAATCTTTTTAAGATTTAAATTTCTAGGTAGTCACTTAGGGAATTGTAAAAAAGACAAGAAATTCCTTCTTGGGGAAAAAAATCTGATATTCCACACAAAAATGAGTTTAAATTGTAATACATTAAAGTAAGCTTATCAAAATAATAATAGTCCTAGAATTATTGGTGTCCCTAATTTTCCTTACCTTGGAATATTGATTTTAACTAGTTAGATATTCTCATATAAAGTTTTAGATCATGAAACTACACACTGTACCAGTTGAGTTGCAATGATATTAAAACGTTTTTGTAAATACATCCATAGCATTGTTATTTTGGAAAAGTAAATTAAAAAACATGATATTTAAACACTGAAATTTCTTTGAACTATGTGGCCTCTACAGGTCTCTTTCCTTTTTTTTTTTTTTTTTTTAAGACTAATAGTTCTTTCTTTTATGGTTTATTTGTAAATGTTGTCCTCAGTCCAGAACATAATATATTAATGCTATTGTGCAGTTCAGGAAGTAGAACCATAGACCAGAGTTATAAAATACTTCCATGTTATACTCTAAGCAGTGGAGAAGAGCATCAGTCATAAGAAAACCAAATTCATGTGAATTTTGAAAGTTAAAAATTTCTGAAAGCATTTTGAGAGAATTGTTCTCTTTGGCTCACTTGTCAGTCTTTGTAATAACTGTGTAAAATGAAAACACAAATCACTTTCTATTTTCCCCTCTGAATTGGTATTTTAATACTTGCTTTTGGAAACTTCTTAAAACATGGCCTCTTGCTAATAAATTCCAGAAAACATCCGTTTTCACTGAAATTTGCCTCCGAAGGGCAAACTTTTAGTGCATCTTAAGAATAAATTGCCTTTAAGTCATTTGTCTTGTCCCGAATTTTGCACAAAGTGGTTGAATAAGAGACAGGCAGCAACAAATCATCAAAATAAACATCCTTTGTCATAATGAGTATAGTTTTATATTTCTGTTTCCATACTTTAGTGTTATAAGGTAAAAGTTTTAAATTTTATGTGCATTACTTTTTTAAAAAAGTTACGGGGGCTGGGAAGGTGGCTCAGTGGTAGAGTGCTTGCCTTGTATGCATGAGGCCCTGGGTTTGATTCCTCAGCACCACACAAACAGAAAAAGCTGGAAGTGGTGCTGTGGCCCAAGTGGTAGAGTGCTAGCCTTGAGCTGAAGAGCTGAGGGACAGCGCCCAGGCCCCCAGAGATCAGGCCTCAAGACCATCCCCCCCCCCAAAAAAAACAACAAAGTTAATAGAGGTGATGTTCAGAGGAGGCTACAGTTACATAAGTCAGCTAATGAGAACATTTCTTTTTGGACAGTGTTACTCTGTTAAATTGTTCACTCCTTTTCTCTATAGTAACTTTGTGAGGGCTCTTGGAAAGTGCTTACAATTGAAAGCATGTTTTGAATTGAAAGGGATATATGTATGTATGTACGTATGTATGTCAGTCCTGGGGCTTTTATTAACTTGGACAGAAATATCCCAAATTAGCTTAAGTATCAATGAAAAAACCTGAGCCAAACTTCTTTCTTTGCATTTCTAACATACACCCAGTAAATGTTCTGTTATTTCTTATTTTATATTAATAGTTGACTTACTGTGGACTATATATATATATTTACAACAGATTCATATAGTACTATTTACATTGTTAAAATAAACTCACTATCTAGCGCATATAATACTACAAGCTTTTATTCTTCCTTTTGAGAAGTTGCTCTTTCTGAATTGAGTGCATGAATTTCTAAGGTCTCCTTTGGATGCTCTTCTACTTTCTTTTTATTACTTCCCCATAGTTATCATTATCAGTCCTTTTCCTCCCTTCTTTCCTCCCCCCACCCTTTCATTTTTGTCAGTTATGGGCTTGAACTCAAGGTCTGGGCACTGTCCCTGAGCTTTTCTGCTTAAGTCTAGTGCTCTACCACTTTGAGCCACAGCTCCATTTCTGGTTTTCTAGTGGTTAATAGGAGATAAGAGTCTCACAAGACTTTCCTGTCTGGGCTGGCTTTGAACTGTTATTCTCAGATCTTAGCCTCCTGAATAGCTAGGATTACAGGTATGAGTCACTAACACCTGGCTACAGTCCTTTACACTCATTGAATATTGTTGTAGTTGTTTTGCATTGTTAGTCATAGGATTAATGAATCTGCTGGTATCCATTTGATCTAGATTTTCTGAACATTTAGGAATTAGTAATAGTGGTTTGGAAACATGGAATACTTTTTTTAAGTCTTCTTGAAAATAACTTTTGGTCTTTGATGAGGATCTCATAGGAATAACTTGAAAGGGGCAATTAGAAAATTAAGATTTAGTTTAATTTTATACCAAAGGAAGACTCACATTGGAATTTGCTAAGGACTTGATTTGTGGCCAGATGCATGCTAGTGTTATTAGATTAATTTAGGTTTTTCTTTAGCTATTGGCCTAATCATTGATAATATGAGGTAAGAACTTCCAAAATTGTACAAACATATACATGTGCACACACATGTGGTAAAGTATAAACTGATGAAGCTAATTGTAAAATGAACAACTAACAATGATTAGAAGCCATTTTTGACATTTGTTAGTTTATAACTAGGAGATTATTTCTGAGCTGACCAAGTTTTATCAGGCAAGTCTAAGTACATGCAGAATAAAACAGTAGAAATGAGAATGAATATGGAAGAGTACAACGACATGGAATGGAGCCCACCAGAAGTTTAAAACTAGTATGGGTCAGGTACTTCATTAAACAATTAATGAATGTCATTATTATACTGACTGCTTTATATGCATCCATGTTTTTGGTTCTGAGGTTACATCTGGTAGATAATTGCTTTTATCTTCAAACAAGTGAAGAGGACACTGATGTAGCATGAACTCAAGTAACTTGACCAAGATCCTGCATAATAAGTAGCAGAAGTACGCATTAACATGCTTAAACCTCTTAACCAGTATGTTGTATTTAGCCTAATCCATACAACTAAACAGTATGAGATAGATTGAATATCTCAGTAAGGATTGCAAACCATTGGAGAACAATAGGAGGCTGATTTCGAGGAATGTAGAATTTGAAGTAGATCTTGATGTCTGGATAAGACTTCATATGGAGGTGAATGGAAGGCCTTTCTAAGAGGAAGCATATATAACTATAAGGTAGAAGCTAATTGTCTTCCAGTTAGTATAGGATGTTTGTAAAGTAGTGGGGAATGGAAGGAGAAAGAAGGTTGGGTCTCACTTAGCAAGTATTTTTATGTTCCATAGTGTATTCCAAATACATAGGAGTGTCATCACCTTTAAAATTGGGATAAACATGCCGGGCGCCGGTGGCTCACGCCTGTAATCCCAGCTACTCAGGAGGCTGAGATCTCAGGATCATGGTTCAGCCTGGGCAGGAAAGTCCGTGAAACTCTTTATCTCCAATAAACCACCAGAAAACCAGAAGTGGCACTGTAGCTCAAGTGGTAGACGCTTGCTTTGAGCTGAAGAGCTGAGGGACAGTGTTCAGGCCCAGAGTTCAAGGCCCACAACTGACCAAAAAAAGGATAAATAGCCACATACTGGGCAATATGGGAAGCCTTAGGACAAATGTGATGAATTTCTTGGCGTATCCATTTTAGGTTATCCATATAGGTTATTTGGGAAGCACATTAAATATTTAATTGTGAACATTTAATAAGTGAACATGTTATAGAGAGAGTGATTTTTTAAATTTAAATTTTAAGGAGAAAAAATGCGTCAAATGTCTTGAACTTTGTTCATAAATTCATGGAAGTTATTCTTTCATTAAGGGGTGATACTTGAATATGATCTCTGAGCAGGTTAATTCTGGGTTGTTGATGGAGGAGAGGAAGAAGTCAGGAGACTAGGTAGGAAACAATGTAGAAGTAGGTCTTGGGTTTAGTGTTGCTATGAAAATGTTTATAAACTTGCTTTTCTTCTTAAGTTAGAAATGGATTTGACGTTTGAGGTAAGAAGCATTATTACTTTTTATTTTTAATTTAATTTAATTTTATTTGTGAACATACTGTACAGAGGGGTTACAATTACATGGGCAGGATAATGCGTACATTTCTTACCAAGCATTGCAGCCTCCTCCTTTGGTTTACCCTTCACATCCCTTCCCAGCCTCCCCCCTCCCCCCCAATCCCAATCCTTCTCCCCCCCCCCCCCCCCCCCCCGCACCGACGTTGTAAAGCTCGTTTTGGACATGACAACTTGTACTTCTCATTGTTGCAACAGGTCCACCTGTATCCTTAAACAACTGGTTTTTTCCCCATCTCCTCCACAAGTTATACTGACATCAAATATGGAAAAAATTATATTAAGTGAAGTAAGCCAGGCCCAAAGAAACATAGGTCCCATGGTTTCCCTTATTTGCAATATCTAGTATATGTATGAGTCAAGCAGAAAAGGTCAGATAATGTGATGTCAGGAAAATGAACCCTTAGATACGTATTTTAATGTTTTTTTCTTTCATGCATGTGTTTCTAATGCGTTTATAACATTATTACTTTTTAAACACTTGATTTGTAGGAATGATTTAATATAAGCAAGCCTTTTGAAAATCTTAAGAACAGGTTTATTTCTTTTGTTGTTTTAATGTAAGATTAGTTATTTTATATATGATAAGACCTGCAGGATGATCTGCAAACTTTTTTAAAAAAAAGTTAGTTGCAAGTATATTTGACAGTTGTTTGATAAAACCAAATAGGAAATACATTTGCCTAAGATGCTTATATAAACCTCTAGTGTTCCATATTTGAAACATAGTTCCTTAATAAAGACCAGACTGATCTAATGCTGTGTTGGAGCTGAAGGCTTCCTTCTACTTTCTTTATAAATAACAATGTTTTCAAGTATAGGTATATCAGTTTGTTCTAAAATTAACTTCTGAAATTTATTTCTAAGATAAAAAGTAAATAGTTTGTTCTTTATTCAGTTTAGGTCTTGATATTAGTAAGCATTTGATTCAGACTTGACACTACTAATCCTACCTTCTGTAACCATTTTCCTTGACTAGATTCTTTGTTGCTGATTTTAAGGGTGGGTCCTGCCTAATTGTGGGTTCTTAGTCTTCTGTTCTTCTAGTTGAACATTTCCTCCTCAGAGAACTTCATTACTAGGAAAAGTTCTAAATTGTAGGTAGCCCCAAGCCAATGATTGATTTGATTTTTGGCTTTATTTCATCTGGCCCTTGAAGTGATTACTGTATAGCCATTGTGGCTACAGTCCTGAGAATAATTTCCTTTCTGCCAGGAGTTGTCAGCTATACCATTTTAAGTTTGGGGAAGGCTGAAGGATGTTTAATACTGGCTTCATTGTTTCATTGCTTCTGCTCCTCTCTCCCTCCCTACATTTTGTGCTGGTTCTAGGGCTTGAACCTAGGATTTGGGCACTGTCCCCCAGCTTTTTTGCTCAAGGCTAGAACTCTGCCACTTGAACCATGGCTCCACTTCCAGATTTTTGGTGGTTAATTGGAGAGAGGAGTCTCATAGACTTTCCTGCCCTGGCTGGCTTCTGTGATCCTTGGATCTCAGCCTCCTGAGTATCTAGGATTCCAAGCATGATCAATTCCCTTCTTATGTTTGTTTATTTATTTATTTATTTGAGGTATGAATCTAAGCTAAGCAAAGTCTCTTCCACTGAGCTACATTTTCATCCCCTTACCTCCTCTTTGGAACAAGGTGTGATATAAAGAAATTTATTTAGTCCTTTCTTTTTAAGCAAGAAAACAAAAAAACTTCAGAGACTACCTGCTAGGTTCCAGATAGATGTTTAGCATTTCAAGGTTAAGATATTTACTTTGCCTTGAAGTCTACTAGAAGATCTATCCACTTGGAGGTTGATAACCCATTATGATGAGGGTATATGGTATTAAGGTATGCAATGTTTTCCTGAAGTACAAAGGTAGAGTTCTGTGAAGAAGTTCTTTTTCACAGGAGTTGTTTGCTGAGGTGTGACTTGGTCATGTAGGGGAAGTATATAGGAAGCTGAATAGGCTAGGGAAGCATATGGATCATGGACATTGATATATGGATACTTGAGAATGCTAGATAGGAATGAGATGGCTGGTATCCAGGGAAAGTCAGTGATGTGTCTGCTCGTAGGGTACCATGTGTATTCGTATGTGTGTGTGTGGGGGAGGGTCAAAGAATTGTGCATGTTCTGTGTTTCTTTTAATCCTTGGAGAATCCTTACAAGACTATTGTTCCATTTTATATAATAGAGATTATAATAGATTACATATAATAGAAATTAGGATTATTCTTGTTCAGGGACATTGTCCTTTAATGTCCTCTAGTGTCAAGGATTTTCATGTTGAAACATAAAATATGATTGAAGTTAAATCAGGAAATAAGTCCAAAGAAGCCATCAAATTACATATTCTTAGTTGTATTAAATTCTAGATCTTTATTGTCCAAGCACCTTCTGAGTTCCATCTTCATTTATGTTTGGCAAATAACTAAGTTTTGCTATTAAGTATTATGAAGTCATAAAATCTATTCCCATAAGATATGTAATTACTGAAGGTTAAGACTATTTTCTAAGTATGGTTTTTTAAAAAGTCACTGTCTCCAGTAAGTTATTTCCATTTGAGCTTTTTCCCCCATCAGTATTCTTTAAGGATAGAATGTGGTCATATAGATGAATAGTAGTATATCGTATCCAGAACTTTTATCTGGACCCTAAGTCTGTTTCTACTTTTGTATAGAATGATGGAGAACATAGCCTCTACACCAAAACTGAATTTCCTGAGTTGGAATTTCAGTCTGACAGTGGTTTGTAATTGTGGGTAGATGACGTAGTCTATCAGTGCCTAATTTTTCTTAGCTGTAAATAAAGTTTGAAGAAAAAAAATGAGTTGCCTATATAAAATGAGGTAAAAGAGCCTGGCAGGTATAAATGGTCTGTTGTTGTTAACTTAATTTCTTTTTGTCTAAAAAGGTGTTGGATGTAGGATTACTATAGAAATATTCTATGACCTCGAGGATTTTTAAGATGTTTTCTGTTGCATTTATTTAGTTAATTTTGTACTACTGGGGATTGAACCAGACCCTCATGCTTGCTACTCAAGCGCTGTACCACTGAATTACACATTCAGCCCCCCTCCCTTTGCATTTAAAGTAGTATGTCATCATTTGAGACACTTTGTGATCTATATAACCAGATCATTAATGGCCTGAGATTAAATTTTTGTTGTGATGGAGCTAAATAAAGGCAGTGAAATCGGAAAGTCTGATATTTTAAGGAAGCCAGTTGTATCATTAAGCTGTTTTGTACATTTTTACTTTATGCAACCAAAAGGTTTAAAGCTTTTTGCTGTTGAAATGTCAGACTTAACAAAACTTCTTCTCAGTGTAAAAGATTTGTTCTATGTCACAGAAAATAGGGAAATATAAAACTGGAAAATACTAAGCATGTACTCAGAGTGATTTTTAAGTGTGAATACTAAGTATATTTGAGATTTATGAGAATTATTGGGGGCTCTGATAAATCATAGATGATGTTTTTGTTTCCATAGAGCTTGCCTTTCAGTTGGGAAATTAGGCAAATAAAGTTGTGAGAAATACCATTAAAGAATGAAAAGAAAACAAAGGTAGAAAATGATGTGGGAGCAACTCCTAATTAGGTAGGCTGGCTACATTTAAGGTAGTATCTGAGGGACCATAAGGAGCCAAGTCCCTGAAGAGCTGGAGTATAACATCCCACATAGAGGAAATAGCTTGATAAAGACCTTGCTGTAAGAAAGATGGGGGAACTGAAAATGACCAAATGGTACAGAACCTTCTAGACCTTGTTACATTGTTTGGGCTTACTAAGAGTGTGGAAGGAAGGAACTGAAGCATTTTAAAGAGGGTAATGAAATGATACTGAAGCAGGCAGATAGAAACAAAGTCCATGGTTGCCAGCCCCACTCAGAAGGCTGGCCCATAAATCCACCCACAGATCTTCCTCTGCCTAAGGAATGCCCCAAGAGCTTCCCAAGTATGCCAGAAGGTGCTGATAAAAGGTACTCATAAAATTCCTACAGCTATCCTGACTTGTAACACATCCTGATAACCAGGATGTTTCAGAGCAAACCAGAGCCCTTACCTGGTATGTCTAGGAGGCCAGGGGGAGGACAAGGATGGTACCCTCACCTCCCAACTCCAAGGATGCCCACAGTCTTGATTCAAGACTGTCCCATCTCTGTGAGAGGCATGCACACATTCTTTTGGACAGGTCCTGACAGATTTGAGCATTTGCAAACACCCATCTGTTACATAAGCCCTACCTGTCAACCTATCCATCAGAGTTGTGCCAGAGGAATGCCCTAGTTTTCCCCAATGACCCACCCACCTTTGCTGATCTCCCCCATATAAAGACAATAGAGACTGTTAGCCTCGCTGCTGTGGTGCTCGTGCCCAGTCTGCCCTTACACTCTCAGAGTATGATTTCACTTCACTTTCAATAAACTTTTGTTTTGCTGCTCTTTGGCTGTGTACTGCTCACTTCTCTGTTTGGGACACAAAGGATTTGGAACCAAGATCTATCCCTGAGACCCTCACCTGGTAAAATCATGATTTGTAATTTTTTTGTTTGGTCTGCGTAGCAATTTTTAAGTTGTAGAACATATGAAATGAAATATGTTTAATTGTACAGTTAAATATCTCAAATTATTGAAAAAGATACCTAAATTTTTTTTATCTATGAAACTGAAACTGTACTTATTACAACTTCATTTCTCCAATCTTTGGCAACCACCATTTTACCTTGTGTTTCTTTGTATTTGACTACGTTAGATGTTTCATGTAAATGAAATCATACAGTGTTTGTCTTACTGTGACTGGCTTATTACATTTAGTTTAATATCCTCAAGGTTTATCTGTGTTTTAACATGTGACAGGATTTCTTAACATTGAAGAATAAAGTGGAACTGTGGTTCAAGTGAGCACCTGCCTTGTACAAAAAACTATGAGGGACAGGACTTAGGCTCATAGTTCAAGCCTCAGTAGCAGCACATACTCAGATTCAAAAATCCATTTTGTTTACCTGCCACATTTTCTGTATTCTTTCATTCATCATTGGACACTGAGATTGCTTCCACTTTTCTTGTATTTTTAATAATGTAGAGAATGAGTGTGCAAATACTTTTTTTGAAATCCTGCTTTACAAATGTAAATCCTGCTTTATAACTGTATACTCAGAAGTGGGGTTGCTACATGATATGGTGGTTCTACTTTTCATTTTTTGAAGAGGTTTCTTATTCTTTTTTTTTTTTTTGATTATTTAAAAATCTGGCATTACATTCAACTTGTCACCCACAGACTTTAAGAGTCTTAAAAAAATGTGAAAGTAGGAGTTAGAAATTCACTAAGTATTAAGATACATTTGCTGCTTGAGGGTATGTTTATTTAACAAATGTTTGAATGATACTATGTGCCTGACATTTTTTAAGTACTAGAAAAGTTAGTAGAAAATGAACAAATGACTGTTCTTGTGATTAATACTCTGGTTATTTATCAGGCAACTGTATTTTTACTATGCCCAGTGATGTGATCTTAGAACCAATTGGTAACTTCCTCATTTATGATTGCCATTGATCTTAATGTCTTTAGTTTCCAGACTCCTTTAATTGGAGCATCATATTGGTTTCTATTTTTAGCAGTGCTTGGGAGTTGAGCTCAGGGCCTGGAGCTTGCTAAGCAGATGCTCTACCACTTAAGTTGTACCTCCAGCCCCTTGTTTCTGTTTTTTGACCTTTTCACTGATCGGTAATGTCAGCTCACAGGCCACAATGATAACTTTTTGAGTTTTATACAAAACATACACATATATTCTACACTGAGGACAAATTTAATAACAAATATCAGAGCTCAAACCTAGCTGCTAATCTTATGTTATTGCTGCCATACTCTGTAAATACTTTTTAGATGGTAGTCTCTCTGTTTTGCCCAAACTGGTCTTAAATTTCTGGGCTTACATGGTATAACTATCTCAGCCTACTGAGTACTTGGTGTGCACCTACATAGAATGTGTATTTGCATGCACAGGTGCATGTGTGCATATTGGCATTTATTTTTGTCAGTCATGGGACTTGAACTCAGGGCCTGAGCACTGTCTCTGAGCCTTTTCATCCAAGGCTAGTAGTGCTCTACCATTTTGAGCCACAACCCCACTTCTAGTTTTCTGGTGGTTAATTGAAGGTGAGTCTCATGGAGTTACTTTCCTGCCTGGGCTGGCTTTGAACTGTGATCCTCAGATCTCAGCCTACTGGTATTTATTTATTTTTGAGACAGCTATATAGCCCAGGCTGGTCTCCAATTTTTAAACTCCTGCATTACTTTATTAGAGTATTGAGATTTATAGGCATGTATCACCACACCTGGTTACAATCTTATTTTATAATGTATATCTTAAAATCATAGATGTGTAAGTATATTACTCCTTTGAATTTAAATTTACATATGAGCAATCTATGATATACTATTTATACACCTTTATAGAATTATCTGGTAGTTATTGTAGTATTCTGAAAAAATTCTGCCTTCACATTTTAAGTGTTGAGTATCTTACTTTCAGTCAGGCTATAGATCCATCAAAAGATCCGTATGAAACTGCTGTTTTTCTTTATTTCTGGATGAGTAAAGGAATAAATGATGGGATGCTGGTATCTTCCTTTTTTGCTTCCAGACTGCCATGAAGGTAGCAGCTTTTGTTCCATCATAAACTCTCTGCCATGATAATCTGCCTTGCATTCAGGCCCCAAAGCAATAGGGTCAAAAGAACAATAACTGAATCCTATGAGACTTTTCTGTTTTTAAGTTGATAGTCTCAGTTATTTTGTTAGAGTAACAGGACACTGACTCTTTTGCTTTGACTTGTTTAATTTTAGGTAACTATTATTGACAATTTTGACAGTTTTTAAACCTTGAATATGTGGTTTGTTATATCTCATTGAATTTTGAAAATCTTAGATGTTGTCTTTTCAGATAATTCTTTTATTCAGTGTTTCTCCTCTTTTCCCTTTGGGAATATACCTAAGTATCCTTGGCTGATACTGTTCCACAAATGTGAGGTGCCCCTCTAGTTTTTATCCTCTTTTTTCTTCTTGTTTCAGTTTGGGTGATTTCTGTTGACTAAAGTTATATTATCTAAAAGAAATAATCTTTGATCTTGGACTTTTAAATTTTAGTACTATCATTTGACTCTTACGGTTTCTATGTCTCTGTGAAATTCCTACAATTTTTTGTAATTCACTTTTTTTGTATTCCTGTTTTCTTTTTGATTTTCCTTTTTTAGTCTCTACCCTCACTATTTTATTGTCATTGTATTGGTTATTGTTTTGGTAGTAGGGATTTAATTCAGAGTCTATACCACTAGTATTTCAACTACTTTAAATTGTAACCATACTTTCAGAAATGCAGTTTATTGTGCTATATACTTGTTTTTGCACCATTTCCAATCCTGGGGATGTAAATTACGTGAAGGCTTTTAGGAGTATACTAATTAGTCTTGTGTATTTTTTGCAGACTTGACTTCTTGTGCATTTTTTCAACATTGACTTTGTAACAATTATGCTTGTATGCAGAATTGTTGAAACTTCTACAGTCAATGAAAACGTTCCATCTGCATTTATGAAAGATAGAGAGATCTTGGCTCCAGATAGATGATTGCATGTTTGGTGGTGATCTTTCACAGTTTTTGATTGGTTTTGTCAAGAGACTTAAGGTGATTCATCAAGATGTAGCAAGGCTGTCTACATGATTGTCAGCTATATCAATCTATTTATATATCTTGCTTTTTGACTTGTTTTAATGAATACTGTTAGGCTTTGCAACTGTCATTAGTATCCCTGAGAGCTTACAAAAGTATGTTGTATGTTTGTCTATTTTATTGTGTAAAGTGGACAATGCACTGTTGTGTCGTTTTATATGTTTCTCAAATCTCCTTTAAAACTATAATAAAGGCTTGAAAAAAATTAAAAACTTATTTTTTTTCAAAATTATATTTTCAGGATTTTGATATTTCACTACTGTAGACTTTAGGAATTTTGATTTGGAATTTCAACATTTGGGATTAAGGAGTTTGTGGTTAGACTTTTGGGTTATGTTTAAACCTATGCGTTTCCTCCATTAATGTCAGGGATAGATACCTACTTCTAGTTTGTGATTCTCTGGCAGACTGACTAAACCTGGTTTTTAGTTTCCTTGTTCATTGCTACTAGGTTTTAGATTCTGTTTTCTTACCTGGACACTCTGTTCTTGATGTCTTATTGTTCCTTGCTGCCTAGTCTTGGTTTAGTTGAATTCTGTGTTAGGCATTCTCTTTGCATTTAGATTGACTTAGCAGTCTATAAGTAGGGGCTAGTAAGCTTTTCCAATTATTTTTATAGCTTAGAACTATGTATGTATTATTCTAGTTGACAGTATAATACCAAACCCTCAATGTCTTGGGTTTGGCTAATTTGTACCAAAATTTTGTACCAAAAAAATCTATTAATGGTCCTCCATAGTTGAAATCTACTCCTTTCTCCTTTTCCTTACCCTCTTCTCCTTTTCTTCCCCTTTCTCCCTCCCCTCCCTTCTTCTCTCCTCTTTAAAATTTTCAACAGTACATTTTCATTACCCAGTCTAAGGTATATTATTATAGCAGATTGAATAGACTAAGACAGGTTGCTGTCCTCTTGGTTGCAGTTTTATGTTTTGCTTTTTAAACAAATCTAACATATCCTGAGCTTTTAAAAAAAGTATTAAATGGAATGGAAGAGATAAATTATTTATTCTTATGGTTGGATAGATTCCCATTGTCAGATAGTTTCCAGTTTTTCTTTTAAAATTTGCATAAACATCTATGTGCTTAAATCTCTTCTGCATTTTGGATTTTTAAGGGTATACATGCAGAAGCATACTATTAGCTCAAAATATGAATAAGGTTTAAAAAGCATACATTTGTGTATTTTCATTTACTGCCAAACTGATTTTAGGAAGGTTTGTGTTTTTGAGTGTCCGTCGATAGTTTTGTTAGAGAAGAATCTTTGCTATTTTGGGTGGGATATTATTTTTATGTCTGTAATTATTGAAGATTTCAAATGCCCTCTTTTTGATGTGTGTTCCTTAAACACATTGTTCTTTGTGATAGAAGTTTGAGGCCCTGGCACATAATTGTACTCTTAAGAAACTAATGAACCAATGACCGATATTTTTCTACTGTATAAATGAGTCATTAGCTTTCCAATAGGTTAAGGGTGTTTCTGTTTTTTTTCTTCCCCGTTTTGTTTAACTCTGAGTTTTTTTTTTTTTTTTTTTTTTTGCTCGGTGTGGGGCTTGAACTCTGCTGGGCTTGGGCACTGTACCTGCGCTCTTCAGCTCAAGGTGAATGCTCTACTGCTTGAGCCACAGCACCACTTCCACTCTTGAGTTGTTGACAGGACATCTCCCCCATAATTCCAGTTTTAACCCAAAATAATCCCTCCTTCTCTATCCTTCTTCCTTCCTTCCTTCTCTTCCTCTCCGTTCCTTCTCCTTCCTCCCCATCTTTCCCTTTCTCTTTCCCCTTCCTCTCTTCCTCTCTCCTTCTCTCCCCTTCCTCATTCCTCCTTCCCTGCCTCCTGCTCTCCTTTCTTTTTCTTTCTCTGGGATCAAACCCAGGGCCTTGCATATGATAGATAGCCACTTTACTACTGAGCTTCATATACTGAACCACCAACTCTTGAATTTCTTAATGCAACAGATCAGATTCTGTGGAGTAATTGTGAGTTACCACACATATTAAAAATATTGGTTGCTTTTACTTTCTAATCCTAGTTCTTCTCAAATGTGATCTATGTGCTGTGATCTATCACACCTAGTTGCTTACTCTGAAGTTTGTCAATAGTCTCTTTATGGCTTGAAATATAAGTCCTGGGTCGATCCATTTGGTTGATGATCACACAAACCTTCTGTGTAAATAGGAACAAGGGGTGATTGAAAGGATCCCATGGGATAAGAGAATTTGCAAGGCATTAGAGTTACATAACCCTACAAGTAAATTATGTGTTGTTAGCTAACTCAAATCTTTGTGCCTTAGTTTTTCCTTGGTGTGAGGGACAGAGGAAACAATTCCTCTCCTTTAAGTTCATACTAATGATTAAATCATACACACAAACACATGCAAATATCTATATATGTCTATACCAGGTACAACATTATCACTTGCTGTTCAGTAAATTAGATGTTTTTGTTCTTTTGGGAAATAGAGGAATTGTCCCAATCCTGTATTGGAGAAAACTGTGTTACAAAAACACAGAAATGAAGTGTATTGGTATATGGTAAAAAATATACATAAGTTATGTTGGGAAGAGCAGTTTTAAGGTTTCGTTTCTGCCACAGTGCTACAGTGGACATAGAATTGTAAAATTAAAAGATGGTATGAAAATGACTTTTGATATTTAAGATGAACATTTTGTCTGATATTTATTTATTTATTTGGAGGTTTAATATTATATCAGTTAGTGGAAATAAGCAGCAAGTAAACTGCTGTGCTGAGCCAGTCTTATAAATCTCCAATGTTAAATGTTTTGGTATGACACTGATAATTTCATTATATAGCCATCAAACTGATCCCCAGCACTTATTCTCTGAAAAGCTACTGTTAACAATAAGATTATCAAATTGACACGTGGATTAACACCTGGCAAATGAATAAGCTTCTCAGTAAACCAAGAAAGTTATCTCAAGTGAGAATGAAATAATGTGATTAAATACCTGAGTTCCTTAGATCCTCTATAAGAGAAGGTACTTGCTTTAGAATTCAGCTAAATGGAAGTCTGGCTGAAGAACTATAAACTTTTGAAATGAACTCATTTCTCCAAATAGTTTGAGTCCCTGCAACCTCAGTGAAGAGAAGAAAATGAAGAAAATAAATGTACTCTTCAGTAAAATGGATTTATATAATTTTAGTGAGGATGAACAGTAGTACACCTACTTAAGTAGATTGTCACAAACAACAAGTAAGATCAATATAGAAAGTGTGTTCTGCATTTACCATGTAACTTCTATAAAGTATTAGCAGTTATTGTCATTTTAAAATCTTGTATCATGCTTTCATGTTATTTTAGCTTTAATGTTATTTCAGAACTGTTTAGCTGTTAGCTGTAATGAAGAATTAAGAACTAGAATGGAGCTGGAGTACAATTTATTACAGCAATTATTTGGTAAATTCAAATTCTAAGAAAACTGTTACTGTTTTATAGATAGAGGAAGGTGCAAGTTATTTTAAGAAGAAGCTCTGTTGCATTTCAGTGCTCATCTGTCAGTTGGCTATTGGCAGAAACAATATTTAGCACCATTGGGGAATTAAGTATCCCACATGAGTGAGGACCAATGTTTGTTGAGTGCTTGCTTTGTCTTGTTACACAAGCATTTAGTGCTCACAGTAAGTAGATTCCCATTTTGTAGATGCAGTAACAGACTCAGAGAGAGGGTAAGTTCAAGTTCACAGAGTTGGCAAGTGGTAGGGCAGGATTCTCCACCAGGACTCACTTTACTCATGTTTTGCCCCTTGAGTATTTGAATTTTATTTTATTTTACTTTTTTATTTTTTGAGTATTTGAATTTTAACTCATTTGAATTATAAAATTTGTTTCAAACAGTTGGAAGCAAATAATTTCCAAAATGTGTTAACATGTTGAGCTTTTCAGCCTGTTATGTTCTTGAAGTGCTATAATGCTTACTTTTTCGTAAGTTTTTTACTTGTCATTTAGCACCTAGGTCAAAAATTACATATAACATTATTTTCATCCCAAAAATCACTGCATGCCGCTGCCAAAGGTTAACCACTATCCTAGCATACCATAGATTCTTTTCTTTGTTTTTGAATGTAATTTAAATGGAATCATGATCATATGCTTGATTAGATCATATTTTTTTTGGCAGCTTTTATTTTTTGGCATTTGCTAAGGTTGGAAGAATATTATAACTCGAATGGTTCTAAATATTGGTAGTATGAAGGTCTTCCATTGAGTAAAGTATAATAATGTATTATATTAATAATATAGTTTTCATTTGTGAAGGTTTATTTTTTAGGTTATCTGTATTGTGCCTGAGTAGAGTCAGAAGGTAACTTCCAGATAAATTGTTTATAATACTTATTAGAGCAAGTAGTTGAGAAGTAAATGAAAACCTATCGTATAGGATCCAGTGCTGCTTGCATGAGAATGAAGTGTAATTTAAAACTAAGTTTATGTATAGGTGGCATGAAAATTTTATATACATTTTCTTACATCTGACTTTTAGAGACTAGATTTTTAAGAAGCTGATCACCAAGGACCAGTTCCTGTTTTTTGGCAAATAGGGAAGTTGGGACTGTAGAGCTCATAATTTATGGTTAAGTGGGGAAAAAACTGTGAAAGGCAGAATATTTACTTTCATATTCTCTGTAAAACCAAATAACTGAAAAGAATGGACTGGTTGGGACAGATGGGGAGAACAATGGAAGGAATAACAAGATGTAGTATACTCATAAATTAACATGTGAATCTCTTTGTTTAAGTAAAGATAATAAAAACTTTAAAAGATAAAAGATAATAAAGAAGAAAAAGAACTAACCTAGCACATGACATTTTCCTGTTTGATGTTTTTATAAATACAATTCTCACATAAATGGAAAGATTGAGGTTTTAACTTAAGGCTAATATTCAATTTGTGCACATGTTGGTATTGTTCTAGACACTCTAGGCATTGGAAAACTGAAGTAAAGAACTGAGTTTACATTTAAACAGAGGTAAAGAGTATTAACAAGTAGAGAAGTATGGATATACCTCAGAAGGTGGTTAGTGTGCTAAGGAAGAAAATTACATAGGAGGGGCATATAGAGAATGACAGTGAAGTGTTGTATATTTGCTATTTTATGTATAGTGGCCAGGGTAAGCTTCTTAGTACACATTTGAAAGAAGAGGCAAGGAACGATCATATCACAGACTGATGGTCCTTTCCCTCTCTTCTTAAATAGAGGGAATGACATGGTTGGACTTGGGAGTGACTTAAGACCACTTTGCTGTTATTGAGTAAACAATTGAGAGGGGAATAGAAGAGTGGCTAAGAGAGGTAGTCAAAGCATACTCATCCTGGATTTAACTCTAGCACAAGGAAGTACAATTTTTATATCTTACACATAATTCTTATCAGCCAAATTAATGATATGTTAAGTATTTAATTTTTAGCTATTATAATTTTATTGTGTTACATATAGGTATCTATATTTCTCACCTACATAGACAGATATAGATGGAAGTAAATTCATTTCTGAGAGTTGGTTCCGGTGTTGATAAGTAGTCTAGGCTGGCCTTGAACTAGTTTGGAAGCTCTCTTCTTTGGTTGTTGATTCAGAGCTACGAAAAATCTATAGGACCCAGGAGCCAGCCTTGCCTTCAGTTTGATTGAATCTTATCTCTCAGTGAACACATTCTGTACTTTGAAACTAAGATTTCTTAGTTTCAAATGGATTTTCCTCATATCCCTGCCAGTATTATTTGTTCATATTCTTGATGGGTGGGATGCAATGTTAGTGTTGTTCTGGTTTCTGCTTCCCTTTCAGTCAGAGATATTGAGCATTTCTTCATGTGTTATTGGCCATTTTTCTTCTTCTGAGAAGTTTATATTTAGTTCCTTTGCCCATTTATTAACTGGGTTATTGATTCTTTGGGGATTTAGTTTTTTGAGTTCCTTGTATATTCTGGATATCAGCTCTTGTCAGATGTATGGCTGGCATAAATCTCCCATTCTATAGGGATGTGATTTTAGCTTAGTAACCATGTCCTTCAATATATAATACATTTTCTAATGACATGAATATTGAGCATGTCTTCTTATATTTATTGGTCATTCAAAAATTTTATGAGAAATTTATCTTTTTAGCTGGGTTACTGATTCTTTGAGTTTTAGCTTTTTCAGCTCCTTGTCTAGTCTACTTATTAGACCTTTTATTAGATGTATTGCTGGTAAAGACCTGCCTTTCACTTTTTTTTTCAACCAGGTCCTTCACTGTGCAGAAGCTTTTTTAAGCTTTTACTCTGTCAGATGACATGGTGATGTTTGATTTTTTGGAATTGTTAAGAGCCAGTGTCCAGTGTTCATCCTGGAAAAGCTGTTCATTTGGGGGAAGATTGACACTTTGTTTGTGGTAGTGAAGTGTAGGGTCCTTGCTTGATAGAATCCATGTTTCTTATTTGAGAGATGCTGATAAATTTGCTCAGCTCTAAGAATCCACAGACAGGGCTTTTACTCTTAGTTTTTGTGATTTGAGTTATTATTATTACTAGTATGTTTTTTACTTAACCTAGAGCTCTTCTTGCTTTATAGATGAAGTAAGGATTAATTTTTTCTAGGTGAACTGCAGTCAACTCTTAACTCTGTAGGTCTTTGTGAGTGAGACTACTCTGGTTATTTTCATTGTGCTGTCCATTATCGTAAACATACTTTTCTTGTATTTGACTATTAAATAATACTGTTTTGACTATATTTTCTCAGTATCCAATTATTCTCATTGCATTTAAGGACCCCATCAGTACTAGTGGTGTTACCAGTTATTTTATTTTTTTAATTTTTATTTTTAATGGTTACCACTTTAATTTCTAACATAATAATCACAGAACTCTTCAACAATGTTGAAACTCTTCTTAGAAATTTATTTTTCATAGTTGAGGAAGTGTGATTCTTCCCTGTGCTAGGTGAGCAGATTTTACATGATAAAACCTAAAACCACTCAATACTTCAGATAACTTCCCCTACAGTTTATTTCTTGGAGTGTATCATGGTTTATTTCTTTTGGAGTGTATCATGCCTCCCCCTGGGTCATACTTTGCATCTCAGAGCTTTGGGACTGCTGGAACTGGATTCCTGTAGTATGTAAGTCTACAAGCAGATGAGGGACTGAGCCTCCTTGTCTCTCACAATACTCTCAGGAAGCCATTAGAGAGTCTTCATGTAAATAAAGTGTACTGAATTTATTTTGTTTTTACAACAAAATATATACACTGGGTTATGTGTAAAGAAAGGAAAATTAACTCTCAGTTTTAGAAGTTCAAGGGCATGATGCTGGCATTGGCATTGTTCTAGTAAGAGGAATTATGTGGTGAAGTAGGTAGACATAGAGTGAGGAGGGTATGTGTGTATATCTATCTGTGTGTATGTATGTATGTATATATGCATACATGTGTGTGCATACATAATACATAATACATACATACAAAATTTGACCCTCATTCACCCTCCCAGTTCTGTTCTTTTAAGACCTGTAGAGGGGGGCTGGGAAGGTGGCTTAGTGGTAGAGTGCTTGCCTTGCATGTATGAGGCCCTGGGTTCGATTCCTAAGCACCACATAAGCAGAAAATAAAAAGCTGGAAGTGGCGCTGTGGCTCAAGTGGTAGAGTGCTAGCCTTGAGCTGAAGAGCTGAGGGACAGCGCCCAGGCCCAGAGTTCAGGCCCCATGACTGGACCCCCCCCCCAAAAAAAAAAAGACCTGTAGAGAACTGTAGTCCACCAGAACAATGTTCATCCCTTCGGAGTGACCTCCCACAAGTCTTCATTTGTCTTTCTCCCACCGCCTAAGCAGTGGTACAAACAGCTTTCAAGGCTTCATATGGTGAAGCCTGCTGACTTCACTTCCAAGATAGGAACACTAAACTAGGGTTTTAGTGTTTCATAATGGGAGACACACTAAAACCATATCCATTCATAACAGCAAGATGGTAGAGGGTCTAGGAATTCCTTGCTTCTACTAATAAAGACCCGACAGAATTTAGGTGTTTATTGTTCCTGTTGTTATGTGGCTCTGCCCATATGTCCCCATTCCAGTTTTCAGGATCCCATTTCTTCCTAATGAATGAGGTCACTTTCATAGAATTCTGTGATTTTTGGGGGGGATTTAGTTTTTCTTGTAATTAAGTAGTCACAGAATAACTTCCTGATTTTGATCTTCAGAAATCTGGCTCTGCTCTTACAGTGGGTTTCTTTCAGGCCAGACATAGAAGGTCATTTGTGCAGTGCTTAAGCTTGGCACGTGAAGCCTTGGGCTTTTCTATTTACTTTATCTAGCAATTAGGAGCCACCGGCTAATTTCATTATACTTACTAGTTTAATGAATGCTCTCGGGCATCAACTATGTGGTCACACAGGACCATGCTTTTATATCTTCAAAGAGTGTGTCTTTACTCATGTGTCATGCCTTTACCACTAGAAATCCAGGCCTTTATACCTAAATCTCATTATAGTAGAGAACTAATTTCAGGAACTCCAGAACCAACTCCAACTCCTCTAGGACCACTTTCAGTACCCGAATCAGTATCAACCAGTGTAAACATAAAATAAGAAATTTATTTTCGGAAATCAGCTCATGCAATTGCAGAAGTTAGCAAGTCTGCATATGTAGGGAAGGTGACAAATCTTAGAAACTTTTGGGCTAGATTTGATGCTATATTCTCTAGGCAGAATTTGTGTTTTCCTGGGAAAGCCTCTAATTTTGTTTTTAATGTCTTTCAGCTGATTGGGTGATGCTTACCCACACTATTAAGAAATAATCTTCTTTGCTTATAGTAAGCAGCTTTTAGATGCTAATAATATCTACAAAGTAACTTTCTCAGCAATACTTAAATGAGTGTTTGATTGACTAGCTTAATTTACTTGATCCTATATAGTAACTCTTTAATATAAACACCCAATAAGTTTTCTTATAAAATATATACTTATGTATTCAAACAAAAGAATTTTGAAGTAATGTGTAAAATACAGAAAAGAATATAAAATGTATGTATAGTTTAAAAAATAATGGGGACCAGGGGGGTATAATTGGGTGGGGGGAGGGGGGTATAATTGGGTGGGGGGAGGGGGGAGGCGGGGAAGGGAGGTGAAGGGTAAACAAAGGAGGAGGCTGCAATGCTTGGTAAGAAATGTATGCATTATCCTGCCCATGTAATTGTAGCCCCTCTGTACAGTATGTTCTCAAATAAAATAAAATAAAATTAAAAAAAATAATGGGGACCATTTGAAAATGACCATTGAGATAGGGTCACATTAACTGTTTTGCTCCAATTGGATTCTAGCTTTGATCTTACCGTTTCCACCTCCCAGATAGCGGAGATTATAGACTTGCACTACTGTGCCTGTCCCTGATTTGTGTGTGTGTGTGTGTGTGTGTGTGTGTGTGTGTGTGTGTGTGTGTGTGTGTGTGTGTGTGTGTGTGTGTGTGTGTGTGTGTGTGTGTGTGTGTGTGTGTGTGTGTTTTGGAGTGGCTTGAGTTGATTTGTTTTGCCTCCCTTTTTTTTTGAGTAACATGCTATTTTGTACATGATTAAATACAGATACATTTCTAAAAATAAGTTGTATACTATATAATTTTAATATAGTGATATATATTTGTATTTTAGGCTTTTCAGAATTTGTTAAGATTTCTGAGTCATCAGTCTTTTGGGAAACTGATGAATATTAAGTTAGAATCTACTTCTGGATCTGACCATATTTTTGATGTATCTCTGGACCTCAGCATTCTTCATGTGTAATACAAATACCTACTTCATGTAGCTTTTATGAAGATAAGCTGAAAAGTGCTATATAAACTATAAACTACATAAATGGAAAATTTTAAAGTAAACAAATGTAGGCAAAATATTTAAACATGGTGAAAAGGAACCAGTGGGATATGTCTAAATACCTTTAGTTTATAGAAAATTAAAATGCTAGAGAAGTTCTTGAGGTTATGAATGAGTAGTAAGTATTCAGCACTGACTCTGAAATCCATTTTTCCCAAACCATTGACTTCTATTTGCCTTCAAGGGAAATAGTAGGTAATTGAAATACTTTGACTTCTTTGATTTTCATTTACTCCAAGAGTTTAGTAGAGAAGGACATTGGACTATAGTGAAAAAAAGGAATTTTAAGACTTTGGTTTCTTAAGTTACCAATAATTAAAACTGTTGTCAAAGTAGTTATTGAATTTTTTCCTACACAAAGAGAGCCTTATTATAGTTCTCAGGGATTAAAATTCAAATACTACAGCATGAAACAACGCCCTGTGTGGTTGCTCCATACTTTGAACTGGAAATCCGGTTGAAAATTTACAAAACTACTCAGTGTTATTTTTAGTAAAACTTCAATTTATTATTTGCATGGAAATTTTCAAATGAATTGTTGAAGGTAGTTCTTTGACATCCAATTTTTCTATTTTTTATGCTTTCTAAATACACTCTGGGTAATGAACATGCCCTTTAGATTCTGAAACATTGATGGTATTATAGAAAAGCTTTGTTATTCAGTATAGTTTTTCCTCCCAGAGATCTTTCTTTTTTACCCCTGCTTCTGCTGTTTGATTTCAATTAAGAATTTCTCGTTTACTTTCTTTTGAATCTGTTCTCCTCCTAGGCATTCATTTTTTAGATTTAATTTATTTTTAGTTTTTATTATTATAAAGGTGATGTACCAAGAGGTCATAGTTACCTAAGTCAGGTAAAGAGTACATTTCTTTCTAGGAATTTTGGTGCATGTAAAAAGAATGATGTCTAAGGTCATATAGGCACCAACTGGCTCATGCCTGTTATCCTAGCTACTCAGGAGGATGAGATCTGAGGACTGTGGTTCAAACCCAGCCTAAAACATGACATAAAAGCTCATGAGTCTCTTGCCTCCAGTTAACTACCCAAAACAAGATGGAAGTGGAGCTGCAGCTCAAGTGGTAGTGGGCTGTTAGCCTTGAGCAAAAAAGCCCAGGGCCAGTGCTTAGGCCCCCAAAATTCAAACTTCAGGACAGGCACACACAAAAAGATTCTGAGTTAATTTTAAACCGCAGGCATTCTTGTCTATGTAGCTTTGTGGAAAATATTAGTGGCATGTTTTAAATTTTTAGTTTTACTTATTTTACATGTATTTAAATAAGTGAACATCAAATGCTAGAGTTGTCAATATTTTGGAAAAAAATTTTCTATGGAATGAAGCTATGTACTGTTTAAGTTCTATGAAATTTAATAAGCATTTACATAAATTGTATTACTCACCAAAAGTTGAGGGACAGATTTAATTGTAGAATTGTGTCTTTTTCATTTTAGATAACATTTTCCTTAAAAAAAAATGCAAAACTAACTATGTCTTCATCGCCAAGGCACTTGTGCCTAATAGAGAGGAGGTCATCTTTTATATTGTCAATGTTTGTTTTTAAGTTTACTTTTAGGTACTTTACAGTTGAACACATTTTACTAGAACAACTTATTTACTCATATATTTTCATTGTTGTCCTTTACCTATCTGGTTGAATATTTTATGTGTTAATCTTGTAATTGGATAAGTTAAAATTTACAGATGTTGAGAGATGTGATGAAGATTGTATTGTTAATAATGAAGTTGAAATTTGAGATCAGTCCTAACTCCAGAGTTGGTGGTATTTCTTGAGAAATTCTGCTTATTCCTTAGATTAGTTAGTGAGGATGTAGGTTGGGAGGTAAAACGTTATTTGCAAGTATAGTCTTCATGCATAGATGGAGAATAGGAAACATCTATAGGAAGATATGGAGGGCTTTATAGAGGGAGTAAATTGAGTAAATTACTGACAGAAGATTCCTAGTGACCAGACTATAACTTGTGTTTTAAATGGAGGATTGGGCTTTATACTTTGGACCACTAGAAGGTTCAGAAGAATTTCAGAGGCAGAAATGATGTGATTGGATTCATATCTAAAGAGAGTAAACTGTATTTGCAGTACGGTAGCGCTGGTGATAGAGAAACCATTGTTTTGGGATAAGCAGTGGAGGTTGTCTCTTAGGGAAATGGCAGGAGAATGGAGAGAGGGATCTAGATTTCCTTTTTTTTGTTGTTGTTTCTCCTTCCTGTCAGAAGTAGTGAGAGCTATGTTTAAGAGACTGACCTAGCATATTGATCACTTTTAGATTGCTGAAACAACTTCACCTCTAATTGCTAAGAGTATGGCTCCCCTTAGGATAGAAACCCCATCTTTTAGTGACAAAGCTGTTTCTTTCAGTAGGAGCTAATTTTTTTTTTTGCCATGATTATGGTGATAATAGGAAAGACTTTTCAGTAGACGACCTACACAGCAGTCAGCTAGTATTACTTAAAATGTTCAATAATGTTTTATGAATGACTTCTTTTATCTCATTCTAGATCATTTGAAACCATTTCTTAGAAATTTCTGAATGAGTTCTGCAGGCAGGAAGAATGAGTGATTGTTAGTCTTTTTGACCACACATCCTCCTAGGCCCAGTTCTACCTATTTGATGCCGCCTGAATCTCATTCTCATCTGTTTGTCATGAGTTAAGAGGAAGCTGTTGCATTTGTTCCCATCCGGAATTTGGAAGGTGGAGTTTTCTTGGATCCTTGTTGTTAAACAGGTACAGAAATAAAGGTTTATGATAGTATGAGTTTAGTATCTGATTACTTAAATATTTACTTCATGTCTCTTTTCCTAAAATTATGAAATTCAAAGGAAAGTGGTAGTAAACTTTATGTTGGGTAATGAATAAGGTCTTTTCTTATTTGATGCCATCTCTATTATAGAGGCTGTATACCACAGTGACACTAATGAGAGTTGTGTGAGTTAGTGAAATTTAATCTTCTAAATACTTCTTTCTGTCTCACTTTTAGCACAGCTATAGTTTATGTTCTCTCCCATTGCTTGAGATAATAAACAACTTGTTTCCTTGCTTTTAGTCGGTTATCCTTAAATCCACTTTCTGCAACTGCCTGAATACAAAACACAAATCTCACAGGGACGCCATCCCACCCAATCTCCATGAGTCTCTTGCTGCTGTTAAATAACCAGAGAAGATCTGCAGACATTTTATTTTAATGAAGTCTGCTAGCTCAATTGTTTGTATACACACAGACACAGATAAATATGATTGATTTTGGCAAATATTTAAATGAATTAACTTTCCTACATGTTTTAAGTGATACTTAGTATTTGTTGAAATATCTGATTCAAATTGATGCTAATTGAGAGGGTACAAAGTTATTAAAGGGAGAATATGATGCATAACTGTTATTAAATAAGAATATGGGACAAATCTTTTACAGCTATCATTTTAATTAAAAAAACCAAACAGCTGAGGTTTGCAGAGAGTGCTAAGAATAATAAAAGGCATTTTCAAATGTTGCATTTGGAGAAAAAACAAGGAAGTCAGCAGGTTATTTCTGATGATGTAATAGTTCGTGATAAAAAGAATGTCAAACTACACCACCCAGTTGATTTTCTCTGTTGTTAGGAGAGTAAATATTTAACTGAAAAATGGTAGACTATCATTGAGAGATAATTATATAAGAATTGAGCTAAATCTTCTCAGTGACCAGGAATTTTTTTCATTCTATGGTCTAAAATCAAGTTTAATATCCCTGTGATCCTTATTTGTGAGCAATCTTACTCTTGTAGAATAGGAGTGGTATGTGAATACTGACAGTTTGTAATAAAAATAATTTTTAAAGTATAATTGACATGCAGTAAGTGGTTCTTAGTTAAAGCACATATTTGATGTCTTAGAAGATTTATATATTATAGTCAAATAATGCATACAATCACGATCGTCAGGTGTTTCCTCCTGCCCTTTGTAGGGGGAGGAAAGGGATAATCAGCCTAGAGAATTGTTGTATTGTGTTGGAAACTAAGAAAATGATCAGTTCTGTCAAGTGATTACTTGTGGGCAAAGTAACTTGAAGCGTGAGATAGATGATTATTTGATTTAGTAATATAGAAGTTATAGATTTTTTTCCTCACCTTAAAAGAGAAAAAGAGGAGAGAAACTGAAGATGGTCATTAGGAGTGTTTTCAAGCCTGAAAACATTTAAGCCTATTTTCTGCAAGATGAAAAAAGAAACAGAACAGTAATGAAATGGAGTCTTTTTTAGTCTTACATTTTTTTTGTAATAATGGAGGAAAACCAGTATGCTTACAGACTAATGACAGTCATTCATTTGTAGAATAATTTTAAGGATAAATTCCTAAAATGAGGTGTTAAATGGGATGAAATGTAGGCAAGAGACACAATATGAAGATACAGACTCCGGAGAGGTGGTTCTGTAATCCATAAGGCCTTATGAAGTCCTCTTTGGATAGGTTCATTAATTTTGTTTTCTTCCATTGAAGTATAGCTAGCATCCTTGTCTGAGTAAGGTTGAGGAGGAGGCAAGTTAAGGTTTAGGATCAAGAAGGTGTGAAATAGAGTGGGAGTGTAAATAGACCAGGGATTTAAGAATATGCTCCCTTGGCAGCTTTAATTGAGTTCTGTGGTTATTAATTTAAAGCATGGTCAGCCAGGTTTAGATGCATGGTGTAAGTGCAGAGTGGATGGAGAATTCAGTTTAACCAGGGTTGCAGCTTTGCTAACCATGTGTGATAAAATGAGAGAAAGGCAAGGAAATTGAGTGTTTGTAGGGGAGTGATTATGAGTGGAGAAGAGGAGGGAAGACATCAAAAGACAAGAACAGTAATCTATGCCACCAATCATGGTGCTCTGAAAAGAGTAGTCTGGAGGATGTATTGAAGGTAGATCTTACAGATTTCTTGATGTTGGACAGAATGAGAAGAGGAATGATTGCAGAGTTTTGGCATGCACATTTGTAAGAATGGAGTTGCTTGTTGCCAACTCAAATGCCTAGTACGTTGTCATATCCTGTAGTTTGGTTATTTTTGTTGATTGTTCCATAGAGGGGAACCAATGAAATTTTCTAGTACAATTAAGCCAGCCAAATATAAATACAGATCACCTCATTGCATGACCACCTATTAAATGTTTACCTTGCATCACTTATTCAGTAAATACATACTATCTCTGTTTCTTATGATAGTATACACAATTGAAACATAGAACTGAGCAAACTATACAAGTCAATTTGTATTGGTTTTAGTTTTTACTTAGAAAACAGTATTTTGGAAAATGTTTGAAAAAAGGATAAGTTATGTTGTCTTTATATTTAACAACTTAAGTTACTGCTTAAGTTAAATCTAATGTGCTCACACACATACACACATTTGGCAATTTCATATCTTTAGTACTTTTCATTCTGAAAAAATTGTTAGTTATTTTTTAGATGACAATAAAAAATGGTATATTCCAAAAAGTACAAATCTTAAGTTTGAAAGCTGATATTTTTTTTTAAATTTAATTTAATTTTATTTGTGAACATACTGTACAGAGGAGTTACAATTACATGGGCAGGATAATGCGTAAATGCGTACATTTCTTACCAAGCATTGCAGCCTCCTCCTTTGTTTACCCTTCACATCCCTTCCCAGCCTCTCCCCTCCCCCCCATCCCAATCCTTCTCCTCCCCCCCCCCCCCCCCGACGTTGTAAAGCTCGTTTTGGACATGACAACTTGTACTTCTCATTGTTGCAACAGGTCCACCTGTATCCTTAAACAACTGGTTTTTCCCCATCTCCTCCACAAGTTATACTGACATCAAATATAGTGAAAGCAGGGGTTATACTGTGGGGGAGGGACATACAAAGCAACAAAGAGATAATCTTATAAATGCGTTAGAAACACATGCATGAAAGAAAAAAACATTAAAATACACATCTAAGGGTTCATTTTCCTGACATCACATTATCTGATCTTTTCCCCTTGACTCATACATATACTAGATATTACAAATAAGGGAAACTTTGAGACCTATGTTTCTTTGGGCCTGGCTTACTTCACTTAATATAATTTTTTCCAAGCCTTTCCATTTCCTAACAAATGGGGAAATGTCATTCTTTCTGATGGAGGCATAGAATTCCATTGTGTATATATACCACATTTTCTTGATCCATTCATCTACTGAGGGGCATCTGGGTTGGTTCCATATCTTAGCTATGGTAAATAATGCTGCAATAAACATCGTTGTGCTGGTAGCTTTAGTGTGGTCTTGTTTGTAAACATTTGGGTAAATGCCCAAAAGTGGGATTGCTGGGTCATAGGGGAGTTCTATGTGAAGTCTTTTGAGGAACCTCCATACTGCTTTCCAAAGTGGTTGAACAAGTTTACATTCCCACCAACAATGAAGTAAGGTTCCTTTCTGTCCACAATCCCTCCAGCATCTGTTGTTGTTAGAGTTCTTGATTTTTGCCGTTCTAACTGGAGTGAGGTGACATCTCAATGTTGTTTTGATTTGCATTTCTTTTATGGCTAGGAATGTTGAACATTTCTTCATGTGTCTATTGGCCATCCTTCTTTCTTCTTCAGAGAAGTTTCTCTTTAAGTCTTTCGCCCACTTATTTATTGGGCAGTTGTTTCTTTGAGGATTTGTTGTTGGGGGGTTTAATTTTTTGAGTTCCAAGTATATTTTAGATATGAGACCCTTGTCCGTTGTATGGCTAGTAAAGATCTTCTCCTAATCCGTGGGTTTTCTATTGATCTTGCTAGCTATGTCATTTGCCCTGCAGAAGCTCTGCAACTTTATGCAATCCCATTTGTCCAACCTTTCTTTGATTTGTTGTGTTTCCGGGTCTCTATTCAGAAAATTTCGGCCTGAGCCAAGGAGACCTAGGGTTTCTCCTATTCCATCCTGTAATGTTTTCAGAGTGTCTGCTTTGAGTTCAAGGTCTTTGATCCATTTGGAGTTGATTCTGGTGCAGGGTGATATATAAGGATCTAGCTTAAGTTTTCTACATGTAGTTAACCAATTTTGCCAGCACCATTTACTGAAGAGGTTGTCTTTCTTCCATTCTATTGTTTTAGCTCCCTTATCGAAGATTAGATGGCTATAGGTCTGTAGGTTCATTTCTGGGTTTTCAATTCTATTCCATTGGTCCTAAGGTCTGTTCTTATGCCAATACCAAGCTGTTTTGATTACTATGGCTTTATAGTAGAGTTTGAAGTTTGGTATTGATATTCCTCCAGGAGTGTTCTTTCAGGTGAGGAGCGTTTTTGCTATTCGGGGTCTTTTATTGTTCCATATGAATTTTTGGATTGCCTCTTCTATTTCCTTGAAGAATGAGGTTGGAATTTTGATAGGTATTGCGTTGAATTTGTAGATAGCCTTGGGAAGAATTGCCATTTTCACAATGTTAATCTTTCCAATCCAGGAGCATTTTTTAAGTTCTGTGTTGATTTCCTTTTTTAAGATTTTAAAGTTTTCATCATAGAGGTCCTTCACTTCTTTAGTTAATTCCTAGGTATTTTATTTTTTGTGGGGCTATTACAAATGAAATTGCTTTCCTAATTTCAGCCACACTTTTCTCATTGTTGGCATACAGAAAAGCCATTGATTTTTGGGGGTTAATTTTATAACCTGCTACTTTGCCAAAGTTTTGAATCTGAAAGCTGATATATTTTATAGTTCATAGGCTACATGAAAATCTGTACTAGAAATGGATTTTTGGGGTGATTTTTTGATAATCTGCAGATTTATTACTCGAGCAGTTTCCAAAGCTTAATTCCACCCTAAATGGAAGAAATTAAGCTATTATGAATATGAAGAAAATGTTACTCTTCTTTGGGTAATTCTTTTGGGTAAAAAATTAACATTATGAGTTTTTTAGACAGTTGCTGAATTTTTGGAGTAATGTGTGTTTCTTCTTAAGGAGAAATCTTTAGTTAGGAAGGGAAGAATTAATTTGTATTCATGTTTTTTGATATGGATGGAATCATTTTATAACATTCAGTATTATCTTCTGTAAAACCTAATGTTTAGAAAGAGAACCCATTCCTAAATCATTACTAGGAAAGATTGAATTGAAGTAAACAGTTGCATAGGAAAGAAAGATTTTAAATGGCATTTTAGGTATAAACAAGGTTTTCTGTGTATTAAGAATATTAAAGCATCCTTGGTACCAAACTCTTTTCATCTACCTATTTTACAGCAAATAAAGATCTTATGATTTCTAATATTTATGAATATTTGAAAAATATAAATAATATATAAAACGTTTAATAAAATAATTATAATAAAATAATTTATAAAACATTTCTGAAAATTACAGCTGTTTTATAGCACATATAAAACTTGAAAATGCTAGCAGTGTCAGTTGTGTTATAAACTATTAAATAGATACCTTTCCTGATTCAGCTGTTTGTGAAGGCTTCTTGCAGTGCTCAGAGTCATGACATCTCCAATTTCCCTGCTGCTTTGGGGTATCTTAAACAGGCTATAAAAAAAATTGAAGGAAGATAGTTTCTTCAAAATTAAGAAACATCATTATATTTCTGCTTTAGTGTTTTTAATTATCAGTAAGTTAAAAACTTTACATATGGGTTTAGAGCTTGGTATTTTGAAAGCCGAATTTACAAGCTAGTATTTTAATTTTATTTGTAATATAATAGGGGTTTTGTGAGATTTTTTTTCTCTTACCAAATAAACATCTTTTCTGCTTTTGAGTTTTAATGACTAAAAGGGTTGACTGGCAGTTTGTTGATACCCATTCTTGAGCTCAGGAGCTTGTAATTACTTGAGGTATACTTCATCACAGCCGGTGCTTTGTCACTTGAGCCATGCCTCCAGTCCAGCATTTTGCAAGTTAATTTGAATGGAAGTCTTATGGTCTTTTCTGTACAGTGCTGATGTCCAGTGATCAGCCTCTTGAATAGCTAGGATTACAGATGTGAGCCATGAACTTTACATGCTTAGCTGGTTTTATATACACTATGTAAGCAGTTTTCAACTTAAGATATTTGATTTACAAATATCACTAAACATCTGTTCTCTGGTTGTGGCCTTGTATTCGTGTTGTTGTACATAAGTAACTCCTCTTCCTTTATGATGGTAGTATGGGTTTTCTTATGTGGAACAGTTGGGCAAAGGGAATTCCATGTTTTTGTTGCTGTGACCAAGTTTTTGGGGGTAAATGTACTCTGCTGATTGGAAATGTGGATTTGTTTTCTTTAAAAAACTGCAAATTTCATATAATAGTTGCTTGCACAATTAATAAGCACATAGCAAAACATCTAAATGAGAATTTTCTTTTTAAAAATAATACTTTTAGGAAGATTTATACTCCTGTTTAGTAATAATTTTAGTGATCCTGCCCTTAGGTTCCTGTTTTGGAATTTGCATTCAAAATATTCTTTTTAAGTATTTTTTTTTTACAGCTAGTAGATCTTTTTCTTTTGACAGGCTGTGTGTGGGATGTAGGAAAGGAAAAGATGAGGTTCTTTGGTTTGGGACAGTTAACCAGCTGTTTGACTTAGGGTAAATTACCTATGAGAACTGTGGTTTACTCATCAAGAGAAGAAATATGACACTGACATGACAGAGTTAGTGAAAGTACTTGAATTAAATAATCAAGTCAAGTACTCAATGTTTTTTATAATAGTCACTCAGTAAGTGCTGCTTTCATTCATTGTCTTTGCTGTTTTTATTTTAGGGAATGTTTAGTTTTGTCAGGAAGTATTTAGTTAAATGTGTTTTTTTTTATAATTACATAGTAATACAATAGAAAGATTAGACAGATTACATTATGAAATATATTATGAAATTCCCACTGTGACATTTATTAGCTAGTTACTGTAGGCACTTCACCTCTATATAATCTAGCAACAGTTACCTTTATATTTTGTGCCTGACCTTGGGTTTAAATTCAGGACCTGGGTGCTGTCCCTGAGCTTTTTTGTCTTAGGGCTATTGCTTTACCACTTGAGCCACAGCTCCACTTGGGTCTTCTTTCCTCCTCCTCCTCCTCCTCCTGCTCCTCCTCCTCCTCCTGCTCCTCCTCCTCCTCCTGCTCCTCCTCCTCCTCCTCCTCCTCCTCCTCCTCCTCCTCCTCCTCCTCCTCCTCCTCCTCCTCCTCCTCCTCCTCCTCCTCCTCCTCCTCCCTCCTCCCTCCTTTCTTCTTTCTTCTTTCTTCTTTCTTCTTTCTTCTTTCTTCATTTTTTTTTTGGTGCTTAGTTGGAGATAAGAGTCTCAGGGACTTTCCTGACTGGGCTGGCATTGAACTGTGAGCCTCAGATCTCAGCTTCCTGAGTAACTAGGATCACGGTGTGAACCATTGGTGCCCAGCTACCACAGTTATCTTTTAAGGGTTAGCTTTGAGTTCCAGATATATTACACAAACTGCTTGGTGATCTATCTATCTATCTACCTATCTATCTATCTATCTATCTATCTATCTATCTATCTATCTATCTATCTATCTATCTATCTATCTATCTACTATCTATCCATCTATCTATCTCACTTAATTCTGACATCAATCTGGCAAGGTTGCTGTTATTTCCATTCTGTAGATGAAGAACTTAAGGCTAAATAATTTTCTAAAGTTATATGTAGTATGTGGCAGTGTGAAATGAAGTGAATACTCTTTTGGTTCCCTTGTATTATTCATCTATAATACTGTGATTCTGATTTTATTTTAATGATAATAAATTCTGAACTGCTGAAAATAAAGCCACAAATTGCACAAATTGCTCTTGTGGTACTGGGGACTGAACCCTAGGCCTTGTGCCTGCTAGACATGTGTTCTGCCACTGAATTACATCCCCAGCCTAATGGATTGTTCTTGGATCTTAACAACATATTGTTTGGAATTAATAACAATCTTTTAAAAAGTTCATTTTATTTTTTTGCTTATGTGCTACCAAGGAATTGAACCTAGTAACTAGGATTTTAGGCATGAGCCTTTGGCATATAACTAAAACATTTTTTAATAGCATTCTAGGAAGCCAGGAGTCAATAAATAAATATGTGAATGAACCTGTATGCTTTTTTTTCCACATTAGTCAAAAATATTTTCCCACATGATAGATGATACAATATATTTTTGCTTTCTAGGAGCTTATGGTATAAAAGAAAATAGAAAAAATACAGGTATCAGTGCATATAGAAATAAATATAGTTGTTTAAAGACTCCTACTCTTATTTATGTGCAGTGAAGGAACATATTGGTTAATTATGAATTGAAGTGTGGATATTTTTTGGGTAGAAGAATTTGCTAGGCAATGATAAGTTTCATATTAATTTAGTTTTGAGATGGGAATTACTTTTGGCTCTTACAGAAAAGATTAGCAGGAACTTAAGCTGCTTTGTAGTATGGTGGTAGGTGGGGGAATAAATGGGAGTAAAGTAGCTTAGAAGTAGCAAATTTTAAAATATTTTTAGAAAATGAGAAGGTTGAACCTAAGGAATGATACGTTATATGATACTTTAGTTCAAACACTTGGAATATACAGGTGAAAGGAGCAGTTTTTCAGTGGAGTTTTTAAATAGCAGTCAGGGGCAACTTCTTTCCAGGTAAACTAACAGGGATTTTCTACGATTAGTGATTATAGAGGTTTGCATCTCCAAGTGTTATTCATCAACCAGAAGTTTTCAGAAAGAGTCATAATACTTATGTCATAGTTAGATATATTTACATTTGTTTTTCAGCCCTCCATTAGAAAGTGTATCTTGTTTAACTGTTGAACTTTTCAAATGTCTGAGTAGGTATTAGACATTCTAGAACCTACTGCCTGCATTTATATGCCAGTCTAGTATAGTATTATATGTACAAATCCAATGCCAACTTCTCTTTCTCATTTGTTGTTCTGGCATGTGAAATGCTCTCAGCAAATTCTAGCATATTTTGAAGGCCTGTTATGTACTTGAGAAAAATATGCCATACTAATTATTACTAATTATATTTGTGTTTTTGAGAATGACTGATAATCCTATGTACAGGATGTTTTCGTATGCTAAATCCTAGCAGCGTTAAAGGATATTGGAAATATAAGATAGACTCTGTAGAGATGTCATTAGAAGAGAAAGAAGGCATTGTTTGTTTTCCTTTCTAGTTTTAGAATATTGAAAAAAATGACACCAGTAGATTATCCCTGAAGATATTAGAGAAAGTTTTTCCTAAAAGTACTGAAGTTGGAACATTTGATTCATGCTCGAACTCTTAGAAAAAGCAATAAATACAAATAAAAACAACATTAAAATTTTTTTTTCAATTGTGGTAATTAAGAATATCCTAATCATGAGATTCATAAATAGTTGCCAAGATGGTAAGCCAAGATCTTGGCACCATCTGATGCTGTTCATTGTTAGTGGGCTACATTAATTGGTTTATGATTAAGTCACCTGGCTCACTTCTTAGTTCTTTTCTGCATTTAAATTCACTGACTAAAATGGTAAGATAGAAGGAAAATTAGCTCTAAACACTGCATTTCCATTTCTATAGATTCATTTTTTTTCCTTTAGAGCTCTTATTTTCTTAGGTTTCTAAACTATATTCCTTACATCTGTCAGTTGACTGGGATGACAAAATAGAAAATATGGCATATTTATCTTCCAGATATAATAAAATCATTTGATGCATTTTGTAACTGTTTTTGGTCTAACTCAGCTAAATTGAAGAGAAATGTAGCTTTGTTTTATCTAGACAACTTTTAGGCCTAACATGTCAGCCATATGTCATTCAGTTGTCTCTTCAGTGTGACCTTTATTCCTCACTCCCCCCCCCCCTTGTGTAATTTGTACTCTATAATTTTCTATTTGGACTGATGTGATAAACATTTTTTGGTAGCAAACTTGTCTCATTAAAACAAAACACAGCTCCTATTCCAGAAGAGATACTGATGACAAGTAACTATATGAAAAAACATTCCATAACATAATTTATCAGAGAAAAGAACATTAAAATGATAAAACATATACACCTGCTAGTATGTCCTTCCAGAGCAACAACAATAGATACTCATGAGCTGTGGAGCAAGAGGAATTCTCATTCATTGCCAGTAGGAACTCATACTAGTGCAGCCACCTTGGAAGTCAACTTGGTAGTTTCTTGAGAATTAGTTACAGTCTGCCATACAGTCTAGCAATTGTATTTCTGGGTGTTTATCCCAAAGTCAGGAAACCATATCCATGCAAATACTTGGATATTGATGTTTTGTATCAGCTTTATTGTAAGTGCAGAATTTGGAAGCACGGAGTGGATAGAGACAAACAGAGGCATATCCAGACTGTGCACTATTACTTAGTGCTAAAAAGAAAATGAGCTATCAAGCCATGATAGCCATGTGGTGGAATCTTAATGGGCATTTTACTAATTGAAAGAAGCCAAAATGAAAAAAACTACACACAGATGATTCAAATTATATGACATCCTGGAAAAGGCTAGTTGAGATAGTAAAAAGATGAGCAGTTGCCAGGGTGAGGGGAATGAGGACCAAGCAGGTTAAGCACAGGAGATTTGGGGGTACAGTGATGCTATTCTATATGCTGTCATAATAGCTACATGTTACATTTACTGAAACCCATAAAATATGCAATACCACAAATGAACTTTAGTGTAAATTATTGACTTGGCTTATAACAATGTGACAATGTAATATGATGTGATATTAATAGCATCATTTATAATGAAGTCCATTAAAAAGTAAAATTGAGCTCTAGACTTGAGCATGAAAGCTTAGGGACAGTGCCTAGGCCCTGAGTTCAAGCCCCCAGCAAAAGAACAAAAAAGTAAAAGTAAAATTTGGGCCACAGAAGAATAAGGAGCTTATTTCTTTCTAGAAAAAGATGTTTAAGAAAACAGAATTACAAGCATTATCTCTATTTAAAAATATTGGTATCGTATAATTTGCATAAGCTGAAATGCATACTGAAACAAAACAAAAATATAGATTACTACTCTTAGTCCTTATAGCTATATTGCTATAGTCTTATTACTATGCAGAGGTCCAGTTAATCACCCTACAAAGATGAGTCACTGTGTTAAAGCACAAATAGGAGATACAGTCTATATATTATGTAGTACAGATAATACAGTTGTGTGTTTTTTCTCGCTAAAATGTGATTATGAGAAAAAATTTGTGCTGTATAAAATATAAGCTAATTCCTTAATATTTTTTCCTGTGACATTTTTCCTCATGGCACTCTTCCTTTTTTCTTTTTGGAGAGTTAGGCGCATGCTAAGCAGGTACTCTACCGTGATCTACAGTCTTAGTTGGAGGTATTGTCTTACTTAAAAACCATCAGTGGCTTCTTTTAGAATCTTTTCACTGATGTCTGTCGTGCTTCACTGACAGCCCCAGGCTGTCTTTACAGATTTATATCCTATTGCTACTCACCAACACTTTACTAGTGTTTTCTTCTGTACTGTGGGCTAGTGGGAGAACAGTTCTTGGTTGTGTACCTCTTGCCTGTGCATTGTAGTTAATGTTCCTGCCCCTCTCCCATCCAGTACCTACCAGTAGTAGTTGGGAGGGCTTGAAAAGAAGAGGAAGAAGAGAGCAGACCTAAGTTCTTCCAATTGAAAATGCCTTTGCTCGACAAATTGTGTTTTTTGTGGGTTCCACTTGAATTTGTTTTCGTTGTTCTTTTTTTCTGTATACACTTACTAAAGTCTAGTTCTTTTTCATCAGGCCAATTGCTTACATGTAAGAGTCAGGCACATCATTTATTAGTTACCCCATTGTAATAATGTACACATATATAAAACATAATATGTAGTGGCAGTGATAGTGATATAACTATGTTGGAAAGAGGAACAATCAAATTAAAACCTATGATCTCATGATTGACTTACAGTTTAGAAATTAATAAGGAAACAAAGAAATAGATAATGTAGTATTCTGATAGAGTGCTATGAAGAAAAATCAAGTTGAGAGTAAAGGAGAAGGTTAGTTTAGGAGGAACAGAGTTAGAATGAAAGGTGTTTGTTTACCATGGATGTATTTAAGAAAAAAGAGCTTTGCAGACAGAGGAAACTACAAGTAGGATTATTTATTTTTAGTCAGTTGTGTTCATACATTATATTTTTTTCATTTTGATGTTTCAAGCTTCTTAGGCTGAAGTTTAATTTTATTGCATTTTTCTTCTTTTTAAAATGCCTTATTTTACTGTAGCTTGCGTTTTGGTGTGGCAAGTTAGTAATTGTTGTTTGTTTTATTTTAGATCCCTGCATGTCACTGAATCCACCATGCTTCACAGAAGAAGATAGATTTAGTCTGGAAGCTCTTCAGACGATCCATAAACAAATGGATGATGACAAAGATGGTGGAATTGAAGTAGATGAGAGTGATGAAGTAGGTGGAAAGCTTTTTCCCTGTGTTTTCTTACAAGAAACTCACTGTGTTGCTAGTCTTGTTTTCCTTTTGCTTCTCATGACTCAGCTTACAAGCCTTTAGTATCTTTAGCTTTTTTCCTTCCTTTTCCTTTTCTTTTTGGGTGATTAGGGGGTTTAACTTAGGGCCTCATGACTTCTACTAGGACTCTGAACCATTTTTAGCATTAGTTTTTCTTAGATAGGGTTTTGTGTTTTTGCTTGTGGCTGGCCTCAATGTGTATGCCTCCCTTGTCTCTGGGGTTAAAGATCCACTATACTTGCTTGTTTGTGGAGAGAAAGTCTTGATAACTTTTTTATTTTCTGGCATAGAACTCTGATTTAGTGTCTACTTACTGAGAAGCTGGGATTACAGAACTGGGATTACAGATGTACACTGCCATGCCCAGCCCTTTTTATTTCCTTTCTTCTGTTTTTATGCTTTAATTTTACCCTCAATATTTAAATAGCTTTCTTTTTTTAAAATGTCTATTTATATACAAGGCTTGTCAGTTTTTTTTCTTGTTTCTTTTTTAAGACTGGTGTCTTGATATATTATCTAGTTTGTTCTCAACCTCTTAAGTTCAAGAGATCTTCCTACCTTAGTCTGCTGAATATCTTTGTAGGATACTACCATGTCTGGTTCTTCCCAGGTATAAAAATACTTTCAGTGTCATACGGATTTCTTTTTTTTTTTTTTTAATTTTCTCTTTTTGTTGGTCGTGGGGCTTGAACTCTGGGCCTTGGCACTGTCTGTCAGCTCTTCAGCTCAAGGCAAGCACTCTACCACTTGAGCTCTACAGTGCCACTTCCAGTTTTCTGGTGGTTTATTGGAGATAAGTCTCATGGACTTTCCTGCCCTGTCTGTCTCTGAACTGTGATCTGAGGATCACAGCCTTCTGAGTAGCTAGGATTACAGGCGTGAGCCCCTGGCACCCAGTACTCTGGGATTTCTTAAACACATATCCTGTTCTGACTGTGTCAGTTATGTACTGTTGCTTTACAGACAACCCATAATATAACATAATGACAACAGTTTATTGTTTCTTTAATTCTGTGAATTGGCTGTGTTCAGCTGGACAGTTTTTCTGTTCATGTAGAAATGGGCTGAGGTCATTAATGGCAATCAGCATTCATTTGTGAGGGCTGGGACTGTATAACCTAAGATATCCTTCTAACCAGCATGATATCTCCTTCTCTGCCTCTCATCATTCAGGAGCCTGGCTTGAGCTTTATTATAGCCTGACAGCTGGCTTCCAAGTACTGGTATTACAAGAAGATGAGTTCCTCCTATGCGCTAGTGCTTACAAGACTTCTGCTTGCCAATGCTTGCTAATATCAGATTGGTGAAAAGCGAGGCAATTGGCTAAGCTCAGAATCTGTGAGAGAGGATTGTACATGACAAAGACAACTGGGAGAGACACTTTACTGATTTACTAATTTACTATACCTGCTGTCTTTAGTTCTTTTTTCTTTGTCGGTCATGGAGCTTGAACTGTGGGCCTGGGCGCTATTCCTAAGCTCTTCAGCTCAAGGCTAATGTTCTACCACTTGAGCCACAGTGCCACTTCCAGTTTTGTGAGTGGTTTATTGGAGATAAGAGTCTCATGGACTTTCCCTCCTGGGCTGGCTTTGAACCGTGATCCTCAGATCTCAGCCTCCTGAGTAGCTAGGATTACAGATGTGAGCCAACACCCGGCCTGTCTTTAGTTCTTAAATATTCCTATCATTTTCCTGGTATTTCCAAAGTTCTTAGTTTCTTCATAGAAGTTGTTTTCTTTATTTGTTCATGGTCTCATTTTAATCAATTAGAACTTTTAAGGCCTTCCTTTTTAACTTCTTTTTTGTGTTTGTCAGTTGACATGCTTCCTGTATAGTAAATTACATTATCTCCTGTATTATATAATGTGATATGGCAGTGATATCCTCTAATAACATTGTTTCCTAACAATGTTATTACAATAAATAATAAATTGTTGTCAAACAATAACACTTTTTTTTTTGTTGTTGGTCATGTGGCATGATCTCTCGGCCTGGGCGCTGTCCCTGTGCTCTTCAGCTCAAGGCGAGCACTCTGTCACTTGCGCCACAATGCCACTTCTGGTTTTCTAGTGGTTAACTGGAGATAAGAGTCTCACGGACTTTCCTGCCCAGGCTGGCTTTGAACCAACCATAATCCTCAGATCTCAGCCTCCTGAGTAGCTAGGATTACATGTGTAATCTGGGTACCACCAGCACCCAGCAACAATAATATTCCTTAACGATAAATTCTTGATCTGCTGTGCAAAGTATTTGTTTTGGGAATGCCTGTCTGGTTTCAGGTTACTCCTGATTCTTGTATCTCTAAGCCAGTTTGTATGATCTATTACTTTCTTCCTGATACTTATTTTTTTTATTATGTTTAAGTAATTATCCAATTGGCCATTTAACAAAGCAGTTTATGTATACAGTGCATCTTGATCAGTGTCACCCTGATATTTTTGAAGACTCTTCCTGTTGCTTTAAATTTAGTATGGGGGGCTGGGAAGGTGGCTCAGTGGTAGAGTGCTTGCCTTGCATGCATGAGGCCCTGGGTTCGATTCCTCAGCACCCCATAAGCAAAAAGAAAAAAGCCAGAAGTGGCACTGTGGCTCAAGTGGTGGAGTGTTAGCCTTGAGCTGAAGAGCTGAGGGACAGCGCCCAGGCCCAGAGTTCAGACCCAATGACCGGACCCTCCTCCCGCCGCAAAAAAATAAATTTAGTATGGTTAAAGTTCTTTCATTTTAGATTTCTTACTGTTCATTATCACTTCTGCACCTATATCTCCTCAATTCTTCTAAATTAGGAGTGAACAGACTTTCTCTATAAAGGAGTGAACAGATTGAAATGTGTCTTTCAAAAACATATGTTTTGGAAACATAATCCCCAGTACCATAAGATGTGACTCTTTGAAGTAGGGTTGATGCCTAGAGAAATGCTCAGAGAACTACGCTGGCAATGTAGCCATGTCTAATTTGTGCCTTTGTAACAGAATTTTACAGACTGGGTAATTTATAATGAACACCTTACAGTTTTGGAGGCTAGGATGTTCAGTACCAAGGTGCCAGTAAGTTTGATGATTCTGGTCCCACGATGGTTCCCTGAATGCTGTGTCTTTTGGAGAGGAGGGACACTTTGATTACATGGCAGATAAGACTAAAGGGATAAACCTTGGCCTTTTATAATGACATCCTTTCCACTCATGAAGGTAAGGCCATTGTGGTCTATAGCCCCCAACATCCTATTTTCTTTTTTTTTTTTTTTTGGGGGTCCGGTTGTGGGCCTGAACTCTGGGCCTGGTGTCCGTCCCTCAGCTCTTCAGCTCAAGGCTAGCACTCTACCATTTGAGCCACAGCACCACTTCTGGCCTTTTTCTTTTTTTTTGCTTATGTGGTGCTGAGGAATCGAACCCAGGGCCTCAGGCATGCAAGGCAAGCACTGTACCACTGAGCCACCTTCCCAACCCCTGCAACATCCTATTTTCTAACATGACAACCAGATTTCATGGTAAGTTTTGCAGGGGACAGGCATCCAAACTGTGGAATGCCACTATTACAAAAATATTTAAATCTAGAAGATTTCAGAAATTCACATTTTTGAATAGTAGAAATATCTTTTAAAGAAAAAATTACAATTGTGTATGATCTATAGATGGAGAGAGTATTATGTAAACGTTGACAGATATTTAACATAGTAGTTCATAGAATTACAAGTTAGTTAATCATTTTTAATTCATTTGATGTTAAATGCATATGTGTGGAGTGTTACCACTGTGAACAAATCCTTGAGTACATCAAAGCCTCTTGTTTTTGCTTGACTTTTTCATTCAAGGCTGGTGCTCTGCCACTTGGACTACAGTTCCACTTGCAGCTGTTTTTTGTTGATTAATTGCAGATAAGAGTCTGTCAGATTTTTATGCCTGGGCTAGCATTGAACTATGATCCTCAGATCTTAACCTCCTGAGTAGTTAGGATTATAGGCATGAACCACTCGTTGGATGTCTGGCTAAATGCTTATTTTTTTAAATTTTATATTATTGTAAAGATGCTGTACAGAGGGGTTACAGTTACATGAGTAAGGTACATTTCTTGTTGAACATTGTTACCCACTCCATTGTTGTTCTCCCATTATCCCTTTCCTCCCTCCACTACCCCCCTGGAAGTTGTAAAGTTCATTTCCAACATAGTATCCTGTGAGTATCATTGTTGCAATGGGTCATCCTTCATACTTCTTTCATCATTTTGTTATTTCCCTTCCCTTCCCTCAAGTTAAGTAAAATAAGAAACAACTAGATACAGTACATTGGTGACACCAAAGTTGACATATGAAAAAAAGACCTGTTGTTTCCATGTCTTGGAGTTCATTTCAGTTAGCATCAATTTGTGTGGTCATAGTAGCTCCTGAACTATTATGATTCTCTGCAATAAGAAGAAAGAGGCTGAAGTAAATGCTTATTATTTTTAACTGAAGCTTTGTATGTCAAAAATTGTATCAACTCAGGCACCGGTGGCTCATGCTTATAATCCTAGCTCCTCAGGAGACTGAGATCTTTGCTGCTGGGGCAGCAAAGTTTGTGAGACTATTTCCATTGAGCACCAGAAAACTAGAAGTAGAGGTAGAGCATTAGCATTGAGCGCAAAAGCTTGGGGAAAGTGCCCATACTCAGGCTCTGAGTTTAAACCTTGTGAGTGACCAAAAAAAAAAAAAAAATTTATCTAGCATCCACTTGTTCCTCAAAGCAAACAGTATAGTACCTAAAAACTTTTTACCCTACCATTTTTTATCATTCAGTCTGTTTTACTTCTACTTTCACAATTCTGTTTCATTATAATGGGTTCTGCTTTTGTTAGACTGTCTAAGTCATAGCGTATTAGGGTCTCCAATAGTACATTATAGTTCAGTTTCATGTTTTTCTAGTGGAGTAGGAATTTAAGCATCACAGTATAATTTTTATAGAACGATGTACTTAAAATGCTAAATATACTCTTAAATACAACCTAGTAAAAAACTGGAAGAGTGGCCGATGTAGTCTAAGAAAGAACTAAACATTTGTGACTTTGTTTAATAGTGGCACTGAGCAAGATGTTTAACTTAGTGCCTTTGGCTGTTTTGGGGTGGGGGTATTATTGAAACGCCTGCTTCAACTGGTGAATCTTTTTTTAAACCCCTTCTCACAAATTCTGTTTACTTTAGAATGCATGTAAATTACACATTTTCATTAAAAATAATTTCTCATTCTTGTGCCATTAATTTCTAATTTGCTTTCACGGCATTTTATATGCAACATTGTTACAGACTGGAAGGGGGCAGAAGAGTAGGAGTGTGAATCAGGATGGTGCATCTGGACTTCTTCATTTCTAGCCTGACTGTACTGCCAGTCCTGCTCTTCTCCCCCTCCTTCCCTGAGCATTTTCAGGATCACAGCATGGCATTGCATTTATGTAATATATTTTTTGAGAGCTTAGCACATTCACATCTTGTCTCATCTTCTAAAAGATGTCTGAAATCGAGTGTCTACAGAACCTGTCCCCATTTCACAGACAAATTAATTGTGTCTTACTGTACCATTAATATTGTTAATCTTATACAAGTGCTATTATAAATAGGCAACATAATTAATTCATTGTCTAAAGTGGCCTACTTTGGAGAGTTGGTGAAGGTGCTATTAATAATTACAGTAAGACAACATGCCTATCTATCGCAGGCCCAGGGGGCCATGGAATTACCTTCACTGTATGGCATATCTTAGTCTGCTTTGTATTGTGCTTAACATTTTGTCTTGCCCTTCGTGAACTTGTTAAATTGATCTAAGCATTATGCCAAGATTTGTATTATTAGTAAGGCTTATATCTATTTCATTATAGTTCATCACTGAGTCTTCTCATACTGTATAGCTTTTTTCCTAGTAACACGGCAGATGCACTCAAACTGTTTTATTTATTTTTCTTTCTTTAATGTTACGTGATTTTTCTTCCCTAAAAATCATATAACTGGAAAATATTTTCTATATTAAAATATACTGATGTTTTCATTGATTTTCATTTTCATTGAGTTTAGAATTTTTTTTTAGCAACTTTGCTTTTTATTTTTGGGGTCCGGTCGTGGGGCCTGAACTCTGGGCCTGGGCGATGTCCTTCAGCTCTTCAGCTCAAGGCTAGCGCTCTACCACTTGAGCCACAGCGCCACTTCCGGCTTTTTTCTTTTTTGCTTATGTGGTGCTGAGGAATCGAACCCAGGGCCTCATGAATGCAAGGCAAGCACTCTACCACTGAGCCACCTTCCCAGTCCCCTTTTATCAACTTTTCTAACTTTCCCCAGTTTTCTTTGAAAAAAAATCCCCTTCAGCTTTATCAAGAGATAATTGGCAAATAAGAATTGTCTGATAAGTATACAATGTGATAACTTGATGTATGTGTACATTGTGAAATGATTACCAGTCAAACTAATTAATGCATTCATCACTTTACATATCATAGGGTACAAACTTTCAGTTATAAGATAATATGTTTTGAGAATCTATTGTACAGTAGTTAGTAATGTATATATAATACACTTGAAATTTGTTATTTCAAGTGTAATTTGTATTGTAATAATTTGTAATCTTACCACATAAACACACATACACACAAGGGTGGGACAGAGGGTTTAGCTCAATTGTAAATTGCTTTCCTAGTGTGCTTGAAACACTGAGTTTAATACCTAGCATCAGCAAAAAAAGGGAAGATAAAAGAAATCCTAAATTTACATATCAGAAGAATTCATAGATTAGTGTAGATATGAATTTATGCATTTATGCATTGTTCATCATGAATTCATCTGAGTTTAGAGTTTGGAACATTGTTTTGTTCTAGAAAGCCATTTGAGTGGTCAAACAGAAAGTACTGTGCTATACCAGGGGGTATAAGGAAAGTTGCTCCTATCCTCACATGTTATCTGACATTATTTTGGCAGTGCTTTTTTGAGAAGGACAGGAGAAGTAGTCTCCTTGTTTCATAGATGAGAAAACAGAGATTAAGTTACCTGTATCATCTGGTGTATGTAAGGGGAACTGGGATTCCAGCTGAGCTTTCTCAGCTCTTATATATGCTCTGACATGTTCCCATACAGTTCTGAATTATTATTTTTGTTTGTACAAGCTAGAAACTGCATGCATTCTTCAACCTCAAAGTACTGATGTCAGCTCATTCTCTAGGACCTTCCACTCTGTTAAGACCTCTGAGTATTGCTGTCAGTTCATACCCTGTTTGTTCCCATTGAATCTCAGAATATTGACTTGCAGTTTGAACGTTAGTGCCATGGTGTAACTGTGCCACCACAAGCCCAAATCCACTGGCTCAAGCAACCATGGATTATGAGTTGGGCCTTATTAAATGGATAAAGTTTCATAGGTTTGGATGATAGGTAGGACATTCTATGACGTGAGATTAGGAAAAGAAGTAAAGTAGAACAAGAATGTAGAGTGCTAATTTATGCAGAGTGAAATCTTTTCTGTCTGGAGTGTTAGTAGTTGAAGATAAAATTGAAAAGTGCTTGGTTGGTGTTGTTTCTTCTTGTTTTTATCTGCTTTGATTTCTTAGTAATTCTTGATTTTTTTGCATCATAGTCTATTTTTTTTGTCTTTTGAAAGCTTTCATTTTCTAGAAGTTTTGCTCAGGCTCATGGATTTAATTATCATTTCTGTATATGTTCAGTTCTGACTTCTCTCCAGAATTCCATTCTCATTTTTGATCTGCTAGAGTCTTGAAATCATTGTTCTAAATGCCAACAAATTACATTGCTTCCCTTTTCTATAAAAGTCTCTACTAAACTAGTTACTAGTTACCATTGTAAAACAATATTTAAAAACAACACAAAGCAAACCATTTTCCTATCTCTCTTTATGTGTGTTGTGTTCTTGTCACCGAGTCTTGGGCTCAGTGCATCAGTCTCAGTTTGTCTGTCTCCTCTTGCCTCTAAGTTGTTGAGTTTTATTCTTACATGGTTTCTTTATTATTTTTTATTATCTATATATTTGTAAAGATACTGTACAGAGGGGTTACATTTACATGAGTAAGGTAATGAGCACATTTCCTATTGAGCATTGCTACCTCCTCCTTTGTTTCTTACATGATTTCTAACTGGTCTTCCCACTGCTATTCACTTCCTCTTTTTAAATCCATTTTTACTATTATTATCTGATTAAAAACATTTTAGAATATTATTTTGTTATTCTGTTTCCTACTTAAAAGCATATATTGGGGGATTGGGATTTAGTACAGGGGAAGAGCACTTAAGTACAAGGCCCTGAGTCTGGTTCTCAGCTTTGTAAAAACAAGTATATATTGGATCTCCATTGTCCAGTGGTCTCAAACTTTAGTATGTGTCAGAATTGCTAGAGTGCTTGTTACAACACAGATGGCTTGGCCCACCCTCACAATGTCTGATTCAGTAGATCTGGGAAGAAACCCAATAATTTGAAGTTCTAACAAGTTCCCTGAAGATGTTGATACTACTGGTCCTGCCATACCCTTGAGAACCATTGCTATAGTTACTATAATCTAGACTCATTAGTTGGGCATTCATGATCTTTTTTTTTTTTTTTTTTTTTTTACTATAGTAACACTCTTACTAGGCAGCTTCTTCATGTTCTCTTTAGCCAAGATGAACAATTGAAGCTATATATATATATATATATATATAGCTCCTATATTCTTACAGTGTTTTACTTATGATTCTTTTTGTCTTTTTTTGCTTAATCTTGCCTGTCAAATTATAGCTGTCTTAAAATGCTAATTTTAGATTGAATAGAACCTCCATGTAAAGCCTTCTCCATTTTTCAGTGTATTACCTTTCACCAATGTTCTTTCTTTGTATGTTTGTTTTTTTTGGGTCCGGTCGTGGGGCCTGAACTCTGGGCCTGGGTGCTGTCCCTCAGCTCAAGCCTAGTGCTCTACCACTCGAGCCACAGCGCCACTTCCGGCTTTTTTCTTTTTGCTTATGTGGTGCTGAGGAATCGAACCCAGGGCCTCATGCATGCAAGGCAAGCACTCTACCACTGAGCCATCTTCCTAGCCCCTCACCAATGTTCTTTCAAGTCAAAGTAATTCTTTGTTTTGTACTGTATTATCTAATGGTGTTTATTGGTTTGTAGTTTAGCTTGATCATATTCCTACTTTTATGTTCTTCATTAAGTTTGTACTCATTGGAATTCTTTCTTTGTTTCTTTCTTTTTTCTGTTGGTTTTGGGGCTTGAACTCTAGGCCTGGGCACTGTCCCTGTGCTCTTCAGTTCAAGACAAGCACTCTACCACTTGAGTCACAGCACCACTTCAGTTTTCTGGTGGTTTATTGGTGATAAGAGTTTCATAGACTTTCCTGCCTAGGCTGGCTTCTGTATTACTCTCTATTTCTGTCTTTTATACTAGGTAATGAACTTTGACTCATACTTACTGGGCAGTTCTTCTGTCATTTTTGTGTTTTTGTGTGTGTTGATGGTCACAATATGTGCGTTCATAATAAGATTTGAGAAAGTTTTGGCCAGTGATTGTTCAAATACATTTTGGATAGTTTCTTATGCTTAGTTTGCTTACATTTGCTGATATTTGGGTCTGTCATATTCTGGTATTAATCTCTGTATTTTTTCACCTCAAAATTTGCAGTTTTAGGCATAAAATTTCAACTTAGATCTTTTTAAATAAAAAAGGAATTTTAATATGATATGATCACCCCCCTCTTTCTCTTTTGGTTTAGCCTTGGGGCTTGAACTCAGGGCCTGGTGTTGTCCCTGAGCTTTTTTAGTTCAAGGCTGATGCTTTCTACCACAGCTCCATTTTTAGCTTTTTGGCATTTACTTGGAGATAAGAATCTCATAGACTTTAATGCACAGGCTGACTTTGAACCGTGATCCTCAGATCTCAGCCTCCCCAGTAGCTAGGATTACAGGGCGTGAATTACCAGTGCCCAGCTGTATATCTTTTCTTAACAAGCTCAGAATTTAGTTTGTTGAAAGAATCTTTTAATACTTGAAAAAAAAAAACAAGTTTGCCATTTTTAGGTTATGTTTGATTAATTGAGTTTTCTCTTCAGTTTTGGGTTGTATTTTCTTATATCTTAGCATGTCTAGTAATCTTTCACTATATATCAGACATGGAATTTTCTTTTTGGGGTACAGGATATTTTTGTTCTTTTTTAAATGTATTCTCAAGCCTGGTTCTAGAACTGGATAAATTACAGGGAAACAGTTTAATTATTTGAGTTTGTACTTACCTATGTTTTAACCAGTATTAGTTCATTTAATTCCCAATAATGAGACAAAATACTTCTCAACATTATACCTGGTAATTCACAAATAATGAATTTATACTCCTGATTGAAACAGGGACTGGTATTGTTTTTGCTCATTAGGGATGGTTTCCTCTAGTTTTTCCCACATAATTTTTTTTTTTTTGTCGGTTGTGGGGCTTGAACTCTGGGCCTGGGCGTTGTCCCTTAGCTCTTCAGCTCAAGGCGAGCGCTCTACCACTTGAGCTACAGCGCCACTTCCGGTTTTCTGGTGGTTTTATTGGAGATAGGAGTCTCACGGTCTCTCCTGCCCGGGCTGGCTTTGAACCGTGATCCTCAGATCTCAGCCTCCTGAGTAGCTAGGATTACAGGCATGAGCCACCAGCGCCCGGCTTCCCACATAATTTTTAAAACCCTTTGGTTAGTAATAGCTTCCTCGCATGCACATGTTGATCAGTGAGTTCAAGACAACCTTTTCTAGAAATGCAGACTCTTATCTGGCAGCTTACTCTTTGCTGAAGCTTAGCCTTGTTACCTCTAGAATCCATGGTCTGTCATACTCCCAAGACTATGTCTTCATCTCAGAAAAACTGCGTGGTACTACGGGTTCTTTCTTCCAGGACTCTGTCAGGGAAATTTGTCCTTGAACTAATTTGGACATACTTTTTTGTTGTTGTTGTTGGTTGTGGGGCTTGAACTCTGGGCCTGGGCGCTGTCCCTCAGTTCTTCAGCTCAAGGCTAGTGCTCTACCACTTGAGCCACAGCACCACTTCTGGTTTTCTGAGTGGTTTATTGGAGATAAGAGTCTCATGGACTTTCCTGCCCAGGCTGGCTTCTAATGGTGATCCTCAGATCTCAGCCCTTCTGAGTAGCTAGGATTGCAGGTGTGAGCCACGGACACCCAGCATAATTTGGACATTCTTAAAGCATACAGTTTATTGTCTTTCAGGGATCACTGTTCTTTGTTGGTCAGTCTTAAAAATGATTGTTTATGGGCTGGGAAGGTGGCTGAGTGGTTGAGTGCTTGCCTTGCATGCATGAGGCCCTGGAATAACCTGGAAGCGGCACTGTGGCTCAAGTGGTAGCGCGCTAGCTTTGAGCTGAAGAGCTGAGGGACAGCACCCAGGCCTGGAGTTCAGGCCCCACAACTGACAAAAAAAAAAAAAAAAGATTGTTTATACAATTTGTCTCCTATTTTAAATATTTTTTCTTCATCTCTACTGGAAATGCAGATTCTTACAAACTGTAGCAAATAAAACACAGAGATCTTTTTTTGTTAAAAACTTAAATAGTCACATGTTAATTTCAAGCGACTTATCTTTTTATGTTACTGATATTGTACTGATTGGATATAATATTAACTTGTATGATTGCAGGAGCATTATTCTGCGTAAGTTCTTAGATGGCAGAGAGATAGAAAGTAGAAATTTCGACACTTGTGAGTTCTGGAATCTGAGACAAAAGCCTATTGCTAGATTTTGACCTAAGGCCAAAGCTAGATTTTGGTATATCTCTAGCTGTCTAACTCCACCCCTATCTGCAGGGGATATGTTCCAAGGTCCTTAGTAGATGCCTGCAGTTGGAAGTTTTCATCTTTTTATTTGAAACAAGTGCTCTACATTTTTTCATTTTTTAGGGTTACCTTCAACTCAAACACTGAGATTCTGATATCTGGAGAGTTGATCTGAAAACCTGAAATGGCTGCTCAGTGACTAGTAGACACCAAACAATAAGGTGATTCACATGCAGGCAGGAAGGAATGGGCTAGCTCGAGGAAAGGTTAGGATCTAGCTTTACTAGTGTTGACAGTAGTTTTGGGATCTGTTGAACCCTGAGCTTTCAGAATAGGAACCTAAAGAAGTCATTTTTGGGGTTTAATATAAGTAAACTAGAGATTGTCTGTTGGTTTCGGATGTTGGTAGCCCAGGGAATGGTATTAAGACTGAGTTGGTGTGATAGCAGTAAGGAGGGAGTTAACAGTAGCAGGAGGTAGGGCTTATGTTAAAGTATAAAAGCTGTAAAATTAGCTGAATAACTTTTCTGTTTTTTTTTTTTTTTTGCCACTCCTAGTGCTTGAACTTGGGGATTGTGCACTGTCCCTGAGCTTCTTTTGCTCAAGGCTAGTACTCTAACACTTAAGCTACAGTGCCACTTCTGGCTTTTTCTGCTTATGTGGCATGGAGGAATTGATCCCAGGTCTTATTTCATGCATGCTAGGCAAGCACTCTACCACTTAGTCACATTCCCAGCCTTATCTTCACCTTTTTAAGAAATGGTACAAATTTTGCAAATACAGGTAAAAATTTAAAATAAGTTGTGTTTTATGAAATTTAAATAATTGCCATTATTGAATGCCTTTGACATGTATCAGGAGTGTTTTTTTATTCTTCATGTAGAATATGTAAGTTAATCCTTCCAACCTTTTGGAGGTTATTACCATTTTGTAGATGACATGGAGGCATGGAGGTTGAGGTCATAACTAGTGAGAGATTTAGGTTATCTCTGTAGTTTGTTGACCAAATTTGTGCTCTGATCTACCATATTGTTCAATTTAACAATTGTGGGATGGAGAGAGAAACATTGGTAATTTCTACTTTATCACTATGGTATTTTATCTAAGAGCTTGGGGATCAATGTGTTAGCATAGTGATAAATATTAGAAATTAAAAAAAATTGCTCCCAGTAATTGAATCTTCTTTTAATGTTTTTGTGTCTTTTTCCTTATGAAACATTATACTAAACTATTTGAGTTGTATTTCAAGACAGGAAGACCCTGTAATTGTTTATTAGGAATCCATCTGTTTTAACTGACTCAAATATCAGACCTTGGACATGGTGTTATTTTGATGACAGGTGTCCTTTGGGAGAATCTCTGCTTACATTGTCAGTGAGGAGTCTGTGGTGTTTCTCTCCATCTCTGTTTTATGTATTTTGTTTCAGAATATCTGAAATGGAATTCTATCAGTATTGGGCAAGATTACATTTTAAGTGTTTGTTAGTCACGGAAACATGTTAAATCTAACAACACTGTGTGAAATTATTAATACTTTATTCATACTGTATTTATGCTTGCCAAATATTTTTTCTGTGCACACTATTTTAAGTTTGATCTTTTTAATAACTGTATGTGGTGGGCCATTTTGTCTGCTTCCTTGAACAAAAAAGAAATAAGAGGCTCAAGAGAAGCTTGCAAATGTTGACAGTCTATGTAGTGGAGTCAGATTTCGAGTATATGTCTGTCAGACTCTGGGATCTTGAGTGCTTAACTATGGCATTAAGTCATGTCTCCTGGGTTTTGAGGTTTGTGAGTTTAAAAATAAAAGGAGTAACATGGTTTGTGTTGGTGAAAACAGTGATAAAAGCTGTGCTGCTCAGGCTTTCTGAGAAGCTGAAACTAAGTAATTAAGCACCGGGGCAAATTACTAATGCTACCTGCTTCTGTCTGCCTGGTTGCCTCTGTTTCTTTCATTATTTTTTTCTGTGCATATTTATTGGTGTTATCGGTTTCTCTTACTACCTGGCCAATCTGTATTGCCCATAAAATGGTACTTTGAACACCATTGCATTTATCCCACTTTAAGAAATCTACATGAGTATGAAGTGCAACTCTTTAAGATATTAATTGCAGGGGTTTTTTTTTTTTGGTTAGAACTTTTAGAAAGAAATTTATTTCTCTGGTATAGGCTTGGAATTGTTCTCTAGTGAGGTATCTTTTGATTAAATAGCTGTGGAATTGGGTGGCAGGTTGAAGGAGAGGTGACTGGACATATGCAGGCATCTGTATTGATGGTGGTGGATAGTTCCTGGGGAAAGCAATTGGACTAAAGTCTTTAAATAGTAAATTCAGTAACGTATCAGATTTTGTTAAAGTGGTAGGTAAAATAACTTAGCACAAATACATGTCCTATGAGTACAAGAAACAAGTCAGTTTATTATGTTAAAACTAAATTCCTAAGTTTAGTATAAAGCAAATTCTTTTAATGGTACTAGAATAGTTGATTTAAAAGAATTATCTAGCCTGGTGGTGGCACACGCCTGTAATCCTAACTATTCAGGAGGCTGACATCTAAGGATCACAGTTGAAAGCCAGCCTGGGAAGGAAAGTCCCTGAACTTCTTATCTCCAAAAAACCTGCTCACAAAACCAGAAGTGGTACTGTGGCTCAAGTGGCAGAGCACTAGTCTTGAGCTGAAGAGCTAAGGGACAGCACCCAGGCCCAGAGTTCAAGCCCCATGGCCGACCAAAAAAAAGTTATCTAGATGAATATTTTTGAGAAGAATACTCAATAGACATTTCTTGTTCATTTCTCTATTTGTATTGTTACCAGAGAATTTCCTGTGGTAGGTTTGCATATAATTGGATTATGTTTACCAGTGAAGTGTACATTATTTGCTGTACTATCACTTAAAGATTTTCTTAATAAAATTCCAGATTCTGTTTTTAGATTTCAATAAATAAAAATCATTTGTCTTTTATTTGCCTTTTTGGTTATTCTTGACTGATTTTTGTTTTTTTTTTTAACTGTATTTTTTTTGTCTTTTCTTTTTTGGTACTGGGGATTGAACCCAGGACGTTGCACTTGCTAGGCAAGTGCTTTGCCACTGAGCTACATCCCAGCCCTCTTGACTGATTTTTAAATGTATATTGTTATCTTGCCTCTTTTATAAAATTAGCAGTCTTCTTTTATTTATTTGTTTATTTAAAGTTTTTTTTTATTGTGAAAATACTGTACAGAGGGGTTAAAATTACATGAGCAAGGTAATGAGTACATTTCTTACCGAACATTGTTGCCTCCTCCTTTGTTTCCCCTTACCATCCAGCGATTTTCTATAAAGCTTTTTTGTAGGACATTGAGAACAGAGTTTGGTGGAAACTGATAGCGTATAGTGTTTAGTTTGCTCAAACATTTTCCAGCTTAGTTTCAACAAAAAGTAATTGTGATTTTAGTGTTTTCCTGTTTCATTATTGGGCCAGAATAATAAAGAGCTGTAAGATATAGGATATCTTTTGTTTTTTGTAGTTGATTTATGTTAAACTGGGGTCAAGTTTTAAATCTGAAGCATTTCTAGACAATAAGTCCAGGGAAAGTATAATTTAATATATTCACTTTTTACTCAGTTTTCTTAGTACTAGCTAGTTCTAAATGAAATATTGTAAGCTTTTATTGTTTTAAATTGCCTTTCTTAGATATTTTTATTTTGTTAATTACATTTTTAGTAAACATCCACATTTTTAGTAAACATCCACAAATTCATCCTGATCTTTTAAAAAAGATCAGGTAGCTAGAATACTACATTTTGTCTTGAGGAAATTACCTTCTTTCAGAACTGTGGTTCTGAAACCACAGGATTGAACTTTTCCTGTTCTTGGTGTTCATATGGTGAAGAATTTCCTAGGACATTGTTTTAAATATGTATCACATAAATGAAACAGTTGCCATTTGTTCTAGTTGGACTGGACAATTTCCAAGACAGACTTCCTGCCAGCTCTGTCAGTCATCATGGTTTTCAGTCTAGATTTTCTCTGCAGCTCTTGGACCTCTTCCAACATTGAGACAGTTTCTAAGCATCAGTAGCAATGATCTTTCCAGGTATCTCTACTGGATTCTAAAGGTGTCAGTCAGGAAGAGCAGGAGGGATTGGGAGCATTCAGGCGGGCCTCCTTCAGTATACCTTCAGAAAGAAGTTAGAGTAAAAGAAGAAGGCATTATTTAGAGCAACAAAATACATAAATGTGGAAGTAAATCATTTACATTAGCGCTTTTCAAACACATTGATAACGCAGAACCAGATTTTTAGTTTCCCATCCATTAGAGAAAGAGGCCATAAAACTAGTACATTGATCACATTGCTGGCACAAATGCTCTGAAAGCATTTTCTAATTCCTTTAAAAGGTCCTTAGTGGCTATTCACAATCTTTAAACACATTGTGGAACAGTATCTGGGCTGACTGACACTGCTTTATGGATTGCAAGTTGAATAGTATGGTTGATCCTACATACTTGTTATCTTCATTTTGTACCTAATATTAAAGCTCAAAAGAGAAATTACTTGTTTATTATTATATAGCTGTTGAGTAGTTTAGTATAGAATAGTTCAAAAGCAAAAAAAATACATTCTGTATTCTGATTTATGAAATAATCTTTTATATGAGTTTTTTTTGTTTTGTTTTATGCCATTTTGGGGGCTTGAACTCAGGCTATGTCCCTGAACTTTTTGCTCAAGGTTAGTGCCACTGGAGCTATAGCTTCACTTCTAGCTCCTCCCTCTCCCCTCCTCATCCCTCCTTTCTTCCCTTCCCTTCCCTCCCTCCCTCCCTCCGTCCCTCCCTCCCTCTCCTTCCTTCCTCCTTTCTCCTTCCTCCTCTCCCTCTCCCTCTCCCTCTCCCTCCTCTTCCTCCCCTCTCCTCTTCCTCCCCTCCCCTCCCGTCCCCCTCTCCCTCCCCCTCCCCCTCCTTTTCTCCCTCTCCTTCTCCTTTCTTTTCTTTCCAAATTTAGTAGAGATAGAGTTTCACAGACTTTTCCTGCTTTGGCTGGCTTTGAACTATAATCCTTATATCTCAGGCCCTTGAGTAGCTAGGATTACAGACATCAGTGCCCTGTGAGTTTATTTTTGTGAAAAATCAATACAGATACTGAGCAAAACAAGAAAAAAAAAGAAATATTGGCACAGGAAGCATAAGAATAAAAATCCTACTTGTTTGTTTAATTGGAATAATGAGTTTATTTTAATGACCTATCAGGAGGTAAAGTCTAAAAGATTAACAAATGGTATGTAAGCCATAAAAAGGTTGCTTTTATTTGTTAGTGGGACACAAAGAAGTGATACAGAGCTGGTTGGATTTTAACTAAAATTAGTTTAGTGCTTTTTCTGCATATTGTAAAACAAAATTAATATATTTTGTACTTCAGGTTTATAAAATATTCTGTTTCTGAATATAGTAATAAATACTCTTCTGTTGTCAGAGCTTTAAAAGTAAGATGATGTGAGTGAGGAAATTAGGGTTAGTTATGTTTTGAAACACCCTGCCACCAAGTATTTAGTAAAAATGTATAATATTTAGACAGTATGTTAAGTTTTTCTCTATAAGCATTGCTTGAATTGGAATTTTACCTCAGACATATTAAGTTGTTTAGGTCTTAGTTTGTTATTCATAAAATAGATAGAAATAGTACTTTATAGGATTTACATAAACTTAAATACATCTGTGTTTCTGTGTGTGTATTTATACTGCTGTTGGCGTATTTATTGTGTGACCTAGACTAGTGCCCATTAAACAATGAACATTTGATAAGTATTTTACTATTGCTAAGATGACTAGTATAAGACATCTACTTCATAAAATATAGTTAATAAACATAGGTGTATAATACAACTGAAAATACCAACAACCTACTGGTTATCATATGAAAATAGTCACCTACCTCATGTCAGACGTTAATTTTCAGTTTATTAAGACAAAATTAAGGCATGTTTAACTTAGTTTTTTTTTCTTTTGTAGTTTATTAGAGAAGACATGAAGTATAAAGATGCTACTAATAAGCACAGCCATCTGCACAGAGAAGATAAGCATATAACTGTAGAGGATTTGTGGAAGCGATGGAAAACATCAGAAGGTAAGACTCATGTAGTAATCTACATCCCTCATCTTTGTGATCTACATCCCTCATTTGTGCTTCTGCCCGCTTAGCTATTGGCAGCCCGCTCATTGTGAATGGTTTTTGCCAAAAATATATGAGGTTATATTTTTGTATGAATATTTCTATTTTACCATTTTTTTCCTGTTTTTATTTTTTGCTTGATTTGGCAGTATTGGGGTTTGAAGTCAGGAACTTGGATTTGCTAGGCACTCTACTTCTGAGCTGCATGTTTAGTCCCCATTTAAAATTTTGAGTGATAATTTTTATCTTCTTTATATTCATAAAGTATGATGTTTTCAGATAGTTTGGTACTTTATCCTAGCACAAATAGTTCATATCTGAGAGTTTAAAGTTCTGAAGCACTGTCTCAATTATTAAATTGAGTTTTTTAAATAAGTTTTTTATTGTGAAAATACTGTGAAGAGGGGTTACAGTTACATGAGCAAGGTAATGAGTACATTTCTTATCAAGCATTGTTGCCTCCTCCTTTCCTTTTCCCCTGCCATCCCTTCCCTCACACTTCTTCAACTATACTCTAAATTGAGGTTTATCAAGTAAACATTGGGAACCAAAAGTGTTTTCTTTTTTTTTATTTGTGGTGAACAGTTTCTAAAGTCTTTAGGAAACAAGAACTTGGAGGCTTTTTCTTTAAAAAGTTGTTCATGAAATCTTCTAATATAGTAATTACCCCTTAGCTACTTGGGCTATGTTCTAAGACCCCTCAGTGGGTACCTAATACTGAACTTTGTATTTTTTACATCTTTTTTTATATGTGGTATTTACCTACAATGATGTTTACTTTGTAAATCAATCCCAGTAAGAGAGTACAACAATAATTAGTAAGCAAATGGAACATTCACAGCAATACATTGTAATAAAAGTTATGTAAATGTAGCTTCTTCAACTGTCAAAGAGTAAGTACTATGTACACTGTAAAAATACTGGGCAAAAGGTTAATGTATGTTCTCTGCAGGACAATGTAAGATTTTGTCACACTACTTGTTCTGGTCAGTTGTGGGACTTGAACTCAGAGCCTGGGTGCTATCCCTGAGCTCTTTTGCTTGAATCTAGTGCTCTACCAGTTTGAGCCATAGCACCACTTCTTTGTCACACTACTTGTAATAAGTTGATTATTTGTGGAAATTTCCATTAATATTCTCTCATCGTAGCTGAGCCTTTGGTAACAAAAACCACAAAAAGTTAAGCTGTAGATGTGGGTGGAAGGGGGCACAGAAGTTTCATGATAAAATTGAGTAATTTGTGTTTCATTCCTTTTCTTTTTCTAAGTTCTCAAGCTATTTTATGGATGGGAATTCTTCAGGGCAGGAAAAGCTTCTGACCTGAAACCTCAACACAGCCTCTTATGCTAAGAAGCTACTAAAATTGAAAAATAAAGCAAAAATGTTCATTAAGCTTGTTTTTTATTTTATAATTTTGAATATCAGTTAACTAGAATATTGTTTTTCTAGTGTTTCTATTTTCTTATGAAAGTTAAGCAATTACGTTATGCTATATAGTTCTCTGAATTTTTTTTGATAAAATTAGGGGAGCCAGGGCAGATACCATGAGTGTAAATAAATAACAAGTTTGCTCTCAATGGTAATGTTTTAGACGTGGAAAACTACAGAAAACTATCCTATTCTTATTTTTCTTACTGTAGAAGTTTGTAATTTGCTTACATGTTTGTGTTTGCTTTTTCTAAAAAAGGAATCTATTGAAATACACAAGAGAAAAGGAAAAATAAGACAAGAAAGATCACTGACCTAACATTAAAAACAAAAATCTAACATTAAAAAAAGTTCCTTTATTTCCCCTTCCCATGTCATTTAAAAATAATGGAAACTTGGAAATGAATAGGAATAGAAATAAATTGGTATAAGTCCCTTGGGGGAAACATGATAGGGTAGTGGCAAACTCAGTGATAGATTTTTGTTCTGTGAAATACCTCAGCAACTCATAGGCATTATTAAAAGAATTAAACATTTACTGTAGAGTCTATTACTGCTACTACTTTTGATTTGAGTATGTTTATAGTGAATGAAATCCACTTAATTATGTCTTAATGAAGGAATAAGAATTTGGCAGCTTAACTCCCATGCTATTGTCTGGTTCAGTCAGCATCATCTCTGGGTTGGATAGTTAGACTATCTGTCTTTATTGGTTTTTCCTATATATGGCAGGGAATTTTTTTTTTTTTTTTTGGTTCCGGTCGTCGGGCCTGAACTTTGGGCCTGGGCACTGTCCCTCAGCTCTTCAGCTCAAGGCTAGCGCTCTACCACTTGAGCCACAGCGCCGCTTCTGGCTTTTTTTCCTTTTTGTTTATGTGGTTCTGAGGAATCGAACCCAGGGCCTCAGGCATGCAAGGCAAGCGCTCTACCACTGAGCCACCTTCCCAGCCCCATGGCAGGGAAAATTTAAGTGTATTCTTTTCCCTCTGAAGTTTCAGTCATTTTATTCTATTAAATGAGCTGATAATATCGTATACAGAATAAGAGGGGGAAAACAATGATTTATTCATATTTGTAGCAAAAATGTCACAAAAATATGAGACTTACAGAATGCGGTAAGAAGTTTGAATTTTGTTGTAAAGAGCTAAACAAATTGATTCTCAGATCTTTGGCTTCTAGGGAAAAGAAAAGTGGCCCTAGATATGGCAAGTCCAGTAGAGGAAGTAGTCAGAGCTAGGGTTATCTTGTTAGGCAAATGGAGTCTCTCAGGTACTAATCCTTTGTCCAGGCCTAGGGTCAGATCCTTAATCCCCTCTTTCCTAAGAAAAAATCCTTTCATTTAGAAAAATCCTAAAGCAGGAAGGAGATTGTCATATAGAAATGGCTCTGTCTGTACCTGCTATTTATTTACTAGTCTAGATGGATTTAGACTTATTTTCATAAAAGGACAATCTTCCACATCCATTGCTGTGTCTGCAGAAATCTGTAGTTTCTTGAAATATGCTGAAGAAATATAATTGAGCCCAGACTATTTCACTCTTCCACATTACACTTCTGTTTCAGTCCCTTCTTCACCCAGAAAAGCAATCTGTTTAAAGTATAAATCCATCCTGCTAAATATCCGACATGGCTCAGAGAAAAACCTAAGGTCTTTACAAAGGCCTTTAAGTCTCTGCATGTCTGTCCCTCTTCTCTCATCTATATCATTTTCTCTCATCTCCTGAATTGTCATCTCCCTCCCTCACTGCTCCATTTAAGCTAGATCCCTTGCTGTTCCACAAATGTAGCAAGGCAGCTGTCCCTTCGGCTAGCTCTCTCCTCTCCTTTATAAAGTCTTTATGAAGGACTGCTTTTTTCCTTTTTTATATATTTTTTATTGTAAAGATACTGTACAGAGGGGTTACAGTTACATTTCCTATCGAACATTGTTACCTCGTTTGTTTTTCCCATACCATTCCTTCCCTCCCCACCTCCCCAACCACAAGTTCTAAAGTTCATTTTCAACATAGTGTCTTGTACACCTCATTGTTACAGCGGGTCAACCTGTATCCTTATTTCAGCATTTTGTTATTTCGCTTCCCGTCCCCAAATTAGAAAAAATGTACATATAAGATGCAGGTCACGGAATCAAATATAGTAAAAACAGGGTCATACCATGGGGGAAGAACATACAAAAGAAACAAAAGAATCACATAGTGCATTAAAATAACAGGGGCTGCTTTTTCTGTGCGGCCTGCTTTGGACCAAACCCTGTTTTTACACTTGGAGTGGCCACTCTCATTGGTTTTTTTCCCATATCATTTTTCACCCTGTGAATATTTCGAATTGACTTCTTCAACATTTTTGTGTCTGTTCTCTTCTCAGAGAGCAGAAGCTCATTGTCCCCAAATGAGGGGACTCCTTCCTAAGATCTTTTGTGATCTATATGAATATTTTTTGTTGGTGTTTTTAATCACTTAGGGCTTTTCCAAGACGAATGGCTTCTTAAAGATCTTTTCCCTTAAACTTTCACTTTAATCTTTACCTGCTAAGATCTTATACCATCATGGTAGTGAGACTTCCTTTTAAGTCCACACTGTAGACTCATGCTGTCTGTCTACTGCTGGCTTCTCTTTCTACAAGCTCCAGTCTCCCACAGAACTGACTGAGGGTTCAAGGCTAGCACAGCTGCATCAAAGGAAAGGGAAATGCACGAAGTTTCAAACAATATAAGCCTCCCTCAGAAACTTTGTAAGGACTACTTATTTTCTCAAACCATGATAAAAGTCCCTGGGGCAGGGTTTGTTGTTGGAGCAGTGGGAAGACAGGGCATGCTACTATCTTTTTTGTTCTATTTTCTGTTTATGGCTTCTCTTGGAAAACAAGTGAGTCTTCTGAAAAACTTTGAAAACTGCAAAAGAAGGGATTAGAATAAACCTCAAACAATAATATAATAGATATTGTTCAGTTATGTATATCCAAAAATATCTGTGTGTATACCACATACATGCACGTGTGCACACATGTGCGTGTACACACACATACACATAGATACAAACTCATTCTTTGCTCATTGCTATATCTCTTATGGCTAGAGCAGTGCTTTATTCATCTTGATGTTGGTAAATATTTGTTGAATGAATAGAAGTTTTGAACACTGACTGGTCCATAATTTGGTTCACAGATAGTTTTAGTGTATTAGTTTTAGTGTATTAGTTTTAGTGTAATACATGTTTTTCTGAAAAGAAAACATGGACTTATAGGGAAAATGTCAGTGAAACAGACTACACAAAATCTATAGTGCTTTGTAAACAGAGTGCTAACAGTATTAATAAAATAGTAGTACAAGTAAAATTCTTTTAATCAATAAATACTATAGTTGATAGACAAATTTAATTGGAAATAGTAGTTTTTACATTAGAAGTAGTAAGTAAAGATGACTTAATGGAAATGGAAAAGTTACTATAGTAAGTAGGGTTGAAGGGGCTGAAAACTGAAGGAAGTGCATAAAAATGAGGACTGGTCAATAAGTAATTCCAAACAGGAGGCTGTGACCAAATTGAGCTAAAAGGAAGAATGTGTTGATTGTTAGAGTATATTTCACATCTTTTTGCTGTTGATTGGAGATAGCAATAATAACATGTTTGGAAAAGTTGCATTTGAAATAATGTGACTTATTATTGATATGACAGTTACCAGTTGGACTTAAGATAATTTATGTTGTAGAAGAAATGCATCAGAATGTTAAGTGCTGTGTCATTCCACTGGACTCTGGGAATTAAACTGAGTTAAACATGGATCTGGGCTGCACTGAAAAAATTGCTGAGTAGAAAAGATTAAGTAAATAATTGCCATATCAGGTGATATATACAGTAATACAAGTAAATTTAGGGGGTTGAGGTCCTTCACTAGAGGGAGTGATTAAATGTTTGGTAGTACTTTGCACAGAAAGTAGTCTGTGAAGCTTGATCAGGAGTTCTCAAAGGAAGCATGGAGATGGACCCTAAATTGTAGCACTGTCTATTTGCTGATGGTGGAAGTGGAGGTAATATGCTGTAAAAAACGTGAACTTTGTAACTGTGTAATTTAAAATGCTTGTTCTTTTCTTTGTAAATGCTATATACTGACATTCACTCAAAATGTACTTCTTGTATCTTGTATTATGTAAATGAGATGTGTGAAATGTGTATCTTCTAGTAGATCTGGTGTAATTGCTGAGATATCTGATAGCATTTAGTAAATGTTAATTCCTCTTTGTAATAATATTTTATAAACTAAAGTCAAATGTTTGAACTATTTTTGATTGTGTCTCGTCTTATTGTGTTTTGATTATGAAATGAATATATTAGGTTATATGTGTGCTAGCACACCATGCAAAAGATGGTGATAGTGTACCAAGATCTTTTTGGAATGTTGTCAAGTAATAACAAGTAAAATCAAGTTATATAGAAATTGATTTTGACTGGGCTGGGAAGGTGGCTCAGTGGTAGTGTGTTTGCCTTGCATGCATGAGGCCCTGGGTTCGATTCCTAGCACCACATGAGCAGGAAAAGCTGGAAGTGGCGCTGTGGCTCAGGTGGTAGTGTACTAGCCTTGAGCTTAAGAGCTGAGGGACAGCGCCCAGGCCAAGATCAGGCCCCATGACTGGCAAAAAAAAAAAATGATTCTGACCATAAATAGAAAAATTTCAATAATGATTTGAATGTATTTGCGTGTGTGCGTGCGTGCGTGCGTGCGTGTGTGTGCGTGTGTGTGTGTGTGTGTGTGTGTGTGTGTGTGTGTAGAGAATGTTTGGTCATGCTGCACATCGTACCAGTCAAATGAAAATGAAAGCCATTTAACAAACTAGTGTTAGGTTAGGATAGATTTAGATTAACTATAAATTGAGAATTACTGGATTTAGTGGAATAGTAAGATCAGTAATGTAGAAGAATGTTAATAGAAAATTCTCCGTTTGGGCTGGGAAGGTGGCTCAGTGGTAGAGCGCTTGCCTTGCATGCTCGAGGCCCTGGGTTCGATTCCTCAGCACCACATAAGCAAAAAGAAAAAAGCCGGAAGAGTCGCTGTGGCTCATAGTGGTAGAGCGCTAGCCTTGAGCTGAAGAGCTGAGGGACAGCGCCCAGGCCCAGAGTTCAGGCCCCACGACCGGACCCCCCCCCCCAAAAAAAAAAAAAAAGAAAATTCTCGGTTATATACAAGATGTAATGACTATAATAGATTAAAAAGCCAATTAAATAATGTACTGTTTTTAAAATGAAAGCTCACTGAGATAGTTACAGAACCTGTGCTGTTCATGAAGTAATGTTTCTGTCCTGTTCAATATGGGTCTTATTTACCTAAAGCTGCTATGTAATTTTGGACCTTACAATTGATTCAATAGATGTTTGAAAATTTATGAAAGTTTTGTTTTTTCCCTCTAAAGAATAAAAAATTTAAAGGAACTGAAATTAAGTGAAGAGCTATGTAGGTACTTAATAATAGTCACTTTCAAGTATATACAGCCTGGCCAGAAGAAGGAAAATAAGTTAACATAAATAATAAAAAATAAATTAACTTAAAAAATAAAATTGACTTTTTGTTTTTTCATGTACATAGTTAAAAAGTAAAAGAGTAATTCAAGAAAGTTTGATTACCTACTTACCTACGTGGGAGTCTTGTAAGAGTTTAAGAGAATGGATAGATTTATTATAAGAAGGCTTCATTTCGGAGACTACTGCCTCAGTGAGATGATGAAAGATAGGGAATTTTCTTAGAAGTAAGAAAGGGGTATATATGTTAGCATGTTAATATCAATAAATGAATAAGATTGAATACTTAAGTGCTAAATCTTTGAAAATACAATTTATAGACAAGAAATATATCTTTTTAAGGAATATGAGATAAATTACTGTTTGAACATTTATCTTTTAACTCAGTTAAAGTCACAAACATACTCTAACCTTCATGAGGCAAATTGTCATTATCGTGGTCTATAAAGTTAGTGAGTTCTATGAGCTTTGACAGTACAGCTATTTATTCCACATCAGGTGGTATGTACATTTCTTTCCTTTTGCTTAGTGTTAGCTGTCTCTTGAGTTGCTTAGTTCGTTTCCATCAATGTCCAGTGCAGCTGATGGACCCCTCTGTTGTATGTTTTCCTGTTTCCTTCTGATTCTGTGTCCTCCTCCTAGTTTCTCTCAGATGTGTGCATATATATATACCATATATGTGGTCAGCAGCATGGGGTCATTTAGTAATGATATGACAAGATGAATGGAGGTCCTTTGTTTCTTGAATCCTGTTTACTTTGTTGTACTCCTTACATTTTGTATTTAACATCCACATATCAGGGAGACCATGTGTTGTTTGTCTCTTTGCTCTTGGCTTAAATCACTCAAAATGATTTTTTCTAGTTCCATCCATTTCCCATGCGAATGCCATTATTTTGTCCTTTCTAATGGCTGCATAATATTCCATTGTATATAGGTACCACAACTTTTTGACCCATTCTTCTGTAGTGGAGCATCTGGGTTGTTTCTATATGTTGAACATTTATCTTTTGCTACTACCATGTAATATTTAACCTTTCTGGTTTTAATTCTGTCATCTGTTATGTGGGGATGAAGTTATTTACTCCTTAACGATATTGAAAATGAAAGGAATTAAGTGTATGTATAGCATATGTAAAATGCTTTGCCTACAGCAAATGCTCAGTGAATATGTTATTACTGTTTTGGCAAGACAAATGTGACAATGACAGGATCACTGGACATAGATTGGAGTCTCACATAATATGCTACTTGTGTATCAGGGCTTTATCAGTCTGTAGTAGTTTTTTAGAGAAACTTTCAGGAAGCTTAGCTTGTGTCTGGTTTGGGTAGAAAAGGAGGTTATTATTGTAGAAAGTATAAATTAGCAATCCTTATTGTTTTTGTAGGAAATTTTAGTATATTCAGCATTTTTATTATTATGGCACCAAATGTTAGGAGTTAGAACAAGTTTTTGTTTCAGAAAACCTTGTTAAATATAGAAGATTTATATGGTATAGTAGGAAGATTAGCATTAAGCTTACCATGATGCATGGAAGAATGAAACTTCATACATTTGGAGAAATATTTCAAAGGATGATAAATTAGTTTTGTTTCTTTGTAGAGAATAAATTTAAATTTTTTTCCCCAATTTGATCTTAGAGCCATTAGAGTTGAGGATATTTATTTAACTGGTTCAAACAGTAAACATTGTTTATTATAAAGTGTTTATTATAAGCAAGGCATTGTCCTAGGCTCTGAAGACAAACAGATAAAGAATTTGTCTTTTGTCTTTCACCTGTATATAGCCTGTTGGTGGAGAAAGGGTGATTCATAAGTAATTAAGGGATCTGCTAGGATCTGTAAATGAGATTATACAAAAGGTATCATGGGATAATAGGAGAAACACATCTATCTGTCTATAGAGGTTAAGTAAGGTGAGTAGAATTGCATTGTGGGACATTAACCTTTCATTTCTTGTCACCCTTTCACTGGGAACATGCTGCTAGATTAATAGCTCTGAAGGTATTTTTAAATTAAAATGGCACATTAAAAAACCCCTCAAGCTCTTTAATACAAGTGTGCTGTTTTTAGTAAATTAGATTTTAATACTTTTCATCTTTCATATAATTCTTTCAGGTAGAACTCTTGTTGGCAGTGTTATTTTATTGGTTTCACAGAAAGCAGTAAAAACCAAGGGAAGACCTATCCTTGAGGTAGAGTCAAGTTTCAGAATGACAAATGTCAGTGTTTTTACTACTAACAAAAGGACTTCTGTAGTCAGACTCTCTGTGTAAAGAACAGGTCACATAGTATGTTGCTCATTCACTCTATCAACTAACATTTAACAAAGGCAAATGGGAGTTTTTGCTAGACAAATAGCAAACTATTTTGTCGTAAGTTTTCAAATTAGTCCAATACCGTTACGTATCACTCAGAATTGACTTTGTAACTCATATAAAGATGTGTATTCTTATTACTTGATTAACAAAGAGCTCTATAACATCAGAATGAGTAAAAGCGCTTACAATAAGTTTCTGATCCTTCTTTGGTTTTTTCGTTCTTTTGTTCTTTCGTTCTTTTCTATTTTTTGAGGCAGGAGACAGGATCTTGTTATGTAGCTCAGACTGTTCTTGAATTGACAGTACTTCTGCCCCAGCCTTCTGAGTGTTGGAATTACCACTACACCCAGCTCTGCCTCTATTTCTTGGTTATGATCCTATGCTAGCATTTTAGTGTCTTTGTTCCTTTCACTTGGTATCTTACTAGGCCTATTTTGATTTTGTTTTCTTATTTTCTATTTCTCTTGACATTCTTTTTCTTTTACTGTAGGACAATTATATTTTGTAGACTTGGGTTATTGGATATATTTACTTGCCAAGTTTCAGAAGACCTATTAATTTGTAGAAGATACTTAACTTTCAAACAACTGTATTTAATAGTCATGTTGGTTTTATTCTGTAATACAGAGTCTACCTCTCAGAAGAAGATACAGAGATCAAATATCTGTTGACCATTTCTATTTTGTAGGAACATATAAAGCAAATATGCTTTCAACCTCATTTTCTCATATGACAAGTTATTCAGTATATAATTCATAATATGAAGGTATCTTATTAAGGAAGTACTACTTTAGATTGATTGTGAATTTGCCCTAGGTTTTCTGTATACCTGAATTATTCTACATTTCTTCTCAGCTGTGTTCACAGACAAGGGACGCATACCTCCGTTGGAGTGTTGTAACAGAACCTTCTGTAGAAGGTAAAATGAGGACTGTCCACATTTCACTGTTTGTGAAGGACTGTGTAGAATACAGTAGGCTTTTCTGAGCATAACATTATTCTTTTCTTTTTTTCCATCCCTTTTGTAGCAGTTGGGAATGAGTGGTATATGAATGTATGCTAAGTTTTGCTTTATGAGTCCTTGGGACTTTGCTTTGAGAAAGGGGGTGGTAGGATGGACTCTGGATAAACTATTGAATGAATGTTTTATTCCCATTGTCTTTGAATAAAGCATTTACTTGCCTTTTTCTTTGATAATGACATTCTATTATTTCAAATGGCCAGTTCAAAAAAGGTTTTTCTTTGCTTATATTTTAAATTGTAGATAAAACTCCATTTAGGAATTTAGGGGAAATAGTGACACCATTCATCTGTGTGGTAGTAGGGTTTGAACTCAAGACTTCATACATGAAACTTGGTTGCTTGTCTGATAGTCTACCACTTGAGTCTTGTCTTCAGCCCTATTTTATGCCATTTTTTCCCCTTGATTTCAACAAGGAACTTTTCTTCCCACACTGGCAACTGTGATCCTCTGAATCTCAGCCTCCTGAGTAGCTAGAATTACAAATACGAGCTACTGGCACCAAGTTGCCATCATTCATCTTTTAAAAAGATTGCCATGGTTACTCTGTGGTGATATAGTTTAGGCACCAAGAACAGAAGTAGACCTGTTGAGGGTCTTCTAGTAAAGTGGGCAGAGGTGATGGTGATGCCATAGGAAGAAGTAGCAAGAAGGTCTGATTTGTGTTACATTTTGAAGAAATGGCTGGAGGAATTTGCTGTGGTGCTGAATCAGAATATTGCTAGGGAGGGAGGTTAAAGATTGATTCCTTCATTTTGTGTTATCTGTACATTTAGAATTGGAGGGTATACAAATTGATTAGGACAAAAAATGAGCAGCATCCAGAAGGGTTTTAATGATGACATTTTTTAAAAAGATGAAAATCCTGAGGGGTTTTTAAAATTATTTATTTATTTATTTATTTTATTTTGGTGCTAGTCCTGGGACTTAAACTCAGGGCCTGGGCGCTGTCCCTGAGATTCTTTTTTCTCTAGTCAGTCTATCTCTTTATCATTTGAGCCACAGTACCATTTCTGGCTCTTTAGAGATTAATTGGAGATCAGAGTCTTAGACTTCCCTGCCTGGAGTGGTTTTTGAATCGGGATCCTCAGATCTCAGTCTCCTGGGGAGCTGGGATCACAGGTGTGAGTCACTGGCTCCTAGCTTTGACTGGAATTTTGATGATACTAAGTTGGAGAGTGAGGGGTATCAGGCCAAGAAGTAAACAAGGATGCAGGAAGAGGACTATGAGGATCTGACCAATGCAGTACTAAGGAGAATCTTGAAGACAAAGCTTCATGAAGAAAATGTTTTAAGAAAAACTGCACAGTAGTGTCAGATGTTGTAGAAAGAAGATCAAGTGAGATGACAGCAAAATCTTATGAGTGGGTCAACAAAGTAGAAGCTAAGCCTGTTGGTGGTCTCTTTCTATTGCTGTGTTTGTTTTTTGTGTATGTGTGTGTGAGTATGCATTACCAGGGTTTGAAATCAGGCTTACAGTTTGCTATATATGTGTGAGTGTATGAGCCCCTTTTATATTCTGGTTTGAGCTAGGATCTTTTGTGTGTGTGCGTGCGTGCGTGCGTGCGTGCGTGTGTGTGTGTTTGCCCAGGCTGGTCTGGAACAATGATCTTGTTTTTAGCCTCTTGAGTAGATCGGATGACAGATGTGGCTACTACCCTGCATAGCTGTTGATTAAGTTGGGGCCTTGTAGACTTTGTTCACATTGGCCTTGAATAGTTAGTTACCTGCTGAATCTCTTATCTCCCAAGTAGCTAGGATTATAGGCGTGAGCCCCTGAATTTTAGTGAAGCTGTTGGTGGTCTTGATAAAAGCATTTTTATTGAAGTAGTGAAGTGAAATTCTGATTGGAGTGAGTAGGTAAGTGAAGAAGTAATTAAAGATAGTAAATATTGTCGACTTCGAAAAGGAGGAAAAAGAAATGGGGCTTTGGTGCCTCAAAGTGAAAATGATGTAAAGAAAGTTATTTTACATTTTAAAAGATGGGAGATTTTATAGTGTTTATATATTAATGGAATAAGTGAATTAAGAAATAATTTATAAAGGAGACCATACTATCTTAATTTAAAAGCTATCCCTGCCCAGAAGTTATGGGACAAAGTGGGAACAAATGCATCAGTGATATTCATTAGACACACTATGTTGTAAATGAACTATACAACTTGTAGGGGAGTGGGAGTGGGAGGGAAAAAACTGAGAAAACGAGGAAAGCGAAAAAACCTAGAGAAAATGAGGGAAAAGATGACACTATTCAAAAGATAATGTACTATTACCTGACATGTAATTGTAGCCTTTTGTACATCATCTTTACAGTAAAAATAAATTAAAAACTAAAAGTTATCCCTATTTTATTATAAAGTACAAACAAACACTGAAAGACCTACTCTACTCTGAGCCTATCTTTCTCTATGTGGTTGTTGACCATTGAATGCTTACCTTTTCCGGGATCATGGCCAAAAAGGAATGAGAAATCTAACTTGACTGCTGTAGTTAGAAAATGGTGAACAAATAACTGGCTTAGGTCATGGGGTCAAAGCTAGACCTATCACTGAGCTCAGGATGGGCCCTGTAGTCCCTTCTTCCCTGTCTCCTTCCTCCAGGTGATTAGGAAGTTTGTATCTGAAGTCAGACAAGAGCTATGTAATAGCCAGTCAGCTACTGCAGATTGAGCAGGAGAATCTGGAGTATGAGCACAGGTTAATTTTGACCCAGGGATGGGTGGGAGGGTGAGGGTCAAGCAGCATGGGTTTTATATAAAATATAGCTATTCTTTCAGGATAAACTGAAAGGTAATTGACATTTGGAGTTCAGACTTTTAGATGATGAATGGATTTTCTCATAGCTCTCTTCCTCTTCCTCCTTCTCTCCTTCCCAACTCACCCGCCCCTTGCTTAGGAGTCAGACACTTTACTGCTGAGCCATGCCTCCAGTTTTGTTTTTTGCTCATCATTTTTGAGATAGGTTCTTGTTTCCTACCAGGCCTATAATCCATTTATTTTAGGATTTCCATTATAGCTGTGATAACAAGCACTTGGAAGAATGAATAACTAGAGATTTAGCCACTCTGTTCCTAATGTGAAAATTTTCTTCATGACTCCCATAATGAGATGTTTAGGAAACATTTAGTTCCCTTAAAACTACTAAGTCTTCTGTTTTGGTTTGAAACATGAAGAAAACCAGTTCCTTGAACTTTTGTAGTTATATATTGATTCTGTTACTATACTTATTATGTTAGTAATTTATATTTGTAGAGCACATTATAAAGAGTCATTTTCACAGTTTATCATTTAATCCTCAGAACAATCATAATTCTCTGGTTTTTGTTTTTAAGATCTGTTTTTGTTACCTCTCTTTCTGCATGGGACTAGGTACTGATAATACACTTAATTTAAATCAGAGTAAAATTGCAGTTTATAGTAGTGATCCTTGAACTACTGTTGTAACCAAGGCACCCTGGTAATTTTTAAGTTCAGAATATTCAGAGATTTGCCAACATTTGTCTTGAATGACACAAGACAAAGAATTCATGAGCAGAAGTGCTAATATAGATTCCTAGCATCTGAACTTCCAAAGTTCATGATGTGGCTTTATGTATCCAAATATAGCTTGTTGCAGGAATGTAGTCCATGTTGCAGAGACATGCCCTGCTGACCGATATGCAAAGGAGGAGTTCACATTCTGGCACTGTTCTAAAGATAACCCTTTCTTGACTATGCTGAGCAGCTGGTCATTAGAGGTGGCACCACAGAGACTATGAAACCAGCGGAGAAGGCCCGAAGCTTCTTCACCTTTTACACAGAAAAACTTATTGTCTTCTTTCATGTCTGTATTACGTTTCATTAAAATTTTGTTATTGAAACCCTGCCAATATTGTACCCTAAATTAATTGAATTTTCCTCCAAGAAGTTATGTTTGTTATTGTAAAGGCTTTTGTAACTTGAAACTCTGAAACTGTGGTGCATGCTAGTGTGTTTGTGTGTGTGTGTGTGTGTGTGTGTGTGTGTGTTTGTGTGTAATTTTGAAGTATAGTAATTTATATAAAGATACCAATATTTCTAATGTTTCTCAAACTGCTAAGTTTTTAGATTATATTGTTGAAGCTTCAAAATAATTTCTTTCCTTAGATATAGTGATGTTTATTCTTCATTTCTTCTTCCTAGTGTCTTATCCAGTCTTATGGTATTTATGAAAATGCTTTCATGTTTTAATAAAAAATAGTGAATTTAGTTATACTATATTGACTCTACATTCTCTCTTCTGACATTAGAGGTTGATTTCACTAACAAAAAACTCATGCTAATTGCATCCTTAACATTAAGAAAATACAAATATTGTATTTGTATTATATATAATAAATTTAGGTTATAATAATTAACTGGCAGGAAAGCTATTTAAAAATTAAATGTGGAATAATATGATGTTTGTGTCTCATACTCAAACTCTGCCACAACTGATGGTGAATTTGTTTGAGATTTTTGTCAGCATGTAGAGATTTTTGTCATATTCCTCCCCCTCTTCCTGGGGAAGAATTGGGTCTTTGAAGTCCGAAGTAGTTATAAATCCCATTTCTACTTGTAAATATGCACTGGGCATTACTTAAACTCTAATCCCAGCTTCCGGACCCATAAACCAAGGATTACAGTATTAGTTCTGATACCTGCCTTTAATGTTTTTGAGAGAATTTCCTGAAATAATTTCTGGAAAGTTTTTAATCACGGTTAACTGGAATTGTCAAGTGTTCATAAAATGTTCATAAAATATTTTTCTACATGTATAGACATGAATTATAATTGGATATGTTTTTTCCTTTTAGGAAATTTCACAAATATGTTTAAAGATTATAGGGTAGCAAATATTTGCTAACTATAACAGATTAAAATTTGTATGGAGAACATTCTCTAAGCTGCTTTGTATTATTAAGCCTGAGTGCACTGAGTGCATTGGTTTTGAAAATTGCTTTCTATAGATGAAAGAAGCAAGTAAATACATATACTTACTCTTTTAAAGTTTATTTTTTTACATTGATTTGTGTATCAGGTTTGCTAAGCGAGAGAATAGACTAGGAACACCCCCGATTCTCCTCTTACTATACCTGTCAATTATGCAACTATAAATTGGCATCCTCATTGTGGTATAGGTTTCTGTGATGCTGTTGTGGATCCAAGGATTGATCAGTGCTGCTTCAAAATAGGAAGCTCTGAAAATAGTATTTTCATGCAACTGTGGGATAGTTAATAGACACTCAAGTAGAAACAAAACTGTTTCTGTTTTAAGGAAGGAAAAAAATATACGTTCAGCTAATACTTAAATGGTAGCTCTAGACCGGGTGAAGTAATACTTGTCTTATGGAAGCTCACTATAGTAAGAACGTATGTAAGCAGATAGAAAATAAGGAAGCTCATATGACATGTCATTTGGTAGAAACAGTGCTATAGAAATTCTGGGAAGGGATCACTTTCTTCCAGAGCATTTCATCTAGTTATAACCTAGTTGTACAACTGATGTGTCCCTACATGACTCATATCTTTTTTTAAAAGGCTGCTTTATCCGGGTAGTCACAGGATCACCAGTTTCCTTGCCTCTCAACTAATGGCTATATCTATCTATTTCTGTCTCTTCATTTTCATTAGTGACACTCCTTTGTTGTCAAAAAGCTTTTACTTCTTAGGCCAGTTTTCTTCAGTCCAACAAAGTGGCAGGGGCTGACAGTAGAATTGTGGAAGAAAGTGCCATTGTTTGGTACAGAATAAGGAACTTCATTTCTTTTTACAGAAATTGAAAGGGCGAGGGAGGATAAAAAGGAGAATTCTCAGTTTAATTAAATTGATAATTGTTATTAACCATCATAGCTCTGTACTAAAGGTGTGTGGCTTTTTAGTGTAAATGGTAAATGTTAAGTGAAAAAGTACTGCTTCTCACTTCTGAGTGAGAACTCTAGGAACTTATCAATCAGAAGGCAAATTGTTAAGGACAATTACATTATATGTTGTAGATGTTATGGCAGGTATATGTTAAGCCAATCAGAAAGCACAAGAATAATACAGGAAACTTTAATGTGGAAACGTGTTGGTGGAAAACTTCCTACAGGAAGGAGTTCCTTATGCAAGTTGTAAAGAGCAAGGAGGAAAAGAGCCTGGCAAGGAAGGAAGAATGGAAAACCACTCTCAGTTTGAAACTGGCATGGGGCAGAGAGAAATGCAGTCATTTTTATGGCTGCGGATACAAGTGGACCAAAAATGATTAAAACTGCCTGGTCTGTTTGTGAGGACCTAAAGCAGTGTCACTGTGTAGTGGTCAATGATGGAAGAAACAGGTTTGATCTGAAACCAATTTGGCCATCGACAGATCTGTTTGCCTAGTTAAGAATTTTACCTTCATCAACTTTTAGATCAACATAAAAGTAAAAGTGCCATGTTGAAAGTTGTTGAGCTGACTATTGACTATTAAGAAATCTTGTAGTTAGTAAATATTGGGAAGTTATTATTGCTATCCTCAGAGTTCTTAGAGTACCTGTAAGTATTTCCCTAAGTATATTCCACTGGTGTAAGTCAACCAGTTAATTTACAGTGCTTCAAATACCAACTCTCTTGTTATAATGGAATTATTAAAAAACAGAATTTGAATTAATTTTAAAGGTGGTCTAGTTCATTTTCATTATTATTATTATTACTATTATTGGGTAGGAAAAGGAGCCAGAATTAAATAACCTGGTTCTGATGTTATTATGGTGAAAGTGGCTCAGCTGGGACTGAAACAGGTCTCTTTCCACTTTTTTTTTTAAGCTAGCTTTGGAATAAATTGCCCAAATCATTCTGAGACATGAACTTCAAACACTGGCCACAATTTCAAATAAAAACAATAGCTCTTTAAATTGTAAAGTACATGTTTAAAAAAAGCTTTTCCCTCTGTGCCTGCCCTCTGCTGGGTATGCTACAAATTGTCAACACATGTAAAAAACTAATCAGATATGGCAGTGGAAAACCAGGTAATTTCTAAATGAATAACTGCTTTGCCATCAAGAATTTCTTATGTACAGAATGCTTTCTTATGTTTTCTTTTAATCTCTTCACTAAAATGCAAAAATGGATTTTCATAGTACTTGTCATTTAAACAGGTCCTGCCTCTTTTATGCAATAGTACCTAACAATTTGTTGATGTATCTTCTGAGTTCTGTCTACTATGGCTAGAATGGTGAGCAAGAAACTTCTACCTCTTTTTCTGGAATAAATAGATATTGAAAGAATAATCCTAGTAATAATTATAGTTTAATTCTGTGTGTAAAAGTACAGACTGATTTATGGTCATATTAACTATGTTAAGAAAGCTTCCTTCTGATTGCAATTTTAGCTGAGGTGTGGAGTTCAATAACATAAAGTAGGCAGAGATGAGGGAGGGATAGAAGAAAATGATTTCCTCTGAGGAAGCATTATGTATGAGTCTTTTTACATGTGTGGTTAGTTTGCAGCATACCTACCAGAAAGCAGGCACAGAAGGACATGGTATTTCTTTTTTTTTTTTTTTTTTTGGTTGGTCATGGGGCTTGAACTCTGGGCCTGGGCGCTGTCCCTCAGCTCTTCAGCTCAAGGCGAGCGTTCTACCGCTTGAGCTACAGCGCCACTTCCGGTTTTCTGGTGGTTTATTGGAGATAGGAGTCTCACGGTCTCTCCTGCCCGGGCTGACTTTGAACCATGATCCTCAGATCTCAGCCTCCTGAGTAGCTAGGATTACAGGCGTGAGCCACCAGCGCCCGGCAGGACATGGTATTTTTAAAAAAATGTTCTTTACAATGAAGGGAAGGAAGGAGTGAGAGTATTATCTGTTCTAAGAGTTGAAAGACAACTAAAATATGTGGACCAGATGAAGCTAACACAATATGCAAGTCCTGGTCATCAGAAGAGAAGGTGTTCAACAGACCCCACCAGAGACATCAGATAGAAAAAGAAGACTCAAGCTTCCTCCAAGTTCTGTGTTAGAATCTTGCTTTAAATATTAATTTTAAATGAAACATCTTTAGAACACCACAATATTTTGTTTTTTAGGTAGAATAATACTAGGACTTGTACATTTTAAATATGCATTCCTACACACTTGATTTTTCTTCCTTTCTATACTCTCATTGCAAATGAAACATATTTTGATGTGCTGTAGTGTTTAGATCATGGCCTGTTACTGTTGAACAATCAGACACGGAGAGAACCATATCCTGTTTTTTTGGCTGAGCGTTTCGTGTGGGTGTGTGTGGTGCAGCTGTGCTATGGGTTTCTTGGCAGTCAAGATAAGGCAATTCTCAAAGCAGTGCATCTTGGATAGGAAGAAACGTAAGCATACAAAGGCTACTTTGAATGTATTAGATTCAGTGGAAAGCACCCAGGCCTGAGCTCTTGGCTGCTAGCCTCATTTATTTGGTTAAATGGTTAAATACTGCAGCATTAGGCTCATATCCAAGCTCTATGACAGGGACACCTGAAGGGAGGGAACAGTAAGACAAATAGTCAAAGTTTTGGCCCAATATAATATCATCACTTAATTTTAAATTATCATACAGTTTTAATGAGTTTTAAAAATTAACTATTTGTTATTACTTTTTCTCTCTAAAGAACACATAATGAAAAAGGCAGAGGGGAAACCTAGCTTTGTTTGCAAATGTGAATTCACTCTCTGTAGTTAAAAAACAAGTTATTTTCTTAGATTAGTTTATACAGATAGATTTCCAGTTCTTCTTTTCTTTCTTACTTATTTTCTTCATTATGTTATTATCATTTATCTTCTTGTTTGGTCTGTAGGCAATTTTGATTTCCCAAATCCTCAAATTAAATGGAGAGTTAAAAATACAACTCTTCACTTTTTGAACACACTTGGCGAATTCCCATTAGATTAACTCATGATTGTCCTTTCTACTCTATAGGCAAGCAAAGGCATCTGAATTGCTCCCAGTGTTTTAACTACTTGTTTATCTCGTTACTATTATTTAGTATTATTGCTTTCAGAGAAGTATAGTGTTTCGTTTTGTGGCCAGTTTGCCTGCCTTCTAATCCAGTTCTACTACTGACTCTCTTGGTCTCATTGGCTTTATTTTGTCATGGTTTCCATATAAGTACTTCTTTGTATATAAGAGATGTATTTTACAGACTATTCAATTTTCCTTTTTATTGAAATTAAAAAGACTTTAATAACTTAGCCCCTCTTTGATTTTTCCAACTTGCCTGTTAAACACATTTAGTCTATTCATATCTGAAATCTTTCATGCTAGCTTTCTTCTCCAATTAGGATGTTTTTCTTAGACCTTTGGATTGTGGTGCCAAGCAATTTTTAGGTCTCAGTTCAGATGTTAACTCTTCAGTGATGCTTACCTTGACATCTTTTCTTTCTTTCTTTATAGCTAATCATTATCTAAAATTTTCCCCCATCCACTTGCTTCTTTTCTAAGTTGTCCCAACTGCACCTTTGCCAGAGAAACTTAAGTTCTACTTGGACAAATATCCATCTTGTTTGGTGCCAGTGGCCTCAGTGGTTACACTACAACCTGACATTCAGAAGGTTTATCACAGTATTATATGGGTGGATGGTTAGGTGAAGGAATTCACGATTTATAACTGTTAAATTTTCTACAACCAAGGAAGTGATGGGTTATTTTATTCTGTACAAACTTTGTATATAGGTGCTTATTTTAGAACTAGTCATGCTAATATTTGTCATATATATATATATATTTGTTTTAGCTTGTAAGCCTTTACGGATAAAAGGTTTTTCTTTAATTTTTTTTTTTTTTGCTTCTCTGCATAGAGTGCTAAATATTCTTTTTAATACTTTCTGTTGATTAAATTAAATAAAAACTGAATTCAACATCTTTATAGCAAATGCACAGATTTTGAAAACATTGTATTTACAATATACATATTTCTCTTAATATCTTGTAGTTCATAATTGGACCCTTGAAGATACCCTTCAGTGGTTGATAGAATTTGTTGAACTTCCACAATATGAAAAGAATTTTAGAGACAATAATGTCAAAGGAACAACACTTCCCAGGTGAGTCTTTGTTACTTCTGTGGCTAACGGTACAAAGAAAATATTATAAATATATCCATTCTTAAATCTTTTTAAGATGTGTATGACCAAGTTTTATAGAATTTTATTTTACTTTATTTGTAGTGCCGAGCATTTAACCCAGGGCCTTGCATATGTTAGTCAAGTGCTCTACCACTGAACTATATGCTAAGCCTCTCATGTTTTTCTTGTCTAAGTAACCAACTGCTTTAAAACTTTCTTCTCACTGGCAGCTGGTAGCTCACACTTTTAATCCTGGCTACTCTGAAGGCTGTGACCTAAGAATCACAATTCAATAGCCAGCTGTGCATGAAAGTCCTTGAGCCTCTTATCTCCAGTTATCCACCAGAAAACCAGAAGTGGCTCTGTGCTCAAAGTGATAGAGCACTAGCCTTGAGCTCTTTGCTCAGGGATAGTGCTCAGACCTAGAGTTTAAGCTTCAGCCTCCCCTCCCCCCCAAACAAACAAAATAAAACAACAGAAAAAAAATCTCTTGTTCTCAGGGAGAATAATTTTAGAGAGGGTCAAGTATATTATTTATAGACATATTATTTATGTATATTATTTATAGATAAGCATCAAAGGGTCAACCTATGACTACTTAGAATAAGGAAAATTTATTTGATATTGATCATTTTAATAAAGATTCTTATTTGAATGGATTAATATACAGATCTTTCATAATAGGTGTTCCTTTAATGATAACTACTGATAGTGGCTACAAATTTATATTTCAGTTAAAAATTAAATTTTCTAAAAAAATAGTTAACAGTTATTTTAAAATATATATTACATAGAAGGACCTTATCTCATCTAATCTACATGATTAAAATGAGGTATATATTGTCATCAACCATTATAGGCCAAAAAGAAAGGTAAGATACAAGTTAAATATTTTGCCTAAAGTAGCATTTAAACACAAACATATCTACAATCAAAGCCCAAGTTGTTTAATGATTCCTTAAGTATTTGGAGCCAGTTGCTAGTTTCTTAAATTATATATTCAAAAACTTAATTAATTAATATAATAATCTTCAAAGATTTAAATGGAAAATTTCCAATGTCTCTACCAGAACCTATGTTCCATTTTTTACCAAATTGATTCCTTCATCAGAAGAGATTCTTATCTCTTATTTCAGTATATTTACTATATGTGATGAAATAATTGCATTATATACTTTGTAATTAGCTTACATGTCTGGTTGAAATAAACAGCATTTATTACTTTGAGATTTGTATTTTTCACACTAGGTTGGAAGTTGTTATATTTGTTAAGATATATTCTCAGTAAAAAATCTGTATTTTTAATTTGTTTATACATGAGTAGAATTATGTGAAATTATGAGGATTAAAGTTAATTCATCAAATACTAAGTATCTTTTATGTGGATGGTGCAAATAAGTGGTAGAAACAATTTAAATAAAACATAGATTATTATTTTAAATGAAACAAGTTTCTAGGTTAAGTCAGGTTAGAGCATTAAAATGAGATTAGGCTTTTTAAATTTATATATATATATATATATATATATATATTTTACTCTGGATATGAAGAATTCATGCTTTTTAATATTGTCTTTTGGGAAACTAGGTGGATTCATGTTTTGTTTAAAGTTATAACTACATTTTTTTTTGGCTACGTAAGGGTTATTAGAGATACCTGAAATTCTGTTTTAAAATTATAGAGACAACAATCACATACTTATCAATATCAAATTTTTAAAATAATGAATGCATCTATGGAAAAAGGTAGTGAATGTAGACATTTTCAGGTCTTCCCACTAGAGCTTTTTTGAATGGAATGGAAGGAAAGATAGTAAATGTACTTTTGTATGGCAGTGACGATCTAAAGGGCATTAAAAAAAATGGAAAGTAGAGTTATTGCATTCTCAAGTTTTTTAGAAGACCCATTAGAGTTCCTGTAATCTTTCACACTGAGAAGTACACATATCTTTACCTCCCCCTCTTCCTCCTTTCCTCCCTCCCTCTTTCTTTGTTTCTTTTTCTTTTTCTTTTTTCTTTCACTCTCTTTTCTTTCACTTTCTTTTCTTTTTCTCTCTTTCCTTTTCTTCTTTTCTTGTGCTGCCTGGGGCTTAAACTCAGGACCTAGGTATTGTCCCTGAGCTGTTTTGCTCAAGGCTAGCACTCTACTGCTTGAGCCATAGTTCCGTTTCCAGCTTATTTTTGGTAGTTAATTGGAGTCTCATGGATTTTCCTGCCTGGGCCAGCTTCAAGCCACAATCTTCAGATCTGAACCTTCTGAGTAGGATTACATGCTTAAGCCACCAGCCCCTGACCCCATATCTTGTTAAAAAAATATAATGGTTAACTGTAGTATTTGGGATAATGTGTATGTGGATTTGAATTTTTATCTCTGACAAGTTCTGGAGGCAAGTTACTTTGACTTCAGACAAATACCTTCATTGATAAACTAGAGATGTTACATACATTATAAGGTTTTCTTGATTATTAATTAAGCCCTTGTCATTGTTAATTCTGTTAGTATTTATAGGTTTTTATTATAAACTCGTTACTAGCATCATACTTGGTTAAGAACTTTTAGTTGAACACTAGGTTGCTTTGATTTGTAGTCCCAAAGTGATCTTACTACCTTAGCCACCTTTGTCTCCCTATGTACTTTGTTTTTTGCTAATAGAATGTTTCTTATTACTTACTACATAAATCTTTCTATTTACCCACTCCAACCCCAAAAGGGTTTATACTTTCCACTTATATCTTTTCCCTTTTCAAACAGGCTAAATATTAGAATGTAATGATATGTTTTAGATACTTTTAAACAAATGTGGCATGACCTAAATTGAGAAAAATTTAAAGTTAATATAAGTTACACCTGGTTTTGTTTTTTTGAATGAAATGACAGTAAAATATCAATTAATGATTATAAAATACAACTTTATAAATTTCTAAATCATAGTAAGTTATAGTAGAAAGTAACCTTTAAAAGTAACCCATCAAGGGGCTGGGAAGGTAGCTCAGTGGTAGAGTGCTTGCCTTGCATGCATGAAGCCCTGGGTTCGATTCCTCAGCACCACATAAGCAGAAAAACCTGGAGGTGACACTGTGGCTCAAGTAGAGTGCTCGCCTTGAGCTGAAAAGCTGAGGGACAGCGCCTAGGCCCAGAATTCAGGCCCACAACCAATCAAAAAAAAAAAAAAAAAAACCAAAAACAAAAAAAAGTAACCCATCAATATAACAACTAAAATAGTAATATATAGGAATCTTTGAATAGGAAGTTTTTAAAAGTGATCACTAATATGTAAAGTATTTAATGTGGTGTTTAAATATTTAAATTTATGTACTAGAAATACTTTAACTTAACATGTATATGTGTGTTTTAAATGAACAGGATAGCAGTGCATGAGCTTTCATTTATGATTTCTCAGTTGAAAATCAACGACCGGAGTCATAGACAGAAACTTCAGCTCAAGGCTCTGGATGTGGTTTTGTTTGGACCTCTGACACGTTAGTATCTCTTACTAAGAGTATGATGCAGAAACTGTCTCTGTGTAAGGAGAAAGTAAGAGAGATAGTTGACTGTTAGTAATCGTCTGTTAACTGTGGAAGAAATGTAATACTATCTTTTTAAATTTTAAATTATATTGTAAAAGTGTTGTACAGAGGGGTTACAGTTACATATCTAAGGTAATGACTACTTCTTTTGGAATGGTGATACTGTCTTGAAATATAGATTTATAAGATGAAATTTTCTTCCCCTGAAACATTCAATGTGGTTTCTAGAACTAGTTGCTAATCTAAAAAGTTGTTAAGGTATGATAATTTAGAATTTCTAAATTTAAAACCTTGATCTTTGCAATACTTTTACTATTATTGTTATTATGCTTGGATTTTTACTGAAGAGGTAAGAAATGTAGCAATTTAACTGTCCTGATGACAGGAAGTCATCAAGAAAGGGATTTTTTTTTTTAGATATCAAAAACAAAGACCTAGAGGAAGTGTCATGAAGAGTATTCTGGTAGGAGCACAAGGTGAATATAGCTGTTTGGTTACTTTGAAGAGGAACATTTAAGAAAGTGTGATGTCCTATTTGTAAAGAAAATAAATCTTGTATTTCTTTACTTTGGCAGGAATATTTTTCTCTAGAAGGAGGTTTAATTTCACATTTCAGAAATTTTTGGAGGAAAATGTTTGAAGAATATACACTTTATAGGAATTACGGTTTTTGTTTTAGAAGCTAAAAAGGAATAAAAAATAGTACAAGTGTCTTTCACATTTGACAGAGTAGGAAGAAAATATTTATTCTACTTGAATTCTGGAGTTAGGAGATTTTGGGGTTTTTGTGAAACCTTCTGGTGGATGAGCTTCTATAAAGATAGATTCCACGACTTTTTACTAATGGTTGTTTTTTGCCTTGGGCTGAGAGCAGCTGGTGAAACATCTGGAACTCTCCTTTGTGATAATTGGTAGAAATTACAAACTCTAGGAAATGGAACACTGCTAAATATGCCAAGTGGTCTACAGATAGGATCATTTTACTTCCTTTTTCTTTGTCCTGAGTTCCTCACTGAGTCTACCGAGGGATTGTCTTTGATGACATTCTCATTTTTTTTCAAGGGAATGCTTAGTGAAATAGAAGTTGTATCGATATGTACTTTGGTCATGAATATTTATATCCCCTTTATTAATCTGAGAACAAGCAGCTTTCTAATTCAAAGAATATGATGTTTTTAAGTCATTTGAAAAGAATCAAACTGGTCTCAAAGGATGTTGTAGACAAATATTTTAATAAGCCAGTTGAGAAGTTAATGAGGCATTACTTTTTATGTGTTTAGGAATATTTGAATGAATGAGAACCATGATCAGATACCTATGCTAGATTCATAAAAACATGTTGTCAAGTTAGCAGAGATACCTTTAAAAGGAGCCTTTTCTTCTATCTTTTCTACTTTGTGGTACTTACTATGGAGTTTGTGACATGTCCATTTGTTGTTATTCCAAAGTGGTACATCTATTTCAACCAGAGTCAGAGAATAGGGCTCATAGTTGAAGTAGAGCCATGGTGTGTCTTTGTACATTATCTTTGCCCTTCTGAAGATTCAGTATAACAGGTAAGCTAATAAGCATAGGAGTATCTGCAAATAGAAATCTTACAAGAGTAGAATTTGTATGTGGGAAAAATTTTTTTAAATGCTTTTAGATATCTGCTAGTTTTTTAAATGCCTATATATTTAAACTGTGTTATACTAACTAATATAGTAATTATATGTAATTTTCTTTATAGGCCCACCTCATAACTGGATGAAGGATTTTATTCTTACAGTTTCTATTCTAATTGGTGTTGGAGGATGCTGGTTTGCTTATACACAGAATAAAACATCAAAAGAACATGTTGCAAAAATGATGAAAGACTTAGAGAGTCTGCAAACTGCAGAACAAAGTCTTATGGACTTACAAGAGAGGTAAATTATAAACTCTTGTTTATATAGGGAAAGCAGTTTGTAAAAAACATAATGTAAGCATGTATATAAAGACATATAGGTTAATATACAAATAATATATTCTCATTTTGTATTATTAGAAATAAGCAAATCAAAATATAAGTAGGATTATATTTTTAGTTTGATTTAAATAATGATGAATTTCTAAAAAGTCTCTTTGCAGAGAGTATTTTCCTCTTGTCCCTGTTTGTAGCCCAAAGTAACCAAATAACTGTATAGTAGGTTGCCTGATTTTTTTTAATCCAAGTTTAAGATGAATAGAAAATACCGTGAAATGTAATTAAAATATGTATTAAATTGAATGACAATACTTTTTCTTTCATCAAAAGTGGAGTTCTGGAAATTTTTATAAGAAATTTAAATTTTTGTTGTTTCCTAAGGCTTGAAAAAGCACAGGAAGAAAACAGAAATGTTGCTGTAGAAAAGCAAAATCTAGAGCGCAAAATGATGGATGAAATCAATTATGCCAAGGAAGAGGCTTGTCGGCTGAGAGAGCTCAGGGAGGGAGCTGAGTGTGAACTGAGCAGACGGCAGTATGCAGAGCAGGAATTGGAGCAGGTACTTACACTTTGTAAAAAGCATTTGTTAGGATTTTAATTGCTACTCTGAGGAGCTAGGTCATTTTTTGTCTTAACAATCTACAGTTCCATTGTATACTGTTCCTCAGTATAACTGAATAACCGAATCATTAGTTCATATTGTTAACATTGATCAAAGTCCATATATTAAAATAACAGAGTGGCAACTAGATGATAAAGTAATCATCATGTTCATTATTTCGAGAAATCCAATTTCATGTTATTAATTTTCTTTGGTATATTTGAAATGTTTACTTGACATCTGTAACATGTTGAATTTCTGTCACCTAGTAAAGTACATCTAATGTTGAACTTTTCTAAAGGTGAAAGATCTCTTCTTAGGTAGCCATTTATTTGATTCTTTTAAATGGTTTTAGAGCATAATCTGCTAAGCTTCAAAGCTGTCTGAAAAATGTCCTATCTATGATCTGTTTTCTGTTACTAGAAATAGAGTATAGTAAAAATTCAGGCATTGAACAGTCTTTTAAGACAGGTAAGGTTCTGAGAGAGTTTAATTATAAGCCTATATATATATATATATATATATATATATATATATATATATATTCATTTTCTACTCCTGCTATAAAAATTATAATAACCTTGATGTAAATAGACATAGACTGATTTTCTTGAAGTTCTGGAGGATAATCTGGTACATATATTTTTTTGTGTAATATTATTTTCCCTAAAACCAAGATAATTGATGACTAATAGTGCCACTTTTTATTTTTTGTGAATTAAGTAGGTTTTTTGTTTTGTTTTGTTTTTGTCGGTCATTGGTCTTGAACTCTGGGCCAGGGCGCTGTCCTTCAGCTCTTGAACACAAGGCTAGGGCTCTACCACTTGAGCCACAGTGCCACTTCCAGTTTTCTAGTGCTTAATTGGAGATAAAAGTCTCATGGACTTTTCTGCCTGGGCTGGCTTTGAATTGCAATCCTCAGATCTCAGCTTCCTGAATAGCTAGGATTACAGGTGTGAGCCACCAGTGCCCAGCTGATTTAAGTAGTTTTTATACCACTTAATTTGTTCTTTAAAAAGTCTCAAAGACTTTAGCCAGGACAAGAACTGATAGTCTCCATTCTACATAAGATGATAAAGCTCAGGAGGAAAGACACTTAATGAAGGTTTCAGAGATAATAAATAATAAAGTTGGAGAAGCCAGGTTTTCAGATTTTTCTTTCTGGTACACAATGTTCCTTATTGCTGTTTATTTTTAACATACTAAATTATTATATATATATGTATATATATAATATATATATATATATATATATATCCCCCCCCCCCCAGTCCTGGGGCTTGAACTCTGGACTTGGGCAGTATCCCTCAGCTCTTCAGCTCAAGGCGAGTGCTCTACCACTTGAGCCACAGTGCCACTTCCAGTTTTCTAGTAGTTTACTGGAGATAAGAGTCTCAGGGACTTTCCTGCTTGGGCTGGCTTTGAACCGTGATCCTCAGATCTCAGCCTCCTGAGTAGCTAGGATTGCAGGTGTGAGCCACTGGCGCCCAGCTTATAATTATATTTTTAAGTAGTAAATCATCATTTGACAAAGTTATTAACTACTCCATTTCACTTTGTCCACTCTCACAAATAACAATGTAATTTCAAAGTAAGGATTGGAACTTGGGTCAAATAATAGATTTATGTTAAATGTGCATGTGTTGAGTTTTTAGGGGGAATAAATTTATGGAAATGTTATTAAGAACAATCTAAAGTCACTAAGAACACATTTAACATAGAAACTATTTACTGAATTCATTTTTCCCATAAGGTTTTCACTGAAGTTATTCTTTATAATCATATTATAGAGATTCTCTGTATACTACCTTAGAAATGAAAATTGTGTAAAAGGTTTAGTTTTAGAATTTTGTGAGAAAAAGAACTTGCTAGTGTACACTTTGTAGTGTTATGTGGAACTGCATTTCACAGAATAAAGGTGGCAAAATTCTCTCTTCCTGAGAGATTAGTAAGGATGGCCACACAGCTTACCCAACTGCCTTGTTAAACCGTTTGGCCCCCCACGCACATTGCAGAGGGACTTGTGCCAGGCAGATGCACAATGACTTAAGCCAGGCAGGCATTGCCTAGAATTTGCTTCTTTCAAGGAAGTCTTATTTTAATGTTTCTCTTAAAATATTATTTATTATATATAATGTATATTTATATACAGGAGATTGTTTCTATTTTCTCATTTTGAATGGTTTGTTTAGTATTGTGATTATTTTAAAAACCTTTGGAGTTTAAAAAGATAGTATACAAGAAAATCTAAAAAAAGAAATGTTTTTCTGCATAATTCTTTCTCCACAGTATCTGACAGCTGTTCTGTTTCTTTATCAGAAGTTTGTGTATAGTCCTCTTCTTAGTTTATTCTGGCACATGATACAGTTTATTTAAATAAGCTGGGTTTGTTCAGGTCAAACATTCCTTTGCACTTTAGTTTAGGAATAGTGTTACCTTAGTTAGCCTTAGCTTCAAAAGCAGTTAACTGCAGTTACTGTGCACTAGAAAGAGGAAGCTCTGTAGTTTACTCATAGCTTTGAAGTTCTTGAATTAAGCATAAAAATTCTATGTTGTCCAAATTCTACCATGTGTCATCATACATCTTTAGATTGCATTCTTGATGGTTTTTAACTTAATTATTCCAAAATGGAACCTCCCCGCTTCCCTTCCTCCTTCCCTCCCCTAAATGCTGGGTGGGCGAGATACATCTTTATGCTGAAGGGTATGTATAGTATAGTTTCTCAAGGAAGAAAACCAAGCAAGATTCTCAATCAGAATCCATTCCTTTGAAATTTGCATGTGATCTACAGATGCTTGCTCTCTACTTGCCAGTATATTCGAAATGGTAAATTAAGTAGAAGAGATAAAGTAGACTAAAATAGGCAAGTATTAAAGAGAAATAACTCCTTTACAGTTGAGTGTTGATGGCTCATGCCTGTAATCATAGCTACACAGGAGACTGGGATCAGAGGATTGTGGTTCAGAACCAGCTGGAGCAGGAAAGTCTGTAAGACTCTTATGTACAGTTAACTAACAAAAGAGCTGGAAATAAAGCTGTGGCTCAAGTGGTAGAGTGCCAGCCTTGAGTGAAAAAGCTAAGGGACAGCACCTAGGTTCTGAGTTCAAGCCCCAAGACTGATACAAAAAATAAAATATTTTAGAAAAACTAAAGAAAAAAGTATAAATAATAATTACTTTAAAAATGAGTGTATAGCTAAGTAAATAGGATTTTTTGGGAACATTAGAAGACATAATATAACATGTATCCATCTGATTTTGGATATATCTTCATACCCTAGTTTATACACAAAAATATTTCTTATGGGAAAATATGATCAGTTTTAATTTGCATATATGTCATGAATTTTTGTTCTGGTGAACTTGAAACTATGAAATATAAAAACTAAATGTCGCTAAAGATATATATGTACACACATATATACATACGCATAACATATACATACATACATATACATATGTGTATACATGTACATACATTTACACATGCATACATATACATATGTGTATATATGTACACAGGTATATGCCTTCTCTGGCTTCACAGTTTTGTTTAGTGAATTTAAGATGCACTTAAGACTTCAGCTTTAGTTTGTGAGAGATAGCGTATATTTAGACAAGGATTTAAAAAGTTATTTGTAAAGAATGTAAATAAAATTGTTTTTGTTTTAGTACTGTTTACTATAAAATACTGTAATCTGTTATTTCTCTTTCGTGCTTTCTCTTCTAGGTTCGCATGGCTCTAAAAAAGGCTGAAAAAGAATTTGAACTGCGAAGCAGCTGGTCTGTCCCAGATGCTCTTCAAAAATGGCTTCAATTAACACATGAAGTAGAAGTTCAGTACTACAACATCAAAAGACAGAATGCTGAAATGCAGTTAGCTATTGCTAAGGATGAGGTACTCTTTTTTTGTTTGTTTGTTTCAAAGTTTACTAAATTTGTTTCTTAGGCTATATCCTAGTGATACTAATCAACTTAGATAAAAAAAGAACTGAATAAAAGTTGATTGTTTTCTTGAGTTAGAGTTTATTGTGTAAATTGACTCTTGGAATTACAGGCATTAAAGTAAAATCACTCTATGTAGACAAGTGTATATATAGCTTTCAAGGTAACCTTAGTGTACTTTCAAAGTTATCATTATCATCATTTTCATAAATGTTTTATACAGAGCTTTTCTCCTCTAGGTTGCTGCTTCCTATCTGATTCAGGTTAGTAGTTACTAGAAATTAATGTTTGCACTTACTGTGTGAAATAAGAATAAGTCTTAATCTGAATTCTCGACAAAAAATGCTCAGTTCACTCACTAACATCTCAAGTAGTATGATGTAGTCAATAGTTTTCTATTAGTGTTAATAGAAGATTCAGGTCTTCTCTGAACCATAGAAATGAAAAAACTTCTGCAGAACCAAGTTTTGATTACATTGGTTAGCTTAGGAAAGCATGCTTTTTCTTATATTTTCTTTTTGGAAAACAAGGCTATATCTTGGCTAATAATCTTGGTTTATGATTATTAATATACTCAGAACCAAAATCAACTTCATTAACAAATATATGTTTTGTTTTGTTAAACATAGCTTTATTATTTTTGCTTCTTTGGTTTTCTAGGCAGAAAAAATTAAAAAGAAGAGAAGCACAGTCTTTGGGACTCTGCATGTGGCACATAGCTCCTCCCTAGATGAAGTAGACCACAAAATTCTGGAAGCAAAGTAAGAATGTTATCCTTCTGGATATTTACTATTGTTTTAAAATACATACTTTTCAGAAAATGTATATTTAAATCACATATTAATCCTACAAAATTACATAATTTAAGCTAATTTTAAAATTTGGTCATTAGCTATTGATGCAATTGATTGCTGTTTTTCAAAGCCTCTTTGATCCAACAAGTAATTCCTATACTGATTTTTTAGGAAAGCTCTCTCAGAGTTGACAACTTGTTTACGAGAACGTCTTTTTCGCTGGCAACAGATTGAGAAGATCTGTGGCTTTCAGATAGCCCATAACTCGGGACTCCCCAGCCTGACGTCTTCCCTTTATTCAGATCACAGCTGGGTAGTGATGCCCAGAGTCTCCATTCCACCCTACCCAATTGCTGGGGGGGTAGATGACTTAGATGAAGACACACCCCCAATAGTGTCTCAATTTCCTGGTAAGTAATCACTTCAGCAAAAAGTAGTATGGTTTTTAAAGAAACTCCCTATCATGTCTTTTGAGGAATTACATACTTTGAAATGTATGACACAGATACCTTCATTCATCTTTTTCTCCAATTTGTTGTTAATAATTTAATTGTTTACTGTTTAAGAATTGTGCATGTGGTATGTGTATATTTTTTATGCAAGTGTATATTAACAATACTTTTATATTTGTGTATTTACATATTTTATAGATTATTCAGAAATGAGTGCTTGTTTCACTTGCTTATTTGTTCACAAGTATTTATTTGAGCAACTGTTACATATAACTCATTGTACTCAACAAGTTTAAAATATAGGGCTTAGCTTTTAAAAAATTCTTTATAATTGAAATGAAGAGTCATATTAAAAACATAATTTACAGTAAAAATAAAAGTTAAGAGAAGGTGCCTGTGGTTGTGACTCACCCTGTAATCCTTGCTACTCAGGAGGCTTAGATCCAATGCATTGCATTTCAAAGCCAGCCTGGGCAGAAAAGGCTGTGAAAACGCCATTTACAAAAATAACCCATAAGAAGCCAGGTATAGATGTGGTGTGGCTCAAGTGGTAGAGGAGCAGCTGAGCAAAACAAACTGAGAAATCATGAAACCCTGAGTTCAAACTTTGGTACTGGAAGAAAACTAATTAAATTAGGGAAGGTCTTGGAAACCTGAGTTTGAATCCTAGCTCTTATGTTAACCAGCTATTGATTTTGAGTCAGTTTGTGATGTATTTTAAAAACTGTACTACTTGTAGTCATTGTTTTTGTATTTTGTTTTGCTTTAAAAATAATGTTCTTTCATTGAAAGAATATTACCCTGCTCTATTATAGGCACTTAAAATATGTAACATTTGTATTTTGTATTTAAATTATATATTTAAATGAACAGTGTATATTTAATACAAATACACGTATACATATTTGTATACTGTGTCATACGCATACATATGTATATATACGCACATAAATAAATAAGTTTGTATGTACATATGTAAATAAACATGCGCACACGTATTTCAGGGGTGGCGGAGGTCTTCATCTGCAACCTGGACTGGCTTTGAACTCAGTGCTTCTGCTTTCACCTTTCTAGTACTGGGATTACAGGCATGCACTAGTACACTTTGCTATAATTCTATTAGTAGAAAATTGAACTCTTTTTTTTTTTTTTTTCTGGTTGTGGGGCTTGAATTCTGGGCCTGGGTGCTGTCCCTGTGCTCTTTAGCTCAAGGCTAGCGCTCTAATGCTTGAGCCACAGGGCCACTTCCGGTTTTCTAGTTGTTTATTGGAGATAAGAGTCTCACGGACTTTCTTGCCCGGGCTGGCTTTGAACCGTGATCCTCAGATCTCAGCCTCCTTAGTAGTTAGGATTTACAGGCGTGAGCCACCGGCGCCTGGCTGAACTCCTTTTTAAAGATACTTCTTTTTCCTGTGTAGTATTGCTTAACTGTGCACTGTGGTTTGAAAATTTTTTATATTGTGAAAATACATTTCAGTGGGAAGGTGAAATGTAAAGATATTAGCTTGGACTTTATGCAAAAAAAATTTTTTTTTTAAGTATTTTACTTTTTGGTGGTACTAGTATTTGAACTCAGGGTCTTCTACTTCCTACCCAGGTGCTCTTCCACCGAGCTACCCCTAACTGTAGTTGTGAAAGTATAGTAGAAATCATTTGAAAAATTCTTCGGCTTTGTTATTGCCTACTTGCCCGTTTTCCCAATACTTGTGACTTTTTATAATGTAGATAGAGCAAGGTTCGAAAGAATGGAGCTAAAATAAATACTGTCCTCCAGTATTTGGTTGGTTGAAAATGTACACAGAAATTTTAATTTTTGAGACCAATCAAAATGTGATATATGAATAGTTTTTGTTTTGAATTTTTCTTTCCAACTGTTAAGGAGTTCCTGATGTGAGGATTTAGAAACATTTCTAACTTTATAACACATTTTGTGAAATAAAGCCCTCAATTTGCCAATTAATTATTAGTCAGTAACTACACTGTATCATTTCTGGTTTTAAGTCTCTGGCTTAAAGACCCACCTACAGGACCAGGAAAGCGAGGAGGCAGTAAACTCTCCAAGCAGGTGAGCCGAGTAGGCAGATTGTAAGTGCAGTGACCACTAGAAGTGTGTGTCCTCACTCATCTCCCTCACCCATGCTGCAAGGTAGTGATAGTTGCTAAGTTACATGTAGATCCTGGCTGGCTCTGCAGTGTGAGTGCTGTCATTTGTGTTTGTTCATTTGAAATACATGCTGTTCAGCTTTTCAAGTACTACCCTGAGAGATAATACATGCACTCCTATGTAAACTATAGATTTGGAAGATTTTAATTTTTCTTTTAAATACCTAATTTATTCAGAATCAGAAATATACTTGAAGTTCCATTCTGTAAATCAACTATTTTTTTCTCTTTGCCTTTATTTGTATTTTTTAAAAAACGACATGTTTTATGCAAGCATAAATATCCATGCGCTCATTAAAATACTTAATACTTAATGTGAATACCTGGTATAAGTTTTAACGATTGTAGTATATTGAGTAATCTGTATTTTAAGTGTGAAAAGAGTTGATTTGCAATTTAATACGATATTTTTTAAATGTTGCGATCAAATTTATTATCTGCCACATAACTCATGCTACAGATTACAGTTGGAGAGCTCTGCCACCTGGTGGTACCACAGTAGTACTCCATTCTGCTAAATATAAAATAATACTTTCTGGACCTAATGGGAAGCTGTTAGTAACAGGTGCATTCACAGGTAGGATGAAGGTGCTTCATTGAAATGACAACCTTAGTGGTTAATTTTTTAAAAAGTCACCTATATGTGTATCTTTGGTGTTTGTAATAATGACAAGCAAATATGCCAGTAATATATGAAAAGCAAAGTAAAAGATTCTAACACAATACTCAGAAAAAAATTACCTATGTTTCATTATATTTAAAGAAAATCAGAAAACATTAACATTAGCTAAATGTGGAAGTAGAACAGGGATCATAGTTTCCTCTTTTTTAAGTATCTGCTAATGGCTTTTAGGGTAGGAATATAGCGAGTTTACTTCAGATTTCTTATAAAACCATGCAAATGTAATTAAACTACTGAAACAAATATGCCTGTCCACTACAAAGATAAACAGGTTTTAATATTCCTTTTCAACTTCCTTTTTCTCTGAAATGAGCCATTACAGATACATTGAAACCACATCATCCCCCCTTGCCATTAGTAAAGTTTTGCACAAAAGCATGGTTTCCTTTTATTAAATACATGTATACCCATAGCAATTTACTATGTTTAAGAGCTTAGATATTATCAAATTATAGGTATCAATTTGTAACTTTTTTGCTCAGAACTGTGTTTCAAAATTTTGTTTCTGTATAGAACTAGTTATTTCAACATTATAGTATGAGTTGATTGTAGTTAATTTAGGCACTGTATTTTAAAAACTTAATGATCACAGTTTCCCACTTAGAAATTCTTTCTTTTTTGCGTGTACACATAGAGTAAGAAGTGTCTTTATTTGGATCTCTTTGCATACGACTCTCAAGTTTCTCTTCATAGACTCTTAGGAATGAATTGCTGGTCATTGGGAGGCACTCTTTGCCATTGCCAAATTACTCTCAAAATGGTTCTGTCAGTTTACATGTGCACTCTTGACAGTGCTTATGTGCCTGTATCCACACTCAGACTTGGAATGTTTTATTTGTTTTTCAACTGAATGACTGAAAGAATGCCTCATTATTCCTAAAATTATTTCCTTGATGTCTGTTAAGGTTGAGTACTATTTTATCTCCTGACATTTGTTGTTAGATTTCTCTTTGAGTTACATGGATTGTGTTGGAATCCCTCCAAGATTCCTCATGATTTGGAAGTGCTCCTTGTATTTTCTGGTTATTTGGAGGTTGTGGGTATTTTCTCCTAGGCTTTGGCATTTTAATAAGTTTAAGAATCTGAGTTTTGCTTTTTTAGAACATGATAGATTTTTGTTTATTCTCTTAAAGCTTTTAAGGTTTTCATTTAATCCTTTAGTCTTTTAATCCACCTGGAAGTTATTTTTGCTTAGAGTGTGAGGTTGAAATCTAAATATATCTCTTGATGTATGGGTAAACAGTCTCAACATCCTTCCCACTTCATCCCTGCTGACTTGTAGTAACCCTTCTCTCAATGGATAGATAAATACATCCAGCTATTTTTTTTGTTTCTGTCCTACTCTCCTTTGGTCATCATAACTTTACAAGAAGTTTGATATTTAATAAGACTAAATTCTGAATTACTTCAGAATCTTGACCAGTTATTCTTATGAATTTTAAAATCAACTAATAAAATTTCACAAAAATTTCCATTGGAAATAGGTTTTTTTTTTTTTACTTTAAAGAGAATGCTTACAGTATTTCACCATCAATTATTGGTTTTACTGTTTTGGTAGATTATTCAAGATAAATTCATTTCTTGTCTTTTTTCTTTTTGATCACTACGTATTACATTTTATGAAATTCTATTTCTATATATTTTGAGGTGATAGCTGTTTTTAAAGTTTTCTTTTTTCTGTCAAATCTTAATCCATTCAAGTAATTTCCATTTAATCTCAGTGAAAGTGTACGTTTTTAAATTTTTTTTTGTTTATTTTGTTTGCAGTGTTGGAGATCAAACTTAGGGTCATGTTAGGCTTACATGCTTTATCGTAGAACCTTCTATCCATAGACATGTTTGCTATTTTTAGAATAAGCTAAGACTTTATTTGCAATATGATTTTATTTACATTTCTTGTATCTTTAATCATATATTGTAATAGCCATTAATTTTCCTTTCCAACACTTTTGGTTTGATTTTAGATACAGGGTCCTTTATTTTTAACTTTTATGGCAGGATTTTTGGTTTTGTTTCTGTAATGGTTTGGACTCAGGGCATCAGGCTTCTGCTGAGTACCTGGAGCCCTTTCTTTCACTGGTTATTTTGAGATAGAGTCTCACTTTTTGCCCAGATGTACACCTCGTCTGTGATCTTCCTGTTTCATGCGTGTTGCTATAGCTGGTATGACGGGTGCGCTTACTACATCTAGCTATGGTTGAGATGGGAAATCTCATGACCTTTTTATTTGAGTTGGTCTTGAAAAGTGAACCTCCACATCTCAGCACTCGGGGGAACAAGCTGGGATTACCCATGTCCAGCTGGTACTAGGTTTATGTGTCCTTTGGCTACTTTAAAGAAATTGCCGGGGGCTGGGAAGGTGGCTCAGTGGTAGAGTGCTTGCCTTGCATGCATGAGGCTCTGGGTTCAATTCCCCAGCACCACATAAGCAAAATGAAAAAAGCCAGAAGTGGCGCTGTGGCTCAAGTGGTAGAGCGCTAGCCTTGAGCTGAAGAGCTGAGGGATAGCGCCCAGGCCTAGAGTTCAGGCCCCACGACCAGACCCCCTCTCCCCCCACACCCCAAAAAAAGAAATTGCCTATAAGTTGAACTTAATGTCAGTATGTTTTGATAGGGTAGAGAGGAGACATAGCATAAAAAACTATGAATTCAACTTCCTTAATTATTAACAGTGTAAATTTGTTAAGTTATATGGTTCTAAAGTATTGCTTGTTTTATCTCAGTTTTAAAATTTGGCAAAAGATGCTCATAGTATTTTACAAGTCTCAAAATGGTGATTTTATCTTTAAAATAAATCTTTATGTTCTTTCTAATTAATTATTTATGGTGCCCAGAACCTATTACTTCTTATTAAACCTCCTCCTTTTCCCTTTCCCTCCGACCTTCCCATTATTCCTTATTTCATTTTCATAACTTTGGTCAAGTAAAGAGAGGAACATGATACTTTTCTTTATAGACTTATTTAACGTGATGATCTCCAGTTACATCTATTTTTCTATAAATGATGTAGATTCACCCTTCTTCATGTTTTTATTGTGTGCGTACACACGCACGCACACACACACACACACACACACACACACACACACACACACACACATACCAAAATTATTTCATTCTGCTAATGGGCATCTAGTCTGATTCTATAATTCTGCTTTTATGAACAGTACTGCAGCAAACACGAGTACACAGTTTTCTCTGTAGTTAGCTAATTTGATTCTTAGGGAGTGTATTCAGATGTGATAGGACTCAGTCATGTGGGAGTTATATTTTCATATTTTTTGAGGAACCTCTATATTGATTTCTGTTGTGGTGGGACTAATTTGCGTTCCTACCAGAAGTCAATGAATAAACATTCCTTTTTCTGTGCATCCTCACCAGCATTTATTGTTATCATAAAAAAAAAAGATCTTTAAGTAGCTGTACTAAGAGGCAACAACTTAACAAATTAGTTTATGTCTTGATTGATAGCACTCGTTGCATCATTCTTCACTATCTAACTTAAACATTTTTTTACAGGGCTAAAAAGCATCTCTGTTTAGTTTTGGTTTGCCTCTCTTTGATGACTAAAGATGTTGAACAATTTTTTCATTTGTTTATTGACCATTTTTAGTTCTTTATTTAAAAAGTATTTGTTTAGCTCATTTGCCCATTTATTGAGAGCATTATATATTCTTCTGATATTTAAGTATTTGAGTGTATTTATAATATTCTGGAAAGCAACCAAACACTTTTGTGAGGGAATCAGAGTGCCACTAAAACTTTTCTTGCTATGGCAGCAGTTTTAAGGATATTACTACCTCAGGGGCAATATTTAGGTTTACTTAAATGTTAGGATATGATTTTACAGAACCTTTTTGATGGTATGAACTTAAACTCCAAGTTCCTTGGAGATTTAGGCCCAGAGTCTGATGTTTTTCATAGAGTCTTTGGAATTCCTGTATAAGATTTTGGCAGCAGGAAAAAGTTCATTTATCCACCAAGGATTCAGCGCCCTTTCGTACTCCTTATTAATTCTTTGCTTCACATGGACCAACGCTCATTTTATATTCCTTAAGTAAAGTCATTTCCTTTGATAACTGAGATGATCACCTCACATAGCAGTTGTAGCAGCGTGCACAGACCTCCTAGCACTTGCTCTTAGTCTCTTTGCTGTGGCATCTGAAATTTTGATACCCTTATTTGCTTAGCTCAGCTGTGTGTTTAAAACAATTATTATATATTTAGCAAACCAATTATTCAGAGGTATTCAAAAGTATTTAAAAAAAAAGAAAAGCAGAATGAAGATTAGAGTGAGTAGGAAAGTGGACACAATATGTTGATAGTAGAAGGAATATCAGGACCAAGACTGATTGAACCAAATGTAAAACAATATAAAACGTGGTGTGATTTTGAGCAAGCCATGAATCTTGGAGAAGGAAGTGGAATCCTACCACAGACTTTTGTGAGTAATATTTATATGGTGATAACTGAACAGTTGCTTTTGCTTTGTTGGGTCTCACTGTTTAGAATTAATCTATTTAAAGCATAGGAGGCTAATTATACTTTCAGAGCAGAACGTCAATAGCATTAGTCTTAAGAGTATACAAATATCAAATCGTACCGTATTCTAGACATCTATAAACAGTGAGACCAAAAGAGGATAGTCTTAGGAAAAAAACTATCACCAAGTTGTAATACCAGGTGTCTCTTCATGTATATATAAAATAACATGCATACTGAAATAAACTCCAAAGATAAGGAAACAAAGGGCCTTTTTCTTTTCATTTTCAGGTGACTCTGTATTCTTTACCTCATATACAGTGTATTCACCTGCACGTCTGAGGGAGGGTGGGGGAAGGCACAGGAGCAGTGGGAAATGGGTGAAAAAGTGCAGCAGTGGAGCTCACTGGCTGCACTGGACTCTGAACCATGCAGGGAGGGAATGGGAGAGAGTGAGGGAACAGATGATACTGTGCAAAAAGAAGGAAGTACTCATTACCTGACATATGTAACGGTAACCCCGCTGTATATCACCTATAAGACAACAATAATTAAAATAAAAATACAAATATAAAACGAAAAGTTTGGAAAAGACCGAAATTGTAACAAGTAACTTATTGATATAACTAATCAGTAATTCTCAGCTATATTCTTCACTAAATCACTTAGAATTTTCTTTATATAAGCAATCTCCTTACTATCACCTTTGGTAATGGTATTTTAATTTCTGTAGGTAGTACTCATGTTCCTAAGCAATGAGACTATTGCTCTCAGATCTTTGCATCACTCTTGACGACTCTGCTGCATTTTCCATGTAACCAGTGGTTGCTGGGAATGATAGCAGTTACGGCTGAGAATTGTAGAATTTGTCTATGTGACATCATTCTTTTATTAGTCACAGGGCATGGTTTATTCTTTGGCAAAATAAGTACACTGTAGTACAGATTTCAAAGGTCTTTTCCCATTCTGTAATCTATAAATCATAAATAAGGTAAATTCTAATATTCATCTACTATATTAAAAGTATTCTATATTACTTGTGTTTGGAAAATACTTTATTTATTATTCAGAAATATTCTCCTTAATTTTATCTCACTTTCTTTTAGTCCATCAAAAATTGTTTGTGGTTATTTCTGTTTGAGGCATTCTTCTGCATCTATGCTTTTTCCAGTACCAGGATAGGTGTTGTGATAAAGTATTGAATTTGGTGCATGATTATTGCCTTCATAGCCAGGTGAACACATGAACTGATATCAATTAGGTAACTTAGAAATATGCTGTGGTATTACCAAGTGAGCTCACAGGACAAACACTGATCTCGAACTTGAAGGGGCTGGAAGAAGTGTCATTTAAACAGAGACCTGAAGTGAGAGGTCAAGAGAGAAATGGGAAAAAGAGGCATGGAGGTGAAAGAATGTGATACTTCTGAGGAGCTAAGAGAGGCATACTGTTCCTGTAATAGAAGGTATATAGTATTCTCATCTCAGAAGAGAAGGTCGCTCAATCCAGAGTGGAAGCTAGATAAACAGGGCAGTCTAATCGACTAAGAGTCTGGCTTTCAGGGTTTCAAGTAGTAAAATTTCATCTTCCTTTTGTATTTTGGAGGTAATATGAGGGGTATAGAATGGATAACACATGAGAGTGGAAGATAAATTCTGAGTGTACTATAATCTTTTGGCAGTTGGCATGTAGATTTGACAGATACTATAGACATAGAATTGGAAATACTTTATGGTCAACTTTATGTTGATTATGATGGAGGAAGGAGAGTCAAGAATGTCTGTGTTTGTAATTGCTATTACTGGATGTGTGGTGTTGGTGTTTATTGAGATAAGGGACACAGGAGTGGAAGTATAGTTCAAGGGAAAAATGTTACATTCAGTCAGATACCTGTGGAACATCCAGGTGTCCAGTAGGAAGTTGGTTATAAGGCACTTAGATGTTACAGATGTGTCCTACAAATGACTTGTGAAGTCATAAGAATAGATGAAATTGTTCAGGATGAGTAAGTGAAACAACAATAGAATAAGACTTAGAATAGAACTTGAAGATCACCCAGGAACAGATAAAGATGGAGGTAAAAATGTGCTGAAAGAAGTCAAGGAAAGAACCAAGTAGTGTTAGATTCTGGTCAGAGGTCAGGTAGAATTAAAATACTCACTGAAGGCCAGTTATGACCCAGTGTAAAATATTTTCACTGAAATTTTGACTATGTACAACTTTTAAAAACATTCTTAAGGTAGAGGAGGTTTTCTTGTTGTTGTACTTGTTGGCCTGTCCTTTAGGTTTGTGTTCTCGGCATTTGTGTTTAAACAGTGATGGCTAGTAGCAATTGAGATGATGAAAATAAAAGTAAGAGAAGCCCTAATTAAGTAACACTCAAGTTTTGGGATAGATGCAGGACAGATGACAGCTGTATAGTCAGAATCTAAATGTCTCATGTCTTGATAGATAAATAGAGGAGGATAATCCATCTTGAGGAGTTTGGCTTTAAGGGTTTTAAATAGTAAAATTTCAGAGATGGAACATTTCTGAATGATGGCAAGACAAGACATACGAGTTGTTGAAGGTTGGGTGAAGGGAAATGAAAGTCCTGATTGGTTGTGTCAGGTCAGTCTTAGAATTGCAGTTGCTCATGTTGATGATGGGGTGCAGTAGGACTGGGAAATGACCAGTGAAGTAAAGGCAGTAGGTTTTTATTGCTTAATAAATAGCATCAGCTTCAGAAGGAACCTGTTTTTATAAAAGGGGTGGAGTAAGGGTATGCAGACAGCACTGGAGAACAAGGAGGCAGCCAGCTTATTCTTGATGCTGTAGCCTATATAGTATATGAAATGAACAGTCCTAGCTTGAGAAGGCTGTTCTTAGGCAAGCTATGCTTTAATACAGGAAAGAAATGGAATGCATGTGTGGTGATGACACTGAGGATGAATGACAGCCCAGGTCAAGCCTGAAGCACACAAGACCCATAGCACACACAGGAGGAACTGAGCCTAATATTAGTCCCTTGAGAATCCATGTTCAAGGAATAGAAATGTTCAAACATGTTGTGATATTTCATAGATATCAAGAGATTGGCCAGTGTCTGGACAACTTTATTTTGGGGGGAATAGAAATGTTCAAATATGTTGTGATATTTCAAGAGATTGGCCAATGTCTGGACGACTTTATTTTTGATTATTTTCATTTCAATTTATTCTGTGCATTTGAAAGTTAAAACATACAAACTACCACTAAAGCTTCATAGTATTGAGCACTTTAAAAACAGAACATTAAATATTTGTGACATTTCTCATTTTTAAATTTTACATTATATTATACATCTTTTTTATATTTAAAGGTAAAGGTACTATTTTTTTTAATTTAGTTTTATTTTATTTGTGAACATACTGTACAGAGGAGTTACAATTACATGGGCAGGATAATGCGTACATTTCTTACCAAGCATTGCAGCCTCCTCCTTTGTTTACCCTTCACATCCCTTCCCAGCCTCCCCCCTCCCCCCCAATCCCAATCCTTCTCCTTCCCCCCCTCCCTTCCCCCCCCCCCCCCGCACCGACGTTGTAAAGCTCGTTTTGGACATGACAACTTGTACTTCTCATTGTTTCAACAGGTCCACCTGTATCCTTAAACAACTGGTTTTTCCCCATCTCCTCCACAAGTTATACTGACATCAAATACAGTAAAAGCAGTGGTTATACTGTGGGGGAGGGACATACAAAGCAACAAAGAGATAATCTTATAAATGCGTTAGAAACACATACATGAAAGAAAAAAACATTAAAATACACATCTAAGGGTTCATTTTCCTGACATCACATTATCTGACCTTTTCCGCTTGACTCATACATATACTAGATATTACAAATAAGGGAAACCATGAGACCTATGTTTCTTTGGGCCTGGCTTACTTCACTTAATATAATTTTTCCAAGTTTTTCCATTTCCTAACAAATAGGGCAGTGTCATTCTTTCTGATGGAGGCATAGAATTCCATTGTGTATATATACCACATTTTCTTGATCCATTCATCTACTGAGGAGCATCTGGGTTGGTTCCATATCTTAGCTATGGTAAATAATGCTGCAATAAACATCGTTGTGCTGGTAGCTTTAGTGTGGTCTTGTTTGTAAACATTTGGGTAAATGCCCAAAAGTGGGATTGCTGGGTCATAGGGAAGTTCTATGTGAAGTCTTTTGAGGAACCTCCATACTGCTTTCCAAAGTGGTTGAACAAGTTTACATTCCCACCAACAATGAAGTAAGGTTCCTTTCTGTCCACATCCCCTCCAGCATCTGTTGTTGTTAGAGTTCTTGATTTTTGCCATTCTAACTGGAGTGAGGTGATATCTCAATGTTGTTTTGATTTGCATTTCTTTTATGGCTAGGGATGTTGAACATTTCTTCATGTGTCTATTGGCCATCCTTCTTTCTTCTTCAGAGAAGTTTCTCTTTAAGTCTTTCGCCCACTTATTTATTGGGCAGTTGTTTCTTTGAGGATTTGTTGTTGGGGGGTTTAATTTTTTGAGTTCCAAGTATATTTTAGATATGAGACCCTTGTCCGTTGTATGGCTAGTAAAGATCTTCTCCCAATCCGTGGGCTTTCTGTTGATCTTGCTAGCTATGTCATTTGCCCTGCAGAAGCTCTGCAACTTTATGCAATCCCATTTGTCCAACCTTTCTTTGATTTGTTGTGTTTCCGGGTCTCTATTCAGAAAATTTCGGCCTGAGCCAAGGAGACCTAGAGTTTCTCCTATTCCATCCTGTAATGTTTTCAGAGTGTCTGCTTTGAGTTCAAGGTCTTTGATCCATTTGGAGTTGATTCTGGTGCAGGGTGATATATAAGGATCTAGCTTAAGTTTTCTACATGTAGTTAACCAATTTTGCCAGCACCATTTACTGAAGAGGTTGTCTTTCTTCCATTCTATTGTTTTAGCTCCCTTATCGAAGATTAGATGGCTATAGGTCTGTAGGTTCACTTCTGGGTTTTCAATTCTATTCCATTGGTCCTGAGGTCTGTTCTTATGCCAATACCAAGCTGTTTTGGTTACTATGGCTTTATAGTAGAGTTTGAAGTTTGGTATTGATATTCCTCCAGCAGTGTCCTTTCCATTGAGGAGCATTTTTGCTATTCGGGGTCTTTTATTGTTCCATATGAATTTTTGGATTGCCTCTTCTATTTCCTTGAAGAATGAAGTTGGAATTTTGATAGGTATTGCGTTGAATTTGTAGATAGCCTTGGGAAGTATTGCCATTTTCACGATGTTAATCTTTCCAATCCAGGAGCATGGGAGGTTTTGCCATTTTTTAAGTTCTGTGTTGATTTCCTTTTTTAAGATTTTAAAGTTTTCATCATAGAGGTCCTTCACTTCTTTAGTTAAGTTAATTCCTAGGTATTTTATTTTTTGTGGGGCTATTACAAATGGAGTTGCTTTCCTAATTTCAGCCACATTTTTCTCATTGTTGGCATACAGAAAAGCCATTGATTTTTGGAGGTTAATTTTATAACCTGCTACTTTGCCAAAGTTTTGAATCAGCTTGAGTAATTTGGGAGTGGAGTCTATGGGATTCTTTAAATACAAGATCATGTCATCTGCAAAGAGGGAGAGTTTTATTTCTTCTTTCCCTATTTGGATCCCCTTTATGGCTGCATCTTGTCTTATTGGTATAGCTAGGCATTCTAATACTAGATTGAAGAGAAGTGGAGAGAGTGGGCATCCTTGTCTTGTTCCTGAGTTAAGAGGAAATGGCTTTAGTTTTTCACCATTGAGTATAATGCTGGCTGTAGGTTTGTCATATACAGCCTTTATTGTATTGAGGAATGTTCCATGGATTCCTAATTTTTCCAAAAACCTTCATCATAAAGGGGTGTTGGATCTTGTCGAATGCTTTTTCTGCATCTATTGAGATAACCATGTGGTTCTTATTCTTGCTCCTGTTGATGTGATGAATAATATTAATTGATTTGCGTATATTGAACCAGCTTTGCATCCCTGAAATGAATCCTGTTTGATCATGGTGTATGATTTTTTGGATGAATTGTTGAAGTCGAGTGGCCAAAATTTTGTTGAGAAGTTTTGCATCAATGTTCATCAAAGAAATGGGTCTATAGTTCTCTTTCTTTGATGAGTCCCTACCTGGTTTTGGGATGAGGGTTATGATGGCTTCATAGAATGTGTTCGGTAGTGAGCTTTCTCTTTCAATTTCATTGAAGAGTTGGAGGAGTATTGGTGTGAGCTCTGCTTTGAAGGCCTTGTAAAATTCTGCTGTAAAACCATCTGGTCCTGGACTTTTCTTAGCTGGGAGGTCTCTAATTGCTGTTTCTATTTCAATGCTTGATATGGGCCTGTTAAGCTGGTTTAACTCATCTTGGTTTAGTTTTGGCATGTCAATATTTGCTAGGAAAAGGTCCATTTCTGTCAAGTTCTCAAACTTATTAGCATAAAGTTTTGAGAAGTATTCCCTTATAATGTCCTGAATCTTGGTTGTTTCTGTGGTGATGTTTCCATTCTCATCTCTGAGTTTATTAATTTGGGTGTGTTCTCTTCTTTTTCTGATAAGATTTGCTAAGGGTCTGTCAATTTTGTTAAGTTTTTCGAAGAACCAACTCTTTGTTTTGTTGATTCTTTCTATAGTTTTTTTGGATTCTAATTCATTTAATTCTGATTTAATTTTGATTCTTTCTTTCCGTCTACTGGATTGGGGTTTATCTTGCTGCTCTTTTTCAAGGAGGTTTAGATGTGTCATGAAATTGCTAGTTTCAGATCTCTCCAATTTGTTGATGTAGGAGCTCAGAGCTATAAACTTGCCTCTGAGTACTGCCTTTGCTGTGTCCCAGAGGAGCTGGTAATTTGTGTGTTCATTTTTGTTGAAAAGCATGAACATTTGAATTTCCTTTCTAATCTCTTCCATGACCCACTCTTGATTCAGCAGTGTGTTGTTCAGCCTCCATGTGATACCGGACTTTCTTTGGTGGCTTTTGGTGTTGAGTTCTAATTTTATTCCCTTGTGGTCAGAGAGAATGCAGGGTATAACTTCAATGTTTCTGAATTTAGACAAGTTTGCTTTGTGGCCTAAAATGTGGTCTATTTTAGAAAATGTTCCATGTGCTGCTGAGAAAAACGTGTATTCTGATACTGCTGGGTGAAATGTTCGGTAGATGTCTGTTAAGTCTAGTTGATCTATGCAGCTGTTTAGATCTGCGGTTTCTCTGTTGAGTTTTTGCCGAGTTGATCTATCTAGTGGGGAGAGTGGTGTGTTAAAATCCCCAACAATTTATGTCTTTGGATCTATATGGGATTTGAGGGAAAGTAGTGTTTCTTTGATAAATTTGGGTGCTCCATTGTTTGGCGAATAGATATTTAGAATTGTAATATCCTCCTGAAGGAGAGATCCTTTAATTAGTATGTAGCGACCTTCTTTATCTCTTCTCACGAATTTTAATTTGAAGTCTATTTTATCTGATATTAGGATTGCAACTCCCGCCTGTTTATGGGGGCCGTTTGCTTGCTAGATTTTGTTCCAGCCTAGGTAAAGGTACTGTTAACACCTACAATCCCCCCCCCCCACCTTTGTTTCCCCTAGTACTGAGCTATAAACTCAGGACTTTGCACTTGCCTGGCTTGCTTGCTCAGCTGGTACTGTACCACTGGACCATGCCTCCAGCCCTGCTTTTTGCCTGCTATTTGGGAGATGGAGTCTCACAAACTTTTCTGTGTGGACTGACTGGCTTCAAACTGCAGTTCTCTAGATTTCAGCCTCCTGAGCAGCTAGGATTATAAGTATGAGCCACTGAAGCCTGGCTCATAAATCCAATCCTTTATAACCTATTTGTCTAGCCAAAGTAAAAGTCTGTTAAGTTCTATTAAAATTTCTGTACTTGAGATAAATGTTTAGAACCTTATTTTAATAGTGTTGCATAAATATTTAGTGTTTTGGCATTTAAGTCTGAGCAATAGCACTGTAGAAGCAGTTTTCACAAAAAGTTAGAGGCAAAAGAAAATAGGTTTGGAAATAACTTTATTTTGCTAATTTTCTGTTTTAATACTAACATCTATAAAATAAGTTTTCTGTTAAGTATAAAATAAATACGCTCAACTAATATTTAGATTTAAGGGTTGGTTATAGTGGGTAAATTGTATTGTGGTTAGTGATGTTAGTTTTTTTTGTAGGACCATATGTTTAAGTTCTCTTCTGTTTAATTTTTAGATTTGTTGCTATTTCTGCTACATCTCCATTTCTTTTTTAAAATTTTATTTTATTGCAAAGATGCTGTAGAGGGGTTACAGTTACAATGAGGAAGGTCATGAGTACATTTCTTGTCCAGCATTGTTCCTAGCATTAGGGGAAGAGAATGATAGTAATTATATAGCTACTTGAATAGAAAAAGATCAAATCATATATTTGCAGTGACCATGAAGGGAACACTAGGCATTACAAGCGTTTGCATTGCTTGTGTCTTTCAGGGACTGTGGCTAAACCTGCTGGATCTCTAGCCCGAAGTAGCAGTTTGTGTCGCTCTCGTCGTAGCATTGTGCCCTCTTCGCCACAGTCCCAGCGAGCCCAGCTTCCTCCACATGCTCCTCATCCAGCCCACCCTCGTCATCCTCACCTGCCTCAGCATCCCCAGCATTCGTTGCCTTCCCCTGATCCAGACATCCTCTCAGTGTCAAGTTGTCCCGCACTCTATCGGAATGAAGAGGAGGAGGAGGCCATTTACTTCACTGCTGAAAAGCAATGGTATGGGCAGCGAATAACCTGCATAATATCGGGTTGTGTTGACATGAGGGATATGCGGATGAGCATGGAGATGGGAACTGAGGTGCATTGTATTGGCTTTCTGTAGCTGTGTAACAAGGTGCCACAGACTCAGTGGCTTCATATGAACACTCAAGTCTATATCAGAGTCCAAGCCTAGGGGGACTACTTTTTTATTTTTATTTTTGTTGATTGTGGGGCTTGAACTCTGGGCTTGGGCACTGTCCCTCAGCTCTTCAGCTCAAGACTAGTGCTCTACCATTTGAGCCACAGCTGCCACTTCCAGTTTTCTGATGGTTAATTGGAGATAAGAGTTTCATAGACTTTCCTGCCCAAGCTGGCTTTGAACCGTGATCCTCAGATCTCAGCCTCCTGAGAAGCTAGGATTACAGGCGTGAGCCACCAGTGCCCTGCTTAGTGTGACTACATTACTCAGGGTCTATAGCCTCCTAAAATGAAGGTATTGGCTGGACTGTGTTCTCATCGGGTCCTTCTCAACACCCATGTGTTGAGTAGCAGAATTCAGTTCCTAAAGGCTGCCTGCCATTCCTTGCAGTTTGACCTCTGTCTTCACATGGAGCCAGCAGCAGAATTTCCCTTCTATAAATCCAGCCTTTGCTCTGAATCTCTTAACTTCCTCTGTCTCAGATCTCTGGACTCATATTTAGTTACTTAGACTTATTTTTATCTATGACATCCTTTCCTAATAGCACTTATATTTGACTGTGATTAAATATCTAGTAAAGGTACATATACTGTAGAGGCTAGGAATTTGCAAGCCATTCTACAAAGATGTAGGTAGATACTTGAGGTATGAGCTTACCTAGAAGCCATTGGACACATTTGCTCAGGCTCCAAATGTAAACTTGTTAAATAATTTTATATTAGAATATAAATGCTTGAGCATAAGTTGTACCTAAAGAAGCATCACATATGCCAGTCATGGTCATCATGCATGTCCCAGCTACTCATGAGGCAGTGATAAAAAGTATTATGGTTCGAGGCAAGCCTGGGTAAAAAGTTAGCGAGAGGTAGTACTACCAGAACAAACAACAAAATCAAGTTGCCAAACAAACCAAAAACAATAACAAAAAATCCTCCATCAATTATTAGTGAGAATTTAATTTATTGCTATTTAGTGATTTATTCTGTTGCATGCTGGTATTTGCTAGCACATACATAATATATCCCAAAGTTTAAGAAATGCTGGAGAACTTAAAGGAGAAATGATAAGATTAAATAAATGTGGGCTGGGAAGGTGGCTCAGTGGTAGAATGCTTGCCTTGCATGCATGAGGCCCTGGGTTCAATTCCTCAGCACCACATATGCAGAAAAAAAAAAGCCGGAAGTGGCGCTGTTGCTCAAGTGGTAGAACGCTAGCCTTGAGGTGAAGAGCTGAGGGAAAGTGCCCAGGCCCAGAGTTCAGGCCCACAACTAGACCCCCCCCCAAAATAAATGTGTTAAATTTGTGACCTGATTAGTTTCACAAAATGGATATAGCAGCATGTATTCTAGTCCAGCTTAAGACCCCAGTGTTATTTCCCTCCCTGCCTGCCTCCTTGCCTTCCTGTCTGCCTTCCTCCCTCCTTCCTTCCCTTCCGCTGTACTAGTATTTGAACTCAGGTCATTACACTTGACAGGCTGACACTGTACCACTTGAGTTATGCCTCCATCCATGTTTTTCACTGGTAACTTCTGAATTTGGGACTCCCTTCATGTCTGGGCACATGCCTAAACCTGTTTTTAGGCTTCTCATCATTGATGGAAGTGTTTGCAGCTGAATTCAGCTTCTCTGTGGAGATGGAATCTTAGTGATTTTTTGGTCTGATCTAGTTTGGAACCATAGTCCTCCAAATCTTAGCCTTCCAAATAGCTAAAGATGATGGGAGTGAGCCACTGGAACCCAGCTAGCAAAGCAGCTTTTGGTTTTGGACGAGATCCCACATAGATTGAGATGACAGGTGAGTGTCATTGCACCCAACCAACTGTGGGTTAAAAAAGGCCAAGGACTAGATAGATATTTGCACTGTCTAATAAAAGTTTTCTCACTAATGGTATGTCCTGTGCTGGCCTTGAACTGTGATCTTCCCTTTGTCTACCTCCCAGTTAGCTAGGATTATAAGCAGAAGCCACTACCCCATACAGCTGGTAAATCAGCTTTTGATTTGAGAAGCTAAAAAAACTCCAAGGAACACCAATATATTCCATTCAGTTACCAATCATCCACTCAGCAAAAAGTCACTTCACAGAAACATGGCTACTGTGATTGATTTCCGAGTTTGGTCATTTTATCATATCTAAATTGCCTCCTGCCTTTAGTAGCACTATCACATTATGAAAGCATTTGGAAGCTCTGTATTACATACAGGTATATTATGTGAAATCATTAATTAAATCTTAAAGAAAATGTTTTAGCTGGGCATCCATGGCTCATGTCTATAAATCCTAGCTACTGAAGATGCTGAGATCAGAGGTTGGAAACTAGCCCAGACAGATTCACTAGACTCATCTTCAACTAGCCACCAAAGGCACAAACTGGAGTTATAGTTCGAGTGGTAGATACACATCTATATATACCATATAAATATATTTATATATATATTCTCTAATACCTTATTTAAATATTTAGCCTAGGGGGGTTTGTACCTTGTAGGAAAGATACTCTTCACTTACCTGTATATAAGGTATATAGAAATGTCTAAGAACAATCTTAACAAATACCTAAAATATGGTTTTATCATGATGTATTTGTCAAAAGTAAATGCAAAAACAGTATGAAAAGCAGTAGTAATTAAAGACCACCAAAGTGAGAAGCCTTCTCTGTCCATTCGCTCACATTATTTCTTTGCCAGATTACTTTTACTTTGTCTGTACTTTCTGCTTTTTAGTCTTTCTTTTTCACAGAGTAAACAGTACCCATGTTGGACTCAGGACATGAAAAGTGAATTAGGCATGGTTCTACTCCTCACTATTCCATTTTTTTCTTTCTCATTTGTTACGTATTAATTTCTCACCCTGAGCTTTACATGGTTCTAGTGCAGAGAATACAGACGTTTCCTCTAAAGTTTCTTTTTCTTCTGGCAACAGCATAAACAAGTTAATATAAAATGCCATTTTTGCTGCTTGTGCATGCTGGGATGTTGAAGATGGGTAAAGGAAAATGAATGCTCCTTTTCACAGGTGATGAGGAGGGGCCTCTCCGTGGAGAGGGCAGTAGCTTGAAGGACATACGCAGTAAGCCACAGAGAGGTGAAATGGAAGGCTTTAGCAGACAGAGGAAACAGCAGGTGCCAAGCCCTGTGGGAGTGTCTGTGCGTGCTTGAGGAACAAGACAGCTGCTGTGGCAGTGAGGAACAAGAGGGACATGGGGATAGAGCCAGCCATACCAGGGTCTTGCAGGCAGGGACTTTGGATCGGAAGGTCTTGAAGTGACTGAGGTGTGGTGCTTGAGCTTGTTTGAAGTCCCACCACTGGCTGTGTAGAGAAATAACTGAGAGAAGCACAGGATGGAAGCAGAGAGACCAGTTAGGAGCAGTGGGATCATTTAGGTGAGGTCAGAGAGGTTCTGGAAGAGCAATAATCGCACAAGGAGTCGTAGGGAACATGCGCTTGAACTACGTGTTGAAGGAATGGCTGGATAGCATTTACTATATATGATGGGTGTTGGGTTATGAACTTTAGCTTTCTGCCCTTCTTTCTCTTTCTACTGTAGAGAAAGTGGGAGAAACAGTCACAAAGGAATATTTCTGCGAGAATTTATTGATGACCCACTTTTTGAAACTAGCATTGTAGAGTTACCTTTCACCTTCTGTCTACTCTGTCACACTTCAGTTCTGTTTGTCCCCTTTTAAAACTCTAGTAGACTTTACGTTTTAGTGTAGAAGGTTCTTTATTTCCTTAGGGAACTGTATTTCATAAAGTTAATGACACTTAAATGAAGGGAAAAGCAATGACCAAAATTCCATTGTTTCAGATATATAGATTCAGAAAAAAAATGGTAAAAGAAAACAAAACTTGAAATGTTTAAAAAACTATAATATTCAGACATTTTTATTTCCCTCTCAATTGAAGAAAGGATATTTATTTCTTATATTCTTTTTGTAAGTTTATAGTATACATAAAAATTAAACAATTTTAATAAGCTTTATTAAAATCATAATTTTCTAGTTGAATTATGTACAGAATTGTAGCATTTCTTACGTTTTAGCAATTAATTAATGACAGTAGTTTTAGTTTGAATGTCTTTCAGCACCCTTAGGAATAAACTGATTTAAAAGTTTTACCATTGACTGTCTCACTCAGGGAAGTGCCAGACACAGCTTCAGAATGTGACTCCTTAAACTCTTCCATTGGAAGGAAACAGTCTCCTCCTCCAAGCCTCGAGATATACCCAACAGTGTCTCCTCGAAAGATATCCAGAGATGAGCTCTCCCTAGAGGATTCTTCCAGAGGAGATTCGCCCGTAACAGCAGATCTCTCCCGGGGCTCTCCTGATTGTGTGGGTCTGACAGAAACGAAGAGTATGATCTTCAGTCCTGCAAGCAAAGTGTACAATGGCATCTTGGAGAAATCCTGTAGTATGAACCAGCTTTCTAGTGGCATCCCGGTGCCTAAACCTCGCCACACATCATGTTCCTCCGCTGGCAACGACAGCAAACCAGTTCAGGAAGCCCCAAGTGTTACCAGGATAAGCAGCATCCCCCATGACCTTTGTCATAATGGAGAGAAAAGCAAAAAGCCATCAAAAATCAAAAGCCTTTTTAAGAAAAAGTCTAAGTGACCTGGCTGACTTGTTGGGATTCCATTTCAGCGGCACCTGTAAACTTTTTTTCTCCCCCCCTTTACTTCCTGTCTTTGTTTTAATTTTAGGACCGTAACTCCATTGGGGCTTTCAAAACTGGATGCCATAGTGGAATGTCCTTCAAGGCAACTGTCTACTGTCTGCTTATTTAAATGACTACATAGCCAATTCATCAAGTCAGTTATTACTGAAAAATCATTAACAGATGAGACAGTTTACAGTCATTTTTGCCTATTTATTTCTGCATTTTTGATGGTGATGTATATACAATATTTTGTTGAAAGCCACTATGGACTTATAAGCTTTAATGGACTAGTAAGCCAGCATGGGCTTGCAAAAATTTCTTGTTTACCAGAGCATCTTCTTATCTTTCCACAGAGCTATTATGGACTAAATAACTTAAAAGAAGTGAAACTAATTGCACTACTGTTTTCCAGACTGGAAAAAACAATCTCTGCAAGTGAAACTGTATAGAGTTTATAAAATGACTATGGATAGGGGACTGTTTTCACTTTTAGATCAAAATGGGTTTTTAAGTAGAAACTAGGGTTTCTAATTGACTTGATTTCTGGAAATGAAAACCCATGCTTTTATTATGGGACGCTTCTTCAAAATGCATTTAATATAAAGGTTCAAGTCCTGCTGTAAAGATCATGTTTTGTTTTCCCCAGGGCTTTCACTGTGATTTACTGCATTTCAGGCTGTATGAAAAATATAAATAATTTAAGGCGAGAAACCTCTTGATTCTTTATGCGAATGGAAGAGTTAAAGCTTGATTGGAGGACTTAAAACATTCACAAGCAAAATTGAGGTGGGGAGTGTGGGGATTCAGACCCTTGTTTACAGACTTGGAATAACTGCAAAGGACTTACAGTGTGTGGAAAATTTGTACTGTGGAAAAGATAATAAATTGGAGACAATATTGTGTGGGACTGCTGATTTTCGTTGATAACACTCCACTAAAAACACTATGTTTTCTGGAGAGCTGTGTAAGCTGTCTTGTTGCTTAATTGCAATATGAGAAATAGTGATGTTTTTGGAAGTAAGTTGTCAACAAATTTTCTTTCTATTTTATATTGTCTGTCATATTTTATGTAGTTTGAAATGTTTAAATGTTCTAATATCAAGATTAACAAATATAAATTTATGGTGCATTTAGATTGTGTTGTATTAATTTGTAAAGTTTGGTATTCATTAAATCAATAGGCTGTTGTAAAGCTTTCCTGTGACAAATGCCACATAGAGGCCCAAAGTGCATTACCATCTGGGGAGTTCCTGTGTGTTCTGCCTTTAAACCTTCAGTCATGAATGCTCTGATAAATGCACTGTGGATGGATGTTTGGAGAATCAGCAGATACACTTTAGCTAGGATGTGTTCTCTGCATAATGGCTAAAATGCATCATGTCTCACCCAGTGGTCTTTAGATGAAAATGCTGATTGATAAATGAGAAGTTTCTTTGATATTTGTGTCAAAGGAACCACTAATTACTAAGAGTATGGAGAGTTGTACAAAATCTCCTGTAAATTATGATTGTTTATTTTCCTTTGCTCCTGTTGCCAAAAACTACTAAGATTTTTAAATGATATTTATATAGGCTGATACTTTTATATTTAACAGACTAAGTATTGTAAGGACAAACATTGACTTAAATGAAGATAGCATTTTGGATAATAAATACATAATAAAGATAATCTGAAAGGTAAGATTTTGGATCAAACTCTAAAGCTATCTAAAAAGGGGAAATAGTCATGCATAAAAAAGCTGAAAAGGTTAAGGGAATGCCTTCCATTTCATTTTCATATAACCAGCAGCAGGGATTCTGCTCATTGAAAATTTCCAAAGGGAAGAAAACTTTATTGATGGATAGAAAAGATGAGCGCTGCTGAAGCATGGAGGCTGGGGGAGGGTGCGTGTACGTCTAGCTAGGTAACCGCTAGTCTCATCAGCAAGGCCTGCGGGTCAGCCAGGTGCTCCTGAGCCTGGGGAGAGAACAGTTTCCATCAGGAAGTGTCCTGTGGGTGCAGCATTTTCCACGTTCATTTCTAGATTTATCCAAGGAATATTTACTGCTTTATGTTGTTTACAATTTTAATTTCACATGAATACAGTACTCTGTACATTCAACAGGAAAGAAATGAATTTTGGAAAGTAACAATGATTTCTGTTTTATATCATTCATATAATTATAGCATTTTTATAATTTTTTAATTACCCACTTGTTTTATGTTAACATTTAAAAGTTATTGTGTCTTCTTGCTTTTAAAAGTAATAACTTACTGTTAAAAGGGGGGAAAAGAACATTAGTTATAGGAAAAGAATAAAAGAAAACAAGAGGAAGCGAATCAAATTCTACTACCCAAAAGAACTACTTTGAATATTTTGGTATGTTTTCTGCCAGATATTTTTCTACACATGGATGTATATTTTACATAATTGAAATCATATATTCATTTTCATATTATGCTTTTTCACTTAAGAATTTCTCCAAATCATTAAAATCCTTTATGAGCAACATGTTAATGGCTGTATAATACTATTGTATGGATTTACCATAATCTCCTTAAACATTCTTGTACCATTAAACATTAGGTTGTTAACCAAATTTGTGAAATGTGGAGTGATAGCATGGAACATTTATTGAACACTTTATTGCCAGACACTGTTGTTTTAAACTCATATAGTCTCAATTTTATATCAAACCCTGTAAGGTAGGTGCTTCTTGAAAAATTATTTAAAAATTTCCATTTGGCTGACGAACCGCTAGCCCAGAAAATTAATAATTTGCTGCAGGTCACATAGCTAGTAATTGGGAGAACCATGTTTTTAACTTTTAAGCCATCTAGTGTATTTTTTAAGAAGTGTATTGAAAATGTAGACATTTTTAGTTCACGTTTTTATATATGTACATTATGTATGTATGTGTGCACATACATATAGCCCACATACCTACTTGGGATAGATCTCATTTAAAAGATTTTGTACATATGGCTGTACTGATAGCGTTCCCACAGTACTTTAGTGTATGACTAACTTTACTTCATGCCATTGTTTCTGAGTTACCATTTGGATAAAACTTGAGTTGTGTTTTGTTTTTCAACTAATCAGGATTTATTTGATCATATCAGTTTTTTTCATTCTTAATTTAAAAAGTAAGTGAAAGAAAATCTAGGTTTAAATTTTAATCATATTGATCCGGATCTTAAATGAGAGTGTTGTCTTGTTTAAAAATGATTTAGGTGATAATACAGTCTTCTTGATCCATTAAACAACTGTTTACTAGTCTACCGTGTATCACTGATGTGAGAAGCATAGAATGTAGACTAATATGATGTGCTTACTTTAGCAAAATAGATTAGACGGAAGTTCTTGTAAGGGATATAAGTGTAAAATATTGGGAAGCTGGGAGCTTGTAAAGGAGGGATTTTATAGTTCAAAAATATTGTGATGAGTAATTTAATGGTGCTCCTTTGCAGAAGGCATGGGGATCTATTGTGGAAACATAGGACTAGGGCCAAGTTATAGGGCTTCTGCTAATTAGTAGTCTGGTTTTAGCAAATGAGCCTGCAATTACTGAGTTCCAGCCACACTTGATAATAGCAGTGAGGATGTTTATTTGTGGGTAATGCTCAGAAGCATAACATCTGAGCACTCCCATATAATCCTAGATAGTACTGATTAAACAGTTCCTCTCAACAGCCTCCAAATGGCCTAGTCTCTGTTGTTCAGATATACCTAGGTAGGATCCACACTGATCATGAATGAATTGGAGTCACGTTTCAGATTTCACTTCCATATCAAAATTGAGTTTTTTTTCTGGAATTCTCCGTAAGTCTCTGTGTGGCTGTAATTACTGCAGATCCATCTGTGACATTACAGAGGCTTTGATTCAGATCTCAATTTCTTCTTTGGGTTGAGACTAAATGTCCAGCCTCCTCTCCTAAATTGCACAGTTCTGACTGCCAGATTCTCCAGTATCCCGATGAGCCAGTTTTTACGGGGTCTGTGGCAATGTCTTCATCATCAACCTCCAAGAGAGAGCAGAAGCTAGAAGGTAAGGCAGGCAGTTTGTCTTCAAGCAGACCAGCAAGTGTATGCCAGGGACACCCAGTGGCACAGCCATTCTAAAACTCCAGTCCTTAACAGCCAACCTTTTGCTTTCCAGCCTTTCCCTTTCCCCTAGCAGGTTCTTCCCTCTCAGACTTGGACTGTAAGAAATCTTACCTGGATCAAAATGGTTCTTTGTGTCTTGCTTTAAAATCTCTTCAGTTTCAAGTAGTTTTGTTCATACCAGCTGTCTAGTGTTGTAGTTCCCGGAGGATACTGTGTTTATTACCTAAACATCACTTGCATTGTAGCTCAGCTCCAAAATACTCAGGTAGGCTGATTTTTCCATCTGTGAGAATGTGACGGGATAAAGATCTCTAACAGGCCCACCTCTGCTGCTCTGTGTTATGGCACCATGGTCCAGGAGAATCAAGATCATCCACAATGAGGCACTAAAGTTTTCCAAAGTGAGAATGTGGCCTTTGTTGTTAGATTTTTCAGGAAACCCCTCCCTATGACATTCAAGATGTTCATCTGTATCAAAAGAGAAGTACAGTATCAAGAGATTAAGGGGGTGTTGGGCAAGGGGATAAAATGAAGCTTTTGTGCAGCAGTGAACTACTATATCAGAAGTTGCCTTTGACTTTTAAAGGTAAGAAAATTAGCCTGAAAATAGGACTGGGCGTTGGGCTGTGGGAGTGGATTGAAGAAGGGGAGGAAGGGTCCGTGTACTGTCAGACCACCAAGACATGTACATTTGCTTCCTAGACATCTCTACTCTTCTGGACCCTCATTTTTTATTTTTATTAAAGAAGCAATTGAATCTTTTCTTGGTGAACTTTCTACTTGTCACATTTCTAGGCCTTTCAGTGCTTATAGAATAAAATACAAACAGATGAACAAGAAACCTTATGCTGCTTGGCTCTACCCGAATTGCCTCTTGTGTGCTGCTTCTGGACACCCAACCAGTCATGCGGGACTCCATGAAGCTTTCCTTCCTCCTCTCTGTACTCCTGCTGCCTTTTACTGAGGTGTCTTATACAATCTTGGCCAACTGTCTAAAGCTTTACTGCTGCTTTCTTCTCTAGGAAGCCTCCTCCCATGAGTGCCCCCTGGCTGAAAGAGATACCACTTCTGTGAGCGTCCAGAATTTTCTGTGTTTGATCATATCACTTGTCATATTACCTTATAGTGACTCGGCTACTTGTTTGCCCAATAGACTAAACTACATAAGTGTGGGGACCCCGCCTGTGTTAGCTGCGAACTGCCAAGAACTGGCAATATAGGCACAATACCTTGCATGCCTGGTGAGTGAATAAATAAACAACAGACACCGTTGCTGTCTTCAGGTTTGAGGCTATTAAGGCCCTTCATGAATTGAATGAGTAGAAAACAGTTCAAGACTAATTCCCAATACCAGTGAGTATTGTATACTGACGTTTCCTTGGCATGGAGTGACTAGTGTGTTTTCTTGAAGAAATATTTTTAAGCTCAGACTCTGTGATGAATGATGGCTCATAGGCCTTATAGGGGAAAGATTCTTTTAAGCTATGTGTAGAGTTTTACTCAGTAAAGATCCTGAACATATTCAGGCTGGGCTCTATCCTCCAAGACTCAGCATTTAATGTCAGTATTTTATATCTAGTAATTAGTATGATCCTTTGTATTAACCAACTATTCTGTCAGTAATTATGTTCATGAGAATACAATGTGCTGGACAAATAACAAAGAGAAGCATAGTTCTTACTACTTCAAGAACAAATTCATAATTCAGTTACCACACTTGTGTGTATGTTTTGGTTTGGTTTAGTGTTGGTGCTGAAAATGGGGTTTGAAGGCATGGCCTTTTTTTTACGTAGGTAGGCTTTGAACTTCAAGCCTCAGATCTCAGCCTCCTGAATTTCTAGGATAGCAAGCATGAGCCACTGGTGCTCAGCTACTATGCATGCTATGAAGAAGAGTTCACAGGTCTCAGAAACTATATAAAGGAGGTCCAATTAAACTTGAAGGAAAACACGTTGGCTGAAGTGACCCTGCAGGATTAAGAGGGAGCTGATTAGGAGTTTCTGAACCAAACAGTGGTAGTAATACCATGTATAGAAGGATTGCATGTGGGAATAAACCAGGTTCAAGAAACTGAAAGCATAGATGGCTGGATTTTAGTGAGTAAAGGACAGGGACAAGATTAGTCTTCATCAGGCCATGTTGGAGATTTGGGGCTTGACCCTGAAATGAACTCAAAATTACCAGCAAGGTTAAGGATATGAAAAAGTATTCTGTCTTGTATCACCATTACTTCCAGAGAGATTGAGAGTAATACATCAGTTATATATCTCTGAAAGTGCCCTCACCTGGTTCTCAAATACTCAGAAAATAGCAACTGGTTTCCAAATGGAGGGAGACAAGAATAGAGTGAGAATGAGTGCTGCACTGAAGGGGCGTAGCGAGGACCGCAGGGAGACCGTGGGGTGAGGTGGAAAGGAGAGCTTTGTATGAGCTCAGGGCAGCCACAGCACAGTGATTAAACAGCCGCAAGTTACATTCTCACAGTCCTGGAGACTGCAAATCTGAGATGAAGATCCCAGCATGGCAGGGTTTTGGTGTGTGCTTCTTGGCTTGAAGATGGCCACTTCCCTGTTGCCTGTTGCTCACGTGGCAGAGAGAGTTGGCTCAGACATAAGAGATTTCTTTCTGTACCAACTTAGAAGGCTATCTATCAGTCCTGTGGGATTAGATCACCATCTTTAGGAGCTCATTTAATTTAAACTCCTCAGAGGCCCCATCTCTGGACAAGCACATTGGGTTTAAGGTTTCACTATGAATGGAACAGTTTAAAATTCAGCCTGTAGCAGGATCTTATAATGTAAAGCCCTTGAGAAGGGGTTTCTCAGTGAGGGTATAAAAAAGTTACTCATGAAGCCAGGTGCTGGTGGTTCGTGGTTGTAATCCTGGCTACACGGGAGGATTGTGGTTTCAAGCCAGCCCCTGCAGGAAAGTCTATGAGACTCTTACCTCCAGTTAACCACCAGAATACTGAAAGTGGACCTGTGGCTCGAAGTGGCAAGAGCAGAAAAGCTTAGGGACAGCACTCAGCCCGGAGTTCGAGCCCCACAACCGACAAAAAAAAAAACAACAACAACTCATTAGAACATTCTTAAAACCAATCAATTTTTTCTTAAATCTTGGGGGTGGTTTTGATTATACCAAGGAATATTTGTCAGATGTCTGCTTTTTGTTTTTGGCATGTAAACCAGGGATTTCCTCTTTCCTCCTCTATCACCCCTTCTTTGTCTTCCTGTCCCCTCCCTTCCTCATTTGAGAAATATATCACCCTCTTTGTTTTGCATTGTTTTCTGGGATGATATATATATATTTTTCTAATTAGGGAGGGAAATTTAGGGCAACCCAACCTGTCCTGGAGCAGCACAGACACAGCACCGGTCACGCTTTTGTTGTGGTCTGTCACTCATGCTGTCTGCCTTACTGGATCATGAAACAAGCCTGGTTGCAGCCGGCTTGGATGAGTAGGGATGCCTATCTTTCCACAATGGAGTTACAAGGCCTAACATGGAGGAGGGCACAGGGAGAAGCAGCCCTGACCTTAGGGTTATGGTAGTTTTTGTTCAGCTACAAATCACAGAAAACATACTAAGCAGTGCCTTAAATAATTAAAGTGGTCTCTCCTTCATTTAACAGGATATCCATAGGAAAATGGGTGGGGGATAAGGAGGTGGAGTTACTGTGACCCTAAAATGCTATCAGAGATTGGGAACATCCAGTCTTTCCACTTAACCATCCTTAGTTGCCTGATGGCCCAAGGCAATTGCTGCTATAACATTCTCTCTCTCTCTCTCTCTCTCTCTCTCTCTCTCTCTCTCTCTCTCTCTCTCTCTCTCTCTCTCTCTGTGCCTGTGTGTGTGTGTGTATGTGTATGTCAGTCGTGAGACTTGAACTCTGGGCTTGGGCACTGTCCCTGCACTCTTCAGCTCAAGGGGAGTGCTCTACTACTTGAGTCAAAGCCTGCCCGGGCTGGCTTTGAACAGTGATTCTCAAATCTCAGCCTCCTGAGTAGCTAGGATTATAGGCATGAGCATCGGCACCCAGCTGGTATCACATTCTTATGCAGGGGGAAAATGGCACCTTCTGATGGATGCTACTTCTTTGTAAAGAGATTTTTATGACCTTCCTTTTAGCACATGGGCCAGACTAATGTCATATAGCTACTCTTAATTAGAGAAGCTAGAAATGGTAGTGAGTTGATAATTGATTGACAGGTTGACTGAATGCTGCTGCCCTTAAACACAATTGGGGTTCTACTGATAAGAAAGAGAAGGGGAGTAGATTTTTAGTAAGAAAAAATTAGACCTGTTGGCCACTTTTCAGTGTGTGTGTGTGTGTGTGTGTGTGTGTGTGTGTGATGGTACTGGGGCTTGAACTTAGGGCCTATGCTCTTACTTGGCGTTTTCCCTGATGGCTGATACTCTACCACTTGAACCATACCTCCAGTTCTAGCATTCCGCTGGTGAATTAGAGATAAGAGACTCACAGAACTTTTTCTCCCTAGGCTGTTTTCAAACCTCAGTCCTCAGATCTCAGCCTCCTGCATTGTTAGGATTACAGCAGTGAGCCACTAGCACTTGGCACTTTATAGAGTGTTTTAAACAAGAATATAGAACTTTAAAACAGAGATAACTGCATTTCAGAATTTATAGCATGTAGAATAAAATATGTTACAGTAACCTCACAGAAGACATAAAACTATATTCTTGAAAGCATTTTTCATTTTACACAACATAATGCGGCTTTATGTGGTATACGATAAGCTAGGTATGGGTGAATCATGAAATCCCTAGAACTAGTCCCTTAAAAAAGCAAGTGATGGCTGAAACTTCAATGGAAGACATAGAATGCTTAAAATTTGATTAACTCCAAAAACATAAATAAGGAGAAATGGAGGAACCACAAAAAGAAACTGAAAATTGGGCAAAGAGATAGCAAATGGCAAGATCATTATATAATAATACTATCATATCAATAATTATTTGTTTTAAGAGGCAGACTCCTTGAATTGATAAAACTGTAAGACTTTGTCTATAACTGGTGCAATTTAAGTATAAATAATTTTTTGAAGGGGGAAAATATACCATGAAAGTTATAAGTGCTAGAAAGCTTTATATGCTTATTTCGCTTTCGCATTATAAAGGTTAATTCACCAGGAACACACAAAATCCCTAACCATCTAATAAGTATACAAATAACGGCTGCAAAATACGTGTTAATAAACCAAACAGGATTAAGAATTGGTCAAAACTCAATTAAAATTGAGGTTTCTAATATCATTCAGAAGTTGACAGAACAAGAAAATAATCAGTAAAGAAGGGAAGTTGGAAGGCTGAACATTTTCACCTATCCTGACCAGGAAAGCCTCTACAAACCTTCCTCCTCCTCCTCTCATCCATGCACATATATAAATGTCCTTCTTTAGTCCTTTTGTCTATCAACAACGTGTGGGCTCAGCTCAATAAGCTGATACACATGCCATAGTTCCCTTCATTCTGCAATAGTATAAACCTGCAACTAATTGTTCCAGAGGGAAAACAACATAAAATGTCGGTCCAAATCAACTGAAGAGCAAAATAGTTGTAGCATCTGAATGTGTCTCATCCTTTGCTGGCTACCTGCAATATTGTATTTGCTTGATAGAGACATTCAGAGTTCAACATCACTTTGACACAGATTTTCCTCTTAGTTCCCTTTGGTTATTTGATATATAACCATTGTTTGTTTTGATGATTTATTTTGTTTGTCATAGGGCTTGAACTCAGGGCCTGGGAGCTGTTCCTGAGCTCTTCTGCTCAAGGCTAGCATCCTACCACTTTCAGCCACAACCCCACTTCTGGTGTTCTGGTGGTTCATTGCAGATAAGTGTCTCATGGACTTTCCTGCCTGGGCTTTGAACTGCAGTCCTCAGATCTCAGCCTTCTGACTGGCTAGGATTACAGGAATGAGCTATCAGCACCTGGCTTGTTATGATTTTTTTCCCCCTTGTTCAATATGATTATTTTGAAATCAGAATTCCAAAGCCTTTTGTTTTCCTTCATGTCAGTTTCTCTCTATCTTTAGTTTTATTCACTTATTTTTAGGTGTTTTCTTTTTCCTTTGTCTTGTTAGGTCTTCCATAATGGTTCTTGGGGCAGATTCCTCAGAGGCAGATTGAACATATATGGCTAGATAGAGAAACAGCTTATTTCGTTTATTTGCTGTAGGAGACTTTTTCATTAAGTCCTGCACTACAGAGGTTGTGAATTACAGGGGCTAAGATCACCAGAGCTAATGTGCTGTTAAGATCTTCTCTCACTTGGCTAGATGGGCATTCTGATGCATGGCACCAAACTTCACTTGCTAAATTTCTAAGCAGGTCGCAAACCTGTTCTTTCTCCCTTTCTCCCTTGGCTGTATCCTCAGCGAACCTTTTCTTCTATTGCAAAGGTCACAGGCGGCCACTGTTGGGGCCAGAGCTGGCTTCCACAAGTTTTATTCAGATTGTGCAGTCAAATTTCTTTAAAGTTGTCAAAATATCTGGAGATTTCACATGCATGTAACACATTTTCAGCTTTAACAAGCCAACCAATCAAATGTAGATTAGAAGGTTAGGCAATGTAGACTGAAGTAGGTTCCTTTATTCATATTCTTGATCCGTACAAGTTGGATTTCTGATTTCTCTTTTTTCCTGGTCAGCACACCACATCCTCAAGTTTTCCAAGTCTGGGACCAAATAAGAGAATAAAACTTGGAAAGTCTATGAGCTATGAATCACATTATTTAAGAATTTGAGAGCACATATGCTAGATACTCTTGAGTTAGGGTTATTTTTACATCTCTGGAGGAAGTCAGAACCAAAAGGGAAGTGTTTCCTCACTGTGTCCTCTAGATGGCAGTATTGTACCAGTATTGTCAACTATTTCCCCCATTGGAATGGTTAATTCTATAATTTTTCAATGGCAATATTTTTTGTTTCTAAATTTATTGTGGTATTTTTCAACAATGCTGGGTTTATCAGCATGCAGGTAGAGTCCATAAAACCGCAATCTTTAAAAGAACAAAATCCAAGGTGCTCCCTCCTCCCCAGCTTCCTGAATTGATAGTAGAAATAGAGCATATTGCTACGTATAATTGTCACAATTATGCAGGCTGTTCATTTAGAGTTTGTGTGTGCGCGTGCATTCAGCGACCACATCTGCAGGGCGCATTGAACAAACAGCCCTTTCCCTGTCCAGTTGGAAACGTCAAATGTTTCTCATTTGGAGCAATGTCTTTATTTTGTTTTGTTCATAATGAATTGTACTCACAAATATGGGAAGCAAGGAAGCAAAAACAATCTGCATGGTGGGAGGAGGGGTGGTCTTAGAAATGTCTCTACATAAATAGACAAATTGGAGCTGGTACTGGTACTGGTCTCATGCACGAACAAGGCGAATGTTGCTAAGGGAAAGTTGTATGTGTTAGAGTAATAGCTTGACAAAACTCCATTTAATATTTCATTTATAGTTATTTTGTGTAATTTGGTTTGGTAAGCAACAGACAAATATTAAATATTTCCATTTTATCTTCAAGCACAACCTGATCATATTTCACTGCTTTAATTCTTTTGGTTTTGGCACTCTGGGCTTTGAAAATGCCTTCTTGGAGTCATGGTTAATATCAGACACCCTGGAGTCCTCATTTATCAAGCCTGGCCAGTTGTGTTGTGGACCAATCTAAGGGAGATGGAAGCTTTCTGTCTGTGTGGTTGATTGGTTAAGGGTTTTGTCCTTATTTTAGGGTTGGAGGAACCTGGGAAGGTCCCTCCCATCCAGCGTTGCTGTGTCCCAGCTGGCTGGCTCTCCAGTTCCACAGGAGCTCAGTGATGAGAGGCTAGGGGTGGCTTGTGTCAACACAAAGAGGTCCCCAGTGAGAGACCAGGAGCTAACTGAGAGGTTTCTCTCACAGCAGGCCACGGGCAAAGCTGCAGTGGGGATGCCGTGGGCCATGTGGACAGAATGCACAGGTAGAGGTCTGTGCGCTGCCGTGTGGTGCTCAGGCCTCCACAACCCTCCATGCAGGTACTTGGATTTCACCACCAGAAATGACACTAGGGAGGAAGTGTGCCTGTGGGGCTTCTCCAAACAACGCCAGTGTGACAGGCCACGCCCCACCCCCACCCCACAGACTTGGTACTTGGGTTATGAGAAAAACAAATTTGCTTGTGCTGGGTCCTGCCTCCTTCCCAGCCCTGACTAGACTAGACATAAGGGATACTTCTGCTACTGCACAACTGCTCTCTGTTCCCACACTTTACTAGGAGACTGGCTTCTGATTCAAGTCAGGTGTTGGCCATGTTGTTCTCTTTGTTTTCAAGCATCTGTCTGTGTGTGTGTGCACATATGTGTGTGTGTGTGTGACAGAGAGAGAGAGAGAGAGAGAGAGAGAGAGAGAGAGAGAGAGAGAGAGAGAGAGAGAGAGAGAGAGAGAGAGAGAGAGCTGGGTCCTGACTGGTAAAGGCAAAGAAGCAGCCTGTCTTCCTGGAGGAGTACAGCTCCACCCACTTCTGACCCAGGATGCTATTGACTTAACATGTTCACAGGTCCTTCTGAGGCAGGATAGATTAGGGGAAATGAGGCATGGTGAATGCTGGCCCGGAATTCTAAAACTCAGCTTAAGGCAAGTATAGGAGACTTATAGTCACCCATCAACTTCCCTTAAGATGAAAGGACCAAAGTCATTTTAGGGGAAAACGAGGCAGGATAGATTAGGGAAAATGAGGCCTGGTGAAGGCAACTTAGAAATAAGGTATTTAGAAACATAGAAGCACCATCTTTGCTTCTAAGAGAGACAACAGGAAGTCTTCCTTACCTCAAAAAGTAGAATCTGTTTGGCATTAGGATATATGCCCAAGAATTAAAGAGCGAGTGGTAAACCAGCGCCAGGAACTTAGCAAATATTTTTTTAAATATTTTTATTGTGAATAAACTGTACAGAGGGGTCACAATTACATGGGCAAGATAATGAGTACATTTCTTATCAAGCATTGTAGCCTCCTCCTTTGTTTACCCTTCCCATCCCTTCCAAACCTCCCCCCCGTCCCCCCACCCAATCCTCCCCCCCCCACCAAAGTTGTAAAGTTCGTTTTCGACATGACAACTTGTACTTCTCATTGTTGCAACGGGTGAACTTAGCGAATATAACAGCAGCAAGAGAGATGAAGAGCAAAGATGAACACCGATCTTTCCTTGATGTTGAGGTGAGACCCCCCCAACCCCTGCCCTTATCATGTAAACACCCCTGATGCCCAAGAGCTCTGTGCGTCTCCCTTTGAGAACACCCACACTCTGTTAGAGCGGGCCTTGGCCTTTCTGTGTGTCTGCTTGTTTGTGTACTCAATAAAGCTTTGCCAAGTTTTCTGACCATTATGACTTAGCCAGAAATGCGAAGAGCTCCTACTTTCAAAGGAGAACTTCACAAACCCTCAACCTACCCTTCCTCCTCTGTCTTCCCACTGCCTCTCTCCCTTTTGTGCCCCTCAGGACCTACACCAAGCCTGGGCATCATTCGGCAAGCATTCCTGGACTACCTCTGTCTCCACTGAATTTTCGCTCCAGCGGAAGGCCTGTATCTCCTAGCCTCCCATTAAAGGTAATTACAGAGATTACTCCAACAGAAAGGAAGCATCTACATTTTCAGAGCTCTTCAACCATGGGGTAAATTGAATTCAGATTCAAACAAATACCCATTTTCTCAGGAGCTTTTGAAATCCGGACAAGCTTCCTAGTTTCAAGAAAATGTTAAGACAAGTCCCTTTTTATACATAGCATGCATTGCTAGTACTACCACTTCTGGGATCTTGTGATGGAAGCTGCAGGTGTGTATTTCCACGTCAGAACTATCTTGTTCTCCCTTCAGGTCTGGAAGTTCTGATTCAAACTCATCTCCACTGTCAAAATGCGCAGAGTGTAACTGGCAGCGTTTGCGAGGCTGAGTCCCTGAGGGACTGAGGAAGGAAGAGCAGGGCTGAGAGAGAGATGGGTGGGAGGAGATCCTGAGTGTAGATTCAGGGCTTCTTAAGGGAGAGCAGGTGTTTTCTGAGAAGGGGACACAAAGAACAGTTTTCCTCGGCACAGGAAATGGTACATGCCGAGATGTGGAGAGAGGTAGGCAGTAGCCAACTCTCTACTTGCTCCCTTTGTGTCAAGCTGAGCTGTGTCCCCTGCCTTTTTTAGGAAATGCTTCCCATAATGTCAGCCGCCCCTTACCGCCCCCCCCCATGAGCCCACATGCTAGGAATGGCTCTACTAACCAAGCACACTAGCTTTTTGGGGGGGGGGGAGGGTCGGTTGTGGGCCTGAACTCTGGGCCTGGGCGCTGTGTCCCTCAGCTCTTCAGCTCAAGGATAGTGCTCTACCACTTGAGCCACAGCACCATTTCCGGCTTTTTCTGCTTAGGTAGTGCTGAGGAATTGAACCCAGGGCCTCATGCATGCAAGGCACGCACTCTACCACTGAGCCACCTTCCCAGCCCTGGTTGTCTCATTTTGACAGGGCTATGTGGAGGTCTCTAGGGATAATTGCATCGGCTTCCATGTCTTGGTTGGGCCCAGGCAATTGCTCTGTGTCACACAGCACTGAGATGTTGTAGGAGGAGGAAACAGTATCTAGGCTGGCAGCTTCTGCCTGATTCTGTAGTACAGGAGAAGATGTTCCTGCCTAGAATGTGAAAGATTGGGGGTGTGGGGGAGAAGCAGCAATGCTCGAATCTCTCTGGATGGAAAACAAAAGAGAAGTTTGCTTAAATATTACGGTGCCTTTTCAGCATGTAAAATGGTTGTTTTTCTGCAAAATGGAGTTTTTAATATTTGATACGTTTTTGAGAACTGTGCCACCGTATCAATTGTGGGGCTTGGTTCAAAGGCTTGTATAAATATTTCTGAAGGAGTGCCACATTAAAGGGTCCTGTTCTCTCACTTTATAAAGCTTTTGTTTTATTTCCTCATAAATCTCGGCAAGAGTCCCTCGTCTTAACTTCACATTCCTCCAGACTCTAATGCTGGCCTTTTTTTTTTCTTTAAATGGACCCCAAATCTGTTGATTTGTATTCCTTCAGTTTCTTCAACAATAAAGCCACCCTCATTACAGAATAAAATTTAAAGCCATCTCCCCATTGTGCAGTTGACTTGAATGAAATCTATTATGTTTGCCTTACTACATTGTAATCAGTGATCGATGGCGAGGGGAATGTTGAGGACCCTGGGGATCTTGACACTTGGCATGCCAAGTGGAGCTGTACCACAGGGCCATCCATCACGAGGGAAACCAGGATGCCCTGCCCAGCTGTGCTGGCACGTGCCTTGATGTGACAGGCCTGGGCTGGCTCCGATTAGTCATGGTGTGCCTTCAGTGCAAGTCAGGGAAGTGTGGATCTGCTGAGAAAAGGAAAAAAGTCACAGTGCTTTATGTGTGGACCTCTCTCTCTCTCTCTCTCTCTTTCTCTCTCTCTCTCTGTGTATGTTCCCACTTGGGAATCCTGATGTGATTTCATCCTGCTGGTTATGTGTGCTAGGTGCAAGTGCACCTGTAATCTGTGTCCTAGTTTTCCTTGATCATCAGTAAGTACATCTCTATGGTTGAACTGCTGCTGCTGCTGCTGCTTTTTTTTTTTGTTATTTATCTGCCTCTCTCTTCAGAATTGAAGAGTAGTCACCTTCCCTTTGGTTTGGTGGTGACCTTCTAGCTTGCCCTGATTGCTCGTAGGAAAAAGTTGCTTAAGGGAATTTGTGAAACCAGGACTGGCTTAGAATGCTCACACATTGTCTGCCATAATTGTCCTGAATTAAGCCATTCAGATGCTGCTGGGGGTGGGAACAGTCAGAAGCCATCAGTGTATTTGGCTCAAAATGAAAAAAAGAAAAAGAAAAAGGTGCATTTCTTTCCTGAAGTGCATGGAATTCTACAAACACTTTGCTTTGGAGCAGAACCCAAAGCAGGGGTTGGTTTGAAGATGTTCTTTTGGTTCTTTTCTCCAGCCAGTCCTGGGATCATGGTGGTAGACAATTCAGGTTCTCAGACCGCCTTGTGGCTTTCGTTTTTGGTGGGAGGTAGACCTGCAACCTCCTGTTCTCTGACTGGAGATGAGAAATTCATTCCTGCAGGTGCAAAAGGCAGAGTCCATGTCTCTAGCTAATTGTTGTTGGTTTTTGTTTTTTGTTTTTTTCTGGTCATGGAATTTGAACTCAGGCCCAGGCTCTATTGCTGAGTTCTTTTGTTCAAGGCTTGTGCTCTATCACTTTGAGTTTCGGTTCCACATTTGGTTTTCTGGCAGTTAGTTGGAGATTAGAGTGCTATGGACTTTTTTGCTTGGACTAGCTTTGAACCATGATCCTCAGATCTCAGCCTCCTGAGTAGCTAAGATTATAGGCATGAGCCACCAGTGCCCAGCTTTCCAACTAATTTTTGGTGCTCATTTGTCTTATTAGCTTATAAAAGAAAGATTTTTGCCAACTTCAGAAAAATATGTGGACCTGGAAAAACTAGACTCAGCAGACCACTGGAGCCATATATTGGGTTACTTGATTGCTTTTCCTCCTATAAGGCTTTAATGTATTGAATTGGGGAAGAGTTCTTGGGAGTGAATAATTTAAAGAGGATCTTCTACTTCACTTCCACACAGGTCAGAAATGAATATAGGAAGTGTGTGTGCTAACAAACAGTGTGTGTGCTAACTCATTAGCTACGAGTTGCTATCAGGTGTCTGACAAACTTTACGTTCTATGTGGTACACATTTTAATAACATATATGAATCAGCATGGGCAATAACTTGAGGATCTACCCATGTGAGTAAATCCTTTAAATCCTTTACCTGCTTCACTTGCTTATTCTCCTCTAGGTTCTTTGAATTCTGTTTATATCTCCTTTTGATAACAGCTTTCTTTTTCTTTAAAAAATATTATCACCCTTCATTTCCCTTTTGTCTCTTCAGATATAAAGTGAATTTCTCATGCAGCACAGTTTTGAAAGATTATCTTGTAAAATACGACTGATTTGACAAATGCTTTGAAAGTATAAGCATTGATTATAAACAAATGACTACCCCTACCTCTCCCCATGGAAAGTGACCACAGAAATCAATTATTCCTGTCTGCCTTTTCCCAAGCTGGTGCCCTTATTTTTCTCTTCTAATCAATATAGGTTCTATTTCTTTTTCTTAAAGTATTCATCATCAATTGAGAGGGCTTATTGTCACTAACTTATACAAAGCTGCTTCTCACCTAAGTCACAGGTAATGGGATGAATAACCCACCATGGATACACAGAGGAAGAAGTTGGAAAGGGGATAGAAAGAATTAACATTTACTGACTGCTGACTCTGCGCCAAGTGCTGGCATACCTATTCATTTCCTTTTCCCAATGACCCTGTAAAACAGATATCAGATGCAAGCAGTGAGACTCAGGTCTCTTACTCAGAGCCACTCAGTGGCAGAGATACCATTTGAGCCAGTTAAATAGAGCTTTGGAGTATAACCCAGAGGACCCAGCAGGTGTGGGCAGATGGGAGGGACAAGGACAGGCTGAAGATGATAAATTTCACTCAGTAATGAGCAATTAGTTAAAACACATGTTGGGACATCCATTCACCTGTTATACCCAGATAAGAAAGATTAGTCTCAGGGCCCATGAACAAAAAAGCAGTGTTGCAGATCATAGGAAGTGTGTTGGCATGGTCCTGTGGGAACCTCTCCATGTGAACCAACAGCTAAAAGCCACAGGCCAAGCTCCAGGCACAATGACACACTTGCTACAGGTTCCCAGTGCACAGTCTGCTTACAGTCGCTTCTTTGTTGAGGAGTTCCTACAATAGGCTGTGGCATGGGATCCATAGGTAGGATTGCTTCTTTGTAAAAGGCATCTTGCTATCTGTCTGCCACTCTGTTATCATGGCCTTCCTGTGTGACCTGGAGTATTTGTGTCTTATTCAATTGTTTCTGAGGACCGAGTTCTGATTTACATCTTCATTTGCTAGAGTATGACTAATATCTTACCCAGGCAGAGCCTAAAAGGCACACAGATCTAATGTGGGAGTAGGAAGGAGTCCAAGAAAATAAATTTATGAATGTTTCACTGCCAATTGAAGGCTTTGGCTAGATCCCTCCAGGGTCCTGGAACAGGAAGTAAGCACTCTACATTAATCATGTAAGGAAAGAGCAAATGGATGAGGGATGGAAGGAAATCCATCCGGTAATGTAGCTTCCACGGTTCTAAACATTACCAAGCTGTCTCTATTAAGCTGACCATGGTAAGCCCTGCTTACCAGCTCCCAAGTTTTGAAATGGGGAGGCTGGGTCTAGTTGGCACCATCTTGGCCACATGGTGGATAGGGAATTGGGCTTAACTGGTGCCATCTTGTCTTCATGGTGGAAAAAGGTGAAGTCCCACTTTCCAGGTGATAGGTGTGCCTGAATTCCTAGAGGCAGTGTGAGGATTTGTACAATAGGTTACTGGATCTGTCAACCCTATGCGTTGAACTTGGGAGACTATGGAGTTTCCTGTGACCCTGCCCTCTGGCCTGATCCTATATAGGCCCAGACCAGCTCAGGCACCATCATGCCATGCCTTGTACCTGTGTCTCCTGTCTCCTGGATCTCCTCAAGTTAACATGGCGTCCCACTTCAGCTCTCCATTGGAGTTCCTCTGGTGTGCTGGTATTATTTTTCTGCTCTTTCTTTCCTCTCCTGATCTCATGGCTCAGTTTTCTGATGGGGTTAAGTGTAGTCAAGGGACTGTGGGTCTTTTGAAGGGAGTCCACCTGCAGTCACCAGCTTCCCTATGAAGACTCCGATTGGACCTCTTAAAATGTGGCTTCTCTGTTTCTTGCGACTGACTTACCTTACATCAGTTTTATGTCATCCAAAGTGTGCCTTGCTAGGTGTGGCTGCAGCTGCTTTTGCATCCCTCAGAAGACGGGCCTTGGCTATTCTGTCTTGTGCTGGGGATGCGTCTTTACCTCAGAGTCTCTTGCATTCTCAATGCACTGTGTAGTTCTCATCTGATGACTCTCCCTTCTCTTTACAAAAGCAGAACACCGTGCTTGGTTTGGATTGTATATATGGAAAAGCACATACTCAGAGAAGTGATCCTTCAAGAAATAAATGGGAAACAAGGCCTATAGGCATCTCAAAGGCTTCCCTGGAGTCAGTGTCTTTCTCCAGGAATGTGTGCAGCTGCTAAGGGGAGTGGACTTTGGGTCACTGGGTATGTTGGCATGAGTGCTTCGGTGTAGGAAAGCAAGTCTGTATTTATGTCCTGTTTGGATATCACTGTGCAAATACAGAGGTAGCACATACGGTTCTTGGCTTTTCTGGATCCCTCTTTTGTACCTGGGAGCTGCTGGGGGAAGGGGTGGGGTGGGGATGCTGTCCTGCTTTAGTTTGGGGAATGTACATCTCCCTAAGTGAAAATAAAACCACAAAGTAAATGCAATTAGCACTCCTTCCTCTTAGACATCAGGAAGGTAGGTTAAAAACGTCACATCTACACCAAGCCAGAAAGCAGAACAGAGATGAGGGGAAACCCCCATGAAGTGGAAGAGCAGAGCTCTCATCATGTGTGATCCAAAACATTCTGACTTGTGGACGTGGCACTGAGGAATTTCACTCGCTCTGTGGGGGAGAAGCACCCAAAATGACCAGTGAGGTTCATGGAGGGGGAATGTGCCCTGTGAATGCGACAATGAGTGACCTTGACAGAAACAATGTCACTTTATCTCCCTTTGCCTGTTTCACACATCTGTCAACGATGCACCACGACCCATCCTTGTCTCGTGTGGGGGCTGATGATTAATTAATAAGTGATAGTAAATGACTTGACAGTCCTTGGAGGACACGTGTAAGAGCAAAGAATTGTTATTATTGAGCAATTTGGCTAGCTCGGAAGCAGTAATGACCTAAGAGAAAGAGTTGGAATGTTTGCTGGGATCTTTGCAGGCTGGAAACCAAGTGTTCTCCTCTCAACCCTGCTATGAAACCAGGCATTCTCCCCTACAATAAGAATCTGCTCCATTGATGGTATTTCATCCCCTAAATTATACCCTGAGTCAGCCTGGAAATTCACAACAGGGTCAACTCGTACTCCAGAGATAATCCTACCAGCACCAGATGCACAAAAGCAAAAGACCTGAGGGCCGCTGAAGTTTGGGGGGGAACAGCACACATTAATGCCTTTCTTGTGGAGATTAACAGCCTAGTTCAGTGCATTAAAGTCTATCCAAGAGCTTTACAATATGTCAAGCCTTATTTATCTTATTCTTTCCTGAAGTTATTTGATTAATTTGTAGACGTCTGTGAAAGTTTCAGTCATTACGCTCTGGAAGACGTGCACCCAATTGGAGTGTGATGTATGGCTCCTTTTACTGGTTGGTGGGGCCTGTTTCTCTCTCCTTTGAATATAGGAAGGTCTTGTGAGTTGCTTTCGCTGGAAGGGTATGCTGGATATGACAGGACACCAGTTTTGAACCTGGGTTTCGGGAAGGTTTGCAGTGTATGCCCTGGGAATCTTTCCAGTTTCCATGGGAAAGAGCTTGAACAAACTTCTAGATGAGAGAAATGTCACTTCCACACTTTCCCTGCCAAGAGTTAGTCACCCTAAGGAACAGAGTCACCCAACCACTTTCCTTATTGGAATCTGACCACTGAGGCATAAAAGGGCTCAGATGATGGTTTTTATTTTAAGCCAGTAAATGTTGAGGGGCTTGTGACACAAAACGATATAACAGGGGGGTCATTTTCAAAAGTATAATCCCAGTTAGTAGTCTCAGATCTAAAAATTGGGATCATACATTTTCCACATATTTGCTGCTTTTCTTTTCTTTTTTTTCTGTGATAGTCCTGAGACTTGAACTCAGGGCCTGGGTGCTATCCCTAAGCTTTTATGTTTACGGCTGACATTCTACCACTTAAACCACAGCTCCGCTGGTGGCTTTTGTTGTGGTTAATTGGAGATATGAGTCTCACAGACTTCGCTGCCCAAGTTGTCTTTGGAGTGTGATCCTCAGATTTCATCCTTCTGAGAAGCTGGGGTTTTAGTCTTGAGATACAGGGGCCTGGCTTTTAATGAGAAATTTTAGTTTGATCAAAAGGGATACACATATTCCTGATTGGCTGGGCTGGCTTGGGTCAGCCTACTATAGGACTGCCTCCTCTTCCCATTGTCTTCTGCATGGCAGGGGCAAAGTACCAGCTTGGAAGTCTACAGTTCGTTTTTTTTCTGAACGGTTTCAGGTTCTGTGCAGCAATCAGAAGCACTCCAGTGAGGATGTGGAAAGTGGGGGGGACGTTGAAGCTGTCATCTTTGGTAGGAGTGAGCCAAAGCCTGAGGAGTAGCTGGTCCGGGCTGTGCAGATGCTTCCATGAATGTTCCTGGCAACAGCACCTGTTGGGGTTACATGCAGCTTCCCCCCAGGCCCTGGCACTTTGTGAGGTCAGAGATTCGAGTAACCACTTCCCTGGCCTCTGCTTTCCCAGTCTGTCAAAGGGCTCTGGAGCTCCTGATAGGGAAGACTTTTAATTAGATCACAAATTAGAATGTCATGACTTTCCTAATGAGGGAACTTCTGGAGTCTGGCACACATCTATCCGTCCCTGCAGAACCCCACTCTAATTAGGAGCTCAGTGGTTACAGAAGTTCCTAAATCCCGTGTACCATTTGACACAAGATCTCCTCGCGTGTCAAACAGAGACAACGGTTCCTACCCCAGGGTGGATGTGTGAGGAACAGATAAGAACATGACTTAAGAATCTGTAGCACGTTGTCATGCAGTGACAGTTGTCTCTTAGCTCTTTCAGAAGATAGGGTCTCCACCATCGAGTTACTGTCTTTCACTCTGTACCCTCCACTTCCTTCTCAAAGATGTCATCTTAGTAGATCTCAAGAAGATTCTGGACAATAAAAAAACACCTGGGACTGAGCACTCCTAGCTCCTCTGATATCTCTGATTTCTGTGTCTCACGCATGGCTCCTTACTGCGGCAAAGATTGTTTTCTAATAAGCAAAAAACAAAACAAAAAAACCCTCACTTTACTCAGGTGAATTTGAACACAATCACTGTGGTATTTCCCAGGGAGTTGTCTTTGAAATCAACAAACAAATCAAAATGCCTCCTTCCTCTGCCAGAGTCTCAATAGGATTGCATTAGAACGCAGAGGCATGGCAGGGTGAGACAGGCCTGGAAAAACAACCATCCATCTTCCCTGGCACAGAAGCTGAGGCTGTGGTGTTAGGAGAGATCCACAAGGAATTAGGACTGGAATAAAAATGAAAACAAGAAAAAAACACCCCAAGGAATTTCTAGTGACTTGATGGTCTCCATTTCTTGGTCACATGCCTATGAAGAGGAAAGAGATGACTTCTTGAATGTTTTATGGAGAAAAATCCTCCTCCCTGTAGCTTGGTAGACCTTGTCTGAATGGTCTGAATCCACAGGCTAGAAGTATCACATTTCAATATTAAAACATTTTTTTCATATTATATATATATATTATAATATGTTCATGTCTATTTTAACAAGGTAACAAGATTGTCCTCTAACTCTTTATGGAGAGAAGATACAAGAATCAGGTTTATTTTTGTATGGTAGTATTGTGATGGTCGCAGAACTCAGAAAGATGTCAGTTTGAATTTTGGTTCAGTTATTTTATAGTTATGTGCTTTCTATCTCAAAACAAGACAAACAAAATCCCTGTACCATTACAATGTTTATCTGCTGCGAGGATGAGAATGGAATGAGAGAATTATGTAAAGTGCTCAGCAGAGTAACAGGAAACAGTGGCTGTGAGTTTTATTGTTCCTTCTTAGAAGAAAGGAGGGAACATACTTTTATTTGTTGAGGGGTGCATTTTGAAGTCAGGGCTCCCATTTGGCTAGGCACTTGGCCAAGCCAGCGCACAGCCACTTGAACAATACCCCCATCCGTTTTGCTTACAGCAAAATGCTATCCATGGGTAAATAGCTCCAAGAGAAGCCAGGAGGAAAACCTGTGAATGTTCAGAACACACAGACTTTGGTACTGCCCTGAGAATGCTTGATTTGTTTTACGCATAATCCACCCAATGGCAACTGAGGGTGTGACTGCCATTCAGCAAACCTAAAAATTTCTCTTGTTCATTCAAATTAAGGTCATTATGTGGGTTTCTTTTGGCTTTTGCCATGGGAAGATTACCGTAACGTTTACCTTATTTGGGGGACACCATTTGCTTTTTGGGGTAGTATTTTTACAAATCAAGGGCAGGGAAACAGGGAATCTCTCTCTCTCTCACACACACACACACACACAATGTTTTAAACGACACAATTTTGTGGAACTGGCTGGGAGATTCTCTGTAGCAACTGTGCTGTAAAATGTGCATGTGAAAAAAATTGCTTTTGAACTTTCCTTTGCTATTTAAAAGAATCACTACCATTTTTGACTGCACTTGGTCAAAACCATGTATACTAAATTCATAAGTAAGTCTGTTTTTCAATGGGATCCTGAACTAGTGCCCGGGCTGGCCTTCTTTTTTCTCTGCCTTCTAAGTAGCTGGGATTACAGGTGTGTACCACCATGTCTGGTCCTAAGAGAAATACTGCTTTTAACTTCTGTGTCCTGAGGCCAAGATTGTAAAGCTGGGCGCAGTGAAGTTTTGCTGTTGTGGAATTGAGCAAGGACCTTGTAATAGCCAGAGAGGTGGCAGTGCGTGTCTATAACAAATAAACTCTCGTTCATAAGCAGCTGTGATTTTTCTTCTGCCTTCCAGAAATCTGCTCCTGAAAGTCTTTACTCACTAATATTTTTACATGGCTCCAAATGTCTACTTGACTCCTCATGGGCCTAGGTGGTAGAAGAAAATGGTGCTGAATTACACCAGTTGTCTGAATTAATTTGTTTTCATCTTATCTGCTTGGTTTCTTGTCTGGACATATAGATTCTTAGACACCCAGGATGCTTTGTCAAGTAAATATCCAGTGGAATAAAATCAGGAGGGAATAGCCAGTGTTTTCCTTGGTCGCTCCCCTCCCCCAACCAAGTGCTCATTGTTTTAGGCCAGAAGTGATAGAGGAAGGATCATGGCATTGCCAACTGGCATCAAACACCTTTGGGAATGGGTTTTTGAATGCCGTGATGAATACGGGAATCTCAATAGCCTTCCGCAAGGTGTTGCTGTTGGTTTTGCTTTTGTCATACCAAATGTATTTTGAGGCTATAGATTTTGTCATAAACCTTAGAGTGATGGGGTTGTGGGGGTTCTTAGGGTTGTGTCCTCACAGTCTTGAGTGAGAGACCTCTTTTTCATATTTCAAGGGTGGTCTCTAATTATTAAGACCTCCTTTAAATGAGTGGAGTTTAATTTTCTTCTTCTTGAATATAAGCTGGGTTTTCTTTACACGGAATATGATATAAGCAATAGGATGTCTTTTTAAGGATAGAACATAAAAAGGGGGCTAAATGTTGGGTAATGGGGGGGGGGGAGATAATACAACTAAACTATCTTCTAGGCACGTATGAAACTGTCATCATACAGCCCACTATCTTGTACAGTTCAGATGTGTAGAGAGCTGCGTGCAGCCGCACCTGGAAGATGGCTCCGGCTTCCGCCCTCTGCCTTCCCGATGGCAAGTGCTCTCTGTGGTAAACAACTCCTTATATGGCTAAGGCATAGAATCTGGCTTGCTTTCACGCACTGGAACCTATTGGTGGTTCCCACGTGGCGTATCAGGGTTGGCTACCCAGCGGGTACTTAAGGCTGTGGGGAATTCTCCCCGGGGTGGGGGTCAGAAGATTACTCAAAGGTCCTGAATAAACTGCAGAGAGAAGAGTTCGGTGTCGCGTCTTCCTTGCTGGTCGAGGCGGTAGCGACACAGACGTATGAACAAAATAATTGGGCATTAAAAGGCTATGGCTTTCCTCTTGGAAGCCACCGCTCTGTTTTGTGGATTGCTTGCCTGCGGCGGGCAGTATGGAAGATGCTTGCAGCCTGCCCTTCCTGTGTGTTTAGACATGAATCCTTCCCCACTGGAGACTCTAGATGACAACGCATTGACTTGCAGCCTCACAAGAAGCATTGACAACAACATAATAAGAGCCAGAGACACTGAGCTAAGTCTTGCAAGAGAAACTGGGATTTTTTTTGAGGGACTAAATTTGGGGGACTTTTTAGATATCTTATAGAGTAATCAGGGCACCATGATGTGGGATTAAATTCTTTTACCAAGGTGCAGTAGACACCTGATGGCTTGCTAATGGAGGAGGAGAAGCAGAGATGAGGTTACTGAGGCTAAAACGATGCTCTGCATGTTGAGACATAGACAGATATTCCTGGGGTTTATAGAAACCCTGGCAAGTTGAGAAGGTTCTGCAAAGTATAGAGAACTTTGCTTTGCTTCCCATGGAGGCAAAATAATTCCAGAAGAAGAAAAAATACCTACTGTACTGAGGTAATAGTAGGCAGAAACAACAGCCAGTGGTGTATCTAGGCCAGGAGTTGGCCAATGTTCTATGAAGAGCCACCAAGAAAGTGTTTTAGGCTTGTGGGACATGTAGTTTGCGTTAAAACTACTAAACGTTCAATTGTAGAGTAAAGTAGTCACAGGCAGCATGAAAATGAATGGCCTGACCATATTTCTGAATGGCCTGACCATGTTTCCGCAAAATTTGTATTGCTAAGAATGAGCAGTGGGCCAGGTTAGCCCCGGGGCCATCTATCCTTGATGCAGGATGGAAGACTTAAAGTCAAATCCTGGAGTAGCCGCCAGACTTGAAAGAGAAGAGAAGAGAAGAAGCTGAGGCCATTGTTGGGCTTGGAATTGGTTTCTCAGTGAGCACAGAAGGAACATAGGCGGGCTGTGTGGATTGCAGTACAGGATGGCGTTCAGACTCTCCAGCTCCATCAGAAGTAGGAAAAGGACTGACGACCAGAAACTGTCGTTTTATATCTCAACTTAAGTCGGCAAGGATAAGTCCATGGAATCTCACCTCAGATTGATACCAGTTCCTGATGGGGGCAAGGAGAGTGTATGACATAGACCACATTCACATCCCAACGCCACTGTGTCTCCTTGAACTGGCAGACTATCTTCCTCATAGTCAGCATTAAATGGAATCTGAAGCATGGGGAAATGAAAAGGTGACCCTGGGATCTGTGATCGGGTCACAGTTGTGTATTCTATCTGCATATGGACAGTTACATATCAGCCAGAGTTGGGAGAAAGCAAAAAGTTCAGAACATCTGGATAGAAATGGCATTTCCTGCACTTCTCGGATGCATAATTTTCAGGCCCAGTGCAAATTATGGAAAGGCAGAGCCCCCGTCCCTGTGCCTTTCCAAATAAGGGAAAGAAATGCTATTAAAAGTAAAAGAGCAGGGGCTGGGAAGTTGGCTCAGTGGTAGAGCGCTTGCCTTGCATGCCTGAGACCCTGGGTTTGATTCCTCAGCACCACATAAGCAAAAAGAAAAAAACCCGGAAGTGGTGCTGTAGCTCAAGTGGTAGAGCGCTAGCCTTGAGCTGAAGAGCTGAGGGACAGCGCCCAGGCCCAGAGTTCAGGTCCCACGACCAGACCACCCCCCCCCAAAAAAAAGTAAAATAGTTTCCTTCCACACACCCTTTTCCTTGCAGTCACTTTCCAACTTGTCATGGTGTTTTGTATTGACTAGTTTCATACTGTAAGGGAAATAGAAGGATAATTTTCATTATTAACATAAATTTCACTAGTCATCTTTCTATTGTGCAATGCCACTTTTAAATGCTAAGATGGGCATTTAACTCATATGCAGAATCACCAAAATGACATAGCTCCTCTTTCAGAGCTTGCATATACATAGATGTAATAACAGTCGATATTGTGCTACCTGAGAATAACTCAGCTGTTAGCAATATCACTTCTTGACATACACAGATTCTACTGACACTCTCCCTTTTGGCCTACAGATGAGGAAGGAGGGAAGGGCCCAGAGAGGCTCTGGAGATCACCTGGCTTCCTGTTCTCTTTCATCTCTTGTGTTTAGTGCTAGTAATTGACTAGCCTAGGACAGCAGCATGAGAAAGAAATGATAGGCTAGGCTTCTGTATCTGTGTACTTGGATGGCCAAAAAGTAGCACAGATTAGGAGGTTTACCTAACAGAAATTTGTTGACTCAATATGGTGGAGGCTGAACCCCCAAGATGAAGGTGATGGCAAGATGGCACCCTCTCTGAAGAAGCTAGGAGAGGATCCCAGAACTCGCTTTGCTTCAGGTAGTACTTTGCCTTGTGGAAGCATCACTTGGGGCTTTACCTTGTGTTCTCCATGTTCCTGTACTCTGCTCAAATTTCCTCTTTTTGCAAGGGAGTTAGTTCTATTGGAAGAGGGTCAAAAAGGATGCAGAATGCCAGACACGGGTGGCTCATGCCTGTAATCCTAATTACTCAGGAGGCTGAGAACTGAAGACTGTGTTTTCAAGCCAGCCTGGCAGAAAGGTCCATGAGACACTTATTTCCAGTTGATTACCAGAAAAAAGCTCAGAGAGGCAGCATCCAGGACCTGAGTTCAAACCCCAGGATCTAAACAAAACAAACAAAAAGAATACAGTACAATATCATCTAAACTTCACTTATTCTCACTAACATCTGCAAAGGTCCTATTTCCAACTAAGGTAACATTTCCAGGTTCAAGGGGCAAGACTTCAACGTAAGAATTTGGGGAGGGAATGGCATGGATCAACTCAGAATCAGTTCACAGTTCCCCATGTTTCTTAGATAGCACCCTTTCTCTTTTGCACTGGAAGCAAGTCTTGGTTTTCTCAGAAAGTATGACCTCTAAGGATGTCAGTGTTCTGTTCGTTGAAGTCTATGGGATTCTGTGCCCGCTGGGAGCTAAGAGCATATGGTGGAAAGGAGCAGAGGCACACATGTGTGCTACACGTGTCTCCTCTGCTCATGTGCATGTTCTAGATGTCCCCTCAGGCATCATTTAAAAAACCCAAGATCAAAGGCAAGATTATTAAGAATTTCAAGATGGTAATTAAGCATGGAGCCCTTCTGACCTGTGCTCCTGTGTATACAATGACAGAAGTCGCACATCCATAAAGCTACATCTTCTACAGTGTGGCCCAGATCTCTTATCCAATCTTCATGCCCTATTCTAGCAGATCCTAGAAACTTGATCAAATCCAATTGTTGAAGATCAGAGGTCAGGGGAGGTAAAGTGCCTTTCCTTGATGCTCCAGAGAGCAGACAAAGCTGGTTACCAGATCCCAGATCCCTGGCCCACTGCCTACTGACCTCCATCACTTTACTTCCTGCTTAGACAGCTACCCCATTTGCTAAGGATTAGCCTGGTATGGCTGCCCCACAGCACAGGGAATGCTTCAGGATTCATCCATTTTCTATTGCAAGACGCTCCCTCGAGTGTGTGTGTGTAGAATGACATTTTTCTTGCTTCAGTGGAGACTAAAGCACATGGTGGCTGGTGTGCTATTGTCCGTTGACACTGACACTGCAGAGTTCAGGGCCATGAGGTAAATGACAACTGACATTCCAAGTTTTCTTGTTTACTACTACTAAAAAAATAACTCAACAAACACATCACTTTGAACATTAGGGGAAGAGAAGCCAGAGGATTACGGTATCCCCCAGCAGGTAGACAATGCTTCAACTGCTTTTGGAGAGGATTTTTCAGGTTGCCCTGACATTCTCGGCCAACCTACCCACAGTTCGTTGCCATGCTTTCTTCTGAAGGCTGCATGGAATGCTCAGAAGTTGGTATCAACATCTCCCTCCTGGTCTTGAGATGCTTTCAAGCTCTCTGCTGGAGGTCACCACAGCTCCATAGCTGTGGACCTGTGACCCTATAAAATGATGCTAATCGAAATGAACTCCAAGGTAGGGAATCAAAAGGTGTTTTTTCCAAAGGTACTTACTATGCGAAGTTATTTCTTTTTTCCTTTGTTTCTTTCCTCTTTGGTTTACCCCCTATTGTCACTATTTTTGATCTTGGTAGCCTGTGTCTTGTGTAGACGTTTATCTGGTTTGGGCAAGGAAAGGGGAATCACAGAATGGTGAGACAAAGGACAAAGGGTGAACCAAGGCAACAGCGATACTCGTGAGACACTATGTTGGAAACGGAGCATACAACTGTGGCGGGGAGAGTTGGGAGGGAGGGAAAGTGGAGAAAATGAGGGAGGGGGTAAAATGTTCGACAAGAAACATACTCACTACCTTAATTATGTAACTGTAACCCCTCTGTACATCACCCTTACAATACAAAGCAAAACTAAAAAAGCCAAACAAAAGAACAAACAAAACCCTCCTCTGTTGGGGTGGAGTGCTGAAGAGCTTAGGAATCAAAGTGGCAGTTGGTGTGAAGGATCATCGATCCTACAGATTTTCAGATGCACGCTCACTTACCAAAGAGGATAATTGTGTGCATTCAGGTATTTTAACCAGGAACGTGGCAAGTCCCTGTTAGGCAAATTGGCCACTAGAGTTTTCGTTTTCCAGCACCAGAAGGCCACAAGGGAGGCAGGAAATGTAAGAGGAGGACAAACACCAGCATGGGCCCGTGGAGTCTGCTGTCGGATCTCCAGGTGGAGCACACGTTGCTGAGTGAGTTGCTCAGCTCCCTGTCTGTGAAATGGGACATATAGTTAAGTACCTTCCCCTAAACATTGCTTTGAAGATGCTTATCATATGACTATATGCCAAACAGAAGTGATAAATGCATACACAGGAGTTAGAAACTGAGTAGAGATTGGTGGTGGGAATCCAGAATAAGAAAATTGGAATAGTAAGCTAAAGCCTGAGAACTCAGCCAGCAGGTGAGAAGAGTCGAAAGTTCTTTCTTATTCTTTCAGGTGAAAGAAGGCAGGGAATGAGGGTGGATGAGGTGCAGGTGGGGCCTAGGGTATCCGGGGAAATCTTGTACCAACTCCTCCACTCCCACCCCCACGCCCTTCTTGCTACTTATTCACCTGCACCTGAAAGTTCCTGAGGTCACTGGCCATGCGCGTTTCCTTGGCTGTGGAGGGGCAGCAGCAATACAGCAAGCGCTCTTCTTCCATTTGCCTTCCCTGTCGGTTCCTGATGTGGTCAGGCCCTGTTTAACCGCTAGGCTAGGATTGCACCTGCAAATGCCGTTCTACTAATGAGATATTGGATGAAGTTTCAAATGGGAAAGAGTCTTTGAGCTTGGAGAAGTACAAAACCCTTCGCTGCTTATGCAAATGAAAAGGTAACAAATACTCTGAGTAGGTTCACAGTGAAGCAAGCAGCCAGCATCATGTAGATTTGCTGGAAGATCAGGATGGAAAAAAAGAACCATTCTGTAGTTCTTGACATGCCAAGGGTGGAAATGGAACAAGATAACTTCGAAGGGGAGAAGAAGCCATCTACCAGCTAGAGAGGCCGGTGGTGAAGCTACAGCAGAGGTGTTGGCCCAGGTAAGCAGATTCATCAGATCTGACAGAGCTCAGACACTGCTCCGTGCACAGATGGAGCCTTTGCAGGCCGATGAGAGAGTTGCCATTCTCAAGTATGAATGTCTTCCATTTCCTAGCACTCGTCATTAGTATGGACAAAAATAAAATTAGGCGGGTAAAGGACATACTCGTGGACTTACTTACTGGGATAGTCTAAAAGCACAGAAACATAGAACACATTTGTGAATTGTATGGAGAAGGGAATTTATAAAGAAGGGAATTTCATCATATTCCAGTTACAAGTCATAGTAAAAAAAAAACAACCAAAAATGGTTTGGAGGTTTAAAACATTCTCGTTGCTAAACATATCTCTAAGAAATTTAAAAGATAACCCACAGTAAAGAAGATTTAAAGAATGGAAATCTAGAATACATTTATTCTTTAATTTACAAAGAAAATGATTGATCAGAAGGGGGAAACCAGTGAAGAGATAGTTTACTGAAGTAGAATCATCAGTTCCTAAAAACACCTGAAACTAACTAATAGAGGGAATTTCAAACTAAAACTAAAATTCAATGCTATTTTATACCATCAAACTGGGAAAGTCTGAAAGTACTAAGTTTTGGTTAGGATGTGATTTAATGAGATTTCTTATCTACCTACGCTCTGAGAAACAAAAATCAGTAAAACTGCCTTGTAGGAAAACTTGGCAACATTCGTTTAAGTTGGAGATATGAATTCTGTACTACTAAGTATAAATTTTCTAAATTTCTAGCTTATGCCTTAGCTGAATTTGTGTGTGTGTGTGTGTGTGTGTGTGTGTGTGTGTATGTGTGTGTATATATATATATGGGTATTCACATATACACATAAACACAGTCATAGATTTTATATTTCATATAAATATTTTTATAATTATGCACATATATATGCATCATACACAAATCTACACCCATATACAGATATACATACATGTATTACAGGAGACATAAAATAATCACAGCAGTAGTACTTATTATAGCAGAATACTGAACAGTCCAATCTCCATCAGAGGAGAAATAAATTGCACTGTACCTTTAATGGAATTTCACATGGCAGTGAAAAGGAATGAACTAGAACTACATGAGTCAATATGGATTAATTCCATGGACATAATATTGATCAAAAGAAAGCAATCTGCAAATGAGTATTTGCAGTATGATATCTACACAAAAAAATCAATACACACAGGCATTCTCTGAGCCAGAGAGAGGAGAGAGAGGGGGAGAAGAAAGGGGAGACAGGGGAGAAAGTAAGGGGGAGAGAGAACAGAAAAGAGAAGAAGGAGAGAGGGAGAAAGAAAGACAAGTAAATGATAAATCCCTAAAATCCCCCAGGAGGAAGTGTGTGTGTGTGTGTGTGTGTGTGTGTGTGTGTGTGTGTGTGTGTGTGTGTGTGTGTGTGTGTGTGCGTGTGTGTGTGCGCGCGTGAATAGAGGATGGCCTCACCAGGAGCATTTAATAGCATTGGCAATGATGTTTTAAAGCTGAGCTCAGAGTATTGAGGGTTGTTTTGTTGTCCTTCATGCTGTTTTGTGTGTCATAACGTCACACAATAAATTCAATAGTTGCAACCCTCTTGGTTATTGACTTCACTGTGTGTCTTTCTTCAGGGACAATCAATGGTGAATTAATTATAAGAAGTGGACAATATTCAGACCTAAAAGGAAGTCGATGATAGAGGGAGGACATGGTTCTGGAAAGCTTTCAATTTCTGAAAAATGAATCTTTTTGTCCTCTGCCTCTCTCTACCTTCTTGAGACCTGTGCAGGTGAGATTGTGATCTCTGCAGCTCTGGCAGCCATCTTGCAATCATGAGGTAGTACATACAAGGATAGAGAGGCAAGGCTCTGAGATAATTTCCTAAAGCAGAGACATCCATTTCTGAATACCACCTGAGACTAACTTCACTGATAACGGGGAATGCAAACACAAAGTCCAGATGCTACTATATACCATCAGACCGGCTGAAACTGCACTGAAAGTATCGCCTTTTGGTTAAGACATGGTATAATGAAAAGGGAGGGATAGTTTGAGACTTATTATCAGATGATATGATTGAGCATGGAACCGTCTAGATCCCCCAGCTTGTTAATTAAGCAAATAATCATTGTTTTAATGTATGAAGTGACTGGTGGTATAGCTTTCTGCTGCTTGTGGTCAAAAGATCTTCCTAGTTGGAATGAATGGTGCTAGTCTTGGATCTGTATTTATTTATTTATTTGTTTGTTTATTTTGTTGGTCGTGGGGCCTGAACTCTGGGCTGGGCGCTGTCCCTGAGCTCTTCAACTCAAGGCTAGTGCTCTACCACTTGAACCACAGCACCACTTCCTGCTTTTTCTGCTTATGTGGTGCTGAGGAATTGAATTCAGGGCCTCATGTGTGTAAGGCAAGCACTCTACCACTGAGCCACCTTCCCAGCCAGGATCTGTATTTTAGAGAGAAAATAAACCCCACTTTAGGGAAAGGTGAGGAGATGCGACAAGAGCATTCTATGGTCTTGCAAATAAACTGCTCTTAGTGTGGCATTTTATTCCTTGTATCTGCATTTGCAGATGATTTTGTGAGGTTTGTAGAACTGCATTTAACCTCGGCAGCCTGACTTCCTTCCATTTCCTCCTCCTAATCAGGCTTAAGTGACAATCGCCAGGAATCAGTTTTATCAGGAGATACATGAACTCTATAGGTGATTCTGGGCCTATACAATGTGGTTGCTTTCCCAAGACTTGCACTGAAAAGTGTGAGCAGCTTCTTTCATGAGAGAGAGAGAGAGAGGAGAGAGAGAGAGAGAGAGAGAGAGAGAGAGAGAGAGAGAGAGAGAGAGAGAGAGAGAGAGAGAGAGAGAGAGAGAGAGCCTTTTGTGTAGAGACATAGCAGATGTCTGCACCCATAGATGTTCATCATGGGAACAGAACCATGGAGTCTGGGAAATATTTTTACTGTCTTTGAAAGCTCCTTTCCCTTTTTGTAAAAGTAGCTGGTGTGTGTGTGTGTGTGTGTGTGTGTGTGTGTGTGTGTGTGTGTGTGTGTGTGTGTGTGTGTGTGTTAGATGGACAGGGTCAGAGATGGGGACAAGGCAAGGAACATCAGCTTCCAAAATGACTCCATATAGCAAGTAAAGTCTGCATTACTTCATGTTGCCAGGGGTGGGGGTTATTTGTTCATGTAGCTGGAGGGGACAGCAGCCTTTAATTGAGGGAAGATTGCAGTTGCAGTGGGCACAGACTGACACAAAAAGGTAATATAAATTAATCTGCATTCTGCAGAAGGTCTTACAAAAATTTTATACAGATGAAGATGAATGATATGCACGTGTGTGTATGTGTGTGTTTGTGCATGCATGTGCATGTATGCATGTGTATACTGCTACAGGGGCTTGAACTCAGGGCCTGGGCACTGTCTCTGAGCCTTTTCACTCCAGGCTGGTTCTCTACCACTTGAGCCACACCCCCATTTCTGGCTTTTTGCTGTTTAACTGGAGATAAGAATCTCATAGACTTTTCTGCCCAGGCTAGCTAGATTATAGGCATGAATTACCAGTGCCCAGCAACATTTTGTGTTACTAATTATTATTAGTACATGGGCATGCTCAATACTTTACATGTACCATCTCATTTAACTTACAAAAATTATTCAAAACATAGAAACTTTGCATAGAAGACCTCTCCTGGGACCAGAGACCTGGGAGGAGAAAAAAGTTCCCAACTCTAGTTTTGTGGATTTAGCAAACATTGGCTGCATGTATGAGGAGCCTGGGTGTCTGCTGGGAATGGAAGTGTCTAGATCGCCATTTCCACCACCCAGAGGGGTTGATACCAGGGAAGGTGACAAGTCTGAGGGACATTGAAATATTTACCACCACACTAGAGAGCCAGGTCTTGAATAGGATCACTTCCATTCAGCACAGTTCAGCAGATTCCTAAGAGTAAGACATGTCTGTCTGACTTTATGCTCTAAGCCTAGTTTCCTCCCACTGTGCTGCGACCCCGATGTGCTGTCTTGGAGCTGTTGTTCTCTATACTCTGGTCCTACTTTTCCTAACCCATCAAAATATGCATGCTTTCTTCCTTTTTCCTGGGGGGTCCTAACATCTTTTAGAATTAAGAACCTTCATTAAGCTTCAGTTCTTTCATTAAAACAGAATTTAGGAGCCAGATAGCAGAGTAAGTGCTCTTTTTTAGAGCACTGGACCCAATGTTAATGGACAACTTCCTGTTCTGTTCACATCAGACCTGCTGTCCCCAAGTACCCATGAAGATCGCACAGGACAGGAGCAAAAGGCAATCTGCTCTCTCTCTCCTTCCTTCCCTCCCTCCTTCCTTCCCTCCCTCCCTCCCTCCCTCCCTCCCTCCCTTCCTTCCTTCCTTCCTTCCTTCCTTCCTTCCTTCCTTCCTTCCTTCCTTCCTTCCTTCCTTCCTTCCTTCCTTCCTTCCTGTGCTAGGGTTGGAACTCAGACCTTTAAACTCTTGTTCAGCTTTTTGCTCATGGTTGGTGCTCTGCCACTTGAGCCAAGCCTCCAGTCTGGCTCAAGGAGAGGGGCCAATTATAGCACCAACCAGAAACTTGGGAACCTTAACTTCTAGCCTCTGCTTTTACATTAGGTCATGACGTGCAGGCCGAGTCCCTCCGTGCCAGTCCTCCCCATCTACCCAGTGAGGCCCCTGACCCAGCGCCTTGCCACTCCCCCTTCCTCTTCTGACCTTTCTGGTTCTCCTCGGCCCATGGAAGCATTTTTTTAAAAGCTGGGAAAGTACTTTCAAGATGACATTTGTCTGTTGTAATTTAATATAGCTTCATTATGATAAGTGCCTCTAAGTAGTTCTTTTTTTACTGTAGGTTTTTTTTTTTTAATGTAGCTTTTCCCTGGGCTGTGAGCCTAGAGCACAGTGATTATGACAGACTTCGTCTGAGCTGCTTTGCCAAGGCTGCTGGGGCTTTCTCTTCTCTGGGAGGAGGCGTCATTTCTAGCATCAGCTCAAATGTGCCTTGTATTGCATGCTGACCCTCCAGTGGGAGGTGTGCTGTGTGTGAGGAAATCAGCCTGGGGCTGGGGGTTTGGCCTTCTCTCCCTGCTTAGATTCCTGCAGCTCTAAGATTGGCTTCCTGAGTTTCCCTAGGAGCTGTGGCTGCACCGCATGTGCAGTTAACCAATGAGAGCACAGAGGAAGGCTGGGCATCTCTGCACAGAGCACCAGTGAACTATGGAAATCTCTTCTCATGCACTGACCAGCTGCAGTAAGGGCTGGTGGCATGGGAAAGACAATGGGTGGCTCCCGATGTCTGAATGAAAGGACAAGGTCAAGTTAAGCAGGGGTGGAGACACCTACTGGGTCATCTGTTATGTCCCTCTGCTTTAAAAATGGTGAAGGAGCCAGGTGCTACTCCTAGCTACGTAGGAGGTTGAGATCTGAGGATCATGGTTCAAAGCCAGCCCGTGAGACTCTGATCTCCAATTAACCACCAGAAAACCAGAAGTGGTGCTGTGGCTCAAAGTGGAAGAGCATTAGCTCCGAGCAAAAAGAAGCTCAGGAACGGTGCCCGGCCCCCGCTGAAGGTAGCAGCTCTCACACCTTGCTTCCGGCCTTGCCCCTGGCTTCTAGCCCCATAACATTGCTGCAGAGCTTGGATTCATTTCCAAAACTTGCCAACAAAAGAACACTTTCCAATATGGTACTTCAGTTGTCTACCTTTGCAGGTTTATGTAGAAAACAAGCAAACACACATTTCTTCCTATGTGCTTTACTGCTCACCTGTCCATCCATCAAGCCAGCCTTCCATCCAGCTAACAAATGTAGAGTTCTTTGGAGAAGTAAGTAAGCAACCTGTCCATGGTGCTTCACCTCGAGGTTCAAGGAAGAGGGATGGTATAAGTAGCTTCCTGTGGCTGTCACATTCATTGTCACAAATTCAAGGCCTTGAAAGACCAGAAATGTTTGCTCTCATAATCCAGAGCCAGGCTGTCCTCAGGGCCATTTTCTGCCTAAAGACTCCTGGGAGAGAATCCTTCTCACTCTTTTCAGCGTCTGATGGCTCTAGGCATTTCTTGACGGTTGCTGTGTCACCCCAGTCTCTGAGTGTAATTTCACATGGCCTCCCCTCTGCTCTGTGTGTCTCTGAGGACATTTAAAAAAAATCATGTTTAGAGCCTAGCTGAACTGTCTGTAGGATTTCCTCTCAAGTTTGGTAACTAACACCTGCAAAGCCCCTTTCCCCAAACAAGGCCATGGTCACAGGTCAGTATGTGGACGAATCTGGTTGAGGCACCCTGAGCCCCACTATAGATTGTGTCTGACTGTTGGGAACATGACGAGTATTTTAAGGGGTGCTCAGGGTGTCAGAGAAATTGGTGCCACAATGATTCTTTGTTGGTCAGGGAGAGAGGTCATTTGAGATTGGGGGCCGGAAGAATGTTAAGACCAGCAGCTGAGCACTAAGAAGGAAGGGGCCTGGAGGTCCCACGAGTGGAGGGAAGGCAAGCCAGGCTGGACGAGAGAGGGCGTGTGGGGGAAAGGAAGCACAGCGGTCCATTGGAAGACGTTCCGAGGGCTTTGGCCAGTTAGGATTTTAGAGTGTGCTGACCTGGAACTACAACCATATTTCCTTGAACCTCCTTTCTCCCCCCTGTGGCCAGCTCCCCACATCTTTCATGATGATGGACAATATTGTCCCCGAGGCAATCCCAGACAAGCTAGAGAAGATGCATAGGTTGGAAATGCCCAGAACTTCCTCCTTCACATCTAACTTTGCCCTCCCCACAGCTACTCTGCCTCTTTTTCCACTTTCAAAAATTGGAAGTCAGTGAAATATTGTACCCAAGGCCAGTTAATATTGTGAACAAATAAGCGGCATCGCTGCCATTCTGCTATGTGTGACTCCGGAGCTCCTTGTTTTTCTTAATGAACTTCTCCTTTGGCTTCTTAATCCTTATGGGCTTCTCCGGCCACCTCTGAGCAGGCTGAGCTCAGCCTGTGACACCACAAGTCAGGGAAGGACAGGAGAAATGGCAGAGTAAATAGCCAGCAGCTGCTGCAAAAAGTGTGCTGGAGAAAAATCTGCAGCGCTTAGGAGAATCTGGGACCCAAATGCAATTCCATATCCCCAGTGGCAGTGGCTGCAACGTGGCGCTCCAGAGCCCAGAGGTGGACCATGTGACTGATTATTCAAATGGGCCCATGATTAACTCGGTTTATATTGATGCAAATAATCCTGCCGGAGCCGGCCCACGGCTAATGCATTCTGGAACTGTTTTTCTTTTTCTTCCATTGATAGCACAAAATAGTGTAGAGGAAAGCCATTTTCCTAATATTAATAATGGAATTACAGAATCAGGTCGCTTAAAGGAACCGTGCTGACTCGGCGAAAGCAGCCTGGAGTTGAATGTGGAGATTAGCACAGAGTAAAATGAGGCACAGCAGCTTCTTGCCGCTAGCTCATCGCCTAAAACACAGTCCCCTTTCCATTTCCTTCCTTTCTTGCTTTTTTTTTTTCTTTTTCAATAGAGAAAGAACTTTAAAAAACAAGTAACTGAGCTGAAGTAGTTCTCGGGAAAAGGCATGAGGTAGGAAGAACTGTCCATGGTGCTGATCCTCTCCCCACCCTCCCTGCGTAAAATAATTTTCCTTCCCCTACTTTGATGAACTATTGGATTTACCTTCCTTGCTCATTTCCTGCTTTGGTCTGTCAGTCCTAGAACAAGGTCTGCAAATGCTTTCTAAATGAATGATTAAAATCACAAATGAAGACAGATTCCCCCCTTACCTGCCCCTCCCCCCCCCCCCCCCCCCCAGCAATGAATGCATTTGCCCGGGAAGATCTAGGACTGAGCTGAAGTTTGGAGAATAGAAATCACTCACAACCTTCCACTGGACGGAGAGGAGCCAAGGTGAGCTCCTGGGACTCTTGTGGGCTGGAGATTAGGGAAGACAGGTGATGGGGGCTCAGGAGATGTCTCTGGGGAAAGAGACAGAGACAAAAGCCTTTGGAAATGTGCTGAGGGAGTACAGAGAGGAAGATAGAAGGTCCCTGCAGTGTGGGTGCAAGCGATCTCACCAGAACATTCAGGCTCATTAAGATGCAGCCAGATATAGAACCTTATGCAGACATTAAAGATCCCATTGTTTGTGGGATATTAAGTGAAGAAACGAACAACATGACTGCTTTTATGTTTTGATGGTACGAGGGGTTGAACTCATAGCCACAGCTCCAGACTGCTGAGCCATGCCTCCAGCCCTGGTTTTCTCTGGTTATTTTTAGGATAGAGTCTTGCTTCTCGCTGGGTACTTCAGAGCAGCAATCTACTTACTTTTAAGTTTCTGGCTCTTGCTTTTACATGGAGATGGAGTCTCATGGCTGCTTTTGAACCCAGGGTAGCTGGTGGCTGTGATCCTCTGATCTCGTCTCCCAGGTACCTGGAGATGAAAGGTATCACCATGCAACTGCATCCAACTATGAGTTGAAGAGCCGGGGAAGGGGGGTGGGGTGTCTCCTGAGCTGTTCTGCAGAGGTCAGCCTTGAACTTTGTTTTTCTGGTTCTTGGCTAAGGTTACAGTTAAAGTGATCTGGGGCTCCTGCCCAGCCTATTTATCCAGCTGATTGAGCCCAGTGTCCTGGGGTCATGGGGACCACGTGGAATAGGGAGGAATTGTACCTGGTGAGAAACAACTGCTTTGACTTCTCAGTGTAAGGAGGGACTCAGGAGAATTCTAAGACAAGGAAGGACTTGGCAGGGGCTGAAAGGTGATTAGAAATGAATGCCCATCGTGCTTCACCTTTTTCATTGGTGCTGAATTAGATGCAGCAGAAATTTAAACTGTTTTAAAGTGTACAACTCAGTGATGCTGTGTACCCATTACCATTGAAGAAAACCCTGTACACACTAAAGAGCTCTCATCCCACTCCAGTGCCTGGCACCGGCTAGTCATATTCATTCTCTCTCTCTCTCTCCCCCCTCCCAGTCTTTCCCCTAGTGTTGTTAACCTTAATTCAAATGTTTTAGTCACGTGATGGCAGTAAAATGCTCACTTCGCTGGTCCCTGGACACAGAGATAGCGGGGAGGAGAGAAAGGACCATGGTCAGTCCCTCTGGGCTGCAGTTCCACATTAGTGAACATCTGTATGTCTAAGGACAAAGATTCTGAAGCAACTCCTGAAATCTTAGGGAGTTGGGGTTAGAGCTCAATGGTAGCATACCTACCTAGCAATTGAGAGGCCCTGAATTTCACTTCCAGCACCATCAAATCCCTTAACCCCAGGTTCCCCTTTTATTCATAAATCTCCATTTAGCCAAGCCACACTTTCTCATCTAGAAAATGTGCACAGTGACAGCATTTAGTAAGTTGTAAGAATCAAATGCTTTCTGCCTAGTTGTTGGAACAGACCTACCATGGAGAGTAAGTGCCCGGTAAACAGTTGTCGTAGCAATGTGACCTCTGTTTTGCTAGCATTGAGCTCCTGGAAGAAAACAACACCTGGTTGAGGGTTTTTCTGGAGAGGCGGCGAGAGGTGGCATTTGACGGTTGGCTGTCCTGTAACTACTCAAAACAGTCTAGGAGTCTTTCAACGAGAGTTCAAAGTTGAGCCAAAATAGGCAGTTTTCCCGCTTCCTCCTTCCCCAATCCATTTGCCCTGTGTGGCGCTGGAGTGTCTCCATATAGAGCCATCCAGGTTGCTCTGCTTTTCACACTGAGAAGTCTTGAGATTTAGTCAGCAAGTAAAGCAGGAAGTACCAGCATACGTGATAGGTAAGATATGCGTGCATGGGATAGATGCAAATGAGCTTGCTTAGCAGGGGTATAAATGCTAGAAAAAAACGAGGTGAACGGGTCCTGTTGAACATTCTTTGGATGGATGGTCTCCTTTGTTCTAGGGACCGGGTACATCCCAATCATTGCTGTTGCTACAGCATTTTGAAGTTATCAGCTCAAAGGGGGACAGTCTGAGAAGACAGTCAGTTCCAAGACTTTACAGCTTAGATTTGTGTTGCTTGTAGCTTTTAATGACTGGCTACCTTTGGATCAAAGGAGGAGAGGGGACTAGGCCAGGCAGTTTTCTCCAAGGTGCGATTGCCTAGTCTCTAGGGCACAATCATCTTCTGAAGGAAGGACAAAGGTCAGGGGAGGACAGTTTACCTTTTCATTGCTTGTTTTTCCTTCAGTGAAGGAACATGAAACTTAAAAATAAATGGATGTTTGTGCATGTCTAGTGTATAGTAGACATGAATACAGTGTTTATCTCTGAATTTCTGATCTCTGCTTCTCATGTGCCATGTCCCTAGTGTACCCCTTGGTCAGTGTGCAAGGTCATGGGATCACCAGCCAAGGTCATGGTTGTTGGTGGTGTCTGCCTCTTCGGTTTTCTGGGATATTGCCATAGCTGGGTTTCTAAGAGCAAGCTGTCAACAAATGTCTCTTGAGCGCCCCCTACAAGCCAAATGTTGTGCACAGGAGACAATAATAGTGGACAGGGGTCTGCAGCCAATAAATGGGGGAGAAAAGGTCCTAATAAATGCCTTGCTGGAACTGGCTCTGCCTTTGAGCAGAAAGAGTGGAGAATCCTCTTCTTCGTCTGAAGGGAGAGGGAACAAGGAAGACAGGGGAATAAACTGAAGGTGTAGACAGGACTGCAGACTTTGTGGAAACCAGTCCTCTGTCCTGCACAGAGGGGAAGCTTGCATTTGTTATCTTTTTCTCTTCTAAAAATCTTCAAGACCCTCCTTTCTTCTGCCATCCTCGCCTTGTGGATGTTGCTTAGTTGTCAGGGCACCTGCAGGGGGCACTGTGTGGACATTTCCTACATGGTGCTCGAGGCTCCTGTTTGAGTGAGCCTGGATTCCCTGGTAGTTTCTAAGGCAAATCTAACCACCATCAGGATAATGGGAACGCTGGCGCCTTGTTTATAGCAACTGCAGTGGAATTCAGTAAGCAAAGGGTGATAAATATCCCTTTCCACTAAATGTTTCACAATAATGAAAAAGCAACCTCTGTCTTAAAATTGGCCATTCTTTTCAAAGTAATTTTTTCCTCTTCGAGCAGACAAATTGGCTAAGTCAGGATGGGCAGACATGGCTTTCATCAGCTCTGGCTAGATTTAACGGTGGCTGGCCCAATGGGGCGTACAGACTTTCTGGCTGCGATCTTCTGTACACATTTATCAGCAAGCTGATGTCGGGGAATGCTGCTGGAGGGGGAAGCAGGCCTGGAGAAAGTAGTCACCTTTGTAAGTAAATAATTCCCAGCTCGGAGAACAGCTGGGCTGTAATGTAAAGCCTCTACCAGCAGGTCAACACCTTGAGCTTCATTTACACTGGGATCTGAGCAGTTCTGGGGAAATTCTACCATTCCCGGTGATTAAGGAGACAGCGGGAGTCTCTCTGTGACCTCTGTGACCAGGGAACTTTGCTGTTTTGTGCTTGTGGATCTGGTGGTCTGGTTGTGGGGTTTGGGAGCCAGGAGTGTTAGTGTTAGTGTTAGATGCACACATATGCATACATCTGCACAGCTGGGCTTTTCCCTCCCTCCCAGGGATGATTCTATTTTGTCTGGCTGCTTGTTTGCCTGGCTGGACCAGGACATATTTTCTCCTGTAAGGGGAGCTCTCTGGGCCACTGCCCTATCCTACTTTATAAATTAATAGCTTAGGTTTTATAGAAAAATGGCACAGAAAGTAGAGTTTGATTCACATATTCTCCCTGCCCATCCTCACTTTTCCCTGCCCTGCCCTGCAGTGGTACATGTGTTACAGTTGATGAACTAACACTGGTTCATCAATATTGGTATAATGCTCTGAACTCAAGTCTACAGATTCCATTGAGGTCCTCTCTTCATGTGGTGCGATTTTATGGGTTTGGCACGATGTCCTTCATCCATCTTTATAGTTCCATCCATGATCAAAGTATCCATCCCCCTTTGATCATGGAGCAGTGCCCAGGATGGAGCCTTGTGGGCTGAGTGACAAGATGTAGGACAATGTTTGTCCTGCAGGATGAGAAAATAGATCGGGTCTCAGACCTAAAGAGAGAGGTTTCTAACTCCTAAGAGAGGTCACTAGGACAGCTGTTGAATCTCCTTTGAAACAGAAAAGGAGGCCTCCATCCTCCCCCACCCCCCACCCAAGCACTCCCCAGTCACTCAGCTAAATGTCTCTGCCTATCACCCTTTGCATTCCTGGAGGTCTTGGGCTGAGCTGAGTGGAATATATTCACATTCCTCCTGGCCCGCAGGCAGCTGGATGATGCAGGACAGTGGGGGGAGGGCGCAGGAGCTAAAGTCACCTAGGTTGGTCAAGGCCACAGTGCTGTGAGCACTAGGATCAGGCCGCCATTGAGGACTCAGCACTTTACCTGGAGTCTGGGTTCTCAAGAAGACTCTGCTGCAGTCATTCTCTGGGGTCTCTTGTTCCTTTGTTGCTAGACTTTCATACACGTAAGGCCAGTGGCCAAGGCAGATTTCTCCTTTATTGGATTTGGAATATGGAGAGGATTAGTCCAAACAGATGTGTCACCTGTAGAATGTTTGGATGGCTTTTGTGGAGTCTGCCTGAGAAGAGGGAGTTGATGTTTATAGAACTGGCCCACAGACAGAATGGAGGAACTTTGGGGAATTATTCTACCCTTCTGAGCCTTGCTTCCAAGTCCCTAAAAAGGACATAGTGAATGATCAGTACCTTTTAGGGAATGGCCCGGAAGTTTCTGTACCCAAACTACTTACATTGCTTGTTAAAAATGCTGATTCCACCAGAATGTTAGTACCATAGTTAAAACACACACACACACACACACACACACACACACACACACACACACACACACACACAGAGTACCATAGTTAAAACACACACACACACAGAGTACCATAATTAAAACACACACACAGGCACACACATGCATGCACGCATGCACATAGTCCTGAACTTGAACTCAGAAGTAGGATGTTGTGCCTGAGCTTTTCTGCTCAAGGCTTGAGCCGTAGAACTACTTCTGGCTTTTTGATGGTTAATTAGAGATAAGAGCCTCATGGAATTTCCTGCCTTGGCTGGCTTTGAACTGTGATCCTCATATCTCAGCCTCCTGAGTAGTTAACACGGCACCTGCCTGCTCCATGATATTTATTTAGCACTATGTCTCCAGTCCCAGGAGAAGGGCTTGGCATAAGGTACGAATTATTAATATTTATTATATATTAATATAGTGAATTATTGAATATTTGCTGAATAGATGAGTGAATGCAGATTCTTCAAAACTACCTCAGACCCACTTAATTGGTGTTGTTATATGGCGAGAAAACAGAGAAGCCACATTTTGAGAGGTTGAATTGGGAGTCTTTACTAGAAGGCTGGTGAATGTAGATGGACTCTTGTCCCAAAGACCTGCAGCCCCAAGAATACACTTAACACTGCCAGAAAATTGAGCCATGAGAGCAGGAGAGGAAAGAAAGAGCAGAAAGATAATAAACCAGATCAGCTCCAATGAGAGCTGAAGTGGAATGGCATGTTTACAGAAGGAGCACTAGGAGACAGGACAGGAACACACAGAAATGTGGCATGGTATAATGGCACCTGAGCTGGTCCAGGCCTAAAAAGGGTCAGGTCAGGGGGCAGGGACCCAGGGAACTTGAAAGTGCATGACCCAAGACTGGCAGGTCCAATAACCTATTGTGCAAGTCTCCGCCCCTGACACACCCATCACCCCGTGGGAGTTCCCTGCCCTCCACCAGGAAGACAAAAATGACACCAAACCCTATCATCCACCTTGTGGCCAAGATGGCACTGGTTAGATTCAGCATCTCTACTTCAGTATCTCTATGGTGGACTAGGAATCTTATTTTTAAAAAGATCCAGCTGGTATTCTCTGGGATTTGAGTATGGCTAATTATTTGAACTAGGAACTTTCCATCATTTTTCTGGTATGACCTTGGCTTTCCCCTACTTAAAATCAGCCCCTGGATCTGATGGCCATTTCCTTTTGAAAAGGGGAAACACCCTATTTTTGTTAGGAGTTGATAGGGGATTGGAGAGGAGTCTCCTGCTGACCTTTCCTCCTTGGAACAGGTTTGATTCTTGTGTGTTGGGGGCAGATGGAAACCAAGTAAGATAAGATGGAGGCATGGTTGGGACGTCTGCTTGTGTGCTGTTGGGCCCCTTGGCATTCTGGTCAAGTGTAGGGATACACTGCCCTGGGGTGCTCGCTCACTGATTTCCTGTAGCACTGTTCTGTGCTTGGCCTGCGGCATTGCTTTGCGGCCCATCTTGTTCGTGAACTTATCCTGGTCATTTAACTTGTATGGGGACCCAAATCTATCCATGCCAGCTGCTTACCTGGGAAGCCCACTGATCATCAGAAGCCATGTTGCCTGCCAGGGGCACCTGGGAAAAGGGCGCAGTTGAAATCCCTACGTTCCTTCTTTGTGTGTAAGGACAGTTGCTCTTGTCCCTGTGCGTGCCTGTAGGGGTTCCCCAAGGGAACTAGATCCGCAAGGTGCCTCGGTGAGGGGTGGCGTGTGAACCAGGCCTCATTTTGTTTTTCAGCCCTGGCTTTCGCAACATCAGGGTTTCAGAGCCTTGGTCAGATACCAGGCCGCTGGAACTTCCTGAAGAAGCTCAGTGCCTGTGTGCTCCACCCGAAATCAACGTTAGGAGAACCTCTGAGGATGAAGGTAGGGAAATGCTTCTTACTATTAATTATTATTGAAAGCCTAAGTGATTTCAGGATCTCTAATGTATTCCAATACCTATGCAGGTTTGTAAATGCAGCTGATGTGCATTTGCCTTTCAAGACCACTTTCCTGTGGGCTTTCTTTGCTGTATCAAACCTATTTTTTAAAAGTATGTAATTAACAAACGTGCTCATTTTTAAAGAGCAGTTTTTGGGTTACAGTATAGTGGAGTGGGAAGCAGAGCCTGGCCTCAGCCTTCCTCAGCAAAGGCTGTTTCCAACATAAATCCACAGCGACCAAAGAACCAGTCAGATTTCCTTCCTTTGAAAGATGATCACTAAATACCATCGTGTACCGACTTAATGTCGGCAAAAGTTTTATGGCTGTTTCTCCAGCTGCTGGGGGCCTGTGGCTTCCAGGTCTGGAGGCGCTTCCAGGGGCCTCTGCCACCGTAGAAACAGCTTGCAGGATGACTGCCTGTGTGCTCTGTGGGTAAAATCTTCCTTTTTCAGGGCTGCATTTGCAAAGCACCTCGCGTGCATGTGCATAGAGAAGGAGGCTCAGGCAGGGATTTGGACAGAATTTTGTCCAAATCCCCTTGGAACAAAGGCGCTATTCCCTCCACCTCCAATTTTGCCCCCATTTCCTTCTACAAATGTCTCCCGCTTTCTGTATAGCTTATTTCCAGCTTTTTCTCAGCTTCTTAAGTACAAAAATTGTCCAGTAGGGGGCGCTTCAAGACTGAGTAAGGAAGAAAAACAACAACTCACAGCTGCTTGGTGATAACAGATTCCATTTTACCATTAAGTAGGTAAACAGTCCTTCACAAGACAAAATATAAAACATACATAAGGAATTAAATATGTATTTAGCTGAAACTGTGATTCAATTTCTGTGAACTGCTCTCTATACCTGTTTTCTTGAAGCTGGACACAGGAGGACAATATCATTCAGAATTTTTCTGGCAATTTTGACCAGAGGATTAGAATAATAATAATGACGACAATAATAGTAGAGTCTGTTCATCTGGTTTAAGAGAGATACCTTGTTTATTGTGCAGCTGGGTGAGTCTTTATTCTGAGATTTAGGCTTAAGAGCTGCTTTCTCTCCCAACACTAATGGAGAGAGAAAGAGCTTGGGTATGAGAGATTCAAGGGTATTGAAAGATTTTTCTATGGAGAAGATCTGTATGGGGAACTGAGATCTGAGTTCTAGATCTAGCTTGTTTCTTTTGTTTGGTTTTAGGCTTGAACTCATAGTTTCTTGCTCTGGATTGGCTGTTTTGCTCCTGGCTGTCTCTCTACCACTTGAACCATACCTCTGTTTCCAGCTTCCTGCTGGTTAATAGAAGATAAGACTCTTTCAGATTTGTCTACCTAGGCTACCTTCAAACTCTGATCCTCAACTCTCAGCCTCCTGAGTAGCTAGGATTATAGACGTGAATCATTCTTTAGGCCTGACATTCTCTTTTCTTGGCCGTGCAGGGCTTTAACTCAGGGCCTCCTATGTACAGGGCAGGTGTTCTAAATACTGAAACATGGCTACAACCTGATGGCCTGTTTCTACTTGGCAGTGTGACCTTGGGCAAGTCACTGCCCCTCTTTGGTTCTCGGCATCCTCATTTGTAAGATGAGGGTATGGGCTGAGAGCACATCTGGTATGCTTTCTCCCAAACCATTTCCCTGTGGTCAGAGGGTAAGTACTTCACTGTATATCAAAGCAGCTGTGGGAACAGGAAAAAAGACAGAGTGATAGATGACATGAATGTGAGTCCCAGGTCTTTCCTTACCATGTGGGGAGGGGTGATGGGTTTTAGCAGTGTCTTTAATGATCAAGTTAAAGGATGGCTCGAATCCAGTATAAGGCCCAGGTGAAGCACCTGTGCACAAATGAGCTAAGGAATGCCCAGGACAGTCACGAGCCACCCGGGCTGTCCGCCCTCAGGAGAAACCAATGAATGGCACCTTGATCTCCCACTCTCAGTCTCCAGAAATGTATCTGACAATACATTTCTGTGTTTTCTACCATTCAGTGTGTTATGATAGCCCTAAGGTAGGAAGGTAGGCCCAGAGGATGAGGGCAAGGACTCAAGGGGGAACAGGGGTGGATTTGAACACAAGGAAGGAATATAGCACGGAGAAGGTGAGGATGAAGGCATGGAGAAGGAGCTCCTGATGTTAGCATCTGTCTGAAACTGTAGCTTTATCTTTAGGTTTCACTAACAAAGGGAGGTCGCAGAGCTGGGAAGTGTGGCTGTTAAACTGAGCCTTCCTGAATCAGAAATCTGGGGGTTTCCCTGTTGTTAGGACCAAGGGTTAATTCACCTGCCTGGATAAACTTCATCCATGCACTCATTCATTCATTCATCTAGTGTTGCTTCTGTGTGTTACATGTTTATGAGATGTTCTCTATCCAGTCAATTGCATGTTGGTGATGTAATTATCCTTTTTTTTTTTTCTGTGTTAGTCTTGAGGCTTGAACCTAGGGTCTGAGCATTGTCCCTGAGCTTTTTTTGTTCAAAACTAGCACTCTACCACTTGAGCCACAGCTCCACTTTGGACTTATTTTTTTAAAGTTTATTAGAGATGAGTCTCATGGACTTTCCTGCCTTGCCTGGCTTTGAGCCATGATCCTTAGATCTCAGCCTCCTGAATAGCTAGGATTACAGGAGTGAGCCATCGGTGCAGGGTATAATTACCTTCTAAGTGTCTTCTTTATGCAGGTTCCCTGTCCTTGTGTCAGTTTAGTTTTGGAAGCATCACCTTCCTCTTTCTAGTTCTCCGGGGGCCGGGACAGCGCGGCAGTGGCTGCGGGCTTGAGCCTGCCCATGTCAGCAGTTCGCACGGGAGCAGTGCATTTGTTCTTAGCGCAGCAACTTTCAGAAGTGGTTCCTGTGCAGGCTGCTGCCCAGAACCCACTTCTTCCTGCTGCCCGGGTTGCCCGGTTCTCCACCAAGCACTTAGCAGTCACGCTGAGATGTTAAGTACTGAGGGGTTCGGGACGTATTTGTTGCTGTGCTCGGCAGAGCCGACTGCTTTTTACAAACACATTAAACATTAATATCTACAGAATGGGCAGTTTTATAGTGCACAAGCACGCGTTTCCTGGACATGGATTTATTTATTTTTTATTAATGTAACCTTAGCATGCCACATATTTCTCGCTGAGCTCCAGATCTGAAAGGCCCTGGCTGGACCCAATGAATTCTTTATGATTCCATTTAAGACCAAGGGAACCAATAAACTCACCCCCATTTACATTTCAGTGGAGTCTCATAAGTAATGCATGCGTGCATGCTGCCTGCCGCTCCGCTGTCCCTGGTACTGCCTTTAATATCTCATCACACGCGTGACCTTTCCAGGAGGCAGAAAACACAGAAGTGTGCTCGACAAACTGTTTTCTTTTCCTTGACTCAGCTGCTTGAAATCTCTTCTCTAAGGCCATGAATAGATCATCCTAAGGAACTGGTCTCTAGGATGTCCTCGGCTCTCTTCTGGCTCACCTCTCCTGAGCCTCTGGGGCCGTGGCTTTCAGCTACCACCTGTGAGCTGTGCCTTGGAGAACTCAGCTGCAGTCCTGAGCCAGCTGGCAGCCAGGAGCTGGAATTCCCGAATCTTTTTATTCGGGAATGTCATATACTGTTTTTCAATTCAGAGCTGACTTTTCTAACACAAGATCCCAGCGTCGACCTGACATCTTCATTTCTGTCCCGTGGCTGACTGGGCTGTCTGTGGGCACGTGAGACAGGGGGACTGTCTTCTATGATCTTTCTTTGCTCCCTCCCTACTGATAATTCCAGTGTACATTAGGCTTATTGGGATGTCACCAACTGTAAGGCAAGGAGCATCTGTATATACGTGTGTACAGGTGTATGTCTTATTCACCACGCATCTTGCTATATAGTATCTGCCTATTCTCTATTTATCTACCTACCTGCCTACTAATTGTGTGCTGTCCTGCTACCGGAATCCTCTTCCTCACACCAGCAAAATCAGATTGCATAGTGCTTCCAACCTCCCAAATCTTGCCTAAATTTCTAGTCTACAAGGCTAATTTATGTGTTCAGATTTGCCAGCTCCTACAGATGTGTATCAGCTTCTTAAAATATATGCCACATAGCTATCTATCTATCTATCTATCTATCTATCTATCTATCTATCTATCTATCTATCTATCTATCTATCTATCTATCTGTATCTACCTCTCTTCTAAGATGCCCACACTGGGAAAAGCCCATGCGCTATGGAGAGGTCACATTAATTGTTTCCATGAACATCCTCAGCAAGCTAAGTGAGGAAGGTACCAACTACCTCATCAGCTGCAGACAAGAAGATGGCTTGGATCTGATCAGGGATGTGGGTGGAGCAGAGGTGAGCAGAGTGAAGCCGTCTCCACTGAGATCTGCTTCAACTGCAGAATCCTGAGCAAACCAATCATGGTGGCTTGGTAACTTGAACAGTGGCTTTGATAATACATGCCTGAAGCATTCTCTGTCCTCTTATACTGCATATACTTATCCTCTATCCTCTTATACTGCATATACTTATCCTCTATCCTCTTATACTGCATATACTTATCCTCTGTCCTCTTACACTGTTAGCTTTTAATATTGATGCTTATTTATTATTTTTAATTTTTTATTGTTAAGGTGATGTACAGAGGGGTTACAGTTATGTAAGCAAGGTAATGAGTACAAGTCTTGTCAAACTTGTTACCCCTTCCCTCGTTTTTCTCCTACTTTCTTCCCCCCCCACCCCCAAGTTGTACTATTTATGATTATTGTTATTATTTTGAGCTGGTCCTGGGCTAGAACTTTGGGCCAGGGCACTGTCCCTGAGCTTTGTTGCTCAAGGCCTAACACTCTACCACTTAAGTCACAGCTCTCCCTCTGGCTTTTGGTGCTTAATTGGAGATAAAAGCCTCATAGACTTTGCTGTTCAGGCCAGATTTACGCGATTGGAAGCACTCGGAGACTTTGAGCAGGGCATTGACTATGTGAACTGATTTTGCTGGTATGAGGAGGAAGATTCTGAAATCCTTAGATCTCAGCCACCCAAGTAGCTAGGATTACAGATACAAGCTACTGGAGCCTGACTCTTAAATTAAGATTTTTGAATTCTTTACCAGCTTATTTATTATTAGTCTTCTTCATTAAATGTAAATTCATTGAGGGAAGGAACTTTGTCTATCTCATCTATTTTATCTTAGTGTTTGTAAAACATATAGCACATAGTAGGCTTTCAGCCAATATTTCTTTAATGAATTCACCAATGACTGCTTTTTATTTCCTTCTTTCTTTCTTTTCCTTCCCACCTTCTCTGAGTCGATCTTCCTTCCCTCTTTCTTTTGTTCTTTCTTTCTCATTATCTCCCTTTGAAAGGAGAGAGAGGGAGGAGGAGAAGGGAAAATAGGAAGAGACAGGAACAAAAATGTCAGGTCAGAAAATCCATGACAATAACAGGAACTTGGGGCCTGACTACAAGGGCTAGACTTAACAGTTGCAATTGTTCTTGGGACTAATACTTGTTCCCCTGAGAAGCAGGGAGGACAGGTCAGCTGTCCTTGCCTGAGACATCTGCCAGGTGTCCCGCATGGGCCCCCAGCGGGCGCAGACCTGGGGGCCATTTTCACATCTGTGCATTGGGAACTTCAGCCAGATGTTTCTGCCTTTACTCACTTGGTCAAGCTGTCCATGTCTCCACCATGACCTTGACACAGACTTGACTCCCTTCTTAGACTTCTCCCAGGGGCTGTCTATGAGGGAAGGAAGACTGCTGTTACATAATGGGAAAACTCATACACAGCAGAGCCCGGAGCCCTTCATTTCTTCTCAGGATTTCTTAGGCATATGCCTCCATTTCCTCTCCCTTCTCCTCTCCTTTCTCTCAGAAGCAGAACAGTCAAACAGCTTCTCTAATCCCCAGGCTGTCTGCTTTGGGTCCCAGAGTGGGTTTATCAGAGTGTGTGCCTGACAGTGCAGCCCTCCCCGGGGGGGTGGGGGGGCAAGTTTCAAGTTTCTCCCATCAGCTGCTCACAGGCAGCTGGGATTGCAGAGAAGATGAAAGAAACCTAGGAGCTTGGGCGCAGGAGGCCCTGTCTGAGGTTGGAAGGTTTGAACCTACTGAGAGTCAGCTAGAGCAAAGCCCTCACTCCCCAATACCCTGGAGTGGAGTCACTCTCCCCTGAGTTCTCAAAAGCACCTTGCAGGTAGCCAGTTTACAAGCATGGCCTCCTGGCCAGCCCTGGTTCCATCAATTGCTCCTCTTATCCTCTACTTCCTGTTTTTACCCTTGACATTCGATTCCTATTTACCAAAGGCTTCCCATCTTCTAGGAATGGAAGTAGGCACTCACTAAGGAGAGAGATAGTCCCAGATGGGTGTAGAGAATATTAAGGGGCCTCCTGCCCACTGTCCTTTTCTCCCCGAGGATGGCCACCTCCCACTGCCTTGGCAACCACACCACGTACTTGTCATCCACCATTGTGTTGAGCAGGGTGACCTGGGCCAAGCCAACGAGGCTTGGATTTTGTTTTTGGCACCAGAAACCTTGGTTCTCCTGTTGCTGGGTGGTGTCAAGCACCAGTGCTTTGAGATGGGCCCATGTCTTCCCTGGCCCAGTGCTAATTGTGGAGACAAGCTGTGTATTGAAGAAGGGACACCTGGGGACCAAAGCAAGGGGCTTTCAGAAGGAAATCGGGTGACAGCCCATCTCCTGCTGCCATGATGCTGGAGGCCTCCCTGCCCCGTGCAGGGTCTGTTCTCATAACTTGTGTTGTTTTGGGAATTGAGCTGATTAATCTGTCCCCTCCCCCGATAAAACAACCACGACGAAAGAACTTGTCTGAACTGAGCTTCTGTCTTGTGCAACCAAACCAATACTAATACTGGACATAATAAAGAACTTGGGCTTAAGCCCATTCCCTTCCTCTGTTCTCCCCTCCTCTTCTCCCCCTCTGCCCCCCTTCCTCTCCCGTACCTTCCTGGAAGCCTATATCAAGGGCAATGCTGGATAGCAGAAGTCGTTCCAGAACGGGCTTTGTGTGTCCTTGTAGAGTCCTCATCTCCTAAGTGGTACAAAGTAGCAGTGATGATCTAATGCAGCTCTGAAGTCCGCTTGCCATGAGCTCCGGCTGAATGTGTACTTTATACATAGCCAACATTATGCTGGGGACATCTTGAGTCATGGAAGCAGATAGAAGTGTATAGATGGTTCTGTTACTGGCAAACCAAAACTTTTAAGAAACTAGATTTTATACAAAACACCGATCATGGGTCTTAGCTTGTGCACTGTACTCAGAAACAATCGGGTTTAATGTGTGCAAACACCACAGGTCACAGCTGCCACTTAATTGTGCCTCTCCCCAGCTCCCCGCCTCCCCCATCAAGCAATCTATAAAATCCTAACCTCCAAGGGCTTCAGCCCTCATGAATGGGACTAATGTCCCTGTGAGGGCCCAGAGAGATCCTATCTCTTATACCCTAAAGGACATAGCCATGAGGTGCTGTCTGTAAACCCAGAAGTAGACTATCTATAAACATTGAATCTGCTTGTGCCTTGACCTTGGACTTTTCAGCTCCCATAGTTGTGAGAAATAAAAGTCTCTTGTTTAGATGGCATTCAGTCCAAAATCTAGAATATTCCAACTACTAACTTGGAACATTTTGCTTGTGTGTAGTTTGCCATTTGTTGATTCGTGACTCCTAGTAACACAATGAATGTTTTGAATCAATCATTACGTGCAATTGAGATTTGTCTTTAAATGAGATTCCAGTCTTAAGGGGGGGGGAGGGAGAGATGGTCGTTGCTAAGTTCCAGATTGTAGAAGGTAGCTCTTTCTGTCTAAAAAATGTCTTTATGCCTAAAAAATAAAAAGAAAATTACAAGAAAAGAGTTACAAGGAATCAAGAACACTCAGGCATATTAAGAGCTAATTTTAATATCTATTTAATTACCTATCTGGAAAAGAGAGAGAGAGAGAGAGAAAGGCAGAGAAACTGAGAAATATAAACTCTTGTTGCCATTTCGGAGTGACAGCTGCCATGAGAAATGCAGGGGTCCTGATGCCTGCGTCGAAATCCCAGTGAACGTCCTGGTTAGAGCCAGCAGTGATTGTAATTATTATGCATAGCTTGTGCACAGCATAAATAGTTGTAACCTTTCTGCAAAGCGCAAAGTCAGGAAATGTTAATCCATAGGGAAGTCAACCCCCAGGCTGCAGCTCCAACCTGATCGCTTAATTCTCCTTCTTGTTCTCTGATTTAAGAAGAAAAAAAAGAACCCAAAACAAAAAAAGCCCGCTATTCCTCTCCCTCTGGTGGCCCTGCCTCCATTATGCTGTGTGTGCATTAGTAAAATTGATCTCCGTAAAGAGTTTTTCAAACTGAATTACTTAACAGCATCATTGAAGGCGAGAGCAGTCAGCAGGACCCGGATTTAAGGAAGTTGTTAAATGCTGAGACTTGTGGAGTCTCCTGTGTTTTTTGCAAACCGTGTCTGCCTGGCCCGGGCCTGGGCTTCGTAGGAAGGCCTCTTTCTACCTGGACGACACAGCTGGGCCAGCATGGGCTCTGCGAGGACTGCATTAAGACGCCTCATGTGGAGGTGAGGTGGATTTTATGTATTTGTTACAATTCACCTCCTGGTTTTCCTCAGGGTAATGGCAACATCTAGGCTGGTTTTCTAGCGGAGAGCGCTGAGCCTTCCAATTCAAAACCTCTCTTTTCTCTTTTCAACGTTTTTATTTGATAAAATTCACAACAGAGCAGACAAAAAAAAAAAAGAGAAGAAAAAAAAACCCCCTAGATTTAAGTGCGGACAGGCATGACTGCCCTCAAGAGCTATTTTGACTAGTGCCCCGGGACCCTGTGGGCCCCTCCTGGGAGTGAGGTCTGGAAGCCATGGTTAGGTTGCTTTTGCCAGGGTGACACATTTAAAAAGGCTCAGAAATAAACATAAATACGGTTTTAATGCAATATCAAAAAAAGCATCCATGCCGAACAAAACAGCATTTTAATAAAGACAGGCCCTACCCCTGACCTGTGGGCCTCTCTCACCCCTGCTCACCCCTGCATAGCTGGGGCCATACTGCACACCTGCGCTCTGGCTTTTCCCAGTGGCCATCCCTCCCACCCCCTTCTCCAGGAGTCATGTGGTTATACAGACCTCTGCAGGAAAAAAAAAATGTTTCTTCTTTCTTAGTTTTGGGCCCTTCACCATTTTATCTGTTTCTTCATCAGGTCCAAGTTTGGCTTTCGCATTTCTCTTCTGAGATGACAAGTTACTTGGTTGGGAGTCTCTCTCGCTCTCTCTGACTTTCTCCTCTGTATCCAGAACTCTTCATCATTCTTCCAAACCCAGATCAAATATCCCTACCTTCTTCAGATGCTATAGATCAATTACTATTCTCATAGTCTCGGATGGAATTTTATACTTATATGCTTGTCCTTACTGCATTTTATCTTTTGGTGGTGATATTGGTTGGTGCCTTTATACCTCTATTAGACTGACTTTCTCAAAGGAGAGAACTTGGGTCCTGTTTATCTGGGGACCTCAGTCTAGGGGCTGGCTCACACTTAAAATGTGTTTGTAGCAATGGGTAGAGATGAACAGTTCACCTAGGATCTCTCCTTATGATAGCACCCTTCCTAGGCAATAACCCCAAGAGGAAAGAAAATGATCTTCTGAACTGAAGTCTAGTCTCTTCTGCTATCTAGGTGAATAGCCATGGCCTGTTAATTAAATTCTCATTTGATTCCTTCTTTCTCCTTCCTGGCTCTTCCTGCTTTCCCTTAACCCCAGTCCCTTTCTGATTTGCTCCCACAGGGCCAGCCCTTGTCCTGAGCCTCTGACAGACCTTCTCCCCCAAACCTCTGAGGCTGTTCTCAACTTACAGATGATTCTGTCCAACAAAAACCTGTAGATGAATGACTGCTTGATCTCTGAGGGGTACTTATTGGCTCAGCAGAAACCCACCCAGAACATGGCACTGATCATTGGTTTTAATGATGCAAAGAACAGAAACATAAATCTTCCTGGTGGGGTCCACACTGGGAGGTGTCTTTGGTGGTGATGAGCAGCTCTGGGTGGCCGGCATTCTGCTAGCCAGGTGTTTTCCATTCTGCCTGTGTCTGAAGCACAGGTCTTGAAAGCAGGATTGGTTTTCTGTGCCAGTCTTTCCTAAGGAACAGAGTACCCATCGCCCAAACATTTTCCTCTTTGGACCAGACTTACCATGTTCCCTCTTTGCCTATCCCCCAGGTCTATTGCAGGTAGCAAAGGACTTCAAGTAGTGACTACATTGACCGATTTTCATAGATGATGCTTGATCATATCTGTGATATGAGGTCCAGGATAATACATAGAATAGGGTGCCTGAGAAAGAAGCCCACCCAAAGCATGGGCAAATCTTTGGATTATGTGCATCCCGCCTTCGGGACCTTTAACCCAGATCTGTGCAGGGTGGGGTGGTGGTGATGGGGAGCAGAGCTGCCTGAATCTCCCTGAGGATTCAGAATGAGAGTCTCGTCATTTCCCAAGTAAGCATTTTAGGAATTCTCCATTTTCAAAATGTACGGTTGGTCCAAGCCAGAGAGGCCGTGTAATTCAAATCTCTTGTTCTGCTGTCTCCCACTGCTTCTGAGCTCAGTGAGAAATTCAGAGGCACCATTCAATGAATGAAGGACGCAGTTTCCCCTGTGGAACCAGAGTCTGGTGTTGTGTTTCTGTCAGCACCAAACATCCAGGGACTGGAAACAGGGTTGGAGCAGAAGTGCACTGTGTGTGTGTGTGTGTGTGTGTGTGTGCGCGTGCACGTGCGCACGCGCATGCATGCATGCATGTGGTGTTCCTGACCATGAGGACCAGGGTCTGGAGAACAGACTCTCACATTAGGCAGGTGAGGTGCTGGGTGCTGGGTTACCCTGGGTCCTTGCAGGCACTGGATCACTGTGACTGTGGCTCACGGCAGAGAGGTGGCTGCTGTTTGGGGGGTTATTACTGTCTTTTCTGTCTTATTTTTTTTTCCCTCAATTGAGGGGTCAGAATGTGAGAGGAAGGGAATCTCCGGGGTGACACCCAGTTCTCAGACACAAGTGCTTCATGGGAAGAAGAGAGCAGATTAGCAGCGCAAGGACTGCTCCTTAGCTGCAGGTTCTATATCTCTGAATTCAAATAAGCGTGAATTGAAACTATCTGGAAAACTTGACTCATCTGTATTTCACAGGCCCAGCTATTTTTCTTGTCATTGTGCCCTAAACGCTGCAGAAGAGCAGCTGTTTCCGCGCATTTGCATCCCGGCTCTGAGGTGGGGGTAAGCCATGTAAGGCATTATGGAGTTCACAGAATGACTGGAGCAGATTCTTTACAGATATGTGTCACGCTGTCTAACAGATGTGGGTGTCTGTGGAGTTTGGTACCCATGGGGCACAGACCCAAAGCTGCCCCAGGCTGAGGAGCCTGGGTAGAGGCTTGGTCTGTCCTAAAAATCTTTTAGAACTCAAGAGGGCCGGAATACTGTCCCTTAACATTGTGGCTCAAGATTGGTGCTCTACCACTTGAGCCACAGCTCTATTTCTGGCTTTTTTTTGCTGGTTAATTGCAGTGCTCATGAACTTTCTTGCCTTGGGCCAGCTTTGAACTCATATCCTCGTATCTTAGCCTCCTGAGGAGCTAGGATTACAGGTGTGCGCCATCAGCACTGGGTTTCATGCTATAATGTTGTGGTGACACATCTCCCATGCCGGGCTCTTGCCTGGCGGTGCTGCACCTGGCCCCGGCTGGCTGGCTTCCTCTGGAATGAACCAGGGAGCCAGATGCTTACGGATTCCAGGGAGGTAAAACCAGGCACCCGTTGTGAATTTTCATAGGATGCACTTGCTTCTGCAGGGAGGAAGGAAGAGGCTGATGCACGGGGAAGGGAGAGCAGACTCGTATTTACAGAAAGCTTTGGGTGGATTCCCTAAGCTTCAGGGGCTAGGCTTAATTCACCTCATGGGACTGCAGGGGAGAGGGGCAAGTAGTTGATCCCTGTGTAACAGATGGGGAAACTGAGGCAGAACGTACTGTTGTATAAAATCAGAGAAGCAAAGCCTGGCCGAAGGCAGGCCCTGTGCTAATGATTGACAGAGGAAAGGGTTCCCCCACGCCCTGGGCACAGGCAAGGTTATGTCCCCTTACTGCTTCTGGGATTGGACCATGTCTCGTGCTTGGACTGGAGGTTTTGAAGACTCTGGTCACCTGGGCCCTGAGCAAAGAAGACCCAGGAAGCCTGGAGTCCCCATGGGACAGGGAGCTGGTGGCAAAGTTCAGAATTATTTGGTGGTCAGATATTTCTACCTGGACAAAAGCCCAAGGAACTTTTACCATTGCCGGCATGTTCTGCCGGCCTCTGTAATCCACAATTCTTGCCTCTCAAAAGGAATTTCCCAAGAGGAAATGTGCAAGTTATGTTCTTTCCCAACCAGTAACTCTGCAGTACAGGTAAAATTCTCCTTTGGGGATCTGATTGATTGAGTCAGTCTTTTCTTTCCCTGGATGTATTTTCTTTTTTAGCATAAGGTAGATTCAGATTTAGCAGCCAAATGAATGTCATTGGGTAACTGGCTCAGGTCAAATACCATTAATCATTTCATTCAGAGTCCCTATCCACAGGTTTTCTTTGTCAGCGAAATGTTCTACATGAAATTCCCTAGGACGGAAATTGATTATAGAAAAAGTAAAGGGGAAGCTATTTGCTTGGTGCTGTCTTTGGTCTACTCAGAAAATGTACCCACTCTCAATATCACTTTCCTTCTTTTCTCTGAATTCTTTCACAAAGGAAATATAGGTTGAACTGAAGTATAAGAACATGAAAAGAAAGGATGGGAATCAAATGGATGAATGTTGAATCAATAATGATGGTAACTGAGAAACTGATTTGCTTTGAGCTTCCTGGTCACCGAGGTAAAAAGAAAACAGTCATACCTCTCCTTGTCACGTAGAGTCATCCTCACTCTTTAGAAGGGATTCCATTTTTTCCAGGTGTGAATTTCTTTTAGAGAAGAGCCTCTCTTGGGAAGGATTTCATAAAATATAGTAAGAGTTTTGTGATGAATTGACAAGGCACTTTTTATTTGTAGGCCAGTTTAGAACTTGAACTCAGGGCCTAAACACCGTCCTTGAGTTTCTTGGCTCAAGGCTACAGCTCTTTGAGCCACAGCTCCATTTTTGATTTTTTTTTCTGGTTAATTAGAGATAAGAGTCTCATGGCATTTCCTGCCTGGGCTGCCTTCAAACTGTGATCTTAAGATCTCAGCCTCCTGAGCAACTAGGATTACATTCATGAGCCACCAGTGCGCCAGTTTATTTGGACTTTTGAGTTAGGGTCTTGCTGTACTGCTCAGGTTAGCCTTGAACTTCTGACCCTCCATGCATTTTGGGGCCAGTACTGGCAAAAGTCAGTGAGACCTCAACTCAGTCAACAATCCAGGTATAGTGATGTGTGACTATAGTCCTGTTATGTGAGAAATAGGTAGGAATGTGGTCTATAGGAGCAAATATTTTGTGTGCTATTGCAATGAAATTGGTATGAATGTGATTAGATATTTAAGATCGTAAGTGTAATCCCCACAGAAACTTTGGAAGAAATAACTTGTGATATACCAAAAGAAACAAGCAAATTAAAATGTGTACACGAAATGATAGTTTATACAAAAGGAGGCAGTGGTAGAGAAATAAAGGAATAGAAAGGACATAAGGGAAACAAGCCCCTCTCCCAGCTAAAGAGAAGTCATAAATCCTCTTCTGTAAGTAATTAAATTAACCATAAGTGGCTTAAACTCTCCAAATAAAAGGCATATACTGGCAGAACAGATTGAAAAACACTTTGATCCAAATATATACTGTCTACAAGAGATAATCTTTTTGTTGTTGTTGTTGTTGGTGGTGGTGGTTGCGGGGCTTAAACTCAGGGCCTGGGCACTGTCCCTGAGCTCTTTCCTAGGCTAGCATTGTACCACTTTGAGGCACAGCTCCATTTCCAGATTTTGAGTTGTTAAATTGGAGATAGGAATCTCACAGGGACTTTTCTGCCTAGGCTGGCTTTGAACTGTGACCCTCAGATCTCAGTCTCCTGAGAATCTAGGATTACAGGCATGATCCACTGCACCTGGAATACGAAAGATACTCTTTTGGATCAAAGTCATAAAGAATTTGGAAGTAAGAGAATGACAATATCACACACACACACACACACACAGACACACACACACAGACACACAGACACACAGACACACAGACACACAGACACACACACACACACACACACACTGTCCTTAAAAGAGGGCTGGTGAAGCTATCAGATAACAGAGACCAAGTTACTGGAGACAATGAAGGACATTTCCTAATGTTTCCAGGGCGATTCATCAGGAACAAATCATAGTTATCTCTATCTATCTATCTATCTATCTATCTATCTATCTATCTATCTATCTATCTATCTACCTACCTACCTACCTACCTACCTATCTACCTACCTACCTACCTACCTAACAAGAGAGCCCTCAAAATACATAGAGCAAAGACTGACAGGAATGAAGACAGATATAAGGCAATATACTATCATCATTGTAGGCTATTATTCTTTTTTTTTGGTTGTGGGGCTTGAACTCTGGGCCTGGGCGCTGTTCCTCAGCTCTTCAGCTCAAGGCGAGCGCTCTACCACTTGAGCTACAGTGCCACTTCCAGTTTTCTGGTGATTTATTGGAGATAATAAGAGTTTCACAGACTTTCTTGCCTGGGCTGGCTTTGAACCATGATCCTCAGATCTCAGCCTCCTGAGTAGCTAGGATTACAGGCACGAGCCTGTAATCCAACCGGCGCCCAGTTGCTATTATTCTTTTAATAGTGGGCTACATGACTAGGCTTGAGGACAATAACAAAACAGAAATCTTGAACAACACTCCAAATCAAGTAGACCCAATACACATTAATAATGAGTTATGCTTCATAGAATCCCCATTTGTCACAAGGTCACCCAGAGCTGTATCTAGAATAGACTATGCTGGAGGTAAGTGTTAGGCCACAAAACAGGCCTCAGTAAACTTAAAAGAATTGAAACCACAGAAAATACATTCTCCAATCACAGTGGAATGGCATTAGCAATCAGTAAGAAACAGAAACTGCATGTGCATGGACATGAAACAACATAGCTGTAAATAACCAAAGAGGAGATCACAAGGAAAATTAGAAAGCACTTCGAGATGCATGAAGGCCAAAGCATTGGGGATGCTGCTTAATCAATACCTACAAGCACATTTATAGCTCTAACCACATATATAAGAAATTTAAAAAATAGTGCAGTGTATCTTAACATTACACTTTAAGAAGAAAAAGAGAAGCAAACCCAACTAAAGCAAACAGAGGAAGAGAATAATGAAGATAAAGGAATAAAAATTAAATGACTAGTCTTTTCTGCATATTTTCTGATTTAGTTCCCCAAATCTGAATTTTGTGATTCTCTGAGAAACCACTGACTTGTACAATTTGAAGATAGCAAACCTAACTGCATGTGAATTACTTCTTAGGAACAATTGCATTTCTAAAAATCTGATGATCAGTTTTTCCTTCTTGCTTTCTTAGTTGACACAAAGAGCAAGTGGTAAGCTGGAAATGTGCAGGATACATGTAATGATTATTTGGATATCTATACTATGGTACATTTTTAAGTCATTTTGGAGAAAAGATCAGAGGGAGTGAGGAACTATTCATGGAACAGCTGTGTCACTCTGTTTGGGTCTCCATTTCTCATCTGTTTGGTTTCTCTTCAGATCATGTTTTTGTACTTACGCGATTTTTTGATGTCAAAATTGACATTATTTCTTCATAATTTTATGTATTTTTTTCTGAAGCACATCATCAAACCAAATACTTTCCACCATGTTTTATAGTTTTCATTTTAATCTATTAGTTTATACATCAATTTTCCAAAGACATAGGGCATGCAAGAAAAGAATAGTTCTGTTACAGATCTGGGCTTTTAGCCTAAAAGATTTATTTCTTTGTGGTTTTCAAACATAAGTACAAGGCATTATTCCACGGGGGAAGAATAGTGCAGATCATAAAGTTTCTATTTCCATACCTAGGTTCATCAAAATATATTAGAAACATAGACCTTCACTCTCTCAATTTTTCCAGTCCTATGTGATACAAATTGTTTCCCAGATTTCCTCGTTTCAATTTGAAATATGATCTTCATAAAGCTCCGTGGAGCACCGTTTCTTTATGCGTCTTTTCCTCCCCTCCTCGCTGCTGAGTGTAATTTATAGAACATCTCAGACAGTCTTTGTGCTTTTGTGTCACCAAGACTCCAGTGTCAAGTCTTTACACTGAAGAGCTTAGAATTCAGAATCCAAAGCTTCAGGCCCTCTGAAGAATAAAGCAAGAAATGATAGCGGTGGGTGGAGGTTTCGGGGTTGAAATCTGCTCTCCCAAACTCTTAAATCATCCTTGTAATGGGTCCCTTTCTGTGCTCTACTGGCAGAATTAAAAACAGGACCTTGGGTGACCCCTCACTTCCTCTCCCGTGGGACTTGTCAGGTTCTAATTTCCTGAACATGTATCATAATGGAGGTTATGCAATTCACAATGATGAATGTCTGCTCCTGGAGACCATGATATGTATTCTTTTAACTAGTATATGCATTTCTTGTGGGAAGAGGCTATATTTTGTGTTTTAAAATAACACACGATGTTAGATACACACCTAGATAAATCATTTCAATTCACAGATAGACTAACAAGCCTCTACCGTATGTGTAAACAAATAAGCAAACAAAAAATATACACAAAAAGGATTTATTGATTGGAGAGTGTAGAGGATCTTTCCTTTGAGTATGGATGGATTTGGGTTCGAATATCACCAGTGAATGTCAGACCCTCAACTCTCTTCATCCTTCAGTTTTAATTTCTGTGGATTGATGCTAGAGTCCAGGGCAGAAGATGACGAGAGCTTCTACCTCAGTTTCTTTTTATCCTCCTCTGTTTGTCTTCTTTTAAAATCCAGTTTCTCCAGAAAAAAATTGTTGTTGTTTTTTTTTACATGAGAGTGTAGGGTAGTGGACAGCCTACCACAATAGATAGTTGCTCATCGTTCGTTGATGAGGTGAGCTGAATCATTTGAAATAGGCCCTCATATGGATTTATCAACATGCCACAAAATCGACAAAAGAGACAAAGCATCACTTTATTTTTTGGGGTAGGGGCTGGTCAGTGAAGAAGTTTCCTTTTTCCTGGAAAAAGAAAAAAAATGTCTGATTGTTTTTATCCTTCCTAAGGTTTCTTTAGGGTTTGCTAATTCAAACATGGCAGGGCATGTACATGGGGGGGGGCTCTTCATACATGGCGGTCGAATCTCCAGCCACATCTGTCCAGTAATATCCACATGTTCCTATGGTTCTTTTTTCCCCTCCCTTCCTCCCTCCCTTCCTCCCTCTCCTTCCTTCCCTTCCTTCTGGCCACATCTGGCTAGTCATACCTACATTTTCCTATGGTTCTTTCTTTTTTCCCTCCCTCCCTCCCTCCCTCCCTCCCTCCCTCCCTCCCTCCCTCCCTCCCTTCCTTCCTGCCTTCCTTCCTTCCTGTCTTCCTTCCTTCCTGTCTTCCTTCCTTCCTTCTTTTCCTTCCTTCCTTCCTTCCTTCCTTCCTTCCTTCCTTCCTTCCTTCCTTCCTTCCTTCCTTCCTTCCTTCCTTCCTGTCTTCCTGCCTTCCCTCCTTCCCTCCCCCTCCCCTCCCTCCCCTTCCCCTCTCTCCCTCTCTCCTTCCTTCCTTCCTTCTTTGTCAGTCCATCTCATGCAGTTTCTACTGTTTAGACTCTTCCAGCATATATTCAGAATCTTGTATTTTTGCCAGCCTGGAGAACAATATGAAGGCCCAAATCAGATGATGAGTGAACAGATCTGAGATTGTTTTGGTCTCTTGGGGACCCTTCTCTACTTATACACCTCCTGATTTATGCTTTAAAAGGGTGTGTATAATGACATGTTATTGGCTTGGGCTAGTGAACAAGGATGAGACCTCATTACCTTTCCCCTTGTCTACTGCCCTGCCCAAAATTGCTGGAAATGCCATCAAGCAGTAGGCACGAATGCAAGGAAGTGCCTGGCCCATATGTGGCAGAGCAACCTTGCTCTCTAATGATTCATGAAAATAAATGATGGGGGTCTGAGAAGGTGGCTCAGTGGTAGAGTGCTTGCCTTGCATGCCTGAGGCCCTGGGTTCGATTCCTCAGCACCACATAAGCAAAAAGAAAAAAGCCGGAAGTGGCACTGTGGCTCAAGTGGTAGGGCGCTAGCCCTGAGCTGAAGAGCTGAGGGACAGTGCCCCCCAAGACCAGACCTAAAATAAATAAGTAAATAAGTAAATAAATAAATGATGGCCCTAGTCTCTCTAGGACAGATTATAGACATCTCCTTATAAACTGTTGCTTTTCCCTCAGAGGCTAACAGTGTCTCCCTCAGGACCACATGGGATCTTCCGTGTTAATATCTAGGTTTCAACTAAGCATAGGAAAGTGATACAGAGCAGTCACTAACCAAGTAGCTAGACAAGTGCTCCCTTGGGGCACTTCCTGGGGGGAGGGGTGTTGAGAGGAGACGACCTGGTCACCTCCTCTTTGTTCATCAGTCTTTGGGACCTCGATCACGGTGAGGCCTAATAACATCACTCAGGGAGGATGGAAAGCAGAGATGGCTGCATTGATTGTCTGCTTCAAATGGCAACTGCACAGTGCAGGCTGGGGACAGGACATGACATTTCTTCTAATAAGTTCCACCAGTTTTGGATGGTTTGCTGGAAGTTAAATGAGCTCTCCTTTGCTCTTCCTTCAGGCCAATTCTCTGGGAAGGCAAGACAGTTCTTTCTGACCTTAAGGCGTCATTACCGGCGTCATTACCGGCCACTAACAGTGCTTGAGGGAGGGGCTGCTTCTCTTCTTTGTGTGGCAGCCTCTGCAGTCTCCATCCCCATCCATGGCTTAAATCCCAATTTCAGGTTAACAGTGACTATTAATTTTATAGACCCAAAACAAGACAAAACAAAAAAGCAAAAAGCAACAGCAACAAAAAACCCCAAACCAGTTAAATAGCAGGAAAGGAACGCACCCTTAAGGGAATACCCGAACAGTGTGCTGGAATCCTCCCAGGACCACCTGCATCCATTTAAAAACAGTTTTCACCAGCACAGGAAGAATTTTCTGCAAACGTTTGTGTTTGCAAAGCTTGTTTACCTCAGCTGGAAATTGCAGAAGATTGCAATTTGAAGTGTGTTTATTATTATTTTTTTTCCTTCCCTAAATCATACTCAGTGGTAATTATTGGGATCCAGATTTTGTTGCTGTTTGAAAAGGATGGGAAATAAACTTGGATGGGACACAGGAGCTTGAGACTGGTTGAAATGGAATATATTCCAGATGATTTCTAGGAAGGGAGAGCAGATCAGGCAGTAACGTGTGGGTGGAGTCATGCCAGGCCACGCCCCAGGCCGCACAATCTCTACCTGTATTGGGTGGGGTCATGCTACCCAGAAGACAGCATCTTGTAAAAAACCAGGAGCTTCCAAGTGCTGCCCCATTCAGGATAGGAGATTCTTTCATGTTTATATGAGTCTATTCAGGAAGTCCCACTGGTGGCTACTTTTGTAAGGAAGGATTTGTAGTGAAGGATTGACTTAAAGCTTTGGCATAAACATCCTTCTTGCTTGGCTTGTTTCAACTGCTAACTATTCCTCTTTCTTGAGCTGCAGAGAATGGAAGTTTTGTCAGACCCAGAGGTAGGGGGTGGACTTGTACGCATGCCCACAGTGTCTGGAGCTGCAGGATCAGCTTTGGGGTGGATCTGGGAAAGCTGCATTAGTGCTTTCATGCAGTAAAAATGAAAAATAATTTAAAAGTGTTTTATTGGCACCAATAAAAGTTTATCCCTCAAAAAGATTTTACGTGGTTGTGGGGTTTGAACTCAGGGCCATATAACTTGCTAGGGTGGCACTGTTGTGGGAGAAGAATTTCTCTTTTTTAGCCACATACATTCACCAGGGTAGAAGCCAAGTCCTGTTCACAAAGTATTTCCTTTACATTCCACACTTCCCAGTACTCTTATTAATGAAGCCACGTGAAGAGCTTTTGTTGGTGGTCTCTGGGCAGAACTGTATGCCTCTCCTTTGAGCTAAGAGAGTAGGGCTGCTGTGAAACACCCCTGTGCTGTCTTTGTCACTGCAGCTGGTCAGTCTGTGTGTAGCACATGGAACAGCTGTACCAGGTTGAATTTCCTGTCTGTGAGAGACTCGGTACATACCATCTCCTACAGCCTGTGGTGGGCCTATAGCATACCAAGACACTCAGAATTGGGGCAGTCACTACAGAATAACCCGGCCTGTTTTTATCTAATACACCAAGTGTAGGGAATGTTTGTCCTGAAATTGAATGTTAATTTTAAAAAAGTACAAAGATAAACAGCTGTTTAGAGACTAGATGGTTAAGTTCTTACATTGATGCCACCTTTTCCTTAAAGTAGGCCACATATTATTTTCCCAGAAGCTGCTGTAAAACAATTCCCTCAAAATTGGTGGCTTAAAGCAAGAGAAATTGCTTCCGTTACAGTTCAGGGGGACAGAAGTCCATACAAGCTGTTGGAGAGGTCACACTCCTGCCAAAGGCTCCAGGGGAGAATCTTTTGCATCTCCTCCAGATTCTCTTTCCATTTCTTGGTTCCCAGAAGTATACCCTGAGCTCTGCCTTGTTTCTGTGACTCTATCTTGAATTTCTTTCTCGTTTCTTCTCTAAGGATCAGGGACTGGGATTAGGGCCTGCCCTAAATGCAGGATAGTCTCATTGTGAGATTGTTAATTAAATGACATCAGCATAGAACTTACTTTAGTACCAGGTGTTAAGTCTTAGTTTTGTTTTGAGAACATACTTTAACTCACAACAGACCATTTATTTACAGAAATAAAATCACAATAAAAGGATTACATTTTCAACACAGAATCTGAGTTGAGGGTGTTTGTTTTGAATGGCTCTATTTTCTTAAAATTATTTGGCTTATTTCTTTTTTTTGACCCCTCTTTATTGGTCTTAAACTTCCAAGTAAAATCTAATCCTTTCTTTCTTCCTTCCTTCCTTCCTTCCTTCCTTCTCTTTCTTTCTTTCTTTCTTTCTTTCTTTCTTTCTTTCTTTCTTTCTTTCTTTCTTTCTTTCTTTCTTTCTTTCTTTCTTTCTTTCTTTCTTGCTTTCTTGCTTGCTTGCTTGCTTGCTTGCTTGCTTGCTTGCTTTCTTGCTTTCTCTCTCTTTCTCTCTTTCACTCTCTCATTCTTTCTCTCTCTCTCTCTCTCTCTCTCTCTCTCTCTCTCTCTCTCTCTCTCTCTCTCTCTCTCTCTCTCTCTCTCTCTTTGCCAGTACCAGGGCCTGAACTCAGGGCCTCATGTTCTTGCTCATGATTGGCTTTTTACCACTTGAGCCATGCCTCTGGACCACCATTGTTTAATTGGAGATGAAGTCTTGTAGACTTTCCTGCTTTGGCTGGCTTGAAATTCAATCCTCTATGTTGCAGCCTCCTGATTCTGGGCTTGAGTCACGGGTGCCTGGAATTTCCCTTTACTTGTAGTTGGATGAAAATGCCTCCCCAAGAACAGTATGTACTAACAACAGGCACTGGGCTCATGGGGGGAGGGGCTTCTTTGGTCTCCTTCTCCATCCTTGTCTCTCCATCCCTTGTGTGTAGGGTACCTTCTACCATGTGGGTTAAATGGAAAAACGTTTTCATATCCTGCTAACAAGATTCTTTGCATGTTACTAACAGAGTGCTAATGAGCCCTTGATATGTGCCTGAACTACTGAGAGAAGTAACCTTTCTCTGTTTAAAATTTCATATTCTCAGCTCTACCTGAGCTTTTTAACAATATGGAAATTCACTTTTGCCATTCTCTCTCCACTGCTAATTCTCATCTCATTTCTTAGTCTTTTTTAGGATTGCCCAGGGCATAAAAATCTACTGACACCATCATTTCCTCCTATTGTATTACGAGTGGGAGTCCAAGTCAGAACTGGAGCCCAGACTAGACATAGAAGTCTGGGTCTTTATGTTCTTTGTGAAGTGATTGAACTTAAAATCCTAAATATTTGTTGGTAGAATTAAACCTTTAGTCTGCTTGGTAACCTGTAAGATTATGACCAGTATAGATTTTAGGAAGAAAATAATTTGTGATAAATTCCGTTTGGATTCATCAGTTGGACTCCACCTGCTTCCATTTGGAATCTACATAATTTCGGAAGAAGTTAACTTGTGTTGGATTCCATTTGGTTTTGCAATCTGATCACTTTTCTGAACTGCACTCAGAATCTGGCAGGGTGAGAGGCAGCTGGATGGTCAGTGGTTTTGGCCTGATTAAGTTGAAGGTAAAATGATCATCACAGAATTTCTAGCATATCCACACAACAGGGGATGAAGTTAGTTTTCATGGGAATGGCTTCTAGTTTCCCTAAAGAGGATTTATCTTTTGGCAGAGGGTAGAAAGAATCATGTAAATATCTTGAGCCAATCACAAAGTGACTCATCTTTACTCTAGAAGCGTGGCTTTCTCCTTGATAATTTCTCTTGTGGGTTTCTCATGCAGAATAAACGAATGCATCCTGGCCTAGTTAACTAGCAATGCATGACTCCTGATTGCTCACACTTGTAATCTTAGCTACTCAGGAGGCTGAGATCTTGAGGTTAAAACCAGCCTGGGCTGAGATCTGAAGATCGTGGTTCAAAGCCAGCTGGGGCAGGAAAGTCCGGGAGACTCTTATCTCCAATTAACCACCAGAAAACCAGAAATGGTGCTGTGGCTCAAGTGGTAGAATGTTCCCCTTGAGCTGAAGCGCTCAGGGACAGTGTATAAAACCTGTGTATAAAAGTATAAAAGTTCTTTGTGTTATCATCCCATTAAAGTTAGAGTTGCTAAATACATCTGTAAATAATGCTGTTAGACTGCCCCCCCCCCCCCCCCGCAGCCCCATGTCCATGGCAGGCACTACTAATTGATCATCTTGTTCTCCATCAGACTCTTCCCCAAATCAGAGCTTCACTTGCCAAATCATGGTGAATGAGTAAGAATATATTAAAATTTGAGTGGGTGGATTTTTTTTTCTTTGTCAATTGTGGTGCTTGAACTCAGGGATTTTCTGCTCAAGGGTAATGTTCTGCCATGTTGAACCACCACTCTACTTCCAGTTTTCTGGTAGTTAATTGAAAATAAGCATCTTATAGACTTTCCCACCCAGGCTGGCTCAGCCTCCTAAGTAGTTAGGATTACAGGCATGAGCCACTAGAGCTGGCCAGTGGGTGGATATTTGCAAGACAGTTTCTTTTGTGTATGAGTGGGGAGAGGAAGGGAGCAACCCAATAAACATGGTCTTTTAGAACTCAGTGGATCAGGTAAAGACACATGCAGTATGAAACTGAGGAAGACATGGGGTGGGAGGTAGGAACTGTACAAAGACAGCTGGGTTTGTCCTTGCAATAGCTCCCAGGGTCAGGATGACCCCTGAAGAGGGGGTGGCTCCCCGAGAGGGGGCCAGGAGTAATCTGGTGATGAAGGATGTGGTGGGGAGAGGGGAGCTTCCTTCTTACTTGTGATTACTTGAGGGCTTAGGATCACAGACTTTCTTTTTAAATACCATCTGCATTTCTGTAATTATTTCCTCTTTCTTTCTCTTTTTAATCAAGTTCTTTATGAAAATGTCAGGCTGTCTCAGGATAGATGAGTTTGCTCCTTCTCAGGTCATACTTTTAAAAGAAGAACCTCGCAGGCCTCAGCTGTGGGTCAAAATGAGAAAAGCTTGAAGGAAAAATGGGAGGAAAAAAATAAACCTGTATAAAGCAGTGAGAATGCTTGTTCCTGCAGTACATGCTTTTAAAGTTTTAAGAATTATCATTGCCAGACATACACGAGGAAAGACCAATCTTAGACAATTCAGAGGTTCTTTGCTTCCTTTCTGGGGAATATAAGAGGTATTTAAAGCTCACTTACCAAGGACTTGAGCCCCTATGGCTTCCTCTTGGGTCTGCTTAGCTCTTTGCTGGAAACTTCTATAACAGACGGTGGTAGGCAGATAAAGAACCTCCCCTAACCTGGGTAAAATCTTAGTTTGAAATACTAGCCTGGGATAGGAAACTTCTGGAAAACACATTGTGAATCTCATATTCCACGTTCTGGGATGGGATTGGTGGAGTCCTGATAATTTCTTGGTGCTCTTAGAGCAAGCTTAGCCACTGGGAGCGATTAGATTTGGTATACAGGTGTAAATATAATTCTATTTCTCTCAGTTTTCAGAAAGGCAGAAACCAATGTTATATGGGAATTCGATCGTGAGATACAGAGAAGCCACATTTTTGAGAGGTCGAATCAGGAGCCTATTAGAGAGTTGGTGACCGCAGGTGGACTCATGTCCCATAGAACCTGCCACCCTAAATGCTGCTATCACAAAGCTTATAAAGGTGATTCAGGTGGGGAACTAGAACCTATCAAAAGTGAGTTTATAGAAGCTAAGCAAGCTAGGTGGAGCAAGGGTATGGAGGTGTGGCTTAGGGCAAGAGTTCCCGGAGCAAGACTTTCCTGGAACAACACAACACACGGGCAGTGTAAGGGGTGGCTTATTTCACGTCTAGGGTTTTCAGAACTGGGTGAAAAGTCCACATCTATTAAGGCACCAGAACAAGATGAAGTTACTTAGACTCAGTATCCATATTTCACCAAGTTTTGCCCCTACACATGTCTGTCTTGCTAATGCTTGTCCAAAGATGGTGCTTAATACCTCCAAAATGGCCATGGGTTGGCAGACAGTGCATGAAGAGTGACTTTCTAATGGCTTAGCTTTGACAGACACAGTGAAAATTGACCATATGTACCCCAGATTCCAAGAGTCCAGTTTTGGTTGGCTCCTAGGAAAGGTACGGCCCCCCACCCCCCCACCACTGTAGCTACCACTTTATGGGGAAGGAAATATGCAATATATTTCTTTTTGAGAAATATTATTTTAAAAACAAAGTGCTTTGTGACTACTAACAGTCCATTAAAAAAAAATCTCAGCCAATAGACGTGTCCACCCTTTCTCTCTGACCTCAGTGCCAAGCAGTCTAAGTGTGGTATTTAAAAAAGTTAATTTATGCGTTGGATAGCTCAGTCGCAGAAAGATTCTTGCACTTAGAATACCGTTGGCTAAATATTGCTTGTTTCCCTGAGGGACAAAGTGAGAGGAAAGTGAATTAACTGCCAGGAGAGGCACTTAGGTTAAACGAAGGTAGAATTCCTTGCAAGAGAGAGTGGATGGAAATTGGAAAGGGTTACTGAGTGGGGTTCAGATTTCTATTTCTTTGGGACAGCTTTTAAGTACATTCCAGCCTGAAGGCCAGAAGAGACTAATCGACCTCTCTAAGTCCCTCCAATCCTAAAGACACAATCTTTCTAGAGAAGAAAGGAACCCTAGAGGGTAATGGCTGTTAGGAGCAATTACTTATATCACACAGCATTGTTATCCGTGACCAATGGCTAAATGGGAACGGTTAAGCGCTCTCAGGGGCATCTTTAAAAATATAAGTGAAATCTTAAAGGTCAGAGAGCTATGTGCATTAGATGTGGTCCCTGCATATATGAGTGGGTGTACTTACAGCATTACTAATATTATATAGAGCTAAGGACCTATTAGCATCCATTTGCAAGAACAGGTTTGCCTAGATACTGCTACACAGATGTGGTCTCCTTGGCTAATATTGTGTGTGTGTGTGTGTGTGTGTGTGTGTGTGTGTGTGTGTGTGTGTACACGTGCCCGTGGATTCATTGCTTGCCTTTAATTTCCTTTGGTCCCTCTCAGCCTCAACGTTTTAGGATACATTGACAGGGTTTCAAAATGTAGCTATTGATCCATTGTGAGTTGGCTGATTGCTTGAGTGAGAAATCTTATTCACAGGAGAGAGTTGACTAAAGAGGAGCTGTAATTTACTGTAATTTATAAGTTTATAAATTTCTTTCCTGATTTTTCTGGTTCCTTGGTTGTCTGGAATAAGTTAGTAATTTGAAAATTATATATATATATATATATATATATATATATATATATATATATATATATATATAACACAGACACACACCACACGGACACACACCACACGGACACACTGACACACTGACACACAGACACAGACAGACAGACAGACAGACAGACAGACAGACAGACAGACACACACACACACACACACACACACACACACACACACACACACACACACACACACACGAGATTATCTTCCTTTCCAGAACAAAGAATTGTTTTCCAGACTCTTGCTACTGAGTATGGCCATATCAATGAGTGCTGTCCACTAACATGTATGTGTGTGTACTGGGGTTTAAAGTCATAGCCTCTCTCATTCAGTGTTATTTTGATCAAAGCTGGCACCTTGTTACTTGAGCCATATCTTCACCTCAGGCTTTTCTGCTTGGGTTGGCTTTGAACCACAATCCTCAGATCTCCTGAACACCTAGGATTACAAGTATGGGTCACCAGTACTCCACTATCAGACATTCTTTCCCAAATACTTTCTTAGCCCAAGATTTTTAAAAGTATGATTTTTGTAGCTTATTTGGGCTATTGTTAAGGTGGGCATGAAGGTCTCTTGAAATTTCCTCTACCCTAACAAGAAGTGGGATCTTGCTAATGAAATTTATTATTATCATTAATATTTATTATTATTTTGTGTGTGTGTGTGTGTGTGTGTGTGTGTGTGTGTGTGTGTGTGTGTGTGTGTGCTGGTCCTGGGGCTTGAACCAGGACCTCGGTGCTGTCCCTGAGATTTTTTTGCTCAAGGCTAGTGTAATTAATGGAAGATTAGGGTCTCAGAGACTTTCCTGCCCCAGTTGTTTTTGAACCATGATTCTTAGATCTCAGCCTCCTGAGTACTAGGATTATAGGCATGAGACTACTGGCCTCTGGTTTGCTAATGAGTTTTATGTGTAAGTACTGTTAATCCACAAACCCTCCAGTCTCCTGGGTTTATATATATATTTTTTAATGATTGAGTTAAATTAGTTACAATCCCAATAGCTTGATGGTGAGAGAACTAAGTTGTTTGTAGTAGTCAACAAAGTCTAATGAGAATCTTGTTCCTTTCTCCAGGCATTTCTTGGTCTCTTTTCTCATTTTTGCTGATTTCTATCACTTACCTCTCACTTTCAATGACTGCTCCTTTTTCCTTGTTTCACGTTAACTCCATGTAGATCAAGACAGAATTTTTTTTCCCATGGGAGAAAATAAATGGGTGGAGCAATTGGCATACTAGTATTTTATGGGGGAATTAGGATACTTTATCTTTTTAATCACTTAAGAGACAAATATAGATGTTCACTATTGTTTTTTTTTCCTACTCTGATCATCATCATTGTTTTTGATGGCACTGGGGCTTGAACTCATGACCTAGAGCTCTTGGGTAGTTTTTTTACCCTTAAGGTGGACACTCTATCACTTGAGCCTGGCTTTTTGCAGGTTAATTTGAAATAAGAGTCTCATGAACTTTCCTGCCACAGATGGCTTTTAATTGTGTTCCCTAGAGCTCGGCTTCCTGAGTAGTTGGATTATAGCCATGAGTCCATGGCTTCTGGCTACAGAATGATTTTGTAGTTAAAATTTTTAGGTAAAGAGTTCTGCTTAAGTTCTCTGTATGGTCACTCCTTAGGAGTCAGAATCTAGATAGTCATTGGTAAAAATGATGGTATGATCTATAGCCAACACGGCCATCAGCTCATTTCCTACCTCTGATGGTAAGTGGACAGACAAAGTAAGGAGGAATATGTGGTTGGACAATCAGTATGGCTCACTCTTTCTCCTTTCCTACTCTGGCCAGTATATGTGTCTTTCAAAAGCCTGCTCTGGAAGTCTCACTATCCATCTGATTCTTGGAGCAAATAATAACTTAAAAAGAAAACTTTGTCCATTAAAATGATTCAGAAAATAAAAACAAAAAACAACTTTCATCCCATGTAGCTGAGGAGGTGGGAGGGAAGGGATGGTAGGGGAAAAACGAAGGAGGAGGCAACAATGCTGGTTAAGCAATGTACTCATGACCTTGCTCATGTAACTGTAACCCCTCTGTACAGTATTTTCACAATAAAAAACTTAATAAAAATAACTTTCATCCCAGAGCATAACTGTGCTGTCATTTAGACAAACTTACTGCAGTTGTGAAAACATTAAATGTGACTAGAAGGTAAGATTCAATCTTGGGTAAGTTTTAGAAGAGCCATGTTCATTTGAAAAAGAAAAAATTGAGAACCACAGTAAATGTAATACAACAAGATGAAGAAGGAGACCACAACCACTTTTTTTTGGGGGGGGGTCTGGTCATGAGGCCTGAACTCTGGGCCTGGGCGCTGTCCCTCAGCTCTTCAGCTCAAGGCTAGCGCTCTACCACTTGAGCTACAGCGCCACTTCCAGCTTTTTTTTCTTCTGCTTATGTGGTACTGAGGAATCGAACCCAGGGCCTCATGCATGCACAGCAAGCGCTCTACCACTGAGCCACCTTCCCAGCCCCTACAACCACTTTTGAAAGACAGATTTCTCTGAAGTTCCTTGAATTTGACATGACGGTAAGAGAAAGGTTTGTGTGTGGGGTAGGAGCTTCATCGAATTGAATTGCCACCCCAGCCTTGAGTTTATCCACTTCGGATGTTGCCTTCTGAAGGGCTTTTCTAACCCAAAGGGCGGCTGTAATATCCAGCAGAGGACTCCAGGGCCTTTCCCAGCTGAGTGAGGACGTGTAGTCTTTTCCTTTGTGGCTCTTTGCTGAGCAGGCTGCTATTTGTACATTTGCCTCCAGCTACCAGAGAAACAATTCATCCCCTCCAGGGTACCACAGCCCTTTGTTCAGACATTTATCATAGTACTTGACACTCTGCATGTAGTATGTCTCCCTGCTTTGTCTCTGTCACTAAATCTGCATTTTTTTCAGAGAAAGGAACTGTATCTTGTTTGTCTAATATCCCCAGAGTCTAATACAGTACTTGGCAGGCAGCAGGTGTTCAATAAATATTTTCTGAAGAAAAGATAAATGAATAAATACATGGATGAAAGAGAGAATATATATGTAACACATAGAATGTGATTTTTGGGAATTAAAACTAAACAAGCCCTGTATTTTCAGGGAAAAAAATCTATAACTAATCTCAGAGCAGGACTTCTAACATTTTAAGGTGGTGTGTGTGTGTGTGTGTGTGTGTGTGTGTGTGTGTGTGTGTGTGTGTGTGTGTGTGTGTGTGTGTGTGTGTGTGTGTGTGTGTGTGTGTGTGTGTGTGTGTGTGTGTGTGTGTGTGCATGCTAGTTCTCAGGGCCTGGGTGCTGTCCCTAAGTTTTTTTGCTCAAGGATATCACTCTACCATTTGAACCATAGGTCTACTCCTGGCTTTTTGGATGGTTAATTGAAAATAAGAGTCTTAGGGGCTTTTCTCCCTGCTTGACTTTGAACTGTGATCTTCAGTAGTTAAATAGGTGTGAGCCACTGGCATGGGCTTATTTTAAGTTTAATTTTTTTTAAAAGGTTCTAACAATGTTTTCAGGTGGGTTTTGTTTGGCTGCTAGCGATAGGGAGCTACCTATAGGAGCTTGAACAAGTTAGGAGTGACGTCTTACTCTTCAAAATGAGATCCAAGGGTAGTGGTTTGATCAACTTAGGAGGAACTCAGACTCTTTTGGCTGCTAATGTGTCCTGGGTGGTTTCCACTGTGTAGGTTAGCAAGGCTATCATTGTCAAGGGTATCAGGCTGCGGGACAGCTAGCTAGCATGTCTGTACCAAGTCCACAATTTATCTGGTCAACTTCTAGCTGTACTCAATATAGCTACAGGTGTTTTCAATGCCTGGTTAGCATAGCTTGGAACATTGCTCTTTGAAATTCCTCCTGAGCTTTAGAAGCTATATGAAATCAAGACTAGAACCATAATAAGGTCTGAGAAAGTTTCTCTGAGCACCCTTCCCTTGAGTCAAGACACATTCTGAGGCATAATCTTAATTCTGCAACACCTCTGAGGATTTAGATTGAGGCAGGTGGTGACCACACATTTGGTCCTTGCTTCACTTTTCCCTTTCTCTACTTCCCTCTGAGCTACCCTGGCAACACTGTCTTATATACTGTTTGTAAATGAGTCCTTGTGCTAGAATTTGCTTCTGGGGAACCTGATAGTCAATAATTTCCATTTAGGAAAAGTTAAGCAAGGTTCAAATTTAAGAGGTTGGGATGGGTTATTGGAGTCTTCATGGCCCATTTATCCCACACAATTTACCTATCAGATACATCATTCCATTCCCCTTCTCATCAACCCACATTGCATGGATTTAAGGAGCTCAGAAGTTATATACTGACACAGTCACCATGTCATGAAAGAACATATACCTCCTCATATGTTTGGACAGAAATTGCTTATTTTTTTTATTGCTATTGTAAAGTTGATATGCAGAGGGGTTACAGTTACATGCATCAAGCAGTGACTAATTCTTTTTGATAATACAATTTGTTTTGAGCCATGTCTCCCCTTCCATCACTCTCTCCCAGTCTTCCTCCTGTCCCCACCCACAAGATAATCCAGTTCATTTTCCACACAGTATCTAGTGAGTATCACGGTTCACCTGTATTCCACCTTTTATGTGCCTTCCCTTCCCCTCCTCAATACAAACACACTAACAAACAAGACAAAAGGAAAACAAAAACAGCAACAGAGGCAACTAAAGAATGTCTCATTTCCTTTTCTTGAAGATTGTTTCATAGAATATTTTTTATATGGTCAATCATCTGTACATAGCTATAGAGCCTTTGTCTACCACTCCTTTGGCCTCTGAATGATAATGGCTAATGATTAGAGTCCTATATAATTTACCATGTACCATGTGTGTGCATATGTATATATGCCATTAAATGTTTTTACTTATAGATTTATTGGCTGGACAGAAATTCTTTTCAGGCATATAAACATTACCATTACTATGTGCTTTCAAGGATATTGGTACTAGCTCTAGTTTTAGTTCTCAGCAGAGAAGCTGGTCATTTTGGTTCTATTTCAGTTGACTACGATTGGTTTAGGAAGATGGAGTTTGTGAAGATCCAATCTTGAAAGGATTGAACTTTCTCCTCTACATGTATATTTCTTTTTTTTTGTGGGGGAGAGTCCGGTCATGGGGCCTGAACTCTGGGCCTGGGCGCTGTTCCTCAGCTCTTCAGCTCAAAGCTAATGCTCTACCACTTGAGCCACAGCACCACTTCCGGCTTTTTTCTTTTTGCTTATGTGGTGCTAAGGAATCGAACCCAGGGCCTCAGGCATGCAAGGCAAGCGCTCTACCACTGAGCCACCTTCCTAGCCCTACATGTATATTTCTATTGAGGTATATCAATTTTTCCACTTCTATATTACTATTATAATTCTGTTGGCTCTAGTCAACTTGTATGAAATTAATACCCCAGGGCTAATTTTACATGCATAATTATTAAACCAGATTACTGCCTTCCATTTAAGTGTCAGAGATTTTTTTTTCTGAACTAAATTCAGGCTTGATCATCTTTCTCTAACTTCAAAATATACTAAAATAGAGTGAAATCTACTTCTGCACACCTGTCTGGTAACTGTCGGAATTTCAGTTCCAGAAAAGCATAGTCTCGTGGACTGTGAGTCACTTCTGCTGGGGATAATTAGCGAGAGAGGAAATTGGGAGTTGGGAATAGAGGGAGGAGGTAAAACAGATGGTTCGGGGAAGGAGAGAGATTTTTGCAGTGAATCCTCAGGGAGACAAAGGGAGATAAAGCATAGTAAACTCAGAAGGGTATTCAGGTGGCATCTGTGAGGAGGAGTTGAGAAGTCTCCAGCCAAGATGTGTGAGAAAAGACTTGACAGGCATGCGGAAGGGGGTGGGGCAGGAAGAGTGTTCTGAGTCATGCAATCTAGGACGCATTGATCATTTGAATGGGGGGAACTAGCCGGGGGTGGGGGGAGTAAATGGAAATGACAAGTATTGCATTGAAAATTTAAGAAACCCTCAAACTTTCAAGCAAGAATGGTGAGTAGAAATTCATAACATACTATCCATTATTACAAATTTAAGAAAATTAGAATGTTTTCCTCTTGTATTTCTGTGAATGCAAAAGGTATTTAAAAAGTGGCATTGTTCAACTATCATTTCAGTTTCTCCTGTCTGGATTTCTCTCTCTCTCATTATTTCCTCATCTCAATATCTCAGGCAACAAGGATTTTCTGAGCTTTAGTTTTGAGTCTGATAAAATATGATCATATTTGCTTTTGGTGCCATGATGTTTGATGTTAGGAGAGTCACTTAAAACGATAAACTGTTTAGATTATTATTTTTTTCTACTCTGAAGTGGAAAAAAATGTAGTTAGGCTAGAAGAGAATTTTTTGCAACACACGTGAACAGTAAAGGTTCCTCATGGCCTTAATCTACAAGAAGCCTGTTCACATTGTCAAGGAAAAGACACACAGCTCAACTGAAAAGAGTATGCGGATGAGCAACTCACAGTAAAGATGTGAAAAGTTGCTCAGCTCCTCTGGTCATCAGAAATGCAAATAAAAGGAATGAGATGCCCATATGGGCCAGCAGATTGACCAAAGTTAAAAAAGCTGTGCTACTAACGGAATGTTTGTGTCTCTCTAAAATCCTCATGTGGAAGCCCAAATTCCACATGTGAAAGTGTTAGAGGTGAGGCCTTTGGAGGGTAGAGACTTGTGTGTGTGTGTGTGTGTGTGTGTGTGTGTGTGTGTGTGTGTGTGTGTGTGTGTGTCCTAGGTCTTGAACTCAGGCCCACTTGAGTCACAGCTCCACTTCTGGCTTCTTTGGCATTTAATTGGAGATAAGAGTCTCATGGACTTTCCTGCTCAGTCTGGCTTTGAACTCTGATTCTGAGATCCCAGCTTCCTGAGTAGCTAGGATTACAGGAGTGAAGATGGAGACCTGAGAGATGTGAGAAGTCAGCTGTCTGCAGCAGGAAGAGGAGAGGATTGTGCTTGATCTTGGACCTCCACCTTATTCCAGAACTGTGAGAAATAAAGCTCTGCCCATTCCATGAGACTTTAAGTATAGTGGCCTGACTGATTAAGTTGGTAAAACTAGTGATGAAGCGGAACTACTTCATACATTGCTAGTGCGATTATAAATTGTTATGGACTATTGTAAATGTACTTTGCTTACAATGAACATGTGCTTGAACTCAGACATCTCCCTTCTGATGATCCACCTTCCAGTAGTCAAAGTAAATAGTAAGTAAGGATCTGTGTGCAAAGATATTTTTGCAATGGAAAAAAAAGTTGGAAGCATCCTGAAAGCTGAGCAATTAGGATGCAGATGAATGAATGATGGGAAAACTACCTTATGGAGCCTCAGAGAGTTATTAAACACAATGAAGTGTTTCTCAAATGTATTTTACAAGTGGTTTCCAGAATGCTCTCTCTCCAGATGTTTGTCTGACTCACTCCTTTAACCCTTTCAAGCCTTATACATTGCCTTGTCAGAGTGGCCTTTCCAGACCACTTCATCTCCTTACCACATTGCCATCTGCATCGCCCAGCTTTGCCTAACTTTTCTACATGGTCCTTTCAAGGACTCTATCTTGTGTTAAAGAGATTTGTTTATGCTTAGGTATAGTTCTCTTCCACTTGCACAAAAACTCCAAGAAAACAGTGATTTAGGAGATTTTTGTATACTGTTGTATAGTAGCTAGTGAAAGCTCTTAGTGATTTTTTTTTTCAGGGGATAAATCTATAATATTGACCTAGAAAAATGTTTTCCTCTTTTTCTTTTCACTCATGTTGTTCCGGAGAACACTTCAATAAACTAATCCTATGTGCTAATAACCATCTCAGAATTTTCTTTCCTAGGTACAGGAAAGAAATGTATTATTGATACATACATTGAAAAATCTTCCTTTTGCATTTAGAAAAATGCAACAATACTGCTTTTCAGGATCAAGTTGCTAATCTGAAGAACCACCTTGCTTCAGAGTTACTTGTGACACTGGCTGACACCTTGGTTAAGGCTGATTCATCAACAACTATCCCCAATGCCTAACCTTTGCTCCCCTTCCCTCCTCCTCCCCTCCCTTCCTCTTCTTCTCTCTCCTCCTTTTCATTTCTTTCTCTCTCCCCTCTATTCCCTTCTCCCCTCCCCTTTCTCATCCATAATTGTTGACTCCTCTGACTTATCTCCCTTTATTCCATTCCCATTTCATTTATTTTCCTTGGAGGAACTCATTAGGCAGATGCTTGCTTCCACTATCAATTTTTTAATCTCTACCTACAAATAATAGCCACAGGTTACTATCTGATTAGTCCCCCATCCCAACTTAATCTTTACAGGTCTTTTTATTTCATGGAATTATAGTCAGCAACTGACCAAATCTGAGACAGATTTATAAAGAGAGATCTAGGTCAAATTACAAACTGCTGGAATGCAGAGAAAACAAGTGGAGGGGGGTTTGGGAGTGGGCAGGATGCGAAGGGAAGGCCAAGGCCTGTGACACTGGAAGACATGATCATTTATTCTTTCAGATAGCTCCATTTTATTTCCCTATTGAGAAACCAACCAGATGAGGGCGTAGGCTACAGTGTCTATCACATCTCACTCGACTGTATGAGCTATCGATTCCTAAGGATTGTGGAGGAACATGAGCATGATCTTTAACATTCCTATCCATGATAAGTGCTAAGGTACATATATCGTCTGCCAATTCTTGCCGGCATCTGATGATGGAGATTAGACACAAGATCAGAAAGATGGAAGGACCAAATTATTAGTGTGGATGTGTGTAGCAACCACTGGCATGTGAGCCTCAAGTACAGGCACACCGATGTCTCACAAATGGCACTGGCAGAGTATCTCACTTGTGAGGAGACCGCTGCTTCAGCAACTTGTTAATTAGGATGCTACCTGAGGCTAGTGCAGATTAATCTCCTCAAATATGCTTACTGTATAGGGTAATCATGATTAATTAGCACATAAGATTGGAGAGAATTTAAGGAGAACCTTGCTTTGTTTATCTCTTGTTGCATAAGCAACTGAAAAGCTTCCAGCTGAGACAACCTTTAGCATAGTGTCTTCTAGCTCATCTTAATAGGTACCATGGTGTTAGGTGATCAGGATATGATAAATAGACAGCCAGTAATACCCTTCCATTTACCCTTGTAAAGCTGCTACTTAGAGCCCTCAAAGGTATTGGATCGGGACACAGGCAAGCTAATGGGCAAGATGCTTATAGAGAGAGCTTGGCAACTCCAGAGTTTGAGAAACTTATATTTCTTTTAATGATGATGACCCCTTAGTAGCTAACATTTCTCCTTCATGTTTACAGTGCTTGCCCCAAGGTGACCCACTGTCTGTCTCCTGGGGAATCCATGGGATCACTGGGCTCATTTTATTTCTATTTGAGTATTTCTGCAGGCCGCCACATGGTCTTCTTAGACACTGCCTGGTGGTGATAGTAGCAACTCAGCTTGCACTAGAGCTGTGTGAGCTTGTGCCTCCGCAGGTTTTGTTCTGTTTAATTGTTCTTTGGATCATGCTTCCACTCAGTGTGTTGTTCTATAGTCAAATGTCACAGGTTCTATGTGTCTAGTGCCCTATCAAATAGGACTACTAGCAAAACCTATTCCAGCCAATGGAAGATGAAGGGTGAGATGGGTTGCTTTTTCATTCCCATAATTCTTAGCACTCTTCCAAAGCTCTTTGTGTGCATGTCTGGCTCCCATGGCTTTTAGGAAGAACCATCTAGCCTGTTAACAGACAAGCAATGACCTGGTGCCTGTGGCTCCTGCCGGTAATCCTTACTACTCAGGAGATTGAGAGCTGAGGGTTTCATTTCAAAGCCAGCTGGGACAGGAAAGGTTGTGAGACTCTTATCTCCAATTAATCACCAAAAAATATGCTGGAAGTAGAGCTGTGGCTCAAATGGTAGAGTGGTAGCCTTAAGCAAGAAAAGCTCAGGCACAATGCCTAAGTCTACAACCAGCAGAAAGAAAGGAAGAGAGGAAGAGAAGAAGAAAGCAAGCAAGCAAGCAAGCAAGCAAGCAAGCAAGCAAGCAAGCAAGCAAGCAAGCAAGCAAGCAAGCATCAACTCCAAATGGATCAAAGACCTTGGAGTCAAAGCAGACACCCTTAACACATTACAGGATGGAATAGGAGAAACTCTAGGTCTCCTTGGCACAGGCTGAAATTTTCTCAATAAAGACCCAGAAACACAACAAATCAAAGAAAGGTTGGACAAATGGTATTGCATGAAGCTGCAGAGCTTCTGCATGGCAAAGGACATAGCTAGCAAAATTAATAGAAAGCCCACTGATTGGGAGAAGATCTTCACTAGCCATACAATGGACAAGGGTCTCATACTTAAGCTATACCTGGAACTCAAAAAATTAAATCCCCCAACAACAAATCCTCAAATAAACAACTGCCCAATAAGTAAGTGGGCTAAAGACTTAAAGAGAAACTTCTCTGAAGAGGAAATAAGAATGACACATGAAGAAATGCTCAACCTCACTAGCCCTAAAAGAAATGCAAATCCAAACAACATTGAGATACCACCTCACCCCAGTTAGAATGGCTATAATCAAGAACTCTAATAACAACAGATGCTGGATGGGATGTGGACAGAAGGGAAACTTACTGCATTGTTGGTGGGAGTGTAAACTTGTTCAACCACTTTGGAAAGTAGTATGGAGGTTCCTCAAAAGACTATACATAGAGCTCCCCTATGACCCAACAATCCTACTTTGGGGCATTTACCCAAATGATCACAAACAAGACCATACTAAAGCTACCAGCACAACTATATTTATTGCAGCATTATTTACCATAGCTAAGATATGGAACCAACCCAGATGCCACTCAGTAGATGAATGGATCAAGAAAATGTGATATATATATATATATATATATATATATATATATATATATATATATGCCTCCATCAGAAAGAATGACATTGCCCCATTTGTTAGGAAATGGAAAGACTTGGAAAAAATTATATGAAGTGAAGTAAGCCAGGCCCAAAGAAACATAGGTCCCAAGGTTTCCCTTATTTGCAATAACTAGTATAAATCTGAGACAAGCAGAAAAGGTCAGATAAGTTGATGATAAGCGAAATGAACCTCAAGATAAGGACACAAGTGGGTTTTTTCTTTCTTGCTATTGTTTCTAACCTATTTATAAGGTACCACATGATTTTTTTGTTGCTTTCTATGTCCCTCCCCCACGGTATAACCCCTGTTTTCACTGTATTTGATGTTGGTATACTTTGTGGAGGGGAAGGGAAAAAAACAAATTGCTTAAATAGGGATACAGGTGGACCCATTGCAACAATGAGATGTACCAGATGCTATGTCGAAAAACGAACTTTACAATTTAGGCAAAGTGGGGGAGTGTAGTTGTGGAGATGGGAGGGAAGGGATGGTAGGGGAAAAACAAAGGAGGAGGCAACCAGAAATGTACTCATTACCTTGCTCATGTAATTGTAACCCCTCTGTACAGTATTTTCACAATAAAAAATAAAAATAAAAAATAATAAATAATGAGATGAGAGGAATGGTGTGGGAGAAGGACAGGAGTTACCAAAGACACATGGCTGACAGGAATGGTCATGGTTAAGTTTTGATAGAGTTATTTTTCTTACATAGCCATGGGCAATGGACATGAGTTTATAGCTGTTAACATTTAATTAATTGTAATATACCACTGTTATTGAAATAGAATTGGAAATTGATTTCTTAAATATACTAAGAGACTATTATTGGTCTCTAACATGAAAGAAAGAAAGAAAGAGGAAGGAGGGAAGGAGGGAGGGAAGAGAAAGGAAGAATAAAGAAAGGCAAAAAAATAATGCACAAGCAGTGGCCATTTTGAAGCTGAGAAGATGATCCTGAAGCTCTTTGAATCACCTTTGTTGTCCATCTTCCCCTGTCTTGAATGCAGAATAAATAGCATTATGGCCCTGAACTGCAAAGTCTCAGGGATCTAACAACATTCCTTCATCCTTTCCCAGATCTTTCCTGCAGATAAAATTTGTGCTGCTGTGGGGGCTGATGAAATCTGAGGCTCATGCCTATGTTAGTCACTTTAGCACCTCGTGTTCTCCCTGAATGCCTATTATGATCTGGAATGTGAACAGGCAGAGAACTTTTCAGACACCTAAGTTCTACCTCCTTTTTCCTCTATAGTTTGATCTTCAGTTGATGTCTCCCTTCTTGCATCTTTTTCTAAGTAGCTCAGAGGAGCCAAGCTGCTCCTTCAACAGTGTTCCAAGAAATTTCATCAGCTAAAATCAGATTGCTTTACTCATTTTCCTAAATTCATCAGTTAATGTATTTGTTCTATAGAATTTACTTTCCTTGACTTGATGTCAGAAAATGTATTCTATTGTTCTTGCCAAGTTTCTCATCTTCTATTGACAGTATTGCAAATTAGACCAACTCCTTGGATTCTTTTCTTCTTTTTTTGAATATTTTTATGATCTTTAAGTAGTTATACAAAGAAGTTGCCATTCACCAAAACAGTTTATGAATATAGGACATCTTGATCAATGTCACCCTTTTCAACATTCTCCCCCACCTGTCCCAACCCATCTTTTCCCTTACTTACCTTAATTTTAGGTTATGTATTTAATGTTTTTGCCATTTAACAAAACAGCCTATGTATACTATATATCTTGATTAAAAAATTACTTTTAGTACTTGCATCAAGAGCTTTCGATTCAACAAATCAGTTTATAAGTACAATGCATTTTGATCAATGTCACTCCTTCCATCTTTACCAGTGTCATCCATACTCTCAAGGTATGTGGTCCCATTTTCACATTGAATATTATGACTGCATTCATCCCCACTTCCTCTCTCCATTCATCTGCCTCCCTTCCCCTTGGCATCCCTGACGAAACATGACTTAGCTTCACAAAATACTAGAGCATGAATACAATTCTACCCAAATTTGTATCACTTTTTAAATAACAAGGTTGCCTTCTCTCCATTATCCTAACATATTCCTTGTTTCCATCCAAGACTTTATTGGGATGGCATTTACTTTCTACAGTTCTGCCCACACTCTGCTCATAATTACTCTTATATTCTCTAGGAAGACCGAACTTTCTCCGTGACCACCTCTATCTTTTTCAATCTTCACCAAAATCACCTTTAAAAGTCTATACGTGGGAAGATAAACTGCTTCTAGAATATGAGTTCTAAGTACATTACCCAGTTCCCAAACTTCTCCCACAGTATCTGTAGTATCTGACTCTTTGTTATTGTAGTATCTGACTCTCAGTATCAATTTTGTTTCCACCAACTCTTGGCTCTAACGAAATACCATAAGCTGGTGGCTTAAATAACAATGTTTCCTTATCACAGTTCTGGAGGCCAAAATCAAGGCATTGGCAGATTCAGTGTTTGCTGATTCATGGTTCAATGATAGCAATCTTCTTCCCTTACCCTCCCATTGTGGAGAAAGGAAGGAGTCTCTGGAGACTGTTACCAAGACACTAGTCCCATTCCTGATGACTCCAGCCACAGGCCCTCATCTAATTGGGATTGCTTCCTGAAGACAGGTTGGAATATTTGAACTGTGTGGCTATAAGGACGGGAACATAAGCATTAATCCAAAAAATCACTCCAAGTAAACATGAAGTAAAAGTAAAGATAAAGAGTAGCAATGCAATTCGAACAACTCCACCTAAATAGGTAAAAACAAGTAAATCTAGAAATGGAATGTCAGCTGGGTGCCAGTGGTTCATATCTGTCATCCTAGCTGCTGAGGAGGCTGATATCTGAGGATTATGGTTCAAAGTCAGCCCAGGCAGGGAAGTCTCTGTGACTCTTATTTCTAATTAGCCACCAGAAAACTGGAAATGGCGCTCTGCCTCAAAGTGGTAGAATGCTAGCCTTGAGCAAAAAAGATCAAGGATAGCATACAGGTCCTGAGTTCAAGCCCTACAACCACCACCACTACCACCACCATCAACAACAAAAGGAATTCCAGAGTGAAGAGTCTCAGTAAAGAAAAACAAAAATCGAAAATAATGAGAGAGAACTTTAATTTAGATATAAGAAGTGCCCTGAGAGGGTGGGTATAGCGTTTTGACTTTTATAGCAGAAAAGGCATATCTATTGATCCTAAGCACAGTTTCCTTTTGGAACAAGAAGATAGAGCGCAGGGAATTCTATTTTGCTGACTCAATGGGAGAGCAAGGCTGAAACTCACAGAAGTGAGCTTTAACTAAGCCTTAGGAACCTAAGCTGCATTTCATGTTAGAGTATCCCACGGAAGGGCTCAGAATGTGGGTAAAGTTAAACCAGGGGTGAAGAACTTAAGCCTGTGATTGAGACTGTGGACTCATTAGTTGGGAAGTAAAGCCTGCAAACTAAGCTGTCTGGCCTTGGTCTGAAACCCTGGCTGTGACAGTGAGCTAATAGACTCTCCCCAGGCCTCTGTCAAGAAGGGCCTTTCCCTCAGCGAAAACTTGAGATTATGTCCCTGGGAGGTTATAGAGCTTCTCTCAGGGCAGCAAGTAAATCAATACTGATGCTGAACAGAATCACATAATTCTGCAGACTTAGCTGTGACGCTAATGTGATCCCACGAGTAAGAGCCATGGGGATGATGCTCCTATTGGAATCTTGTCGATGTGCAAGTGCATGTAAGCCGTGCATATGCACATAACACCCACCCTCCCCACATACGCTATATACATGTATCTATGTATATAATAGCGTTTTCCTCATCTTTCCTTCCTTTTGTTTATTATGCCATTGCTTCTTTAACTTATTTATCCACTCCCCATCCCTTCATTGCTCATTCTCACTTTCTTTATACATCACTCACAGTGTGGAGGATATGACGTACTGCACCGGGTTGTGGAGTTATACATGGCCATTCTGTCTCTCCTCTGTTTAAGGATTAATGTGACAGTGACAAGAAATGCCAAGCCTAGCTCTAGAAGAGATAGGTACAGCTCCGGAGTTTTAAAAGGATAGCTGTATTTCATTCAGCCAGGATAGCACTGAGTCATCTATGTAAATCCTCTTCAAATTCAAATAAGTCCCCCATATCCCTTCTCTGTTGCTGAGTCTGTGTTCATTGATAGATGACAGATGCTCCTTTGTAGCAGAAGCATCATAATGGCAATATTGCTTGGGTCAGGAACATTGCTCTTTTCCTCCACATTCATCCCTGGAAGTCTCAACTCACTTACCGTGGACCTTAAGTTGAAATGAAACCATTAGAGTAGGCTTGATAACATCTGGCTGGTGTCTCCTAGAGAAGAGATCAGAAAGAGGGAGAGATGTGAGGAGTGTGTGCACGTAGAGCCAGAGGCTATGAGAGGCCAAAGGTGGAGAGAGGCCTTCGGAGAAACCAATGCTGCTAAGGCCTTGATCTTGGCCTTCTCTTGGACTGTGAGCGAAATCATCTCTCTCTTGTCATTATTTTATGTAGTTTTCAGTTTTGTTTTGTTTCTCTGATACTGGAGTTTGAGCTCTCACTTGGCGTTTTCTTTTTCTTTTTTCTTTTCTTTAGTTGGTTATGGGGATTGAACTCTGGGCCTGGGCACTGTCCCTCAGCTCTTCAGCTCAAGGCTAGCACTCTACCAATTGAGTCATAGCACCATTTCCAGTTCTCTGGTGGTTTACTGGAGATCGACTTTGCTGCCCGGGCTGGCTTTGAACTGTGATCCTCAGGTCTCACCTCCTTAGTAGCTAGGATTACAGGCCCGAGCCACTGGTGCCCAGCTCACTTGGCCCTTTTCATTCACAGCTGGGACTCAACCACATGAGCCATGCCTATACTTTCCGAGTTTTGAAGGTTATTTGGAAAGAAGAGTTTCTCAGATTTATCTGTCCCGGCTGGCTGTGAACCTTGATGCTCGTATCTCAGACTCCTGCTAGCATTATAGGTGTGAGGCACTTGCCCCTTGCTCAGGTTATTATTATTATTTTTAAATAGATTACTTTGCATAGTGTAGATACAGGATGGAATACTTCAAAACTTATTTTCTTAGGATGAAAATTTCTGATCTTTCTCTTTCTCTCTCTTTTGTGTGCTGATTTCAACTACTTTCTTTCAGAGTTATGTCATCAAAAGCGTCATCTGAGTTAATGATCAAGTCATCTGGATCAATGTCCAAGATGCTGTCTTCATTTCCAGTGCTTAGGCTTGGACTGGAATGATGTATAGAACTGGAGGTCCGCTAAAATTCTTTCTCGATGGGGCTTGCTCCACAGTCTTGCCAATATCAGGGTGTTGTAGCTCTTCCTCAAAGTGAGCATCCACAAAGACCAAGGCAGGCTTTAGTCCCAGGAATCACTTCTGCCACAATCTATTGCTTTCAAGCAAATCACAGGGCAGTGTTGCCATCTGTCACCATGGAAGGGCTGGCTGGAATGGCTGAGATAGTCCGGTCTCTTTCTGGACTTGACGCACAAAGCCTTGCAGACTTGAGAAAGCTGGCCTGGTTTCTACACATGGCCACTGAGTTCTCACTACAAGTCCTCTGGAGGTCGGGGCTCGGAAGCTACACAAGCCACCACCTTTTATGGACTAGTCTTCACTCCCAGGGCCAGCCCAGATTCAAGGAGTAAAGATATGGACTTGTTTTGATGGAAGAAATAGAAAATGACATTGATATTTGATCTACCACATTTTTCCCCTGATGTTTTATTTATACTACATTGCTAGGATTCCCACTTCAAAGTAGCACAGATTAGGTGGCAAAAATGACAGAAATCTATTTTTGCTCAGTTCTGGAGGCTGAAATTCCAAGATCAGCAGATTGGCAGATGTGTGTGTGTGTGTGTGTGTGTGTGTGTGTGTGTGTGTGTGTGTGTGTGTGTATGTGTAAGTGTGTGTGTGTGTGTGTGTTGCCTGTATGCATGGCTTGCCAATAACCTCCAGCCTGCAGTCTCACATGGCCTTTCCTGTGTTCCTGTGTAACTTTGGTGTTTCTGTGTATAAATCCTGTTCTGAAATCTTGCCTCTTCTGATATAAGCAACTTTCCCTCAGGCATGGCTAATCAGAGTCAGAATGACTGATTCACAATTGGGCATATGGTCCTAGACAGGTGTCCTATCTTAGTTCCATATTGTGTTGGAACTCTTTGGAGAGAATGATCTCCTATCTTGGGGTTGTTAAATTGGTAGACTATAAACTTGGATCTTCTAGTGAACATTGCTTTGTCATAATATGGGGAGAAGCAGCTGGGAAATAAAACCAAAGGAGCAGAACCTGGATGTGAGAGTAAAAATAAACATCTTGATGATGTAATTCAAGGCCTATGATACGCTGTAACATTGAAGTCTAACTTTGCTTAAATTTCCCTACTGCTGAAGTCAATACATTCCTTTCTAAGTTTTTGGGTGGGTGTTATAAAGGTGATGATCCCCCCAAAGTGGGTTTTCTGCTACATAGAATCAAGAGTCCAAGCAGATTGTCTCAGACTGATCTGAGTTTTATTTAAGTAAACTGTATCTATGTACAACTGGCCAATTTAGTCTAACTACATGTCTCTTCTGCATAACTGGCCACCTTAAGTTCTGTATGATAAGGTTGCAAGTGATGGTAAATATTATTTCATAATTTTTATGGCCTAGGTTGAAATCCATTAAAATGACATCATTAAGCTCAAAGATGAGGAATGGAAAATAGATATGCATTAGACTCACATTTGACCCGTTTGTTTCTGAAGCAGGGATATTCTCAAGTTATAATGACTACCAAGAAAAAAAAATGATCCAATTACTTCTGTAACTTTAGTGACTTGTAACCCTCATTTAAATATTTTTTTTAGTGTTGGGGATCAAATCCTACAGTTTTGAACGTGTTACACATGTACACTGCTATTGAATGACATCTCTGCCCCCTTAAAATTTAAGTTATGTACATTCTGCTCCAAGCCTGATTTTCTAGCTTCTTTTACACTCCTATGGTAATTTAATGCTATCACAAGATGGGATTGTTTCCTCCTTCTGTGAAATGCTACTTTTATAACTTTAATACTATTTATAATATTTCCAGTAAATATTTCCTGTTCCTTCATTTCTTTCTTCATTTTCTATTCCTGTATATCTTTCAAGACAGATGAGACATCATTTTTCAAAACCTTGTCCCTAAAGTCTTGTTCAAAGTAATTTTCTACCTTTTAAATACTTGTGTCTAATTTTTTTTTTTGGTCTGTCGTGGGGCTTGAACTCTGGGCCTGGGCATTGTCTCTCAGCTCTTCAACTCAAGGCTAGTGCTCTACCACTTGAGCTGCAAAACCACTTTTGGCTTTTTCTGTTTATGTGGTACTGAGGAATCGAACCCAGAGCCTCATGCATGTGAGGCAAGCACTCTATCACTGAGCCACTTTCCCAGCCTATTGTCTCTAGTTTTGAATGTATCTTGATATTATTGTTTGTAAGATCTTACAAACCTGGTCTGGGTAGATTCTGTGTGTAGGGAGTACCTTCAGTATCAGCTGGAACTTGCTTGTGTTCAGATAAATGATCTTAAACCTCGGTTTCCTCATCTTTACACCAGTGATGGCTGGATTTACAGCAGAGGGTTGGGTGAGCACCTGATGAAGCCACATATCAGCCATTCAAAGGTAAGACTGTCCACCCTATCAGTTTAGCACTATGCTGAGCATTGGTTGAGTGAATAAGAGAATTATTAGGACCTAATTTCTGAAGGATTTTCAAAATGCAGGGACTAGATTTTGCTTTGTTTTCCTTAAAGATAACTTCCCTATGTGAAGGCAAGCTGTATCGGGCAACATAGGGTGCTAAGCACAGTACTTGATACCCAATGTGCACTTCAATACAAATTCAGTGACAAAAATGAATCAGCAGATAGGCAACCAGATCTGAAGCCAACCAACAGCTGGACGTGGGATGAGGTGAGGAGCAGCATCACTAAGGAGAGCATTTTCATTTTGTGGTGGAAACATATTCTTGATGCCATAAGAGCATGCTGACGCTATCTGCTTCCATGGGAGGGGTGCAGCTTTTCAGGCTCACCTCCACCCCTTGTGGTACCGCTTTCCCTCTCAGCTCATTGGTGCATGGGTTGCAGTAAGAAGTAAGAGGTGATTTCATAAGAAGAGCGAGAGTGAGGAAGAGTGAGAGGATGCATTTGGTGGAGAGCCCATCTTCTCCGTCTCTCTACCAATGTCTTCTTCCACTCCAGTTATAATTTTGTAGGCAGAGTGGTGAGTCTGTGGGGCACAGGGAGAAATGGGTGAGGAGCCAGAGGTGAGAAGGGGCCGACCCAACTCGGAGATCATTGGTGTGAGACTGATGTAGTATTCCTGCTGAACATACTGGGCAGAGTCCATTTTGTATTGCCATGACAGAATACCTGAGCCTGGAAAATTGATAAATAAAAGAGGTCTGTTTAGGTCATGCTTCTGGTAGTCGGGAAGCTTGGCACCTTTATCTGCTTGGCTTCTGGTCATGGCCTCCATGCAGAAGCTGAAAGTAGGTAGGAGAGAGTGGAGATGGTTCAGGCTCACTCCATAACAACCCATCCTGGGATAGTGAACTCATTATCGTGGGCACTACACACATCCTTCATGAAGGTGGCGTCCTTAGGCCCCCATGCCCTTCTGGAGACCTCAGCATCTCTCTGTACCTCTATATTGGGAACTTAATTTTATGTGAGTTTCTTCAGGGACAAATCACATCCAAGCCACAGCAGTGTTTCCCTTTTAGACTCCAACTATGGGCCCCCTTTTGAATTTGCAGAGAGCAGTTAAGTTAGTGTGGAACATTTGCAACTTAGATCCATCTTGTCCTAATTTTTTAGTTAAAATGTTGGCACGAGTTAATGCTTCAATTCTGCAAATCATGAAGACAGGACAGAGTAAACAAACACGTATCAAGATGATAATTTGCAAAAGCTTTTCCAGAAGCCCACCCCTCTCATAGAGCCACGATCTATCCATTTTACCCCCCTCACAGGGGTCCTTTTGTGTCTAGTAATGATTTTACTTTGTACTCATGACATTGGGTCACTTCCTGTTGCCTGTGATGACTTCAACATACAATCATTTGGCACATGTAGAAAACCTCCGTGTGACTTCCAATTGTACGGTGACCTGCGTGATGCTGAGAATTGTGGACTTAGATGACAGGGGTGGCCTTCTGCTTCATTTGCTTAGTGTTGTTCTCCATCTGTCCTCAATGGGAGGTGTTAGGGTACACTAGAGCAGGGGGTTCCTTTGAAATGTTGCTCGAATCCATTGAGGGTACGTGTGCACTTGCGCACGCATATGCGCGTACACACACACACACAAACACACACACACACATCCCAAACTGTGGGTGTAGGGGGAGTCTGGGTACCTGTGGGTTTGCCTTTTTCCTGAAGCACATGCCCATTGGTCAACAGTTGGAAAGTTCTCACTTAAGAAGCTTCATATATATAGTTGGTCATGGGGCCTGAACTCTGGGCCTGGGTGCTGTCTCCCTCAGCTCTTCAGCTCAGGGCTAGCGCTCTACCACTTGAGCCACAGTGCCACTTCTGGCTTTTTCTGCTTATGTGGTACTGAGGAATCGAACCCAGAGCCTCATGCATTCAAGGCAAGCGCTCTACCACTGAGCCACCTTCCCAGCCCCCAGAAGCTTCAGATTTTTTGCATTTTTCCCTCCTAAAGGGCAAGGTTCTTGTGGGTCGCGGTATTCTTGGGGTCAGCCTGGTGGGTCAGAGGCCCGTGTTGAAATAAGGGCCCTTCTCTGTGTGTGCCTGCCAGGGTCGGGGAGAGGGCGCCTCTCCACAGCCCTGATGAGGTGGTCCCTCAGGGCCTGATCTGCCTCTGCCTCACTGATCGCGGTCCCCCTGGGAGTGGTTCACACCATCCCAAATCAATAACCACCGCTGTCAATCAACGCCAGGCCTCGTCTGCTGGGCTGCGCGGCTTGGGGATTCGGGGGCGAGGCCTGGAGCTCTGGTTCGCCGCCGCCAGCTTAGTTCTCAGTGAAGTTTGCTAATTCTCACGATTAATTGCCTCATTAATGAGGGAGATTCACACAGTATATATGCTTTCAGCCAGGTTGTCAGATACTTTTGAGAGGGTTTAATGTCAATAAAACTTTCATCGTTGCCATTAGCTTAGTTAAGCAAGCATTTAACACACCCCGCTCCGGCACTCGATGCTCTGGGAGAAGACACGGGCAGGTTCTCTGCTAATTTCAATACTTCATACAAGATAAAATCCTTGATCGTCGTCTACAACGGTTAACGGTGCAGCCAGGCTGGGGGCAGTGAGGCAGGCAAGGAAAAATGAAAATGCATAAAAGCTAGATCAGCTCTAATGCATGGCTTCGGTGGGAAATTAGGCACACCGTCCAACTTACTACATACTCCAGTTCAAGCCTGAAAGCTTCTGCGCTAGAGAGCACCGACTTCCAGTGTTAGTGTTATTAGAAGATCCCTGCCCCAGGACATGTGTTCTAGGCTTCTTCAGGTCTGTGCATGGCTGGTTCTTTGTGCTGCTTTTGGTTCTTGAATGTTATCACTCTGCAGTGGTTTCCTTTTCTTTTGTTGGGTTGGTTGTGGGGCTTGAACTCTGGGCCTGGGCACTGTCCCTGAGCTCTTTTGCTCAAGACCAGCGCTCTACCACTTGAGCCACAGCACCACTTCTGTTTTTTGAGTGGTAAATTGTAGATCAGAGTGACACAGGGACTTTTCTTCCCAGGTTGGCTTTGAACTGAGATCCTCAAATTTCAGTCTCCTGAGTAGCTAGGATTACTGGTATGTGCCACCAGTTCGGGGCTTCTAAAGTAGTTTCTTTACCATCTTCATAAAAATGCCTCCTCCTGCCTTCTCTGGCTCTGTTTCCATGTGCTTCATTTTCTGACATGGTAGTTGATGTTTGTTTATTGTTTATCTCTTCTTTGGGGTAGCAACTCTGAAAGGGAAAGGCCAGCATGTTTATGTTATCTGTAGCCAATAACCTAGAATAAGAGCCATTCTTGTCATATTGTATGTGCTCACTAAACACATGACAGTTGAAGAGAAGAAATAATAAAAGTAATAATTGTAGTGTTCCAAATGCCTTCACCTAGATAGAAACACTATTTGAATTTGTGCCAGATCATTCCAGATATTATTCTATAGATACTTTATCGAATAAGCTGCAGCTATTGTTGGTATTTCAAGTTGCAAATAAAATGTACACAGTCCTGGTGGCTCACGCCTGTAATCTTGGATACTCAGGAGGCTGAGATCTGAGGACCACAGTTCAAAGCCAGCCTGGGCAGGGAAGTTGGTGAGACTCTCTTCTCCCCCATTTTTTCCCCATAAGTAAGGTAATGAGTTTATTTCCTTTTGAACAATGTTACTCCCTCCTCATTTTCTCCCCCTTCCCTCCACCTCTTCACTGGCCTCCTCCCTTGGTAAGACTCATCCCCAATTAGTCACTAGAAACCGGAAATGGAGCTGTGGCTCAGAGTAGTAGAGTACTAGCCTTGAGGAATAAATCTCAGGGACAGCACCTAGGACCAGAGTTCAGCCCATGACTGACCAAACAAATTAAAAATAAAAAGTTAATGTTATTTCAACTGAACAGAAGAAATGAAAATGGAGAAAATGTGGAATTTTAAATGATTCCTTCCTTCCTTCCTTCCTTCTTTCCTTTCTTCCCTTCTTTCTCTCTTTCTTTTTATCTCATTCTCTTTCTCTATTTTCTCTCTCCTTCCTTCCTCCTTCCTTCCTTTCTTTCTCTCTTTCTTTCTCTTTGTTTCTTTCTTGCTTTCTTTCTTTCTTCTGTAAGATTCAGTATTTTTGCAAAAGATCCAGAAATTGAAGTCACTATTGTGTTCTGGAAACCACACCTGGTGTTTGAGTTACTGCCATGAAAAATTACATTCCCACATCTCCTCATTCTCTACCTCCCAGTTTTTGTTGCTTGTATTTTTTTTTATAATGATGTCCCATGTCTATTTTTTATTTGGTATGTAATTCAGGTGGCTGTTGAATATTTGTATTTAAGTGGAGTCACTATTTTTATTTTACTTTTTTGTTGGTTGTGGACTCACTGTTTATCTTAATCTTTTCTAATATACTCCTGTCTTTCTCAGGTTTAAATGTTCATTAAAGCATTGCATGATCGATACCTTCCTCTCTCCTCACCTCTATAACTAAGTACTATTGTCGGGTTGGCTTAAAGCACAGCACTTATTTCTCGCATGCTGGACACTTGGGAAGTCCTCAGATGTGCTGGCATATTCAGTGCCTTGTGAGGCCCCAGCTTATGCTTCATAAACACCATCTTCTCAGTGTCACCTCACTTGTCTGAGGAACTCTGCGATACTTTTCATAGAGACCCCAATCCCATTTATAGGGGCCCCACCCTCCTGACCTAAATCAGCTTTCAACAATCCAGGTCAAGCATCTACCCCCCTCATTGGGGATTAGGCTTCAACATACCTTTGAGGAGAAAAACAAACCTTCAGTGGGATAACCAACGCTTCATTGGCAAGTAGATTTTCCCAGCATGCCCAGAAGGTGGCGCTGTGGCACTGCTGTTAGGAGCAGTTTCTACAATTACCACCTGGTGCTGACATTTTAGCTCCCCTTTAGATTAACTGTGTGACCTTGGGCAACTCACTTTCTAGGTATCTTAGTTTCTTTGTTTGAAAAATTGGGGATAATAATGGAAACGACTTCAAGATATATGGATGGATTAAATCAGGTATGAAGGATTAAATATGGCATGAAGTAAACTCACTTCACTAGCACCCATTGTGAGAGAAACAGCTAGTATGGGGGGGGGAGGAAGAAACAGAAACAGAGACAGACAGACACACACACACACAGTGTGTGTGTGTGTGTGTGTGTGTGTGTGTGTGAGAGAGAGAGAGAGAGAGAGAGAGAGAGAGAGAGAGAGAGAGACAGACAGACAGACAGACAGACAGACAGACAGACAGAGACAGAGAGACAGAGAGAGACAGACAGAGACTGATTTCATTCTGGCAATATTGTCAACCCCAAATCTTGACCATTCTTCGTAACCATGGAAAGTAGCAGATCACACAAATGATCACAAATTCTTCCCTCAGGAGATGTCATGCTAACATTACACAGCTATTGTTGTTTGTTTAGTTAGTTCCCCCTGAAGAGGACTTGGGAACTCAAATCTCATGTCTCTGACATTTCCAGCCGTGAAGCTAAAGGATGGGAAGAGGCAAAGGCCTTGGGTGGCATGCCAGCTGGGCTCATTGAGGAAGCAGTCAGGTCAGGAGAAGGCCCGGAGTGAGCAGTGCAGAGCAGCTGCGTTTGACCTGTCCCTTTCCACAATTGGGTGGGATTTGTCTTCATAGTGATGTCTCTCTGGCCAGGGTGCGTGCTGTTTCCTCACATTTTCATGATCATTTAATCTTTATTCCAAACAGCCCACCATGGTGTAGATAATCATCTCTCACTTTTAGGAGGGAATCAGAGAGAGGCAAGGTGGAACCAGGGCCGAATCCCTACAGGGTTCTCTGCTAATGATAGTTGTGTCAATTTCAATGACTCTACAAATGACCTCACAAATCGGATTTATAGACAAATCTGGCATTTTTAATTAACAGAGAAAGAAAAATGGAGGAAAATTTCTCTGTATTTCCACTTTGGGAGCTCTGCTTCAAACTCCTCTTTATCTTCCTGTTTTATTTATTTCCTTACCACCTATCCTTTGCCCTGTGTTTCCGTTCGTCTATTTTGTAACAGGATAAGATTCAAGGAGACCAAAAGAGGCCAAAGGCTTTTCAGATTTCCTTGGTGAACCTGGCATCTCTTCCTACATGGAAGTTGACATTTTTAATTCAATTTGTATTATTTAAAAATTATTAAATCTACTTTAGGCTTTGATATGAAGGCTATGATGATGGCATGATAAAAATAAAGGAGGATGCTCCTTTATTCACTTATTCTCCATTTAAACAAATTTGCATAGATGTCCTTTAATATCTGCAGTATTGGGAATACATTCCAGGGCCCCTGTGGATATAAAAATCTAACAACCAGCACAAGTCCTTTATACAGTATATAAAATGCTGCAGTATTTGCATGTAACCTATGCATCTCCTACAGTATATTTTAAATCATCTCCAAATTACCTATAATATCTGGTACAGTGCAAATATTATGTACGTAGGTACCATACTGTATAGTTGAGAAAGTAACAATGACAAGATAAGTCTTCATGTACTTCACTCCAAATGTACATTATATTATTCTTATTCTTATTAGTGTGATAATTGGGTCATGTACATTGTGATACCCAGGGTCTTGTACATAGGCAAGTGCTTTATCACTGGGCTACATTTCCAGCCTAGATCCATGGTTATTACTTTTTAGAATTTTAAAATTATTATCTTTAAGTTGTATGAAGGAGTTGCCATTTAACAAAGCAGTTCATTAATACAATATATCGATCAATGTCACCCCTTTCAACTCTCACCCATCCCTCCCCCTACCCAGCCTTTCGATCACTCTGCTTCATTTTGTAGAACATACACTGGATTCTTGACCGCATTCTTCTCTTTATTTGTCTGCCCCTTTCCCCTTGACCCCTCCCCCTCCCCTTTTGAGTACCCACTTCCTGGTGTTTTATTTTGCTGAACTTTGATTTTTGTCTTCTAAGGGATATCATTTAATACATTTGTATACATTTACCTACTACCCGATGTATATACTTAGGAGTTTGCAAACCAAATCTAGCTTCCATGTATAAGAGAAAACCTGGTCTTTGTCTCTTTGGGCCATGTCTTACTTCACTTAAAATATAATTTTTTTCAGAATCTTTTCATTTCTTTACAAATATTACAGCATCATTCTTTCTAATGGATGAGTAAATTCCATCGTGTACATATACCACATTTTCATCCATTGAGGGGCACCAAACACCAGTTAAAAAAAATACTTTCCATCTAATGTTGCTTGAATCTTTGGATTCAGAGTCCATGGAGAGGGAAAGTCAATTATAGCACTGGAATTTGCATGATTTCTGCTTGACTTTTGAGCTTCTTAAAGTAATCTCTTTAGCTCAAGAGACTTAAGTATCTTTTGTTATTTTTTTCTGAAGACCTAGTTCTTGTATATGTTTATCAATTTTGGCTGGCTGATTTTTTTTCTTTCTTGCTTCTTTCCTCTTTAGTTGTTTTTTGCTGGTACTAGGGCTTGAACTCAGGGTCTCATGGTTTCTCTTGGATTTTTCACGAAAGGCTGGTGTTCTAACACTTGAGTCACCTCCGCTTCCATTTCTTTTCATTAATTAATTGGAGATAAGAGTCTGATATGGGGGGGACCAAGATGGCGACGGGGCAGTAGGGAAACGCCACAGCTCTCTCCAACCAAAAAGAGAGTTCGAGTTCCAACGCTTAATCTCCCCAAGAGACCGACAACAACAAAAAGACGAACACTCAGAGAAAAACCAGAGGCGGAGAATAACAAAAAAGAAAGAGGAAAAGAATTTCAAAACAGAGAAAAGCGAAGACCCCTCCCCCAACCTTTACTGGCCGCGCGGCAGCGCGCCAAGCCGCCGGCCAGCCGGCCCGGCGGGGGCTGTGGGAGCCCCAGAGAAACAGCAGAGACACAGGGGGCCACTTTCAGAACATCTGGTACTGGTTTGCAGAACAGCAGATCACCAGGAACAGAGAAACCTACCAGCCGGGAGTCTCCACGAGGATCCCACCCCCACCCCTCACTCTCCACCCGAGCAGAGAGGCTCCATCCCGCCAAAGTCGCTCGGCATCAGCAGAGTGACAAAAGGACCTGCGGCAGACCACCCGGCCCGCCGGATCGCGATCGCAACGATCCAGCACTCTCCACCCGAGCAGAGAGGTTCCATCCCGCCAAAGCGGCTCGGCGCGACAAAGGGTCCTGTCTTCAGACCACCCGCCCGCCCGATCACGATCGCAACAACCCGGCGGGGTCACTTGGGCCCCAGAGGTACCGAGAAGAAGCTGCCTGAGCGTGGACACTCTTGACCCAACAGCTTCGACAGAGGCAGAGACAGAAAAGAATCACACAGAGCCACCACCGCCCAACCCAGCCCGGATTGCAACAACAACTGACGACCTACACCACACAGAAACAACCAGCTCCAGGGTGAGTACCCCACAGGGGAAGTGTATCCCTCAAGGGAGACCAGAGCTGGAGGGAATCCCCAGACCCTGACCTAGACTCCCTACCCCAGCACCCGGACCACAGGACCCACTAAAACTGGGAACTGTTTGAGAGCTCCACCAGCCCGTGGAGCACACTCAGCTGGCCAGGCTAGAGCAAGAGCACCCCTGGAAGGGAGCTTAAATGCCCAAGCCAGGAACAGCGCCCCTGGGTCAAGACTACCAACAGTAGAAGAAATTTGAACTGTGTCCCCCAGGCTGTATAACCTAGGGGGTATACACATCAGCACAGGCCTAACAAGCGCGCTCCAGGCTGGGGCCGGAACCAAGCCCGGGGATCCGGCACCTGAACAACACAACCAACTCCTCCCAATTGAAGTAAAAAGCTGAGCATACGCCTCAACAGAGGGGAGAAAACCAGGAAACAACACTCCCCCGGGAAGCACGCCTGTGACAACAAAAGACCTGGAGGCCCAGGACAAGAGAAGCCCAAACCCCACCAAAACTCCACCCATATACCCTAGACTGGGAATTGGGCAACACAGGCTGCCAGCACCTGATAGTAAGCAGGAGCTCAGACTGTTAAGGCGGCTCAGCAATAGAGTGATAGTCTTGGATGTATGAGGCCCTGCATCTGATTCCTCAGCATCACAAAAGCAAAAAGGGTCAGAAGTGGTGCTGTGGCTCAAACGGTAGGGTGCCAGCCTTGAGCTGAAAAGCTGAGGGACAGCACCCAAACCTAGAGTTCAAGCCCACAACCAGCCCAAAACAAATAAACAAAAACACATCAGGAGCCCATAGCAGACTCCAGCATTTGGGAGAGTGCATCCAGAGCATCTGTTCTTCACAAGAGCACCCGTAGGAGCAAACACAAGCAGTCTAGGCTGCTCAACCCTTCCAAAGGCGGGAACTGTCAGCAATCTACAGCAGAGAGCTGAGAATCCTAAGTAAGTCAGAATAGCAGCTGGAAATAGGCTCCCAACAGAACCCAGATCAGGCACAGACTCTCTCTACCAATACAGAATCAGCAACCAAGCAAAGACAGACACACCAAAACAAAATTGAAGAGCAGTCTCCTGAACCTCCATGCGAAAATCACAGAGAAAAATCACAAGGTTTACTACCACCCAGGACAGCAAGCTCACCTCAAAAGCCAGCAGCCACACAGGGGAGAGCCCCAGTGGGAGCAAAGCAGGAATGGAAGACAAAGGCTACTTCCAAGGGTTGCTGGAGGCAATGACTCAAGAAATAAAGCGAGAAATTTATCAGAAATTGAAAGAGCACAAGGATGAACTATCCAAAGAGATACAGGGTATCAAACAAGAGATGCATGCAAAAATAGAAGCTGCACAAACCTCAATAAGAAGTGAGATAAACGCCAAATTAGAGGTAATGCATACCTCATTGAGAGGTGAGATCAGTACTCTGAGAACCAACATTGAATCCATAAAGGGATCCATTTCCTCCATGCAAACCACAATAGAAGCCACTGTCAACAGAGTGAATGAAATGGAAGGTCGAGTGTCAGATACAGAAGACAGAATACACCAACTGGACCAAAAAGTGACAGATATGGAAAAATTACTCAAATTAAACCAAAGGGATATTCAAGAGCAAGCAGATAATGCTAAAAAATTTAACCTTCGCATAATTGGAGTGGACGAAGGTGAGGAATTCCAGAGCAAGGGAATGCAACACCTATTTAACAAGATAATCAATGAAAATTTTCCCCACCTCAAAAACGACCATCTTAACTACATCACAAAAGCTTATCGAACACCCAACAAGCAAGACCCCAGGAGAAACACTTCTAGACACATTATAGTAAAAATGATAGATCTGAATAATAAGGAAACAATCCTGCATGCAGCAAAAATGAAGAAGGAGCTATACTACAATGGGAAAAAAATAAGAATTACTGCAGATCTCTCCACACAAACAATGAATGCAAGAAAAGCCTGGGAAAGCACCATACGAGCCCTGAGAGCCAATAACTGCCAACCCAGACTGATCTACCCGGCAAAGCTAGCATTCACATTTGATGGAGAACTGAAAACTTTTAATAGCAAAGAAAAACTAAATGAATACATAAACATTAAGCCAGCATTACAAAGAATTCTAAGAGGGGGGACACAACCTGAAGAAAGCAGCCAGGAACTGGGGCCTGCCCCAAACAGGCATTACTCAAAGTCTAACTGAGCAAGCACAGGAGGAAAGGAAAAAAGAAAAACTTAGGAAAACGGAATGGCAGGGACAACAATGCATCTCTCTATACTTTCTCTTAATATAAATGGGCTGAATTCGCCAATTAAAAGAAAACGAACTGAGGACTGGATAAGAAAACAAGACCCATCCATCTGTTGCCTTCAGGAGACCCACCTCTCAGCCAAACATACAAACAAACTCAGAGTGAAGGGGTGGAAAAGGATCTACCAATCAAACGCCCCCAGTAAGAAAGCAGGTGTAGCTATCCTGATATCTGACAAAATAAACTTTTCATTAAAATCAGTACAGAAAGACAAGGACGGACACTACATATTAATAAAGGGAACAATCCAAGAGGAGGATATAACCATCATCAACTTATATGCCCCAAATATTGGTGCACCCAGATATGTCAAACAAATGCTCTCAAACTTACAGAATAAAATAGATCCCAATACGATAATACTAGGAGACTTTAACACACCACTCTCACCAAAGGACAGGTCTACCAACCAGAGGATTGGCAAAGAAGCTACCGAATTAAGAGAGGCCATACTTCAAGCGGAATTAACTGACATCTACCGAGTATTTCACCCTAAAACAACACAGTACACATTCTTCTCAGCAGCTCACGGAACTTTCTCCAAAATAGACCATATCATAGTTCATGCAAGGAACTTAAGCAAATACAAAGGGATCGACATAATCCCCTGTATCCTATCTGACCACAGTGGAATCAAGCTAGCTCTCAATAACAAAGCATACCGCAGAAATTTCTCCAATACATGGAAATTGAACAGCACACTCCTTAACAATGCCTGGATAACAGAAGAGATCAGAGAAGAAATAAAGCACTTCCTACAACTCAATGAAAATGAAAACACCTCACAAAGAAACTTGTGGGACACAGCAAAAGCAGTCCTGAGGGGCAAATTTATTGCCCTCAGTGCCCACATCAAGAGAATGGAGACAGACCAAGTAAATAACCTCATGTTGCAATTAAAACAGCTAGAAAAACAGGAAAAAATGGAACCTAAAGCTACTAGAAGAAGCCAGATAACCAAATTAAAAGCAGAGATTAACCAATTAGAAAATCAGAAAACCATAACCAAAATAAACCAAACAAAAAGCTGGTTCTTTGAAAAAATAAACAAAATTGATGGCCCATTGGCTAGATTAATTAAAAAAAGAAGAGAGGAAACCCATATTAATAGGATTAGGGATGCCACGGGAAACATCACCACACGTACCCAAGATATCCAAACAATTCTAACAGACTACTTTCAAAAGCTATACTCTCTAAAGGAAGAAAATCGGGCAGAAATGGATGCATTTTTAGAGAAATACAAGTTGCCCAAACTGAGCAAAGAAGAAGTTAACCAATTAAATAAGCCAATATCCTATAATGAGATACAGGAAGCTATCAAAAGTCTTCCAACAAAAAAAAGCCCAGGACCAGATGGATTCACAGCAGAATTCTATAAGACCTTTAAACAAGAACTAATACCCATACTCCTCAAGCTCTTCAGAGAAACAGAGAAGGAAGGAGCTATCCCAAACTCATTCTACGAAGCCAATATCACACTCATCCCCAAACCAGGCAAAGACCCAACCAAAAAGGAGAATTACAGGCCAATCTCCTTGATGAACACAGATGCAAAGATCCTTAACAAGATTCTAGCTAACAGAATCCAGAAACACATAAAAAAAATAATTCACTATGACCAGGTAGGCTTCATCCCAGAGACACAGGGATGGTTTAACATACGTAAGTCAATAAATGTAATCCAACATATCAACAGAGCCAAGGTCAAGAATCACATGATTATCGCTACAGATGCAGAAAAGGCCTTTGACAAAATTCAACATTCATTCATGCTAAAAGCTCTGGAGAAAATAGGAATAGAAGGAACATTTCTAAAAACAATAAAAGCCATTTATGACAGACCAATAGCCAATATTATACTTAATGGGGAAAAGCTACAACCAATTCTCCTAAAATCAGGAACAAGGCAAGGATGCCCACTGTCTCCACTCCTCTTCAATATAGTCCTAGAACCCTTAGCCAGGGCAATAAGGCAAGAAAAAGATATTAAAGGGATCCTCATAGGAAAAGAAGAAGTTAAACTATCCCTTTTTGCAGACGACATGATACTATACCTCCACGATCCCAAAAACTCCATCCCCAAACTCTTAGAAATCATAAATCACTTTGGCAAAATAGCAGGATACAAAATAAACCCACAAAAATCAGTTGCCTTCCTATACACTGATAATGTACAGGAAGAGAGGGAAATAAAGGGAGCAACCCCATTCACAATAACCTCCCGAAAAATAAAATATTTAGGAATTAACCTAACCAAAGATGTAAAAGAACTATTTAATGAGAACTATAAAAAGTTAAAGAAAGAAATTGCAGAAGACACTAGGAAATGGAAAGACCTCCCATGCTCCTGGATAGGCCGACTTAATATAGTAAAGATGGTAATACTTCCAAAACTAATATACAAATTCAACGCAATTCCTATTAAAATCCCAATGACGTACATCACTGAAATACAGAAAACAGTCCAAAAATTCATATGGAACAACAAAAGACCTAGAATAGCCAAAACAATTCTAGGGGATAAAGACAATATGGGAGGGCTATCCATGCCAAACTTCAAACTCTACTACAGAGCTATAATAACAAAGACAGCATGGTACTGGCACAAAAACAGACCCGAAGACCAATGGAACAGAATAGAAGATCCAGAAATAAATCCACAGGCCTACAGCCAGCTGATATTCGACAAAGGAGCCAAAGACATACAATGGAAGAAACACAGCCTCTTCAACCGCTGGTGCTGGGAAAACTGGGCAGCCACATGCAGAAAACTAAAAGTGGACCCCAGCCTATCACCATGCACCAACATCAACTCAAAATGGATTAAAGACCTTAACATTAAACCTGAATCTCTGAAACTACTGCAGGACAGAGTAGGAGAGACACTTGAACTAATAGGCACAGGAAGGAACTTCCTGAACAGAGTCCCAGGGTCACAACAAATTGGAGAGAGACTCGACAAATGGGACTACCTTAAAATAAAAAGCTTCTGCACAGATAAAGCTATCGCAACCAAGCTAGAAAGACAACCAACTAATTGGGAAAAAATATTTACCAGCAATATATCAGACAAGGGGTTAACATCCTGTATATACAGGGAACTCAAGAAACTAATCCCTCCCAAACCCAACACACCAATTACTAAATGGGCAAGGGAACTAAAGAGGGACTTCTCAAATGAAGAAATAAAAATGGCAAAGAAACACATGAGGAAATGTTCATCATCCCTGGTGGTGAAGGAAATGCAAATAAAGACAACCCTGAGATACCACCTTACCCCAGTCAGAATGTCCCACATCCACAAATCAGCCAACGACAAATGCTGGAGGGGATGTGGAGAACGAGGAACGCTATTACACTGCTGGTGGGAATGTACACTCATACAACCACTTTGGAAAGCAGTCTGGAGGGTCCTTAGAAAGCTAAAGATTGACCTCCCTTACGACCCAGTCATACCACTTCTAGGCATCTACCCTGAACAACAGGAACCAATATACAAGGACACGTGCACCTCCATGTTTATTGCAGCACTGTTCGCAATAGCTAGGATATGGAAACAACCTAGATGCCCCACCACAGATGAATGGATCCAAAAATTGTGGTATCTATACACAATGGAATATTATGCAGCCATTAGAAATGACAAAATAATGGCATTTGCAGGGAAATGGATGGAGCTAGAAGGAATCATGTTGAGCGAGGTAAGCCAAGAACGAAGAGACAAACAGTACATGGTCTCCCTGATAAGTGGATGATGAATCCAAAATGTTAGGTGATATGACAAAACTAACAGGACTTAAGAAACAAAGAACTCCCACTCATCTGGTTGAACCACTACTAAATATCCCCATGCTGCTGATCACATATATGGTATATAACATATGAGCACCGTTATATATTACAGACTGTGATAGACAATTTGCTCCAGGAAAGTTAGAATGAACTTGTGACTTTAAATGAGCATCATTATTCCACAATACTGTGAATTTCCGGAAATTAAGTAATCACTTAATCACGATCAAAAAAAAAAAAAAAAAAAAAGAACCTTGGGGAAGGGAGGGAGGGAGGGGATGGTAGGGGGAAAACAATGGAGGGGGTAACAATGTTCAAGAGGAAGTGGAAGTGTACTCATTACCTCACTCATGTAACTGTAACCCTCTGTATAGTATCTCTACAATAAAAAAAATTTAAAAAAAAAAAATACTCCATAAGGAGACAATGTAAGGGTCTACCACAGGAAAATACATTAAATAATTTATTTAAAGGAACAAAGAAAAAAAAAAATAAAAAGGCTGAATAGATGATGCATTGTATTAATATGCTAGACTTGTTTCGCACCACGTAGCTTAAACACTTGGTGGGATAGTCATCAATTTTCATGTAACCCATTAATGCTTTGCTTTTCTTAAAAATTGATTACGTGCTTAAATAAACAAAAAAATCTATGTCACAATCACACACTGTATAAAAATGTTAATTCTCCTCAATAAAGATACACTCAGATGCAAAAAAAAAAAAAAAAAGAGTCTGATATGTTTACTTATCTATCTTTGAACTGTAACCCTCAGATCTCAGCCTTGTGAGTAGCAAAGATTATAGGCATGAGCCACCAGTGCCCAGCTGACTGGGTGATTTTTAAAACATATGGATTATTCTTAATCAGAAAAGATGTCAGGTGGACTTTATCTTCTCTAGTATGTAAATGAAAAAGCCTCAGAGAAGGAAAATAGGAATACTCTGAGAAGTTGGTTTGTTCTTAGCTGTCTAAAAAAATCTACTCAATGATACTGTACAGAGGGGTTACAATTACATGGGCAAGATAATGAGTACATTTCTTATCAAGCATTGTAGCTTCCTCCTTTGTTTCCCATTCCCATCCCTTCCCATCCTCCCCCCCCACCCCCCCACTCAATCCTCCCCGCTGTGCCCCGCCCCCCAGCAAGAAAGTTGTAAAGTTCGTTTTCGATATAATAACTTGTACATCTCATTGCTGCAATGGGTCCACCTGTATCCCTAGTAAAAAGATTTGTTTTTCCCCTTCCCCTCCACAAATTATACCGACATCCAATACAGTGAAAGCAGGGGTTATACTGTGGGGGAGGGACATACAAAGCAACAAAGAAATAATCTTATAAATGTGTTAGAAACAATCGCATAAAAAAAGCATTTGAATATATATCTTAGGGTTCATTTCCCTAACCTCACCTTATCTGACCTTTTCTGCTTGACTCAGACATATACTAGATACTGTAAATAAGGGAAACCATGGGACCTATGTTTCTTTGGGCTTGGCTTACTTCACTTAATATAATTTTTTCCAAGCCTTTCTATTTCCTAACAAATGGGGCAGTGTCATTCTTTCTGATGGAGGCATAGAATTCCATTGTGTATATATACCACATTTTCTTGATCCATTCATCTACTGGGGGGCATCTGGGTTGGTTCCATATCTTACTAATGGTAAATTGTGCTGCAATAAACATAGTTGTGCTGGTAGCTTTAGTGTGATCTTGTTTGTGAACATTTGGGTAAATGCCCACAAGTGGGATAGCTGGGTCATAGGGGAGCTCTATGTGGAGTCTTTTTTTTTTTTTTTTTTAATACTGTACAGAGGGGTTACAATGACATGGGCAATATAATGAGTACATTTCTTATCAAGCATTGTAGCCTCCTCCTTTGTTTTCCCTTCCCATCCCTTCCCATCCCCCCTCCCCCAATCCTCCCCGCGGGGCCCTCCCCCACCCCCCACACCGCACCAAAGTTGTAAAGTTCGATGAATATGTGGAGTCTTTTGAGGAACCTCCATACTGTCTCTTAGCATTCTCTTATATGGTCATATGTACATAGCTTTTGAGCTTTTCTGCTTATCTGATAAAATTATCCTAGATGTATAATAATTATTGCAAATGAGGAAACCATGGGATATTTCTTTGGGTCTGGCTTACTTCATGTAACAGGATTTTTTCCAAGTCTTTCCATTTTCCTGGAGGATTTTTAGTAGGAGAACCTTGCTTTTCACGAATTGAATGTCGCCACTTGCCTGATAACGTCAGCAGAACTGAATGTTATCATCAGGGAGTGATTTCCTGTGGTGGATAATGCTGAGTGCAACATGAAAGATTGTGATACTATGGCCAGGAAAGCTACCATGATTGATCGGCCATTATACAGAATTTATAGCCCTTCAATCTTTTTTTTTTTTTTTTTTTTTGCCTAGTGAAACCCAGCCTTTGGGCTACATTTAAAGGTCAATTAGTCTTGTTAACTAGACTACAATACTAAAATGACACTGGATTTGGAATTGGGAAGTTGTAGATTAGTACAATTCTCCATTTTGGCTCAGTGACTCTTCCTTCATGCACCTCATTTTCCCTCCCAAGTCTGCAGGGAAGCCATGTATGAATGGAAGGCGGGCCGGATCTGGCACATGCCAGGGGTGCTCGCCGACACACATTTCTCTCCTGTCCTTGCCATCCTTCCTTCCGTTGATAGTGTTTGAGTGATCGCTTAACGGCCTGCTGTCTCACTGCTCACACTTGGGGGAACAGTTCACTAGTTCATGTTCGGCATTTTCCTCTTCTCTCCTTAGGAGAGCTTGTGAACAGATGAAGATGTAAGACTTAGCAAGTTACATGTCAGGAAAGTGATGCTTTCTCATAGTTAGACATAGAATTGAAACTGGATGTCTGTCTGTCTGATTGTAACGCCTGCCAAGCTTAGTAGCAATCACATCCTTTGACTTCAGAGTTTGGAAACCTTGATGCCTAACATGGCCTGGAAGGCGAAGTACGTCCTCTAAAGAATTTTGCTTGCATTTGGGAAGGAGCCATGCAGTCATGGCAGGCGGGGGGCGGGGGGAGGGGGAAGAGGGGAGGGTAACCTGGCTTGTAGCTTGCTGCTTGCTGCTTGCTGGGAAGAACCATGTTTTATGTGATAGAATTTTAATTTTTATCATAGAACGTGGCATATAAATTAGACTTTAGTTACTGTAAACATAACATATTACTATGAGAGTGAGGGACAAAAATAGAAAATAGATTCAAGTTCACACAAGACTTTAATTTATAGTGAACATAAAGCTCCTTCTTTTTAAGTACTATTCCAACATCAAGGACAAAACACTGTGCTGGATTCTTGCCTGTCCAGTGAGTATATGATCCCTCTCACGCATGGAAGGATAGTCTAGTTATAGTCAAGATGGTCAAATGAGCATAGGAAAGCAAAACAATCCAACCTAAGGTGAAAATTGATTCAAGAAACAATTTTGTTTGAGCCTAGATTTTATTTCAACTCTTCAGGGTCTTTCTATCCAAAAGGATTAGTCTTGATAGTTGTTTGGAGAACATGAACAAAATAATATTTATTTTCCTTACTTAGATGTTCATGGTAAAATCCATCCATCCACTTTCTCATTCCTTCATTCATCTACCATAGAATGAATGAATTTGTTCATTTGTTCTTCTAGTCTTTAAGTCAGGTCTCGTTTTAAGTATAGGAGATAAACAACGTATAAATGTTAGAGATTTCCTGAAAACTGAGTTTCAAGGAGAGACCATGAGGTCATAAAAGAAAGGGTGGGCTGGAGAGGGCCTGATGTTGAAGGAAAAAGGTCGATGTTGAGGGAAACATGGGCTGGCAAACATCCACTCTTCCCTGCAAACCACCTCGTGTGTAATAAATACTTGAACATTATTCGCTCGATAAAAAATGGATTATTTTCTTGAGACTTGATTTCTGTGGGCCCCCACATTATCGTCTATTATGGTCTACTGAACTCCTTCTCAACCCACTAATCCACTGAAAGACTGTGTGGCACAGGAAACACTGGAAGCTCAAATTCATGCATTTTTTTTTGAAAATCCCGGTCAACGATGCATTCTCAAAGTATTCCTTTGGAACAAGTACAAGCACAAGTTGTCCGTTTGACTTGCCTGTGGCAAACCTCGTTTGTGGTTTTAGAAATATGGGCTTTGCGGTGCATGTGTAAATACATTTGTCACAAGGCAGATTTGTGGATAAGCCTTGGGTGAGAATGTTGCTTTCCTTGTCTACAGCGCATAATCCAAGTTCCTCCTTTCTCCAACATGTTTTGCAAAGAGAAAGATAACTGGAGTAGTTGTGAGGTTTGCTTTCTTGTTTGCTGTCATGGGATGGGTGAGGAAAAAATCTGGAGTTGTAATATCCTGTCACGAGACAAAGGACACGCTTTCTCATATGTGGAAGTTAGTTCTAAGTTACAGATATCTATTTATCTAAATATGCCTATAATTAGATATCTATACATAGAGATCTATATGTAAATATGTCTGAATATCTATGTGTATATTCTATAGGGTCATGCACATATACATACATGAATGTACTAACTTAAGCATGGTATGTGTAGGAAGATTTCAGTAGTGTAACTCCTTTGAACAGCTAACTTGCAGGCTAACAGAATGAGCATCAAGAAGGTGGAGCTTATGGTGTGTCTGGGAAGGGCTGGACCAATGGAGAGAGGAAGGTGGGTGAATCTAGTCATAATATATAATGCACATTGGGAAAATGGGATTTGGTAAGTTGAGGGGATGGGTGGGGGGGAGATGTGCAGCAGGTATGACATTGGCCAATACATGCATTGCCCTCACACACTGACAGGCTGAGTTGAAACCCATTTATACAAGTACTGAAGGACTATAAAACAATTTAAAAAAGGAAATATCCTCTCATGAATTAAAAGGCCATTTTTAAACTCTTTATCTTTTTGTTTTTCCTAAGTGAAAGTCAATGTTTTGTCATTTTGAGATGGCATTTTAAGAATCTAAATATCTGCTCTTATTACAATTGCTACTTTATTGCTTGGGGGAAGTTTAAGTAAGATATTTACAGGAAAAAAAACCCTGCAGATTGATTCCCAAGGGGGAAATAACATTTTGCTGTAAACCACTTTCCCCTGTAAACCCTCGAGGTTCCTGAATGGATTTCCACCTCATCGATGCTGACTTGGTTTTTGTCGGTGATGTAGTCTTGCTGGAGCTCAGTTGCGTCCTCTCTCATGGTGGAGAGAATTTAGGAAGGGAAGTAACTTCAGGTCAGAGCCAGGATGTTGTGTTCTACACAGGAGGGGAGGGACAGGAAGCAATCACAGGGGCTGCCTGGAGGAGCCCTGGGATTGATGGAGGTTGTACCCTTGTGCTGTGCTTACACTTTTAGAGAAATCGACTGCAAGAGCCACCACCCCATTCATTCTTTAAAAAAATTCCCTTTAAAGTGTATTTTTAACTTGAATTAAATGTACATAACATAAAATTTGCATATCTACTTATTTTTTATTTATTATTATTTTTTGTGCTGCCCTGAGCCTTGACGTCAGAGCCTAGGCATTAACCCTGAAATTTTTATTGCTCAAAGCTAGCACTCTACCACTTGAGCCACAGCTCCACTTCAGCTTTTTGTGTGTGTGTGAGTAATTGGAAGTAAGAGTCTTGAAGACCTTTGTGCTGGCTTCAAACAGTGATATTCAGATCTCAGCTTCCTGAATAGATAGGATTACAGGCTTGAGCCACCAGCGCTCAGCAAAATATGCTATTTTAACCACTTTTAGGTACTTTCATAATCTTTTTACCCCCTTCCCAGCCATTAAGCAGCAACTCTTCATTCTCCCTTTTCATAAACCCTGGTAAGCTGTAACTTAGTTCGAATGAATTTGTCTTTACTAACGATATCATACAAATGCAATATGCAATATTTGCTCTTCTCTACAAAGCATATTGTTTTCAAAGTTCCTCCATTTTTGTATCTATCATGTATCATAGCTTCATTCCTTTTTTTGTAGCTGAGTAATATTCTGTGAAATGCATTTATGATATTTATTCATATCTGGATGGATACTTGGGTTGTTTTTACCTTTTTTTTTTTGTCAGTCATGGGGCTTGAACTCTGGGCCTTGGCGCTGTCCCTCAGCTCATCAGCTCAAGGCTAGTGTTCTACCACTTGAGCCCCAGAGCCACTTCCAGTTTTGTGAGTGGTTTATTTTTTTTTTTATTTTTTATTTTTTTTGGTCCGGTTGTGGGGCCTGAACTCTGGGCCTGAGCACTGTCCCTCAGCTCTTCAGCTCAAGGCCAGTGCTCTACCACTTGAGCCACAGCGCCACTTCCGGCTTTTTTCTTTTTGCTTATGTGGTGCTGAGAAATCGAACCCAGGGCCTCAGGCATGCAAGGCAAGCGCTCTACCACTGAGCCAACTTCCCAGCCCCGTGAGTGGTTTATTTGAGATAAGAGTCTCATGAACTTTCTTCCCTGGGCTGGCTTTGAATCACAATCCTCAGATCTCAGCTTCCTCAGTAGCTAGAATTCAGGCATGAGTATTGCTGCCCAGCTTGTTTTTACCTTTTGGCTGTTGTGAATAGTGATACTGCATTGAACTTTCTGAATCCCTGGTTTTACTCTTTTGGGGGTACATGTACCCAGCTGGGTACATGGCAATTCAGTGTTTAGTTATTTTTGGGAAACTGCTCAAATGTTTCCACACTTGTTTCACAGTTTTATATTCCTTCCAACAGTATAGAGTTCCAATTTCTCCACATGCTTGCCAGCATTTGTTTCTCTGTGTTTTTAAAGTATTAACTTATAGTTAGCATTTTGGTGCATGTGAAGTGATATCTGATTGTGATTTTGATTTCTTTTCTCAAATGGTTGATGGTGTTGAATACTTTTTTCATAGGCTTATTGCTTCTTCCATATCTTCTTTGCTAAAATGTCTCTTCAAGTCTTGGAAAAATTTAAATGCCATTATTTCTTGTTGAGTTTAGAAAACTTTCTATATTCTGGGAATTAGAGTTTTATGAGATATGATTCACAAATATTTTCTCCTGTTCCATATGTTTTCTTTTCACTGTCTTGATAATATCTGTCTGTGTGCAGACATTTTTATTTTTGTGAAGTCTAATTTATCTTTTTCCTTTTGTTGCTTTTGCTTTTATCTTCCTATCCAAGATGACATTGCCAAATTAAGATCACACAGATCTGTTGCTTTCAGAGTTTCACAGTCTTAGCTTCTATAGTTAGGCCATTGATCCAGTTTGAATTTTTGTATATAATATGAGTTAGTGGTCTAACTTCGTTTCATTTCTTTTTTTTTTTTTTGCACATGGAAATCTAGTTGTTCCTACCTACTGTTCATTTGTTCTTCTTATACACATTTTTCCCTCTCTTGTCTAAGATTTTAAAATGTATAGAATGTATTCTTGCCAACATAAAAAAAGAAATGAAATTCTCACACTTTTAAGGGTTTCCTATCTCTGAAATTTATTTGCTACAGAGAGTAGTAACTCCACAAACTGCTTTTTCTCGGAAGGATTTGACAAAGCAACTTCTTTGTTTGTGAAGACTTAGGTGTAACAGAGAGTCTGTTAGGGGACAGTAAGCTTTTCTGAACACCTTGCAGCTGAGCTTTCCCAATGTCATTTAGGTGAGGGCATCACTTGTACAGGTGCTTGGTAGGTCAGGACTCAGCCTAACCTCGCTACGGCCTCTGAGGCACTATAAGGGTCGTTTAGTACTCAGAAGGCAGTCCATGCTTGTGTACTGACTGATGGACTTCAGAGAGACGGGCATGTCTCAGAAAAATGCCTCTGGTAGAATCTTGAGGCTCACGATTGTGTCTGCTCATCTTTGAACACTTCCTTTTGCTCCAGGAAATTTGTGGCCTTTTACATTTTGCTAGGTAATTTTTTTTCTTAACGAAGAGTAATTTTTCCTACAGGGAAGCTGTAACTTTCTTCACTTATTTTCTTTTAAGGAAGTGTAATGAGTAGCTATTATAGGTTAAACATTTTGCTAGGCATCGGGACACACCAGGAAGAATGAGAAGCTGTTGGCGGTTTCAGTGAAGCTTAACAGGCATCATGGGAGATGGATATGTATGTATTCAGCTGTACTATACTAAGTTACTGAAGGTTGAAGATGCAGCTTTCTAGAGTGTACACGAGTGGCCGTGTTGTATACAGGGAGGCATGCCTGTTTCTTACCTAGAATGCTGTGTCTCCGATTCTAGCTCTGCTTCTCAATAGCAGTCATGAAATGGATTGTGTACGTTCTCAGAGCCTTGATTTTCCCTTTGAAGAATGGGGGTGATCCTATCTCACTGAAAGAGTTGTCATGTAAGTTGGAAGAGATAAAGTTGGTGAATGTTTCTTTTGAACACAAAGCAAGCACTCAAGAGCTTTTGCTTATGGAGCTCTCCTGTAGGTCTCTTTATTTTTAAATAGGCATAAATGAATTATCCAAAATAATGAGTTTCATTGGGACATTTTCATACACATGTATACATACTTTCTTTTTTTTTTTTTTTTAACAACTCCTAGCACTCTGCCACTTAAGCTACTGTGCCACTTCCAGCATTTTCTGAGTAGTTTATTTGAGGTAAGAGTCTGACTGACTTTCCTACCTGGGCTGACTTTGAACCTTGATCTTCAGATCTCAGCCCCCTGAATAGCTAACAGGTATGAGCCACTGGTGTCCAGCTCAGACTTTTAAAAAAATCATAATCTTTCTAATGACTGTCTCACACTAAGGTAGCTATTGTCTACATTTTATAGGAGACATTGCGACATTGGAATGAAGTTGTGTTCAACTGTTATTCACACACAAATGTGTGTGTATGTGGTGCACACATGCGTGCGTCAGTAGTGAGCTTGACCTCAGGGCCTTATGGCTTTTCCATTCAAGGCTGGCACTTTACCTTTTGAGCCAAACCTCCACGTTCAGCTTTTTGCTGGCTAATTGGAGACATGCATATTCTGGATTTGTCTGTCCACTTTTTCTTGATCCTTGATCCTCAGATCTTGACCTGCTGAGTGGCTAGGATTACAGATGTAAGCCACCTCTGCTGAGCTCACAGACTTACATTACTGCCTAATATTAACTACACCACTAATGTCCTATGATCATAACTTGAAAGAATTAATTATGTGGAGTTGGGATGATCTAGAAAGGTTTCCCCAGAGGAATTAGACCCTGAACTTGGCCCGGAGACCTAGTAGGAAAAAACAAAACAAAACAACCTTTGACTTATGTCTCTCACTTTCTCTCTAAACTCTAATATACACACACACGGTGTTGTGTTAACACTCAGTGGAAGGAAAACAGTATTTTGATTGTTTTTTAAATGCCCTGGGGTTAAAGCAGATCTGCCAAACCTCCTCCTGATATTTATTAAACTCGACGATGCTACGTTTCTCTACTCTTCAATCTTTCAGTGTTCCACACTGTGAGTGGCAGAGTCCCCCACGAGAGCCGTGGGGGGCTGTGGAGGATGAGGCTTCGTGGAGGTCTTGTCACTCAGGGGTAGGGCTCTCATTACCTTTGGCAGGATGTGGAAATTGTAGGTTAAAAGGGGGCAGAAGTTGAATTTGCTTCTCTGAGGCTATCCCTAGGTTTTCAATAAATACTCTTGATACAGGAGAATTGTCACCCTCCATCCCCCAAAGCCTTGCAATCTGATAAAAATGGCAGCTTACACTGCCCAAGAGAGAACTCTGCAAGCCGCAAGTCCATCTGTTGACTTATTGATAATATGCACAGTAGGTGATTAGGGGAATGAGTTCAATTTATACATGCTATGATTGTGGGAGCATAGTTTTCTAAAATGATTGACAGTGCCTGGGTATATTGAGATCTTTTTATTCCCAGTATTAATATAATATGAGCAGTGAGAAGATTAAAGCCTCATTTACATAACCTGAGATAAAAGGAGGTGAAATATTGCAATTATCCTTTCAAGCTAAATTTTCACCGCTATTTAAATTAACCTATGAGGAGAGCAAGTTAACCCCAGGGAGGGCTCTAGCCCCATAAAGCTTATTTGTGAAATCAGGAGTGTTTATAAACCAGCCGGTCCACTAGGCTGGCGAGATGCGGGCTGCAGGTTGAGGACCATGACAATGAACCAGGGAGGGCTGTACTGCTGTAGGGCATTTTAATTTTTCTCCAATGATGTTCTATTTTTATGTGGGCAAAATGGACAAGGTTATTACAGCTGGCCATGCTTTCTTGATTATTTTTTTCAACGTAGTGATATAGAAGATCAATGATCCAGACTCAGAAAATGTGTTTTTTCTGCCACATGAAGAGTCACTTAGCTCCTCGGAGGCTTAGTTTGCTTAATTTCCGACTGGCCTGATAATATAGACTCAAAAATGCTACAGTTCTCAAAGACAGGTTGTAGATGGTACCAGAAACATACATAGTTAACCTGATATTTAAAATCCAAGCGTATCTTATAATCTTTAATTACTATTTTTTTCTATAAACCTGAAGTTTCTGAGCTTCTGAGTCATCTGAACCAGAGTGTTCTAATACATGCCTTCATTTTAGCATCAGGGAAAGTATCAGGAAGTCGGTAGCTTGGTACTAGGGCTTGAACTCAAGGCCTCACACGCTCACTTGGCATTTTTGCTCAAGGCTGGAACTCTACCACTGGGACCACATCTCTATTTTAGCTTTTTGCTGGTTAATTAGAGATAGGAGTCTCTCACATTTGTCTGCCTGGCTGACTTTGAAATGCGCTTATCAGATCTCAGACTCCTGAGTAGCCAAAATTACAGACATGAGCCCAAGAGCACCAGACTATTGTCTGATATTTTAAAGTCCAAAAGATTAAATAAAAAATTATTTTCTTTTAAATATTTACTTTCAAGTGGTCCTGGGAGTCACAGTTAAATCCTTTGGGACTTTAAAAAATGAAATTCAAAAGATACTTGTTTTAGTTATGTATTGTTGTATGTCAAAAATATAGATGGATGAGAAGGGCAACAATGATGCAGATGCATTGTATTCACAAACTGCTTGGCTATATGGTAAATCCTTTGCATAACTACTTGAAGTTTTTTAAAAAAAAAAAAACCTAAAAAATTATTCCCAACGTTGGTGATATTTGTGAGTCGGGATTCTGGGTGTGGTTTACCTGAGTGTTTCTGGTTCAAGGTCAAGTGCTTGTCTCATTGGAACTAGCTTCTCTCTCAGCCAGGGGTGAGTCATTTCTGTCCTTTCTCCTGTGGTGGTTGGAAGGATTTAGTTTCTCTCAGCCTGATGGAGTTAAGGCCTTGGTTTCTCACTGCTGTTGACCGGGAGCCTCTCGGTTCTTTGCTATGTACATGTCATAGGGTGGCCCAAAAATTGGCAGCCAGATTCCTGATAGTGGTAGAGGAGTCAGAGAGTAAATGCTCATAACAGCAGCCACAGTCTTTGTAGAACCTGATCTAGACTAGAAAGACTGCTATCATGACTGTGACAGTCTATTAATTAGAAGCAATTCAGTAAGTGTAAATCACTCTGCAGGGGAGAAGACTGCATACTGTCGTGGGTGCCAGGAGGCAGGGATCTGAGAGGTTGTCTTTAACAGCACAGAATCTTCCTTCCCTTTATTTCAGAGGAAAAAATATTATAGATATTCTTCACTGTGTTTCCTGGGATAGAAAAATAATCCTGACAGCTGGATGCCATTATATTTAGTGATGGTAAATTCCAGTTCTGTCTTGAGATACTGGTAATTTCCATGACTTAAGGGGACTTTAATATGAACATTAATTATCAAATAATGTGAAGGGTATCAGTGAGGCCCAAAAGGTGGGCTGCCTCATAAGCTGAGATGTCTCCTACGTGGGCTACAGATGGGTGGTGGTCACCATTTATTAATCGCCTCTGTGTTCGACATTTTCTGTCTTGGCTATTGCTCAAGCAGTTCTACATGAGGTGCAATAAGGAGTAGTACTATTTCTGAGCCAGATAGCTAAGTGGACACAACCATCTCTCTGCCTGATAGTTTTTCCCCCCTCGTGTTCTTATCATCTCTGCCAACTCTTGCTGGCAAAGAAAGAATCTGAAAGCAGCAAGTTGAGTCGCATCCAAGTATTAGCTTGTCCAGTGATACTTGCATTTTTAGGCCTGGCTGCTTAGAATGAAAAGCGTTGTCTGCTGGTGAGGGGATTTCAGAGCACAGGTGGGAAGATGTTCCCCCTCTAGAGGGAGCCCGTGGAGGGAAAGCGCTTCCATTCCCGCAGGGTGTAGGCAATTGCCCTCTCCTCAAGGGGGCGTCTAGTTTATGTCCTCAACCTAGGGTCAAGGTACTGAGCTCAAGGTCATTGGATAGGTAAAACCTCAGTTTCCTTTGGAAAACTCGTAGTGCTTTTAGGTTGTGGGAAAAGAAAGGAACATCATTAAATTTCCTTTTGGCAGGGAGAGGAGGGAGAGAGCACTGGTATTAATATATCTGAGTGGAGACTGCCAAGTGAGGTAGAATTTGTGGGAAATGGTAATAGGTGGACCCAGCCATGGGGCTAGGAAGGAAGGAAGAGGACAGGAATATATGCTGTGCAGGTCAGCATGTTCTTCATTTTATCCTTGAGAAGTGGTTATTATTCTTTGCAGTTTTGAAACAAGAAGATGTGGGCTAAGAGGAAGTAGGCAATGTCTGTCTCCTGAGGTTGCAGTGGGGATTAAAGGGGTTAAAAACATCAAGCGCTTGATAAATGCTTATTGTTGTTACCATCGAGATGACTGCTGTTCTCCAAGGTCAGGCAGTCAAGGATTCGCTGGGTAAGAATATGAGTCAGGATACCTGACTCAACCTTTTCTGCTTCCTCTCAAATTAGCAAGTAGATAGTTAGTGATGGAAGGTGGATTCAGGTGGGTGAGAGAGCAAGGAAGGAAGGGGAAGAATTGTAAGTTGTGGAGGAAACAGGGCCTGAAAAAGGTGTACATGACAAGAGCACCTGAAGAGTGTGGGAGTGGATATAGGTAGACATGAATTGCTGGAGGGTTTTAAAGTCAACTGTGATTTATTTGAATCTGATAGGATATCGAATGCCAGAGGCAGATGTTGGGAGAGTACATTATTTGGTCAAAGCAGGGGTGAGGGAAAAGTGTTAGAGATGTCCTTCTCAGCTATTACTAATAAGGAAAAAAAATGCAAGAGGCTCCTGTTTAAAACAAACCAATACCTGGACTAAGAGAAAACAGCAGGCAGATAATAACATAGAATTTATTAAATAAACATCAGGTACAGAATGCTGCTTCAGTTTTTGGCCATCTTTCCTCCAGACTTAGAGTTCATGGTGTGTTGTATAGAAATTGCATGGCTGGCATCTGGGGACAGCTCATCAGCCCAGCAGGAAGTTAGTGTTTTTCTGCCTAGCTCCAGAAACATAGCAAGATTTGCCAACACATTTTCCTGGTCTTCTCTTTGCCAATATTGAGGACCAAATGAGGCACAGGTTCCTAAAAAAAAAAAAGACTGTATCAACAGTGCAAATGAGGGTTGCAGAATTTGAAAATTGGAATTACCCACAGGGAGTTGCAGTGTCAGCCAGCGGAAAGTGTGGTGAGAAACTCCATGAATCATGACTTCATGATGTACGTGGAAAGCCAAGATGGATTACCATAAATGAGAGGCGATGGACACCAGTGTGTGGGGAGGGAGGCTGCCTTCAGCAGCTGTTCTGAGTAGACAGGAAGGGACCTCGACAGTAAGTACCGTGTTTTTGGGCTGTGAGCTCGTAGGAGAATGGTAACTGCTATGGGCTTCTTGATTGTGGAGATGGATGGGAAGTGATGTGGTCCCTGTGTGCATGCACTAATTGTGGTCTTTTCAAGGGGTGTGACACTTTCTTTCATCAGAACAACCACTTTCAAGTTGCTAGGCCATCTCAAAAGGCTTGTTACTCATTTGAGCCTGGCATGAGATTCTCCTCAGTCTGTGACACTACACTGAGTGGGTGATATTTTATCTCCTCTGCTGTGGTCTGAATATCTGTGCTTTCCCGGATTCCTAAGTTGACAGATAATTGCTGATGTGATGGTATGAAGAGGTAGAACCTTTAGGTGGTGATTAAGTCCTGAGGGTAGATCTGTTCATAGATGAGGGTCCTAGAGAGCTGTTTTCCCTGCTACCATACATGGACAAAGCAAGAATGCACCATCTGTATGGAACAAGTCCTTGCCAAACACCAAATCTGCTGGTATCTTCAACTTGGACATAGCCTCTCTAACAGTGAACAGTAAGTGTTCTTTATTGGATTTTTTGTTATAATAGCCCCAAAGGATTAACACACACACCTGTAGTTCCACACTATTTCTGAGTGAATTCTTAATTTGTTAGAAAATTTATCACTCACCTCAGCTTCCCTTCCTGACAGGATCTTGGGTAGCCTGGCTGTTGTGGATACAGAAACACAAGCATTAAGGCTGAATTGGTACACTCTGTTTGCTGAATTCCTGATCTATTGTTCTGTAGCTTGTGAACTGGAAGATCAAGAGCTACCAGAGTCCTCAACATTATTTTTAGAGGAACATTAGTTTTTACTTACTTGATACCCTAACAGATCTCTTCAAGATATTGGCAATTGCTTAGATCTTCTTTTACATGTAATTCTAAGGCCTTCCAAATTTGGCTTTATTGTTCATTCAAGAGTTAAGACTGAAGAACTTTGAAGGTGCAAGGCCCCTTCCCTGGAGGTTATGAAGAAAAGAAAAAAGAATGTGAATATCTTTTTCCAGACTTCCTAACCTCTTTCATGCCATGGTAATATGTGTTGGGGGCAGAAGACATAAATGGACTCATCTGAGATAAGTAGACTCATCTTTCTGGAGGTTCTGCTTTGCCAGGCTCCATCCTAGAGAACCATATTGATTTAATATTATCATGCATTTCACATGGGCTAGGAAGTTGTATCCCATTTTATCCCAGACCATTGTTGGCTTGGTTGGAAGAGCTGGTCTCTGGCTCTGGATAAGTTTTTCCCCAAACTTATAGGTTTGGGTATGTGCTAGACATTCTCTTTTCTCATCATCACAGCTTTTTTAAAAAAACAAAATGAATTCAACTTGCTTAGCTCATTCTTATTCCTCTTGCTTAATCCCTAGTTCTCTGCCTCAGCCAGCTTCTCTCCATCTGTTCTCCATCTCATAGTCCATTTCCATTGTTTCTGAGAAGTGTTCTCCCTCTGTCTGAAATGCTTTGTTCTTGTACATCCTGTTCACCTGGAGGCTCTTGGCAGGTAGTATGGGTGCAGGTTTGCCAGGAGGAAACAGGATTTGGAGTTATAATACCTGAGAACTGAATCCTAGGTCTGTTACTTATTATCTGAGTGAGCTTGGGTAAGTCACCGTATAATGAATTGGAGAATATAATTAAATGCAGACATAGTTCAATAAGGTTATCACTTCTTTATTTATTACCAACATTGGTCTCAATGGTTAATAGTGTGTTATACTAAAGGTAGTATTCAACCTCTGAATGATGTAGATATCCTGTTAGGCCTTTGGTCCCATCAGAAATGTCTTGGGTGATTGAATTGCTGTAATCAAGACATTGCATAAAGTACACATTCTTTAACTGAAGAAGAGATTTACATCTAAGTAATTCTAATAACTATAGTGGCCTTGAGTGAGTCATAGCAGGAAAGCCATAAAATAAGAGATTTGTAATAAATGGTTTAAATGACACTGTATCTGAAAGTAGAGGTGAATTGTAAAAGTTCTAGCATGACTAGTATAGTCATGAGGATGGTGTGGTTGCAAAGCATGATGGGACCTTAGTGATAGCCAGTTCAGAAAGGAGAAGAAGTTGGGGACCAGATGGAATTGTGGTTAGCATCTAAGCATGTGGAAAGACCAGCCTTGACCTTTCTTTCTATGTGGTACCAGTGTGAACCAGGAGGCAACTGGTGTGAGAGAAAGGAGAAAGGAGAAAAGTCACAAAATGCACATTGAGAAACCCTCAGTGTGTGTGTTTGTGTGTGTGTGTGTGTGTGTGTGTGTGTGTGTGTGTGTGTGTGTGTGTGTGTGTTCCAGTGGAGTTTTGCATTGATAGTATTCCTATGCCTTACTTCCAAGAGAGGATATTGAGGTGTAGGGAGTTTACATAACTTTGTTTCAGGTCCAAATGGCTGTAAGTAGACGAGTGAGCAGCAATCTCTCATATCATTCCATTTTGAAAACCCAATTCTTTATTGCTGCACCACACAGTCTCTCTTGACAGCAGTTGAAACATCCAGAAATAAGTTAAATTACATCCAACGAACTCTGCATCAAAAAGGAAGCTGGGAGGTAATACATTCCAGGCATATTTAAACAAAAATCTGACACTTAATCATGTAAGCTTTAGATATCTGGGTAAATCACTTAGGTGGACTAGACAGAAGAAGAAGTTTTTTGACATGCTTTATCGTATCAGGTGGCATCTTAAGCAATGACATCAAATATTGAATAGTCACTTTTAATTTTGTGTGGCAAATGGTGGCATAAGTCTTTTGCTTCTCTGTAGAGATTCATTCACTAAATCTCCCTCTGCAGAATCTCTTAGCTGAGGGGTCAGATATACAACTTCTTTTTGTTTTTATAGTCTGTGGGCTTTGGGTCGTGAAATGTTTTCTTAAAACAATATCAAGGGTATTAAAATGTCAGTAATGAAGTTTTACAGGTCCAGGTCGGTGGCTTCAGCACCGATGGGAATGCTCCTCAAATGGATCTGTGAAGTGTTGAATCACTGTGTCTATTACAACCTTCTGGATGCTTATTCTGACTTTTTCATCTGATATTGTTGGTTGGTTGCCTCTGGTATCTCAACCCAATTTTCCCCTTAAGTTGTATATATTCTTCTTTTCTAGCATAACATCAATTTCTTCAGCATTGTGTTTTTTATTTGTCCATGAAATAAAAGCCTGTGCTTCTCTAGTAATACTTCAGAACAGACACATTTTTCTTCTGTGTGAAATCCTTTGATGGTTTCTGAAACCATTCTGAGTTTCTATAATATGTCCATTCTATTTTCTCATGGATACTTAATTTTGTGAAAACACTGAATAATAAGAATGTTTACACATCTACACTTTAACTTTAAAGTAAAAATCCGAATTATTCAGAGACATTCTAAAAAAAATAGGGACTGCTAAAATAATAAAAATTATTATATAAATAGTTTTATATTTGTACTGTTGGGTTTTTTTTGGTCAGTTGTAGAATGGGGCCTGAATTCTGTGCCTGAGCACTATCCCTGAGCTCTTCAGTTCAAGGCTAGTACTTTACCACTTGAGCCAATTCCAACTTTTTCTGCTTATGCAGTGCTGAGGAATTGAACCCAGGGTTTCATGCATGCAAAGCAAGCACTCTAGTACTGAGCCACCTTCCCAGCCCCATGTTTGAACCATTTAAAAATTTCTTCCTTTCCTTCCTTCCTTCCTACCTTCCTTCCTTCCTTCCTTCCTTCCTTCCTTCCTTCCTTCCTTCCTTCCTTCCTTCCTTCCTTCTTTCCTTCCTTCCTTCCTTCTTAACTTCCTTCCTTCTTAACTTCCTTCCTTCTTAACTTCCTTCCTTCCTTCACTCCCTCTTTCCCTCCGTCCCTTTTTACTTTTTCTTTTTTTGGTACCCAGCAGTAGAAAATAATGGTTAAGTGAAGTAAGTCAGGCCCAGAGAGAAAAAGACTGCATGTTTTCTCTCATATGTGTAAGCTGGAATTCACTTAAAAATGAATAAGTAACTACATTAGGTACTATGCAAGTATATACAAATGTATTAACTGAAATATGGTAGATTCAAGGGAGAACTCAAATAATGTAATTCATTAGAAAGGCAAGGTCAAAGTTCAACAGAATAAACACCAGGAAAAAGGTACTTGAAAGGGAGAGTGTGGGGTCATGGGGAGAGGGGCAAATGAATAAAGAAGAGAAGAGGGGGGAGAGCAATATAGAATTCAAGGTATAACCTAAAAATTAAAAAAAAGTGGTGGATTGAGCGTGAGGGGTGAGCATGTTGAAAGGGGGGACTTTGATCAAATGCCTTGTATGTATTCATATGCTGCTTTGTAAAATGGCAACTCCTTTGTACAACTGCTTAAAGATAATAAATATATCTAGAAGAAGAAAAAGGTAAGCGTTATTAGTGTGTGAGTGTGAGTGTAAGAGTTTAGTTTAGAATTTGTTGTGTTAGCAATTCCTATCAGGTATCTGGGTGGATATGTTATCTGCATAACTATATTTGTAAATCTAGAGCTGATGAGTGAGTTTGGGTGGCAAAAAATTGTGTGGACATCTTCCATTTATAAATTTTATATAAAGGGATGAGTATGAAAAAGATTTCTGAAGAAGTCATTGATGATAGGAAAGAGAAGAATTTTAAAGCCAGGTATGGGGCACACTGATGTACAGATGTTGAGTAGATGAGGAGAAATCATCCAAAATGTCTGCAAAATGGCTGAAGGGACAGAGCAAATAAGCCAGGAGAGAGTAATAAACTAGGAGATATCCAGCTATTAGGTTGATTAAGATGAAAACAGGAAGATACACATTGGGTAAGAGAATGAGCAGAGATTGCAAGAATAGACAGTTGTGTTGAGGTATGTTGCTGGAGAGAGGTACAGACGAATAGACTAGTAGCTAGAGGACCATGAGAATTCCAAGTATTCTAGTAATTTAACTACTGACTAAAGTTAACAACAGCAGAACTTGGAAATATAGGTGGACTAGAATATTTCAATAGTCTTCATGAGTCCTGACAGGACCACTTGTATGATTTTTCATTAATCTTCTCAGACTTGCTGATCATCAGCTTTGAGTTTGTAAGTCTAGGAACTCACTATGTAAGAATTCTGCTAGGAGGGGCTGGGAAGGTGGCTCAGTGGTAGAGCGCTTGCCTTGCATGCATGAGGCCCTGGGTTTGATTCCTCAGCATCACATAAGCAGAAAAAAAAAAGCCGGAAGTGGCGCTGTGGCTCAAGTGGTAGAGCGCTAGCCTTGAGCTGAAGAGCTGAGGGACAGTGCCCAGGTCCAGAGTTCAGGCCCTACGACCAGACCCCCCCCCCCAAAAAAAAAAAAAAAAGAATTCTGCTTAATCTAATTGGAACCCTCGATGAGAGGCATTAAATATGTGGCAGCTACTTTGTTTGACTTTTAAATTAATTACAAATATATTTGCTTAAAGTCATTTATTGAGAATCTGTTGTATATGTATGAACTTATTCCCATGGGAAGACAGAGAGCTTAAAATGTAATTCTGAAGGGGTTGACATGCAAACTGTTAATGATGGTGTAAGTTGATCTAGGTTCTTCTATAGGTACAAAGTGCTGTAGTTACAGCAAGTAGCAGAACACAGCAAAAGGAGCAGCAGAAAGATTTTAGGGAGATGAAATGGAGAAAAGGAATTTAGACCTCCCACAGGAAGTTTGATATGATGATGTTGAAAGGTCTTTGCCAAATTAAACTTGGTGAAAACAGGCAATGGAATTTTATGTTGAGGCATGAAGTCAGACTCATTATCTATGGGAAAACAATAGAGACAACAGAGATTGAACCTCTTAGGTATTCAACAGCCATTGGATGCCCTGTGCACAGTCAACAGTAGAAAGTCCTTCTATTGCCTAAATCAAAAGGTTTATTATGTAAAGGAGCTTGTTAAGTGCTAGCTGGATTCAGTCATCTGTATTTGCATCGAAAAGGCAGCACTCCTTGAGATAAAAACATGTACTGTCCAGTGGCACCTTCAAACTAATGTTTTATTCTTTAATTATTCATCATGTTCAAGAAAACAGGTTTTAAATTAATGCAGTCTAAAGCCAAATGTCAAAAAGGCATAAAAATATTCTCTTGAGGTTGAGTGTGACAGTAAAGTTAAGGCCGTGTTAGCCAAGGGAAAGAACTTTCAGGTACCCCCTCCCTTCCCTTGGTGTTCTGAGCACAGTGTAATTGCTTAATTGTGGTAGATACGACATGATAGATTTGAATCACAGTTTCAGGTAAGTTATTATATCTGTCTTATCCTTGAAGAAAGATCAGAACAGAGGGGAGTGACTTAGAAAGATCAGATCTGCTTGCTGCACGTAAGTGTTCACCACCGAAGACCACTCCTTTGTTTGACGCAATGACAACTTTGTTGTCCTCCTCTAAACAGGAGGAAGAAAAAAAGCCTACTATATACTTGACACAATGCTAGAATTTCTCCTGAATGTTCTCATTGAATCCTCATAACACATTTATGATATAAGTAATATCGCTATCCATATTTTATGGATGAGGTGAGTCAGAGGGGTCAAATGGAGATAGGATTCGAATTCAGTTGTGTTCAGCTGTCTCCTTACCACAGAATTACTTAGATCCATAATGCATCTTGCCTGTTACACTTAGAAACTCAGTGAAATTGCATCTAGTTGATCCTTGTAACCCTCCAGATGACGACCATAAGGTCTTGCAGGTAATAAACTTGTCAAGTGAATGAATGATTGAATGAATGAATAGACCATGCCGAAGCAATTACAAGTACTTTATCTTAAAAAAAAAAACAGTTTATTGTGATTCCTCAAGTAATTCCTTTATAACAAAGCTCTTGGGGGAAAAAAACAATAATAAAGTAATAAAGGACTAAGATGTTACTTTAGGCACGATCTTATTTATGTTCAGGATTGCTTTGGGATTTCTCATTTAAAAAGGGGATGTCTCATTAAACCAGAATTCTGAAAAAGCAGTGTACAATATACTTGTACATGTATATGAATTTTCTTTCATATTCTGATGCTTTTTTTTACTGCTAATAAAAAATTAAATTGTTTAGTGGTCTGAAAATTGAACATTTTCTCTCTACTAAGATAAAAACGATCATTTCTAGACTAAGCGTGAATAGCAAAAATGTTGCCTGGTTATCACTTTAGTTCTTCTACCAGTTGAGTGTCAAGATTCGTATTTTTACAGATTAATTATTAGTTGAGGCAAAGACTGTGCTGTCAGGCTTCACAATTAATACTCAGACTGTTTTGAAAGAAAGATAATTTGATGTTTTGAAAGGGAGATAATTTTGTGTTTTCTGGCTCATTCTTTGGCGATAAAAATAGAGACTACACACTTCTCAGCCACACCGCAGGGGAGACAGCAGTTGATTAATTAAGTTGTCATCTAACCATAAACAATCCATGTCAGTTATTTTACAACTTTAATAAAGTTTTTAGAAATTTACATCAAAATTTTAATCAACATTACACGTATTATTGATAATAACCCCCCAGTGGTATCACTGTGGTGTATTTGTAAGCATTGGGCATTGGAGCAGAATTTCAAACTTGACTCTTCATGAAATATTAAATTCAGAACATAACTCCTGTAGGTGAGTCCAGACCAGGACATAACAAAAACCCTTATCTATCTTGGAAACGCAAAGGCCTGTTGGGCTTTTTGGAGCTTCCTCTGGTCCAGGAGGAAAATACCCAATTTTCACCATAACATGGACATTCTTTTCTCTTTCTGATTGGTGAGCACACCACTATTTCCATATATTCAGCATCATTGCAGTTCACTAGGGGTACAGGTGGTGTCCAAAACCTTCAAATACCTTATAGGAAACAGAGGACCCAAAGAAGCAAAACTCAGCAAAACAGCAGGAAGGCTTGAATTGGTGAAGTATATATTTGACACATAAAGAATTCATGCTGAGCCTCCTTGGGCTGCTATAGTGAGAATTGATTAAGGCGAAACTAATGTCTTCATGTCAATTAAAAGAAGAAAGACATATTTTTTGAGAGCCGACTTTTAATTTTATTCTCCAAATTGATACGAAAGGGAAAGGAACACAGGAAACGCAATTAAAATAAACTTTTCCTTACCGTGTGCTGTTTTAGATTGGCACTCATAGTAATTCAAAGAATGGGAAGATTCTCATCAAATATTTAGCATCCTTTCGTGTGAGTAGAGCAAGTTCTGTAAATACCATCTCTACTTTTTTAGACTTATCTCTTTAAGGCAGAATTAAGATATGGTAGGCAGAAATCTGACCATTTAGAGACAAGGCTGATATTTGCTGTGACTTGAGATAAGAAGAATAAACAAATCGCTACTTATGCAGGAACTAGGCTTGCTAGTTTTAAAAGCACAATTTCTAAAGCCTCAACGGATCACACCAATGAGTGCTTTCCAGGGAATGATTGTGATGTTCATTTAAAAATAGCTTTGGAATGACTACGGCCCCTTTCCCATGATTATTGAGAACTTGGTTAAAATTGAAGAGCTCAGAAAATGTTTCTCATATTTGGCAGTAGGCAAAGGATTCTATTTTCAGATTAAATGATGAATGGTTTTCCTAAGTGGGTATAGCACGAATAATGCTTTTCCTCTTTGTCTCATTTAGCTAATTAGTAGCCACCAAATGCTCTAAGGATAAAACAATTCCTTCATATTTCCACTAAGGAGATTGACCTTCCCTTGGCATCTGGCAGCCCACATAACCTTGGAAATTTAATTTGGCCCACAAAGCACTCTTGTTGATTTAAAAAAATACCTTAGCCTATAAAAATTTGGACATTTTATCCAGATACTTAGATTTATGATTCCTTTGGAAAAATATGATTCTGTCATAGTTTCTCATGGACAGAAATCACTTGGAGTTAAGAAATGACCGCTCTTTCATTTGTTTTATTAACTTACTTAATGTGTTGAACCAGTGCCTTACTATATAGTCCACAATGCCCTGGACTTGTCATTTTCCTCTTCCAACGTTTTTAGAGGTAGGATTACAGGTTTCTGCTACCATATTAGGCTTTCACCGATCCTTTAGATAATTCCCTAAATCCTCTAGTTTCCTGATGTTTCTTAATATTTTTTTTTCATTATCCTTGTCCCTAACAAGCCTTTAAAGGTATTTCCCCTCCCTGGCTTTACACACTGTATCTCTAGCTTCATACAATTTTAGTGTCATGAACGTATGTGTATTTCTATTGGTTTACTGTGGCTCTTGAGAGGATACAGACCATTGAAAGAGCTAAGAATTTTACATCCCTTGAGAACAATTTTTTGACAGCTTGATTTAACTGCCAGGGCAGTGACTACTGCTCTAACCTTGTGGTTCTCTAGCATCGAGAGTGAGTATGTTTTGTGGACTGAAATGAAAACTAAATTAGAACACCATAAAAACCCTATAGCTCTCGCTTGCTTACTTCTTTATGTGCCTGGTCCTTGTGTGTATTCAACTCAGCAGTCTCTGATCCATAAGGGACAGCAAGAAATGACCTGCATAAAACCTCTGAGGGATTCTCAGTTGAGCCTGTTGCTGGTAAGTGCCCCGGGCCAGGTGATCTTGACCTTCTAACTGTAGAATGGCTATTTTTCTCCATGATTTCCTTAAGTGAATTCAAATTGTATATATTTTATTACAGAAAAGAGATGATTGAGAATGTGTTCTGCTTTTGATGTAATGAGTTTCTCCATTAATCTGATAGTCATCTGTGCTCAGCTGATATTTATTGAAATTTAGTCTTAGGTGAGACACTGTTGTTTGTTTGTGGAGTGTAACAGCAGATGTGATCACTATTGAGGTCCTTGGTAAAAGCTAATAATGAGTGTTTAAATAACCAGCCTTTAAATGAAGAAAGTAAATGTGTCAGCAAAAGTAGGAAGGTTCTACCAACTTGCTGGTCATTGATGCAGGCTGTCAATGTGATTTGTGTGCAATTCCTTTTTTATGCCCATGATCCAAGTTTATTTATCTATGTATTGAGAACAGAATAAGATAAAATATAGGAGTAGAATACCAACAGTCAGAATTTGGATATTAGAAAGATTGCTCTTGTGATCTAATGAAAGCAAAAGTGGGCTTCTTGTGTTGGTGTCTATCTGATAATTAGGACACAGGCTAGATCAGGGGCTCGTACTGGACTGGAAGCATTAGGTTTTTATTACTTCTTATGGACCAAATTTGTCTTCCTCACCCCAAAACTAGTTTTTAGAAATCCTAATCCCTAATGTTATGGTAGCAGGAGTTGGGCATTTGGGAGATGATTAGGTTAGGGCGATTGGGTTGATTAAGATGATTGTCATTATAGAGGAGACCCCAGACAATACTCTAATCTTTTTCATCTTGTGAGGAGGTGGAGAAAAGATGGACATCTTTGAAACAAGGAAGACAGCTTTCACCAAACTCTACTTCTTAGATTTCCCAGCTTATATATCTGTGGAAAATAGTAACTCTGGTTCATAACCCATACAGTCTACAGTATTCTGTTACAGCCTTCTGAATAGGCTGAGGAAAATTGGTATGGATGAAAACATAAATGATAAAGATTCTTGGCCCTTGTTTCTGTGGATTCTGATTCTGTGGTCAGGTGGGACCCCAACCTACTAAAATGGAAATCACTGGAGTAGATGAACTCCTGGGATTGTAAGTATCAGCCCTAGGCATTATATGTATTTTTTTTTTAGGATCTAAAGGATTAATCCAACTGGTTAAGGTATCAGGTTTCTGAGCTAACTACTTCATACTAGCCAATACATGCTACCAATATATTTTCTTTAGTTTCTATAAAAAGAAACAAATAATACTGTTTGGGGAGTTTTTTCTGTCTGTTTGTACTATATCTCACAAAGTGTGGGTGTTGTAAGCAGACCAATTATCAGTTTTAAATAGAATAAGTGTAGGTTGACTGCTATGTAATTAGATCTTATGTAAGGACTCATTTAGTCACTTGTGGCAGAATGTCTATTCAAATGGCTTGAAGATAAAGGGACAACCAGTTAGTTCACATTTTTGAGAAAGTGGGATTTTGGTCCAGGTAGTGAATGATTAGGATGTAGTCTGTGTTTCTTTATTTTCCAGCCTGATTTTTCTACCAAACAGCTTCAGTTTTTTGGAGGTCCCTCCAGCAATGGGGTAAGATGGCTTCCCTTGGTCTTATTTATTGGACAAATTTATTGGTCTAGCAACTCCAGGGCACAAAGTATTTGTCTCAGCCAAGATAGTCAACAGAAGAGCTCAAGCAAGTTTTTACCGCCTATTGGATCATGTGATTATCCCAGAACCTTCTACTTTGATTGGCCTGAAAAGATTTCCCTGACTATTCTAGTGATTAGAAGAGTATATCAACTTAATCTGAAATACCTGGGAGGTTATAGGGATTGCTCTCCAATTGAAAGTAGAGTGCAATTACCAAAGGTAGGGAGTGATTGTTATACAAAACTCACCGCTGTTCCCCATAGATGCAATAAAAGAGCAAATATCATCTATAACTTATCATCAGAGATAATAAAATCTACTTTTAACTTAGAGCAAATTAATGTATGGACAAGTAAGACTGGCTTTAAACTCTTGTTATTTATTATCAGTGAAAATTGTTTCTGAATCATTAATTTATCTGAAGAGAAACCAAATTTTCTTATTCAGAAATGATGATCAAGCTTATCTTAGGAAACTGTTTGAAAATATCTTCCTTGTTGTTGTTGTTGGTTGTGGGTTTGAACTTTAGACCTGGGTACTCTCCCTCAGCTCTTTAGCTCAAGGTGAGCATTCTACCACTTGAACCACAGCACCACTTCCAGTTTTCTGGTGGTTTATTGGAGTTAAGCGTCTCATGGACTTTGCTGCCCTGGCTGGCTTTGAACCATGATCCTCAGATCTCAGCCTCCTGAGTAGCTAGGATTACAGGCGTGAACCACCGGTGCCCAGCAATATCTTCTTTTTTGGTTGTAATAAAAGAATGAAAAGTTATCTTTTCCTTCCTGCAGGATGATCAGTATAAAAACCTAGAGTGAATAAAGGCCTGAGAAGTCAGGAGTCTCAAGGTGGGAGAAGATGGTTGTCTAAGGAGCCATAACTTGAACATATGGACATGCTCTGGAATGAGGAGTCACAACAATATAACAGATTATAGATAATATATCAATAATAACATATCAATGATAGATGCTATAATAGATAATGATCTTGTCTTTCAGGGTCAGAAGGAGAACAGTTAGAGGACAAAAGTAGGAGAGGAACTGCTATTGTATTCCTTTTTATATGATTCCCTGTTTAGAAGCTTATAAATAAAATTTGAAAATTTACTGGGCCATCCTGACAAGGCAATCCTTCAGAGGTCATCATGGACCCACTGCTGTTCCCTTGATTCCAGTCCACTAGGATCTGACTATTTTATCAGCAAGCAAGAGCTTTTGAGACGTCTCAGACTTGGTAGAGGGGGCAGGTGGGTTGAGATAGATGTCAGGGATGGAGGAAGGGGATGCATCACAGATGTATGGTCTACCTTTCAATCATGCAGTAACCTGGCTCACCATAAGAATTGGGTAGATTCAGAGAAACAGGCTTTCCTGGCAGGGGTGGTTGTGTCTTTTCAGATAGCTTCTGGCTTTGAATCCTTGGTATTGTAATTTGTGGGAGCCACTGCTTGATGATGCAAGTTGATTAGACAGAAGTGAGTAAAATTTTTACCTAAGTTAAATCTGTTTGGAAAAGACACTTTGATCAGCAGGGGCTGTTAGCTAAGCCTCCTTCTGAGAGTTGTGCTGAGTAAGGATGGAGTTAACCTTGCTTTACCTCTGTGAAGCCTGAAGAGAAGAGGGACTCATGGCTGAGAAGACATATTTAATTTTATTTGCTATTCAGACCTGATACCTCCTTCTCCCTGTCTTTATTTCGCAGGCTCTATGTTGATCTGGCACAAGTGTGCAGGTTTTTTAAAAATGATGATGTTATCTGTTTACTATTCAAATGCAATTTAAAATGGTTTGGCTCAGCACATTTGAATCAAAAATCCTATTAAAGATGCAATATTCCTCTGCTACCTTTTTGCCGAGCGCTTCGCATGGCATTCCTTTTTCAATCGGAATATAATACTGTATACCTGTTCAGAGTGATGTGATTTCCAGCTTTGAATTTGCAGTCGTTAAACAGGCTGTTCACCTGCCTAGCATGGAAATTTGGTATTCATGCATAATTTTCTCTCTTACATTTGCAAAATAATTTATTAGCCACGTGGTCATGCCTTGCCTTTGCTTTATAGCCTTTTTATCTGAAATCTTCCAACTTATTATTTTTGCTTCTACCATCTGATAGAAATCATGAAATTTTTGAGTGATGATTAAAAACATCATCTCTGTTTTCTTTCTTGTTTGGTTTACTAAGAGCAACTGGAGATTTTTAGGAAGGAGGGATGATGAAAGAGCAAATTGATCATTTACTCAAGAGTAAAAAGTTTTGATCATTGGATTGATGAAGAGCATGTATAATTTTAAATATTTTGCATGTACTTAACTGCCTAATTGCATGGTTAAATGAGCTGGAAGAGAAAGAACTTAGCTGAAAGCTCAGATCAATTTCAGTCAGTTCTAGCACAGTGAGGGTAACAGGAGACTGAGTTTCTCCTCTGGTAATTTTTGAACTTCTTCAGGAGCACTGTTTATTAAGAACGGCATACTTTCTGCTTGGGCAGTATTTTCCAATTACAGAGTCTTCCCTGCAGTACCCAGAGATGGAATCAGAGACCGTACATGCATTCTGGGCTACTCCAGGCAGCCTGCAGTCAATAAGTCCAATGCTCAGTCTCACTTTTGTACTGTGCTGCAGGTGAATTTGCACATTTTTTGAGGGGTGATACATGGGAGCACGCTGCCTGGAATAATTGGCCAGCTGGGATTGCCTGAACAAAGCTTCTTGAGTACACCACCATCAATGGCATCAGCTGGAATACAGTTACATTGCTGTTGTCCACAAAGTGTGAATATGTGTTTGTGTGTGCATCTGGGTCTGCATGTGTGTGCATCTGGGTATGTGTTTGTGTCCACCTGTGCAGATGTTCACATGTCTACAGCTAGCAAGCCTATCAGTCTTTCAGAGTTGGTGTTATGGTTTCAGTGTGTCCTCCAAAGTTTGTTGTTAGTTGAGTGTCACTGGCTCATGCCTTCAATCTTAGCTAACCAGGAGACTGAGATCTGACTGTTTGAAGCCAGCCCAGTCAGGAAAGTCCAAAGGCTCTTATCTCCAATTAACTACCTAAAAGCCAGAAGTGAAGTTGTGGCTTACGTGCCAGCCTTGAGTGAAACAGCTGAAGGAGAGCACCCAAACCCTGAGTTCAAACCCAAGTACCAGCCCAAAAAACCAAAAATACCCCAAACAAGTTCATGTATTGGAAGCCCCATTTCCAGGGCAACAGTATTGAGAGGGAACTTTACAAGCTGAATAGAGTCCTCAAGAATGAATTGATGGTATCTGAAGAGTGGGTTAATTATTGAGGAAGTGAATTCCTGATTTTCAAAAAAAAAAAGATGACTATGGGCTGGGCATTGGTGGCTTATACCTGTAATTGTAGCTACTCAGGAAGCTGAGATCTGAGGATTGTGGTTCAAAGCCATCTTGGGGACTCGTATCTTCAATTAACCACCAAAAACCAGGAGTGGACAGTGGTAGAATGCTACTCATGAGCAGTCTTAGGGACAGTGCCTGGACCTTGAGTTCAAGACCCAGGACTGGCATATGCAGAAAAAGATGTGTGTAGCATTCTGTTGTTCCCATCCCCCTCCCTTGTTCTTCTGCCTTTGACCATGACATGCCTTTGAAGGCTTACACTAGAGAGGGTTCTCAGTCTTGGATTTTTAGGAACTATGAACCAACTAGACTTTTATTATTTATGAATGACTCAGCCTCAGGTATTTTGTTGTAGCAGCACCAAATACACTAAGAATTGGTAATTATTAAGAAATCTGTGACTGTCATAATGATCTATTCATTAGACATAAAAACTACCTGGATTGCCTTCCAATGTGGGTCAGACTGTTGATAGCAATACCTGACAATTTTTAGGTAATAGTTGAACAATGCTAGTTGTAATAAGGGAAAAAAAGATTATAGTGTTAGAAATAATATGTCAACAATAAAAAATACTCAGCTGACATGTCATGGCTGTGGCACTAAAGGGATGAGCCAAGCTTTACTGAGACGTCTTTCATGAAGACAATTTTGTACAATGGTAAGAGTGTGAATTCAGGAACCAGACTCTGGATTTGAACCCTGCCCTATTTCCTACTAGGTATGAGATTTGGGCCAAATTAATTTCCTTGAACCTGTTTCCTGGACTATAAATAGGGCTATTATACCTATCTCTACTACATTATCTGTTGTTAAAATTATGCATGTTTATAACCACGTCTCTTTAGGCATCTAGAAGCATTTAGAAAATGCTCCTCAGGCTTTGCAGAAGAGGAAGAAACCACCATTCCTACAGCATCCTTTCACGTCTGACTTTGTATGGAGTCTGTGTAGACTGTACTTGTGTGTGATTTTTCTGGGAAGAAGGGAAGAAGGGTGGTTTTGTTGCAAAGAAGGTGGTTGTTGGAGCTGTGTGGGAAGACAGATGTGAAGTTCAAAGTGATTTATAAATGCGCCTGTGGAGAATGACTTCTTTTATGCTGCTGGCTGAGAAGCCCTTGAGAAATTACCAGGGGTCCTTAGGTGTTCAGTGAGCTTGGGTACCTGAGTGGGGGTGGAGACTCATTTGCCTAGATGTGACCGGCAGAGAAGGTTCTGTTTGCTCCCCTGACTTTCATCACTCACTTTCCTTTAAGCCTGTAAACTTCTAATTCACCAATTTAAAACTATTGATATTCAGCACATGGAAAGTGGATTCTGTTTTCCTACCCAAGAGCTGATGGACTCATTTTTTTGAAAACATGTATGGATGAAAACAAGTACTTTAACTAGTGCTTTCTGCTGAAGTTTGTACCCCCCTAAAGATGGTAGTTGGTGGGAGGCATGGTTACAAGTATAAGTTTTAGAGCGTACACCAAGATTTGGAATTTCCAGCTCATTCTATTTATTTTCTATTATATTGTATAGGTTTATATACATGAATAGCTGTTGCTTCACCTAAGTATTGAGAAGTTAGTAACATAGACAATCAAGGTACCTGCTACAAAGTGAGTCATTATTATTAGTAATTTGACAACTTGTTCAGGAGATGGGATTCTCAGAGCTTGGTCCTCTATCCATGTCCCTTGAATTATCTGGAAGACTGGAGAATTGCTTGTAGGGATCATGCATGCTTTTCAGTCAATGCAGCAGTATGCTATGGGAATCTTGGTGATGTTTACCTTTTTACCAGACTGGCCTCTGGTCTTTCCTGTTGCTTCCTGTTCCTTTTTGTTGAGCCTCTCTGCTCTTCAGTGGCTTGCTGGATTATTCTTGGGATCTCTCATTGCATATTCCAGAAGCCTGGCTCTGCTTCCCCATTTGAACATTCTCCAAGTTGTCTGTGGTATGCTGAGATTGACCCAGGGACCAGTAATGGCCCAACAAACTCTTTAGAGGGGATATTTGTTCTGAACACAACACAATTATGGGAGCTTTTTACTCTAGCTAGTCCTTGGGCCCTAGACCAGGTATAGCATTTCTTGGAAGAACCATGAGGAAGATGACTTACTTTTTATTTGTTTTAAGCTGGGCCTGGTAATATCCCCAAATCTGAGATCATTCTAGTCCAATCTGAAAAGAAAGTAAGTACATTTTCAACTTCCCCATCTCCTCTATGATGAATCAGGAAAAGGTGGAATCACTGAGGCTTGTCTAGTAATATGGCTGGCAAGAGGTTACATAGGCCAAGAGTATAAACTTCAAGGAAGAAGTTTTTATAATAACTTACCACATGAGATTCTTTGATAAAAACAGGTAGAAATTGGCATGGAGGAACACTGAGAAGTATGTGTTATCATAAAGCAATGGGCTACCAGACTGACTGAGAGACTGCCTAAGACCTGGCAATCTCATGGTACTTTGTCATTTTTGTCTCTGAACAGTTAAAATAATTATCTATCTTCAGAATTCAGTGAGCATTTGGAAGACAATGTTTATGATAAAGCCAAGTACAAAGTACATGTTCAATAAATAGACTTCCCCTTCTATTTGAACAGTTTGCCCAAAGGTCCTCTTTGACCATAACAGGAAACCCAAATTTGTTTTGAGGATTAACTTTGTGCATGCATCTTGTTCAGAACAGATCCTGGGTATTAGCTGGAATAAGTATTTAAATCTCCTCATTAAAAAAGAAATACAGTTGATAAGAAGATTCAGATAATTCATCATTACAAATTTTAAGGGCTTTAAGGACAGATCTTGAAGCCTGACTTATTTGACAACATTAATAATGGTGGAAGCATTTCTAAATTATATATATATATATATATATATATATATTCCTAAAAATAGAAAATTGAATAAATTCTGCTCCTAAATGGAAACTGTGCAATTAATCTTGAAGGATTTTAGAAATGTCATATTCCTGCCCCGAGGCTTCTTTTGAACCAGGTGGATAGTTTTAAAGATTTGTAGGTAGATGTGGAATTTACATGAAGGCATAAAAATTCAAAATGGCAGTTGGGCCCCGATGATTCTGGGCAACCCCCTGAAACTTTGTCATTTGCGATGGTGACATTTTTCAAGTGACATCCCTGTAAATACTGAATAATAATATATCCCAGACAGAGCCCTCAGGGGACAGGAGAAGAGAATGAGAATGGAGCAGAATTAAAACTGACAAGAATGAGAGACGGCATGTAAGATAAATCGCGAGTGCAGCTGGGTTAGGCCAGCCCGGCTGCAGACCATTCAGATGATTACATGATTGATGGACTGAGCGATGGAGGAAATGTCCAGTAATGTAAGAACAGATCAGTATTGAGAGATAAATCATCCTGCAATCGGATCCTGCTATCTCAACACTAATGGGGTTGAAAAACAGCAGAGTTTTGGGGGAGGTTCTCAGATAATTGTTTCCTAACAACCTGTTCCATTTATTGGCAAGAAAGTTAAATCAAACTCAGGAGAGCATGGCTGTGCCACTGGCGTAAGAAGAGGCCCAGCAAGAGGCTTTAGCCATTGAATTGGAATTTTAGCAGTTCTGGGCTGCTTGCCAGTCTAAAGGCAGGAGAAGTGTCTTTTGATTGCAAATAGGATTCAGACTCTGGCGCCATATTCCTTTAGCCACTCTGCCTCTCTTGCTGCCTCTTGAACTTCTGCTGGCGATCCCCAGGGGAACACTGGGGCTGTCAGTCTACTGCAGGTGTGCCACTTATGGAATTTTTTTTATTAAAAACTTATCTTTAAGTAGAGGTACAAAGGAGTTGCCATTTAACAAAGCAGTTCACGAATAAGTTGTATCTTGATCAATGTCACCCATTTCAACATTTTCACTCACCCCTCCCCTATCCTTGCCCATTCCCTTACTCTTCTTAATTTTGTAGGGTATAAATTACATTCTCTTCTAAAAATATATTTTTTATTGTAAAGATGCTGTACAGAAGGGTTACAGTTACATGAGCAAGGTAATGAGGCTATTTCCTATCGAGTATTGTTACCCTCTCCTTTGTCTTTCCCCTACCATCCTTCCCTCCCACCTCCCCAACTCTGCCTCCCCACCCCGCCTCGCAAAGTTGTAAAGTTCGTTTTCAACATAGTCTTTTGTACATCTCATTGTTACAATCGGCAAGCCTGTATCTTTATTTCAGCATTTTGTTATTTCCCTTCCCCTCTCCAAGTTAGAAACATGTATATACAAGATGCAGGACACCGGAATCAAATACAGTGACAACAGGGGTTGTACCATAAGGGAAGAACAAACAAAAAAATCACATAGTACCTAAGTGCATTAAAAAGAACAACAAGAAAGATAAAATCTCTTGTGTCCCTATCTTGGGGTTCATTTTGCTTTTTGTTACATTCTTGACTGCATCCCCTTCTCCCCTCTTCTTCTCTTCATTTGCCACCTCTTGACGCCATCTCACCTCTTTTGACTACTGGCTTCCTGGTGCTTCAGTTTGCTGAACTTGGACTTGGCCTTTCTAAGGAATTGCACTATTGGAGATCTCTTTTGCATGGTGGAGCACTAGGCAGTGGTTGAAAGCATCAGATATTGAGTTTGGGTCCTAGTCTCAGACCAACAAAGAAAATAGAATGAAAAAAGCTCGAATGATGACCATGATTGAGTGAACCCTCTGTAGGAAGGAGACGGTAAAGGAGGTCAAGGCTGTACATGGAGTGCCTACTCTGCATGTGTGGTAGGCACTGTGCCAACCACCCATTAGAATAGAATCAGGTGGATCAGTACTGAACTGACTCTGAGAAGCTGTGTTAAGAAGTCTTATGAGTAGGTGGGTTCCTGTTCCTGACCATGTTCATGCAGGGAGGGAATAGAAGAGCATCAGTCCAAGTCAGAAGGTATCAGTGGGTGGGAGGCCTTGGGATGCCTTTCTAAGCATGAGCTTCTATAGCCCATGGGATCTTGTTCTAACAATGTAAGGGTAGATGTTGTTGGGAAGTGAGATTAATGATACCTTCCTATATTAATTAGAGGACTATGAGGGGCTTGCCAAAAAATTGATTTGACAGCCCTAGAAGGGTCAAAAGACTGGTTCTGGGACTTCCTTCTTACAATATTGTCCTCTAGAATTCTGGCATTTTGAAATTTTTTTGTAGGTCTTGTAACATTTTTTTTATTGTGAAAATACTGTACAGAGGGGTTACAATTACATGGGCAAGGTAATGAGTACATTTCTTAACAAGCATTGTTGCTTCCTCTTTTGTTTCCCCTTCCCATCCCTTCCCATCTGCCCCCCCCCCCAAACCCTCCTCGCCTGGGCCAAAGTTGTAAAGTTCTTTTTTTTGACATAATGACTTGTACATCTCATTGTTGCAATGGGTCCACCTGTATCCCTATTTAAACGATTTGATATCTAGAAGCATCATAGATACATAGTAGATACTCTTTCCGTGTATATGTTTTTAGATATATGTTATATATAATGTGTATATGTAGTATTTATATATGAATACTACATGGGGGAAAGTTTTAGAAATCTTATATACTTTGCTCACATATATGTATATGCACACATATACATATTTTTATATAATGTGTATATATAACCATATTCATACTGATTTAAAATACAAAGAATTGCCAAAGAAAATTCATTTATGACTAAGGATAATACAAATATACCTAATTATTTGCACATTTTTATAAAGAGAAGATGTTTACTCTTACCCGACCTTGGCAAGTATGCTTTCTGCCTATTTTGGAGATGAAGCTATTGAAGTCTAAGCAAAGTAAGTTATTCCTTCAAGCTAGGGTTAAGATTGGGATCCTCTCCACTGCCTGCTCTTCCATCCTTCATTTCTTTACTCATGATTTTTCCAAAGATGTGACTGTTCCTTGTGGAGTGTATTCCTTATCCCTTCTGCAACTTTACCCATGACACAGACACACTTGGCGGGCACAAAGGTCTGTTCCACCTGAAGCACCATGAGGTCACCACTGTTGAATTGCTGAGGTTGCTCAGGTGAATATAATTTTGAACTATTTCTTGCCAAAACTAGACTCTAGGGTTTTCTGCCAGAATTTCTGAAGGGGACATTTTGAGTGCTTGGCTAAGATTATCCAGGTCCTGACAAATAACTCTGGGGGCTTAAGTAAAGTGAAGGTCTTCAGTTTAGGTGAGATTGTCTCTACTGTGAGGCTTCTAACACCTGGCAACTTGGTGTTATTTTTATTTGTGTGCAGATTTGCAAGGAACTCCCTACAACTTCATAGACTCATTTACAAACCCATCTTAACCCCAAAAGGATGATGAATTCACCCTTAGGATACCGAAGTTGAAAGATGATCCTTAGAGTTAATGTAATCTTGTACCTTTGTCCTACAGGTGTGAAAATTGAAGCCTAAACATTAAAAAAATTAAAGGTCATCCCTAACAGAGTTAACTTTAAATCCCTGTATATTTAGAGCTTTTTGTTTTGGGTGAACAATGCTATGTCTCAAGAATCCCCCTAGTGCTGGACAAACTAGGGTAGTGGATGATCCTCTCTTGAGCTCTTTCTAATACTAATTTCACTAGCATAAATGCAGACTCAATTGGAGGAGACTAGCACACTGCAGTTATTGATAGCGTCTAGAAACTGGGCAGACAATTTTGAGATGTTCTGTGTGGATTGTCTGGCAAGGAGCAAACACTCCAAGGACCTTTGCAGAATAAATGAATGAATGCATGGATGAATGGGCTCTTCCTGAGTTGGTTTTTCTTGGTGTTACTCTCATTCTCATAAAGAGCTTTCCTGACCACTTTCTGCTTTTTCACCTGCCTGGGTTTTGGTTGTTGTTTGGGGGTAAGATGAAACTGCATGTAACCTACGGGGCTGCTGTTTCGTGGATGGTTCCTCCCAAGGTGCTTTTCACAAGGCTTTGGAATCATCTTGCTAATATTTCAGGAAATGTGGCAAGAAAAAGAAGGGGAAGAAAAGCTATCATAATGAGAAATGACAGGAAGGCATTTTCTCATAAGGGTTGTCAGGGAAAGAATTGTTGGATAATTCAAATAACAGAGTTACTTATTTCTAAGCCATTTCCTACCCCAGCTTTGAAAATATTTGCAGAAAAATCTTGGTCTGGGTATTATCTAAGATTTGGTTTCATTTCTGTGGGGGATGGGGGAGAGGGAGGGAGGGTGCATCTGCTGAAGAGACAAGGGACTTCAAGTGGCTTAGGGAAATCTCCATGGCCTAAGGTCATTAACTGAGCTTTCTGAGTTGGCAGATCTTGGTTGCTTCTGCCTTGAAAGTATAGTTTACAGGTCACTGGGAACAAAATGTATTGAGCCCTCAAGAGTAGAACAGTATTAGACATGGACTAGCCCTAGCACATCTCCCTAGTGCTCCTTATTTATTTATTTATTTTACTTATTTATTGCAGCTTATATCTGAACATGGGGATGTGTAGAATCGGTAGTGCAACTCATGTAGGTTATGAGTCCAGGTGAAAGTGATTTGGCTCTTTTTAGGGAATTTTTTTTTGCAAAAGTTTACAGGTCATAAGTGGTGAAAGTTATATTTTTGGATAATCTGTGAAATCCTCTTATCCATATTTTCCCTGGCCTTGTAATCACAGGTCATGGAAGGTTTGCTCTACTCGACTTGTTCCTTATCTGCCCTTAGAGGACTTGAGCAGAATTCATTATCTCTTTCCATTAAAGCTTTGGTGTGTATGTGTCAATTTCCCAAGTGTCCTCATCTTATGCTTGGGGACATCCCTGTGAGCTGGGCTGTCATGAGAGTGTCATATAAGATTTGCTGTTACAAATACTGCCTCACATTTGATAAGCTTTTACCTAGTTTTCCCCCCCTTTGGGTTAATTTTACAGAAATTATAGTTATATCTATAAAACTCTTGAGGGATATAGAAGTGGTATGAATATGATCATTCCTACCAGATAATAAAACTAAGTAACAGAGAAATGAAGTGATTCCCTGCCCACTTCCTTCCACCACCCCCACCCCACCCCTGCCCCACCCCTGCCCAGAAAATAGTCGTAAAACACTCTCATCACCCAGCCCTGTTTGTAAAGTTTTTTTTTTAACTGTATTTTTTTGTCTTTTCTTTTTTTTTTTTTGGTACTGGGGATCGAACCCAGGACGTTGCACTTGCTAGGCAAGCGCTTTGCCACTGAGCTACATCCCAGCCCATTGTAAAGTTTTATAGGAATTAAAACATTCACTTTTCCCCCTCTGGTATTTGAAAATATCCCCAGTATTTCTGAGTGAATGGGAATCCCCTGAGAAAGATGGGTCAGGTGAAACTTTTTGCTTTGTTGGAAGTTCTTATGAAAAAGCACCACCAGACTTACCCAATGACCAGCTTGTTTTAAATCAAGAAAATGAAGATCTGCACAAATGAAGCTAAAGAGAAGTTTGTGTTCATTTAGCATTTCTATAAGCCAGTTGCTCTGATAAATTCTCTTACATATTATTTCCAAGAATGCTTGCCAGGTATTTGTACCAGCTAGAGTTTTTCTTGAGATAGGTAAAGCACATTGAGAATGTCTAGGGTAATACATGACAATTACCGTACAAAAGCTTGCAACCCTCTTGGTATGAGTACATAAAAAAATATGTACAGATGCATATCTATTCAGGCAATTGGAGTTAGCCAATGTAAGTTAAATACAGTCCAACAGCTATAAGTTAGGATTTACCCATTGTTTTAGTACTGAATGAAATATATATATCTCTTCTCCAAGGGGTATGGAGAACACTAAGTCACTAATAGATGGGGAAAAAGATCATCAACGAGGATAAGTGATGGAAAAAGTCCAGAAGAATGTGAGTGTCCCAAAGGTGGGAGCCGTGCTTTGTCATTCGTGGCCATCCATATCCCTTAGATTGGATGAAGTGAACATGAAGGACCACACAAATGCATGATTGCTCACAGGGAGCATGCCAGTCTCAGTTGGAACCGTTCTATAAGAGTTGTGGATGATTTTGTTGAACACAATACTTGACCATCGAACCAAAGATGAGTAGAGTTTCAATAGATAAATTTGGGTATTCCTGGCAGGAAAGAGAGCTAACAGAAGTAGTCAAAAGTTCATGGGGACTGTGTGGGTGACAAATAATAGGTCTTGTGCGTGGGCTCTTGGAGGCTAGAAAGGATGAGAGATGAAGCCTACAGACATTGTGTAATTGAAAGTAGGAAATCTTGTCCAATTTTTGCTTTCATGAAGTCCTTTCCGGTGTCTGTGTAGGAGAGTTTGGAAGTGGGGCCAGCCACTTACCACTGAAGAAGTCATGAGAACCTCAGCTGCCTTCTCAGTGGGATCGGGGGTGAGGCAGGGGAATGGATGGCAGAATCATTACAGGGGTAGACTAGAGAGAGTGTTTTGGCGCACAGGATGTGGGTGTTACTGCCCTGAGCATGGTTTCTAGCTCAGCACATTTTTATATAGTCTGTGGGTTTCTGGAAAAACCCAGCAGTTCCAAACCTGGCTAACTGAATAGAAAATTCTTAAGAAGTATAATTTAAATCCCAAATGCATAAGTAGTTTCTCATACAGCTTTGCTGTCTTGGTTTCTATTAATGTATATTTTAAAAGGGTCAAGTTGATGGCTCTTTACATTCTCTGAAGGAAACAGAAATGATGGTAATTTTTGCTTTGACATTCTCATAGGTTTAGGCATGCCTCATAACTAGCTTTTAGGGCTTCAATAAGTAACGCAGTGACCAGAATCTCCAAAATGGGTTTGAGAAGTTTCTAAATGAGACCCAATTAAAAAGTGTTCCAGGCAAAAAAGCAGCAAACCTTGCTTTGAAACCCACTCAGTTCCATTTCCCTAAGACAGGGAGGGAGCTGCAACTCCAAGCTGCTGCTCCTACTGAAAGCATCCAACTGCAGCTGTAATTACTGACAAGCAAACTATAACCCAGAATCGGGATTATTGGTAATTACATCATATGATGGGTTCATGGGTTTCTGTCAACCATTTTGCTTGAGGCACATGGATACATAGACTTTAACACTTACATAATTCAGCACAGGAGAATAGACAAGGGAAAAATAGAGTCTTGGTGAGCTACTTGAAAATAGAACATTTCAAGTTCGTCGCAGGACAGTTTTTGCTGACATTTGGCCTTTCATCATTGAGGCTACATTGAATGCCGGTAAAATTCAAGGTGGTAAAGAGATAAAGCCAAGTTTGGAGTGAATTTGCTTTCATCCTTTTACTGAGGAAATGGATACCCAAAGAAGATAAGAAAATTATTCCTGGTAACATAGCTGGTCAGTAATAAAACAGGAATAAAGGGGCAATCATTCTAGATTTGGGAGTGCCAGCTGACATGGTTTATCTAATTTTAATTTTTGACGGTTTAAAATGCATTTAATAAGCATCTGTGTGGCTCCTACTGATATTATTCCTTTTTTGAATAAGTTTTTCTTGTGAAAATAGCATATAGAGGGGTTAAAATTACATGAGCAAGGTACTGAGTACATTTCTTATCAAGCATTGTTGCCTCCTCCTTTGTTTTTCCCTACCATCCCTGCAACCCCATCTCCACGACTACATCCACCCCCTGTGGCCCCCCTCCCCCCCGCCCCCTGCCAAAGTTGTAAATTTCATTTTTCGACATAGCATCTTGTACATCTCATTGTTGCTATAGGTCCACCTGTATCCCCAGTTAAACAATTTGTTTTTTCCCTTCTCCTCCCCAAATTATACCAACATCAAATACAGTGAAAACAGGGGTTATATCGTGGGGGAGGGACATACAAAGCAGCAAAAAAAATCACCTTATAAATATGTTAGAAACAATAGTAAGAAAGACGAAAGTTCACATACCTACCCTCTTACATTTTATTGTAATGTATTTTTTTATTATCTTCATGTGCAAAGGGGTTCCAATTCAACCTGTCAAATTATGAGTAGAGTACATTTTGATAAGTGTCTTCCTTCCACCATTGTCCCCTCATCTACCCCAGCCCTGTCCATCCCCTCAAGTTATCTAGCTCCATTTTCACTTATGTACATTGCATATTAATGTAAGTAACTATTGCTATATAGCAGATTCCTAAACTTTCTTATCTTGAATGATTAAACTCTATTCAACAATGATACCTTATTACTTCTTCTCCTATAGCTTACAGCGACTATGATTCTACTTCTGTGTAAGTTTGCCTATTTTAGGTAACTTGTGTACTTACACAATTATTTGTCCTTTTGTAGTGGTTTATTTAATTAGATTGATGGTAGCAAGGTTCCTGCAGGCTTAATACCTGGCAAGACTTCCTCCTTCTTAAAGACTGAATATTGCATTATATGCATATACCACATTGTTTTGTTCATTTGTCTACGGTGGACATTTATGTTGTGTTCCTACCCCTTGGCTTTGGTGAACAAGGCTACAGTGAACATGGCAGTGCACATATATCTTTGAGAACTTAAAAAAAACCTTTTAGGCAAATTCTCAGGAATGGGATTGGTAATTATTGTAATATTTTCATTTTCCACATTTTGAAGAACTTCCATATTGTTTTATGTTATATTTTATATTCTCACCTACAGTATGCAAGGGTCCCATTTTTTTCACATCCTCATTGACATATCACACCACACCACACACACTCATACTCCCCTTCCTGCTCCCCCCACCCCCAAAGGTTATTTTGACAGGTATGAGCTAGTATCTCACTATGGTTTTGTTTATCTCTAATGATTAGTGACACTGACCATGATTTACTACAGATGTCTGTTTGTATATCTTCTTTGAAGAAATATTCATTCAAGCTCCTTGACCATTTTTTTTTCCTTTTTGTGCCAATCTAGAAGCTTGAGTTCAGGGCCTGGACACTATGGTGGAAATTTTTGTTGTTGTTGTTTTCTTTGGTTGAAAAGGCTAAACCTTTTCAGCTCTACCTGTTCAACCACAGCTTCACTTCCCACACTTTGGTGCTTGTCTGGCTTTGACTTGTGATCCTCAGATCTCAGCCATTATAGGTGTGATCGACTCATTTGTTAATCAGATTTTAAATTTTGCTTTACGTCACTGTTAACTGTTAGAAGCCTTTATATATTTTAGAAATTAATTCCTTTTCAACTATGTGATTCACTAATATTTTATCTCATCCTAAACAAGTTTGAAAATCCCTGAGTTTCTACCATACATGTGAGCTAGGCTTTCAATTCCTTGGTATTTACCCAAGAGAAATGAAATCATACATCCACACAAAGGTTTGTAAATCACTGTTCAGAGAAGCTTTATTTGTAATAGCCTCAAACTGAAAACAGCCCAAATGTCCAGAGGAAAAAGCATTCTCTTTTAGCAGTTTTTCATAGCTTCCATGTGGAAATATTTTTTTCGAATCCTAAATATATTATATTATTTTTTCGATGTTTTCACAAGTTGCATTATTTTCATTAATTTCTATTTTAAATGGATCTTAATATATATCTTTGTATTTGTGTGTTTTAATATCTCTCTCGTTGTATGAGTATGTGCATGCACGTGTCTGTGTGCCACTACTGGGGCTTTGCATTCAGGTCCTACTGTACTCACTATACTTTAGCAACACCTCCACTTCCAACTTTTGTTAATTACAGCCAAGTGTTGCATGGATTTGTCTCCCTGGGCTGACTTTGAACTGAGATTCTCAGATATCATCCCTGTGACTAGGATTACAGATATGATTCAGTGTTGCATGAAAGAACACAATTTGTTTTTGTAGATTGACTTTAAATTTTGCCACATTGTGAATGTAGAAAACTTAAAAAAAACAACAACAACTATAAAACATCTGAATACCAGTGGCGCACATTTGTAATCCTACCTACTCAGGATGCTTAGAAGCCAGCTCAGGAATGAAAAGTCCCTGTGAGACTCTTACTTCCAATTAACTACTCAAAAAAAACGGAAGTGGCTCTGTGGCTTAAAGTGGTAGAGCGCTAGCCTTGAACAAAAGAGCTCAGGGACAGTGCTCAGGCCCTGAGTTTAAGCCCCATGACCAACAAAACAAAACAAAAAACAATAAAATAAAATTTTTAGATGTAGGATCATGGTATTTATTAGGAGAGAGAATTTTATTATTATTTTTCTGATTTGGATGCCTTTTCTTTCTTTTTCTTACAAAATTTCTCTATCTAGGACTTGAAATACTATGGCAAGAATGATCCTAGTTTTGCCATATTCCAGGTCTTAAAGATAAAACTTTCAGTATTTCAACATTGAAATCACGGTTTTAGGGCACAGTTTCATGCAGAATCTTAATTATTTGATGTAATTTACCTTTGTTCCTCATTTGTTGTTTTTGTTGTTGTTATTTTTAATCATGAAAGGATACATCAAATCTTTTTCTTTTAGTCTCATGATTTTCATTCTTTGTTCTGTTAATGTGATGTATTACATTGGTTGATTTTTGTATGTCAAACTATCCTTGCATCCTAAGGATCAAACCAGTTTGCTCATAATATGTAAATTCTTTAAATTCACAATATGTAAATTCTTTAATTCTTTAAATTCTTTAAATTTATATTCTTTAAATTCTTCCTTGTGGAAATATTTTGTTGCAGGTTTTAAATCCATATCAGGGATATTGTCTTGAAGTCTTTTTTTTTTTGAAGAATTTTTCTTTGGCTTTAATATTAGGGCAATATTGGCTTCCTAAAATGAGCTTAGACGTATTCTCTGTTTTTTTTTCCCCTCCTCTTATTTTTTAAACTTTGACAGAGCATTACTTTATTCTTTGAATTCACTAATGAAGTCATTGGTTCTATGTTCTTCTTTTCAGGCAGAATCTTGATCACCAGATCCATTTTCCTACTCATTAAATCATTCAGATTTATTATCTCTTTATCATTTAGTCTTCTTTGCATATTTCTGAGATCTTTTCACTTTTTTTCTAAGTTTTCCATAGATCTTCTAGTTCTTTTCATTTTAGTTTTTTTGGTGTCTCTTCTGACTGGATAATTTCAAGTGACCTTTCTTCTGTTTTATCAAATCTGCTTTCGGACAACTCTACTCATTTTTTTTCTTTCAGTTATTGTACTCTTCAATGTCAGAATTTTTGTTTAGCTTAAGTATTTTTTCTATCTCTTTATTGATAATCTCTTTTTCTTCATGTGTCATTTTTTCTGAGCTCATTAATAATCTTTTTTTTTCTTTTGCCAGTCCTAGGCCTTGAACTCAGGGCCTGGGCACTGTCCCTGAGCATCTTTTGCTCAATGGTAATGCTCTACCACTTGAGCCACAGTGTCAGTTCTGGCCTTTTCTGTGTATGTGGTACTGAGGAATCGAACCCCGGGCTTTATGCATGCTAGGCAAGCACTCTACCACTGAGCCACATTCCCAGCCCTCATTGGTAATCTTCTAGCAGTTCTTCTTCTTATATTTTTGGTCAGAGAGTTTATGTACTTCCATTTCCTTAGGGTTAATTTCTGCTTTGTTATAGGATATGCATATTTGAAAAAAATAGTTCCTATCTTTGTTCTTTATTCACAGACTCCATACACAGAGTTAACCTTGGCTAGATTATGGGGTGCTTGCAAACTTTTTCTGTGGATGTATTCTCTGAACTTATACACATAAATGCTTGATTTTGTCATATTTTGCCAGTTTCTTTAGCCAGGGGCTCAAAATGTCTTGTTTCCTCTAGAGTCTGTTTGTAGTACTGTAGCTTCTTTTTCATGGACAAGCTGTCAGCCTTCCTTTTGTTCTCAATGGTACTTAGAAATTTGGGGTATACTGCATTCCATCAGCACTCTGAGAGCAGAGTCAGAAATCATCTCCTTGGACAACTACCCGAAAATCTGGGAATGTTGGACATATACTCCAATTATTTCTCTTTCTAGAGAGAGTTCTGGAGTTTGGGAGTTTCTTCTGGCTTTTCTTTGTTGAACTGGCTATGGTGAGTGAGTATGCACTAGTTCAAACCTTTTCTTTTTTTTTTACTATCTGTCAACTGGGAATCCTTTGTTGTCAGCGCTCAGACTCAGGCATGATAGGAACCCGATACTCAAACAGCTCCTGAAAGTTCTGCACTTTGGATATATGTTGTAGCCTTCTCTTTCTTAGCGAGAAGCTCAGAGGTGGAAGTCTTCAAACTGTTACATGGTGATAAGCCTTGGGAAGGAACTTGGTTGAGCAGGTGCTACAGATTTTCCTATCAGCTTTTAAATATCTGGTTTTGTATTCATCTGGAGGTGTGGGTGTCTTCTAGTTATTGTCTGGATTTCTTACAAAGGGAATTTCTGCACTTCAAAGAAACAATGACCAGGAACAAGAGAGCACCCATCACATTGGAGAAAATCTTTGCCAGCTGTTGAATGGAGTAATGAGGGGGTAATGAAGACTGGAGAATATTCTGTATATAGACAGAAAGATAGCCTACTGAAACCCTCCAAATGGTGTTTGAAAAAGGTGGGAAGGAGGAAGGGAAGGAAAGGGAAATGCTAGGGAGATAGTTGGTTTAAACTGTACTGGGTACATGTGTGGAAATATCACAATGAACCTCTCTTATTTTAAAGGCATGCTCATTCAAAAAGTCAAACAAGATAATCAAATGCAGTTGCTGATGTGAATTGTAGTTGGTTTCCTAGTCTGACTCCTTAGATATGTAGTGTATAGGAATGTAGAGGCTGGAGAAGAGAGAACATGGCAAGGGGGCTTTACCTCGGAAGGGCTAGAAAGTGAGAGAGGAGGTGGGATTATTCTGTGGGTTCCAAAGGCTGGGACCACAGGGCGCAGTGCTATGAGGAAGACGGACATGAAATCAGCGGAGGAAATGCCTCTCTTCATTTGCATTTCTGTAAAATAGAAGAGGCTACCTGCTGTGTAGGCAGTGATTCTCTGTCATCACGGATACCCAAGCAGAGGCTAGATGAGGAGTTGGTGGGAGGTAGAGGCAAAATCAGACATTCTCCTGGGTCTTTTCCTCCTTTTACTATTTTTCTGTGCCTTTCTTGGGGCTTGAACTCAGGACCTGGGCACTGTCCTTGAGCTTTTTAGAGCAAGGTTAGCCTTCCACCATTTGATCCATAGCTCCATTTCCAGATTTTTTTTTTTTCCGGGTGAATTGGATGTAAGAGTCTCAAGGACTTCCCTGCCCAGGCTGGCTTCAAACCTTGATCCTCAAATCTCAGCCTCTTGACTTAGATTACAGGTGTGAGCCACTGACACTAGGCTTGAGTCTTTTTCAATCTTGAAATTTTAGAATTTCATAAATACGAAGGCAATCCTATCTCAGGTACATTGCCTTCTTCTGGTGTGAGTGTCATGTTTTTGAATATTCATCTATTGTGACAGTTTTTCACAACTGGAAGATATTTCATTACATGAAAGAATAAAATTATTTAAAGAAAACACTTCATGTTGGGCATCTATTTTCAGTATTCTGCACTAAAAATAAGTAAACTAAATTAAACTAAAACAAAACTTGATCTTCAGTTGGCTCCTGCCCTGGGTGGATATACCAACCACAGTCTTCTAATGAATCTCAAAGAACAGCTCCTCCATGGAAAGCTGTTTGGTGAACCTGTGTATCTTAAAAAAAAATCTTCCACAAGTAAATCCTTTCTGTATGTGGCATATTGACTATGCAGAAGTGAAGCCTCAAATCTGCCATTATGGACTAATGAGGGAATGGAAACACTGGGAGTCCTGGGTTTTCATGTCTTATAGGTCCGAGCTTTTCCTAGTTTATGTGTGCCTCATCACTGTTATGATGGAGATTCAGATATAGTAGGTCTGGTGACTGAGGTTTTGTGCTTCTAACTAGCTCTTGAGGGAGGCCAGTCAGTGAGTCCCATTGTGAATGGCTAGGTTGGAGTTCCCATTCCTTGAGGAGCTGTCTATGAAATTGCCTGTATTCAGAATAAGAAGTGGCAAATATCACTCAAAGCCTTAAAAAAAGACCATTCTGACTTATTACAGTGTTTATTTTGAATCTAGAAAAGCAGTGGCAAGTTCTTACTAATGAAAACAAGCTGTTGAAGAGAAATGCCAGTTAGACTAAAAACAATTCAGCTTCAATCTCACTATCAAGGAGAAAGTTAATCATGCATGGTATTCCAATAAAAGAGTACTTCTAAGTAAATGATTTAGTGTTTGTATGTTGCAGTAGTGCATCTCTAAATAAAGTCAATGGTTGTAGGAAATAGTTATAGTATCTCACTGGCATTATTTAGATCTACACCTGCTACCTTGTTCTGGGACTCAATACGTGAAAAGCCTTGACATTTGTGTAGAAGGGATAGATACTTACATGTTCTTTGTGGGATTCCAAGGTATGACCTGAATCTTTGTGATGTGCTAAATGATGGCTATTCAATTTTAAATGGTAAGAGAAGTATGGTGAAAGTTTTAGTATACAACACTTTAAGGTTGATTAAAGTCAGGAAATAGACCTAAGCATATAAATAATAGGTATTTTATTCACTAGATGGCTTAAAAAGTGTTATTTAATAAAATGAAAAGTTATATGTTTTACATATTACACACTAAAACCCAACCAATAAAAATCACAAATAATGGATCTTTATGGTTTACCTGGGAAATATCAACAAACAAAATAGTGGAACATCTTGAAGAAAATATAGCTAAATATATATTTGGGTAGGAAAGACTTTTTAAAAAAATCAGTCATGAGGCTTGAACTCAGGGCCTGGGTGCTATCTCTGAGCTCTTTTGCTCAAGGCTATCACCCTACCACTTTAAGCCACAGTGCCAACTCCTAGTTTTCTGGTAGTTAATTGAAGATAAGAGTCTCACAGACTTTCCTACCTGGGCTGGCTTTGAACCGTGATCCTCAGATCTCAGCCTCCTGAGTTGCTAGGATTATAGGTGTGAGCCACCAGTGCCTAGTGTAGACATTTTTGATGAAGAGAAAAAGGAAAATAGAGATACATTTGAGTGCTTATAATATGAATACCTAAAAAATTCGAGACTGATTTGTACTTTTGAGACAACTCTGGAGAATTTTCCATAATGGAGGTATATATGAAATAGATACCTTCCCAGGTTCCAGGCTAGGATTATAGGCTCAAGCTATAATCAGATCTGCAGGA